>NC_142844.1:35002500-35627500 GCF_061612785.1 Hesperophylax consimilis | reverse complement strand
CACGGCATAACACCCCAATAACAAATAACAATAATTTATTTATTTATAATTATCATTATTTATTGTACATAATAGTTTACTGCAACAGTCATCAAGAAATAAAAGTTTGCAATTAGTTATATTGAAAATCAACGCAGAATGATAGTATTATGCTTAGCTTTTTTATCAATTATTAATATTTAAGGTATGTTACTATAGCCTTCATGTAACTATATTCCGTGCACTGATTGTGAACGTGTATTAATGCTTGGTATTGTGAATTTCACGTGTATTTTTTGATGAATTGTTGACGGTAACGGCTCAGGAAAATGACTGAATGTGATCTGTGGATGATATGTTCAAAGTGTTGCCATTTTTATACGATTTAGTACCGTCCCAAAATATTATTTATTCTCTAATGGCAACTATCTGTTCACGGAGAGAAATCTATTATTGCCGTCACGATAAACTAACAGGCCTTATAAAACATCAATTTAGGGATGTTTTATAGATTACCCTTCATAATAATAATATTTGGCTAATTTATATAGCGCCGTTTTCGTGAGAAATCACCTCAAGGGTGCTGTATAATATATCCTGATTAAACAAAAAAAAAACATTATAAAAGTAATATTTAACCCTTATGAGTAATAATTTATTCTTACAATTCCTAGTAAGGCATTCGTCCAAAATCATAATAATTACATTTTATTCGGATACTAAACTATTTGCCGTGGAATTTTAGACGATATTACCGTAAAATATTCGTATTGTAATGCAAAGATATTAGGATTTTCATGTGTACGGGTGTCGATTGTCGAATATAACGTAATTTGATAAAAGTTTATCCGGAAATCCCAATAATCCACGTCCAGATATTTATTAGGCCGCCACTGCCTGTTAATTCATTCCTAAGACCTGCAATCCCGTTTTTAACAGGAATTACCAATAAATTGAGGATTCTTTTTAGTAAATTACCAGCATTTTTTTTCAGTGTTAAAATCGTAAGTACGAAAATAATGATCGTGTAAATTAAATATTTTTCATGTGGGTCCTCATATAGTTTCTAAATAAGGATCGGTATGAACAATGCATCGTGTAAAATCCTTACAACTCCAGAAGCTATGCGAGGAGACCTTTTGAAGCGATCGCGATTTTATTTAATTTATTTGCGTTATAAGCAGTATTTATGCGATGGGCCCTCTACCCGAATATGAGAATATAAAGAAGATGAAATGTCTAGTGAAAGGCCTATTTTCTTATAAGAAGATCAAATAGCTAACATATAAAGGTTTTTGAGCTAACAAAAATCCCTCAATCCATCCCAAAAAATAAACGGCATTGCAATTGCTTGTATCATTTTGACTATGGTAATTGTTTTTGTCTGTTTATTATCGTTTCGTATTTACAATGAATATCTAACAGGATGCTCTAAGTTATTCTGAAACGGGGGAATTGCACACTGAAGATGCTCGCCTGTTGATCGGCTAACATCGACTTTCTTCGTAACCATTCGGGTGTTAGACCCAAACGTCTGACAGATGTCTTTATCACGTGGTACACACTGACACCTATGGAGACACCTTAAAAGGTCATTGAAAGGTCAGCCCATTTCCATTCTAACTAACTCAACTACATGGACAGTAACCAATATTGTGATGTTGTCAGCATTTATCTCTACTTCTTATACATACATAATTGTGTTACTTTTCGTAATTATTTCATAGACGTAGATTAAAGAAGAACACATGAAATACATGTACGTACTTATGTGCCCAATCGGTCCTCAAACTTCCAATACAAAACTAAACAATTCCAAACAATTACTAAATTCAAATGGGATGGAGATCAACGATGTCAGAAGAATGTAAGTGAGATAGAGCGCATGCTCTAGTACGTTACACCCCAAAGGTGATGAAAAGTGATGCAGCTATCAGATGTATCGTTTTTAATCTAGATGAAGAGAAAATAACAGATAATAATGTAAATAACTGACAAAACTTGATAATGTGCTAAAATTCAAGTGGAAAATTCCCAATTATTACAAATAATGTGGTAGATACTCTCAGTATCGCCATGGTAAAAACACTAGCACTTAGAATAGAAGCGTTACTTGAAATAGTTTTATTCGTGTTTGGTGACCAGTTCTGAATAGCTAGGTGCTACCCAACCTTTCGCTTCTCCGCTCTCTTCTGCATTACAACATACACCTAATTGAGGGTGCCATAGTGTCATTGGCTCTGGACGGCGGACTATATCATATCTTATGCGGTCTTAATTTTTTTTAAATAATGTAGGAAAGGGAGAAAATAATAGAAATATATAATTTAATTTATTAGAAACGATGTATTAAATGTATCAGAAGAAAACTAGTTATTCGTACGTTCTTCTCGCTAGGAGCTCATCCTTGAAAGACGAGAACCGATCGAATAACGAATTCCGCAGTAACACGATCATTTCAATCAGTACTTAATAATATGAATACCTTCATACCATGCTGTCTGCAGGTGTAATGCACACGAGTGAGAAACACGGATTGCAGTGCGGGCAGCGGTGTGGCGTGACTTTTTATTTCTAATTTTGTGATTTTATGGAACTAAAAAAATACTACCTATTGATGATGTTTTTCTTTCTTTTTTGTGTGTTTAGACACCCATCAAAGAGACTCCTATTAAATAGCCAATTTTCACAACCAAAGGGTAGAAACGAATTTAAAAAATTACTTCACGACTTCTGCTATCACTTTTAATTACGTTTAAGGTGAAAACGGTCATTTGGAAATCAGAGAGGAGACTCATGAACGATATTTATCATGAAAGTTTGTTTTGCTAACCTGTTGCATTTACATTGTAGTCAATTTCGTTGCACCCCATTGCTTAGGTTTATTTTGTAAGAGCCTTACTAAAAACCATTGATGTATCGGAAATGGTTGTTTATCAGCTAGGCAAAATTCAAAACACGTTTATTAGTAAGGTGGTCAGTATATTATACAAGCATTCTACAATTTGTTCATATTCCAAGGTAGAAACTTTTAAAATTGAAAAATTGTTTGCAAAGCGAAAGTAAAAGTCAGAAAAAAGTCGTTCTTGACAGAAGACGGGAGGGAGAACCAAGATTTTAAAAGTTATTATTAGTTATTATTAAAAAAAAAACATATATTTATTTATATATATCAACAAGGTTTCATCATCAGGATACAAAGTATGTAAACATAAAATTAAGGGTAACCGGATAAATCATCACAATGATAATTCATCACATCTTTAAAAAGTTATATAAAGTCATGGAAAATGATGAAACAAAAACTTTATTAACGGGGTTATGTAGATTAGATTAGGTTAGGTTAAAAAAAATTTTTTTTCATCGTTTCTAATGACTTTAGGTATATTACTTTTTAAAAGTGTGTTAAATTATCACTGTGTTGAGTTATCATGGAACCAAAATTAAGACGTAAGGATTGACAAAAAGTATAGACAAATAAGTACCCGTAGACAAAAATACAATAATAAGCGGTGCTAGAAAGTAATTAGATAGTTACACAGATATTATTGTAAATTTTTAAATTTATTGCCGGTATATTATTTTATTTCGAAGAATGAACATTACTTTCTTTACGTCTTACTGCCATCAAAATCTTGCCAAAAAACACATATAATCTTAATATATACAAATTCAGCGTGCGAATGTTTGCGCTCGCAAAACTCGAAAAGTAATCAACCGATATCGCTGAAAATTTCAAAGTTTGTTCTTTTTAGTGCCAGGAATGTTTAGAGATTAGTTTGAATGGTAGAATAAGTCGGGGACGCCGGAGGAATGCTCGATGCAATATATCTGCACCGGAATGAGATACAAGAGAGATAAAGTCGATGTAATGTAGTTTTTTAAGAGTAACATTCTCGTATACAGTAGTGAATGGTGGAAAAAGTCGGAGACACCCGATGAAGACATTAGCCATAGCGAAGCATTGGGTATCACAACGTATACTTTTCAAATTCAGCTGTATTCAGTGCTCTACACGTAGCAGAGCTACCATATGCCAATGTTTGTAATGGTAGGTTTTAGAGGTGTTGATTATCATTACATCATTACACCATGATAGGCAACCTTTATGGGCAGCACACCACTGATATGTATGCTTAAATATGTAAGCATATACAAACCTGTAAACGATATCTGCTACAAAACATGTCCAATCTAAAACTACCGCTACTTTCTAGGTGATTAATGATATTCTTATACTAGCTAAGAAGATACTAAAAGAGTCCGGAAGAGACGAAAAGCCGCGAGAATAAGTAAGAAGATTGAAGAAGAGCCAAGTCTAAACAAGATGGGGCGAGAAGATGCGAGAGACAAGAAGAGCCAAGAAGAGACAAGAAAGCGCGAGAATATGTAAGAAGAGGCAAGAGGAGGTAAGAAGAGACAAGACTAGCCAAGGAGGGGCGAGAAAATGCAAGAAGAAGCAAGAAGTGTTTAGAAGGAACAAGAGGGGGCGGTAAGACGTAAGAATATGCAAGACGACCCAAAAAGGGGTTAGAAGATACGATAGTATATATCAAAGCAAAAACAATTGGTTATTTATTTATTGAAGTAATAATGTATTACAAAATAATGACAATAATATTTATAATACAGTATTCCCACCGAGTTTAAGAAGACTTATTTCGGGAAAGACAACATTATATGATTAAAAATAAATTATAAGAATACGAATTTAAAAGAAAGTTCAATGAAGTGTAGAAACATAATTTTAGAACAGGACTGAAGACTTAAGGCGAAGCATGAAATGCAAAATCATGTGTTTTTGGTTTGAAATTTTGATCGCTTACAAATATTTTAGATACTTTCATTAAATACTGTGAGCAGAACACATCTTGGCCTTTGAAATATTCGACCACTTTATTGATACGTTTAATATTCTTCCAAATCATATTAAGTCTACCAATTCCTTAGTTAAATTTTAAAGTTTGTATTGACAGACGATTTTCGTAATATTTTTTCATCCTTGCCCTTTCTTAAATAATAAGATTTTATATAAGTCCCATTTGCTAAAAACTGAATGTCACCCTAGCTGTCTTTGTTTTGTCTTTGTCTTTTACTTTCTGTCTGTCTTTTACTTGTTTTTTTTCTTCTTAAAAATAATGATTAATACATATTTATGGTTCAAATATTGTTACAACATACTGTCAAATTACCAATCTGGTAACTCGTCGAACCATATTTTTTTGAAATATTTTGTGTTTATATGCAGTATTACTTTATGTTTGTGATTACTGATTACTCTATTTTTTCACTCAAATGTAAATTGTTAACCTCGATACAGGCTTAGTGAGGTTGATTTAGAAAAACATGATTTACGTATAGTGAGATGCGATAAATAAAGTTATTTTAAGGTCCAGAAAAAATTAAGCATCAGGCCTATGAAAACTGCTTTAAAGTTCAACATCTCCTGCTTACGAACCCATTTTCGGTTATGGTTTTGTTGTTTGATAAATAACCGTAAAAAAAATAAATATTTGTGCCCGAACTTGGCAAAATAAAATAATACACACTTCTGGGCGATGTTTTTTCTTCATAAGTAAATCAAAACGTGCGGCTGGTGTTGAACGGGAATATAAACCTTGTCGCCATCTACATAAGAGTGTTATTGTTAGTGGCCCGATTTAAAATGTTACACGACGTAGTGGTGGGATTTAAACGGGGGTTTGCTCGACGGTCACATTTGAATTATTTCTGATGGACGTATTACTAAAACCTTTAGAGGGATGTAAGTTATTTATATTTAAGATTAATAAAAACGGGACCTAACCATTAAAATATTTTATATAAACTCAATGAAAAATTTATAAAAGCTTTTTAAACTATAAAATTAGCAACAAGAACCAGAATTTATTTTTATAAACGATGAATTAGTAACTTCCCGGGGAAAAAACTTCCTTTAGAAATATTTGAGATTTTAGTAATACGTTCATCATAATAATTCAAATAACCTCCACGGATAGAAATACTAGGCCTACTAGGCAAAATCGATCGTAGATCCGTCCATTACAACGGGCTGCGCGCCGATTATTGTTTTTGCATGACTTCACCACTTATGTCGTAAAGATTCGCAATTTATTTTAGAGATTTGATAGGGCAAATTCAACCGCTGGTCTGTCCAATACACGAAGGCCGCGCGTCGCATACTTTTGTGCACGGCTGCTTCACTTCCGTTGGTAAGATTCTGGCTTTATTTTAGGGCATAGTCTTGTATAATAAAGTTAATTAAAAAGTATTTCATAAAAAAATCATTTCGAACGGTCGGTGGCTGAGCTGACATCGCGCTTGGGTCCCACTCAGGCGTAGTGTGTTCAATTCCTCGGCTGGCTAAGTCCGCCAACACAACACAAGCAACATTTTCCGCTAACTGTGGTGGTAGTAGGAGATTTTCAAGTAGGAGGTTTTCAAATATTGTCAGGTTATTCATAACCCGGGAGAGTGTGTCTTCAATAAAAAAACATTAGGACGGGTTGTTTCGGAGTATTTGAACAATTCATCAAATTTCAACGTTCATTTCTGGGATCTGTGAAAGTCCAATTCAAGTTCTGTTATTATATCATTATAGGCTAGTTGCTTGACAAAACTGAAATAAAAACAGAACTTGAAAAAATCTTTCACAGAACTTGAAAATGAACGTTGAAATTTGATGAATTGTTCAAATACTCCGAATCAACCCGTCCTAAGAAAGTTAATATACAAAAGTTAGAAAGTTCCAAAGAAAGATTGTGTAACTTGTTGATAAAGCTACTTTTGAAATATCTTTTTAAGAGCTTTTGGCAATATTTTTTGTTTGTTTTTGAAAGTTTTCGGTTCTTAGTGTGTAGGTACTTGTGTAATTTTAAGTTTTTAATGTTATTTATATAGTTTGGTTCAACGAACCAATGTTACATATTTACCTTATTATTGTTCGACACGTATTAATCATACTGTAAAAGCCACACGGGCGTTCAATAATAATAAAAATAGGAATAGCTTATACATGTGGGCTGTTATATCTTTAGGTTAAGTTTAGCATGCAAGTTTCTAGGTACCAACCGGCCCAAAATCGAGCTTTCACAAAAGCAGTTTGTTTGGGTAAAAAGGGTCATCGTACTTGGAATTCCGATAGCGAATGTAAAAGTTGTTTTTGCACTGCGCAAGTAAAGGTTATTGCCAAAAACGCATTATTGGAACGAACTCAAATTATTCAAGTAGGTAAGCGGTGTCTGACCGATTGAAATTGCGATACAAAAACACATGAAGTAATATTTATTTTAAAATACTCTTAAATTGACTAGAAAATCTGGAGAGAAAAACTGAGTAAATTTCATGACGCCAGAGCTCACCGTTATAAGGTTTCAGCGAAACTAAAAATCAGATTTTTTACTTTAGCGTAGATATTAATATAAAAATATGCACATTAGGTATACATATAATGGCTTTAGCTGTGTTCAGTTATCAGTAGAAAACAGTTTAAAAAGCTTTCAGAGTTTCATAGTGGTAGATACTTTTTAAGAAAACTAGAAGTGCCTTCCATACAAATTTGAATGGCAAAAAGTGTTGCATTTAGCCCAAAAGACCAGCGCTCCGTCTCATTTACACTCGCCTGTAATCGTAGATCTCTATCCTATTTGAATTTCGTAAAAACAGTTTTGTATTGGAAATTCAAGCCCCGATTGGGCAAATATTTGTATTACGAATCACGTCCACAAGGAATTTCTTTTGTCCCTTTTATTCTGTTTCAGTACTTATCTCCCTGGTGAAAGATCACCATTCAGAATCGGAACGTTCGCTAAAATTGCTTTAGACGTGTTTGGTGACCAGATCTGAATAGCCAGGTATATCCCCACCTTCCTCTTCCCCTCCCCACTACCTTCAGCATCACAACAAATCCGAATTGGGGATGCCGCAGTCTCACGGCTCAAGACGGGAGTAGTTGGTACTCTTGTGCAGTACTCACATAAAATAAAACCACTATCTTCCATCCAATTTCTTTCATGCTCGGGAGTTGAGAATCTTGCTTATAGAATGGATATAGCTATGCATATAGTATAGCCAAGTACTGCCAAACAATTCTTTTTCCTCTTTTCCATTGCAATTTCCTCCTCACAACATTCCCTAAACTACAAAATTCATTGCCTCCGCGCAGGTGGAACAAATATAAAAAAAAAACATTTAGAATAAATAGCTTAGTAATTATATGGGTGAACGCAGGGTCCCTCTTCCCCCGTTTCATTATAATCCCAATGAACACGACTGTAAGCATCATGGCTGTAAGTCTTATTACAATTAAAAAAAAAATACAAAGATCTAAAGTTGGCGTATTTGTAAACATTCAGATCATACTTGTTGGCGTATGGCCAGAAGACATATTTCATTCAACACTGAAAATAGTGATCACGAGTAGGTAGGAACCCAAACATGTAATATGGAGCCACGCATGCGTCCTGGGTCGACACACAGATTGAAGGTTAGGGGTCATGCTTGTATCAGCATGTCAGACCGTATCGATGTAAATATCACATTATTGAAATTTAGAAGCCATCTTGCCGTAATCTCAACATCCTGGAAGAGATACGAAATAGTCTTAGAACGTTTGCTCTTGACAACGCGATATATCTGACTCATGTATATAACAGTTAAAAATAAGATTATATTCTAAAGTGAACACACGTAGATACTTACCACGTTACAAGCAGCACAATAAAGATTTTTTTGAAGATGTAAACATTAGGTAGAGTAGGTGGGTAGGTACCTAGCTACCACCCAATATATTTTTTAACTTTTGTTTTTTATTAAAGTAAAACTAAAATAAAAATACGGCGGCAAGGCCTAAATAATATAAAAATTAGAAATAAAAAAAACTGATCGATTATTTTTGCAATGAGAGGGTAAACAAACCCGCAATTTCACGACTCGAAGCCAAATGCGTTGACCATTACGTTATAGAAGCTTCCAAATAATTCTAAAAGATTGACGAAATATAATTAATTACGTAGCGAATTATTTCGATATTCCATTTAAAAAAATAAAATAAGACAAATAAACAGGGACCTACCCATTCTAGTTAGAATCTGGTTAGAATGTTAGAACAATCCCAGACTCGTCGAGAAATATGTTGAATATCGTCTGATTTTTATAATTAAGTAAATTAGGCCAAACCTCACGGATAACAATACACATTTAAATAAAATTGAATGCAATTATGCGCGGTTCACACGGGTTCACTGGGAGAAAAATAATAATAAAAAAACACCGTCTGGAGGTAGCTTTTGTATTCGATAAAAATAAACCGACATGAATACCTGAGATTAAATACATATCGAAAGCGCTTATAAGGGGCATTTAGTTGTTTAATAAATATGGTTTAATGATCAAAACACTTACATTTCATAGAATCTTCAGGTTATTATGTTCATATCAACATAGTTTAGTCATTTGGATTTAAGGTTATATTTACGAAAATGTTGATTGTTATGACTGAAAACAATCCCGGCACAGAATGTCAACAAATACTAAATAATGCACTTAGCATGTTTGCAAACTAGTTTTCACTTAAATGCAAAAAAAACAACAAACAAATCAAACACACAGTACACGAGGCCGAGAACGGCGATTGACAGACGCCGACATTCGGCATTGTCAGAACTCGCGCGCACCAAGGGGCGCACGCTGCTCTCCCATTGGTCCAAACAAAACTGCACCTGGCGGGAGCAATAGGAACTACGGAGAGAAAATAAACAGAGAACAGCAGTTGTAGGTAGGGGTACTTGCTCCGTTACTTCACATTATTATGAAAAATGTTTGAAAGTTTCAGTGTTTCATAACGGGTTAATTGTATTGTTTTAGTGTATAATAAGACAATAGCAAAAGTTTCAACAGCGTAGTGAATCCATTTATATTTATTACGCATTTCACAGCGCAAAAATATAAATATTAACTATTCCAGGCCAAAAGAATTTTCCAGACTAAAAAATACAACTCTTTGAAAAAACCAAAATGCATACATTAAAATTTAAATCGTAGGAATACCAATGGTACAATTTATTTTTTGCGCTTCCGAAAATTAGAGAATTTATTTTGACTTACGTCTTTTAGGCTTGGAACAGTCGATTATTAAAAAGATTTGTTCATTTCTGCAAGATCAGAATAATAAAGTATAAAGTGCGACAGAAAAATGAATAATTAAGATGAACGTATGAATTTATTAACGAAATAATGACATCAATATTTGAATATCTATGATTGGTATTATGATTTTTTATTACTCATAAAAAGTTACGAAAATATTGAGATAATAAATTAAATATCGTGTTCTCGGCGAAATTATGTAATTGACGTATACCTACATATATCATTTAACATAAGTTACAACCATGAACCATCGAATTCAGCTCAATAGTTGGCTAGGTACTGCACTACAAAATAGAATGGATTTTTTTTCGACATATAAAGCGAAATATTTCATTAGGAAAATTTTTTATTTTTTTTGTCCGTTAGTTCCATTTTCGACCGCCTAGGTAACTTCGCAGTTCTGTGGGTGGTTTTCCGGCGTTACTTTTTATTGATGCTTTAATTTCATCGAAAAAGGTCGCGTAAGAATATTCCTATTTGTGCTAGTTTTTATTTTATTATTTTCACATCATTTACAACATCTCCGTTACAAAAATGTCAATATTTTTTTCGATTTTCCCGTTGCAGTGGGAGTTGATTGATAAAATGAACGAATGATTTGTTATTTTGATTCTACCGTTTAAAGATAGATGGTGCTAATATCGTATTTTCTGTGCAGTAATTCTTTGCCAATTTCCAAAAGGAAAAATAAAACATTTTAATATTTGTTATTAATTAAAAGGGATTGTTTTGTACCTAACTGTCACTATGCTCGTAGGTAAGAACTCACAATTGCACAAAATGTTGTGTGCTTTTAAATCGTCGTTTTATTTGAAATTTTATGTGAGATACAAGAAAGCCCCTGTCTGTACCCAAGTTGAGCGACTCTGGCTGTAAAGGTAAGTATTTGTTCAATGCTCATGCTGGTCTTTAAAATGTGAAACATATTATTCATGTTGTTCGTTCCAGGTGCGCGCACTAGAGTACCAACTGCCCGGAGTTAGTAAAACTATGGCATCCCCAATTGTGGTATCTCGCGAGTCTGAAGGAGATGTGGAGAGGACGGGCGAGGAAGTACCTACCTGGCTATTCAGATCTGGCCACCAAACAGGGTATAAAGATATTTCAAGCGAAATTTTGATACTGATGTGTGTTCTTTCACAAAGAGTCATCGAGTTGTCAAGACGTCAAAGAGTCAAGGAGCTAAGGCGCTGTTTTATCTAATGCCCAACACAGCGCCCTTGAGGATTGTACTGGCCAGGTGCTGTTTGGCACAAAGCCGGCCCTGCCAAGAGTATAGATATAGGTATGTGTACCACTCTGAATAAAGCTGTGCCAAGGCAGTATCATGATTCTTCATTTATGTAATCAGGTAAATCAGTTTACACTTAAGTGAGCTCCGTCTTCAGTAACAAGAGATGTGCTTTATTTCAAATAAATCCATTTCAAACGGAAATGCAAAATGGGTATTTTCTTTCTTGCATTTTAAATGCTTTTCTAAAAACCATTTTGCATTTTGCATTTTAAATGCTTTTCTCAATGCATTTTCCATTTTAAATGCTTTTTTGCAACATTCTTCCTATCTCCTCTCATCTTTTTTCATAAGCCCCAAATATCAGTCGGTCCTCAACCTCGCTATGAGAGATAATTTTCATTTGTCAAGTTGCTCCCTGGTAGGAGCCCTGGCAATTGAGTGATACCATTACAAAAAATACTGATTCAAATACTGAACATGGGGCCATGACGCTTTCTATGTTTTTACTTTGGCAACATAAGTCCCGCGCAAATTTTTTGTGGTTTCATAATCTGTAGTCGTGGTGTTTTTGGATTTACCATCGTTTAATATGTTTGTTCTACATTGATTTCCATTATTAAATGACAAAATTGTTTAAAAATTCTATAATTATTTAACCTGAGAAACCATTTTGCATTTTCAATGCATTTTGAAAATAGGTATTTTGCATTTTGCATTTAAAATGCTTTTCTAAAAACCATTTTGCATTTTGCATTTTCAAATGGAAAAGTTTTGACCCATTTCCATTTGGCATTTCAAATGGTTTTGGGTACCCATTTTGCACATCTCTGGATGTAACATTTATTAGTCTAGTCCTCGCTAGGCCTATTGGTATTCGGCTCTAGTTAGCGTGCAATTGGATTGAATGTCGCGCGTTGAGGGCATATATTAAGTGTAGCTATCACCATCGTTGAACCTCCTCCCCGGCTATAAGATAACACCAGACACATTATGTTCCGTGCATAAAGCGGGTGGCAACAGTAGAAAGTGCCGATTGGAGCTAGAATGGCGATGCCAAGGACAGCGATAATGTAGAAAGCAGTAAACAATATGGCGACCGAGATGGCAACGTTTTTTGTTTGCTTTTTCCAGTGGTAATTTTTTTTTTGCAGTGTGTATTTACTCGAGGATGAACGGATGGATTAATTAATATATTTAACTGTAGACAAGGGATGAAGATATTATTGGAAGTCTTAGTGGTGAAAAAATAGGGAAATTGAGGAAAAATGAGGTTCCGTTGAAAAGATTTATTTTTGTAGTATGTTTTAAATATTTTTACGTAAGCTCCACACTGGGGTCACGAGCAAATTTATTTTCCCTCAGGACTTGCGTCATCTTTAGCGATGCTCTGTGGAGGGTCTTTAGAGGAAGAAAAAAATAAGAGAAGTGGACAGGCGCATCCGCCGTCAAGAACTGGATTAACCTCACCCCATGAACCCGGTCACTTCTGCTAAGTCACCAAACTTGACTAAAACCACTTTGGGTATACGGGTGACCTATGGTTGAGGTGTTGATTATCCAATGAGTTAGTTTTCTTCAATTATTTACAAGTACAAAATATTTCTGCCAAATTAGAAGTAAATAAAAGGTTATCGTCAATTCGATCACGATCTCCACCCTCAAACCTGACTACCCATGCTCGATACTGGACACGTGGCACAATGCATAGATGACGCAGAAGCAGACGTCTCCTATATATGAGAAGAGTCGACGAAATGTCCTGCACACTAAACAGAAGCGAAAACAATGAAAGTATTTGAGGGAAGCCTATTTACAAACTCTGAATGCCAAAAGGTTATTGAAGAAATTTTCTGCTAATAGAAAACCTTGTGCCAGCTGTATCATGTGCAAAATGAACGACTAATGTTATCCGCCCATCTCACATTCCAAATAGCAAGCAGGTCTGCTAGTTTATGCACATCTACTCACTCTTCCACCGCCGCGACGCCCACCCAGCACCATCCTAGCACTAACCTAGCACCATACACACCAACCTAGCACCATTCCATACACCACACAGCACCACTTAAACTTTTACGTAAAAAGATAACAAACACATCAAGAGAACGATGCCATATATTTTGGTTGGAGTAGAGCCTAAAATCTTATCTTCAGCAAAAAAACATTTCTTTGGTTGCTTTTGGTAAATAAAAACAAAGTTATTTTGAGCGTTTTATAAAGAAACTCCGAATGTCCGATGCCATTTTTCCCTCCAGTGTGGCAAAGCACACGAGATACATAATTTTATTAAGGTTATATATTAAAAAAGAAAACACTATGAATACAATGTTTAAAATAAACTCGAATAGCAAACACAGAACATTTACACTTTGCACGACATTTTTAATATTGTTTTATTTAGTAATAATACATTAAAAAATAATGTCGCTATTCCAAATTCCTATAATATTCAAAAATCTGTTTCTGAAAAAATAAGAAAATACACAGATTTAGGAAATGAGATTAAAAGAATTTGGCATTCTCAGACTATAAAAATATTACCATTTGTTATTTCGGCTACTGGCATTTTTTTAAATATTTTTTTTTATTAGGTACAATATTTTTTACAATTCAAGTTTTCCAGTAATGTAGGCCTCACTGGGTGGCTTGCCCGTGCTGAGGCCTTCATTTTATAATATGAAAATATAAACTACATAATACATTTAATGAGAAAAATTATATTTTTAAAATTAAAAATACATAACAATATATTTAAAATTAAAAAAAATAGTACATTGAAAATAATCTTGTGTGTTTGGGAGTGATGTGTGTTTATATTGGTTTTGTGTGTTACGTGTAGGTTTTATTTTTATTTTATGCTATGAAATTTTGGTAATATTGTCTTTTTTGTTCTTTTATCCATTTTGTAATTTTGTGTGTGAATTTATTTTTAATTTCCTCAATATTAATTTCAAGTTTTAAACTGTTGAAAGCTTTTATTGCATGGTATTGGTAGTGCCTTTGTCCAAAGCTTGAATTTACTGTCGGAGTTTTTATGTTTTCTTTGTACGCTTGTCTAACTGGTCTGTTAGTGTTATTTTGTGTATGTTGAAATTTATATTTTTGTCAAAAATGTAGTTTAGTAGTGTTTTAATGTATAATTGGCGTATATCTAGTACGTCACAGCTGTTGAATATTTGGTCTGTATCAGTCAGTCTATGTTTTTTTTAGTATTACCTTTAAGATCGTTTTCTGTGCGGTTTCTATGTAATTGATAGCCGAGTTTGTTGCTCCTCCCCAAGCAATAATTCCATATTCTATTATTGATTGGCAAAGTGCAAAATATATTGTTTTCAATTGTTTTATTTTATATATGTTTCTTATGTTTAGGAAAATGAGTATTGTTTTGAGAAGTTTATTTGTGATTTGTTTGATGTGAGGTATCCATCTAAGGTTATGGTCAATATATAATTATCATTATACCTAGCTCTCTCATTAAAAATTTAGGCGTCAAAAAAAATCTATCAAAAAAATTATATATAAACATGCAAAAGTCGGTCATTTTGAATACATGTAGGATAACGAAAGATTTTTTAAATATTTATGTTGAGGGATCAGTAGGATTTATAGGCCCTGTTAGGAGTTCTACCAAGCCGAACCCTCTGATATGAAAATATCTGGATTCGGTGAATTATTTTCCCATTTGATCTCTGGTGAGTTGACGTGTTGTTCTTGTATTGTTTTGTATTTATTTTGCTTACATAATGCGCTTGCATAATGTGTATTGACTAGATGATCATTTGTGGAAAAGTGTGTGGAAGGGTTTAGTTTTTTCCTGTGGGGAAGATTTAACCCGGAGATAAAGTCGGAAAAAATATATTATTCCCAGTTAGTTTAAAAAAACTCATTTCGGGAAAGACAACGTTAATTAAAATTAATAAAATAAAAAGAACTTACTTTTACATTAGAATACTAATTTAAAAGGGAGTTCAATGAACAGTGTACATAGATTTTAAAACAGACTAGACAGACTAAATACAGTTAAATGGAAAATATTTCATAAACACATAAACGCAGAAGTTCTTTTGAAGTTCCAAAGAAAGAATGTGTCACTCATTAATAAAACTGCTGAGGAAATAGCTTTTAAGAGCTCTGGCCATTTTTTGTTCGTTGCTGGATGTTTTACTAGGTAATGAGTTTTATTGCTTAAATGCGATATTTTGTAAGGAGTTAATTCCAAATTTAGTCGTGTAAGTAGATGACGATAAGTGTATTTGATTTTGTGATCGTGTTTTGTACTGGTGTATGTCGGAATTAATTCAGCTTAAAACAAGCGTCCGTTGGTTTGTTCCTTTCACATGATTCGCGGTTCGGCTCGCAAACGACGCACGTAGACTTTGTACACTGATCAGGTGAATGTCGAACTAGTAGTTCTGTGAACATGCGTGTAAAAAAGTACGTTTCTAATTTTCACTTATTAAATAAATCAAAATTTCCTCTGATAGTATAGGATATGTAAGTAGGTACATATATCTACCTACTTCATTATAAAACATTTATTATTTTATAGGAATTATATGATTTCTCAAAAGAAACATCACTATCTCGATGATTTTTCTATTTTCTGCTAACTATTCAAGACGTTTCCCCAATCCTATACTCGGTCTTAATAAATCTATTGGAGTACTTATTCAAGGCCACCTTATCATCCTCACACAACAATAACTCAACAAGATCTAAATAGACAGGTACTTCCTTATCTTCCTCATCAAATCTCTTTTCCCTCCCCACCCACCCAAAACTCCTCACCATCCCACCTCCCCACCCTCACCACCCTTCGCATTTTTAATAGTATTTTAAGTCATATTGGTACATTTGTTAAAATAAATCTTTTGGGTGCTTCGGAAATCATAAAAGCTACTCATTATTAAATGTACACATGCACGTTCTATAATTTATTGATGTCAGTATATGTTGTTAGCTTCTGTTATTTGGGAATGCAATGATTTGAATATTTGATTGTTTCGACTATAGTTAAAATGTTATTTCATGACGCATTCAGCAATATAATAATTGTTGACTCGTTACGCTTAAATTATTCAACATGAATATGATTATTGTTTGATGCCCGTTGATTATTGCAGGTACTGATGCTGATGCCCAATGATTATTTCCTCAATGAAGTCTGATCAAGTCCAATAGTTGGTACCAACAGCAAATGCAAAATCATTAAATTGATAATAAAAAAACAATGGATTAATTTATGGCGTATTTTCAAATCTATTCAGTGCCAATAAATCGGCGTGTATTATAATATTTATTTAACACTTTCACAAAAAGTAAACAACACTATTAGTAATAAGGCATTACTCCTGTAATTTAATTGTTTTCTTTACATTACCCACTTCACTAGATGTAACCTTTTCTGAGGTAGGATGGGGGTGGGTGACAGGAAGGTACAGTATAAATATTTAATTGCAATGTTATTGACGTAGAAGAATTAATAAAGTGTGTGGTGTGTAAAAGATGAATAAAACAGTGTATTTTTAGACATATGGTTAAAAATACGACGATTAGGAAATATAAAAATAAATAAATAATATGGAGTGGAAATGCAAGACGGTAGCTACGGTAGCTTGACAGTTTGTTGTATACGTAAGGTCGTTTCTCCTACTAATCCTTAAAATACTGTTAAAAATGCGACTACATGACAATTTCCTAGAAATTTTTTTTAGTCATTCAGAATATATTTGAACACGTGTGCATGCAGGTGGCCTTGTCCCAATAAATATAATATTTAATTTATAATCCCCATAACATTTTTTTGCTTTATTGATAGATTGTTATAAAACCTGACAATACATTCGTTAAAGGCCTGTAGTTCCGTTTTTAATGGGAAAACTAATAATTTCGCCAGACTTTTAAATAACTAACAATATTTTATATCACTAAGTGTTCTCCGTATATATATATATAATATATCATCATCACTTTTGGCTCTACAACCCCTGGTGGGTCTTGCTTGGCCTCCTCAAGAGTCTTCCTCCACTCATCTCGGTCCCGCGCCAGCTCTCTCCAGTTTCGAAGCTCCAAGGCAGACAAATCTTTGAGGACGTTGTCGCTCCATCTTAACCTTGGCCTTCCCAGGCTCCTTCTCCCTATCGGTCTTGAGCTCAGCAGGGACTTTGGTTCTTGATGCTCGGTCATTCTCTCCACATGACCTAGCCACCGATATAGAGTATAGAGCTCATTGTTATAACGTCTGCGCCAAAATCCATTTTCTAGAACCGGTCCGAAGATGCGCCTCAAAATTTTCCTTTCAAAAACGTCCAGTGCTCGCTCATTCTTCTTAGTTAGAACCCACGTTTCGGCTGCGTACGTAAGCACTGGTCTAATTAGTGTTTTGTACACTAATACCTTGGTGGTTCTGGAAAGCAGTCTGGATTTTATATGTTTTTGTAGGCGGAAATAGCAGCGGTTTGCATTCACGATGCGCTTCTGGATCTCCTCTGTAGTGTTGTTATTGTTTGTTATCAGGGAGCCCAGGTATGTGAATCTTGGTACCGTTTCAAAATTTTGGCTTCCACATAGGAGAGATGGGGTTTGTTGGGTACATCCTACGGCCATGTATTTGGTCTTCTGCTGGTTTACTACAAGACCCATATTTTTGGCAGAACTTTCAAGATTTATGAAGGCGTCTTGTAAATCATCGGGATTTTTCGCAATATATATATATATATATTATTTTTATTTTTTATTTGAAATACATACAAATGACAGATTTACAGAAGAAATACATATGGTTCTAAAAACTAATTACAATAAAATATTTTCTATATAACGTAACTACCCAATTCAATAGAGAAAAACGTTTGTCGTGTTTTAATTGGAGAGTAGAGCCATATATATATGAAAAAAAAAAATTTATGTAAATATATTTTTTTATTTAAATATGGTGTCTGAGCCAAGGTTGTCGTATATTTTGGTACCAAAAGTCTTATTTTATTTATAAATATTAGAGATGTGCCGATTATGACTTTCGCCGACTAGCCGACTAGCCGATTAGTCGGTTGTAATAAGACCGACTAGTCGGCCGACTAGTCGGCTAAGCCGATTACGGTTTCGGGGATAGTTCTAGGTACCCTGAAATGTCGCGCATGGCCAAAGTGTACCTCTGCTGTCCCGCAAGTTCTGTTTACAGTGAGAAGCTGTTCTCAGAGGCCGGAAACGTATATGAAACAAAAAGAAATCGATTGCTACCAGAAAGGCAGAAGCTTTAGTCTTCTTACATCATAATTTACCCTTAATTAAAAAATATAAGTAAGTTATAAAAAATATAAGGAGATATGATATTTTTGGTTGTCACAATTGTGACTTTGATTTGATTAGATTATGTAGGTATGGTTATAAGAAATATGTTTTTTTCATTTTTTTTTGTTTTTATCAAACAGTTCATGTTTAGAATTTTTGGATATATATATATATAATATATACATATATTACTGTGCATCTTGTACATACAATTTTGATTTAATACATATAACTGAGTTTGTTAATTTAAAAAATCTACTTTTTATTTTAATAATAAGAAATACTTATAAATGTTCATTGAAGATAAGAAGATATTATGTTGTTTTTTATGTTAATTAGGATAGATGCTAATTTTGTTCAATAAATGTCATAATTATGTTTTCTTTACAAGCAAGTAATTTTAAAAAGTGATTACCAAAGGAAAGATTGCTTTACATTTTTTAATGTATAAGACTGATTATAAAAAGAAAATATATATAATCAAGGTTTTTATTTCATGTAGTTCCCCCGCATTCATATTATTGAGAAATACATACAACGTAAGAAGCCGGATAGTCGGCGCTCTTTGCCGATTAGTCGCCGACTAATCGCCGACTACAATAGTGGCCGGATAGTCGGCTTTACCGACTAGTCGCCGACTAGTCGGAACATCTCTAATAAATATGCTATAAGCCACTAACCACATAATACCTAGAAGAAATTTCGGCTTCTAGGCCTCCGACAGGCAAATGAAATTATTATCTGATCAACAAAGAATTTCGACAATTGAAAACAATTTTACACGCCTACATCATACTTCATTGGTTTAACTCTTTAGTGCAAGAAGCTATAACTGAATCTATTTAACCGACCACAAAATTCATGAAACTCCATTGAAAAATAATATGTCTTAAACAATAAATAGATT
The DNA here is from genome assembly GCF_061612785.1 of Hesperophylax consimilis. Lineage (NCBI taxonomy): Eukaryota > Metazoa > Arthropoda > Insecta > Trichoptera > Limnephilidae > Hesperophylax > Hesperophylax consimilis. The sequence goes on along the minus strand of NC_142844.1, from coordinate 35,607,941 downwards.
TTTACTATATATAGACATATTTTTACACTTACAATATATAAATTGTCATTTAAAAACCAATAAAACACAATCACACTAAAACACCGTATAGTTGGTACGACTGAATCTGCTGATCCGCAACAACCTGTTCGTATGACCAATTCGTAGAGAATACTCCAAAATGAGGGGAATTTATAAAATTTTTCAAGAATTAGTTTTTTTGCGGGGAGAACCTTTTTGTGAGGAAATTGAGGGATTCTGGGCTTTCCTTGATTATTAAACCAAATTGAATTTCGAGAACAATTTTTAAAGCCTGAACGGAAGAGAAAATCCGATAATGACGAGATAATAAACACTAAATGCCAATTTTAATACAATTTTATTTCATTTTGGAGGTAAAGGCACTTGTTAGGATTTTGTGGGGAATTTGAACGACTCTTCATCTCTTGTGGGTATTATAGAACATATGCATTGGCAACTCTGGTCCACATCAACGTTTCAACCGATGAAAATGTTTTAATACAGTATTTTAAACACCGGTAAAGTGCAGTCATGGATGCATTTTTGTGCTTTGGTTCAATACGTTAATATTACTGACGAAATGCTAACATAGCTTGTATTCTTCAATGTTAAAATCGGGTAATCTATAAAAAATGCATAACCGTTGAAAAAAAGGTAAGCTTTTTGAGACTGGTGACGTCACGGGTCACATCCATAGATTTGATGTGTTTTGGGGAGACCCGAAAAATTTAAGCTTTGAAATTTATTTTAACTATTAAAACTAACTAAACAATAACAAAATACTGTTATTTCAGTAAGAAGATCGTTATTGAAAAAATGGACTGCAGTTCTTTATTGTATTACGGATATACTTGGTTTGGGAAGGACAATTTTGGATATCAAAATTGTAATTATAGTGTTTCGCGTTGAAGAAAATCTGTTTTTAAGTACTTGTAGTTTTACAAAACCAATATAATAACACATCTTCCATGAACTATGCCTTAAATATCCCATGTAATACACATAATTTTTATGTTCCTTTGATAAATGTGTTAATTTTCAAGTAAAATAAAAGGACGTATTACTTTTAAGGTGAAATAAAAAGCATTAATTTCAAAAACTGTATATACCTATTCCATCAGAGCTACAAAGTTAATTGTAATGCTAATATTTCTCATATTTCTGCTACTCTAATACTTATATTTCTGTATGTATATTAAAAAAAGGATTGTGATTCTTGAAATAGAATAATTGAAATTCGCAATGAAATAAATCTTTTCTTCTATGAAGTCATCGACTTGAATAGTACGTATTCTTAGAAGTTTTCTGAATTATTTTTCGAAAACTTTAATTTATTGTACAAAAATATCCGACAACTCTTCCTGGAATTGTGTGGGTGGTATGGTATGCCCAAAGATATTAGAAGAACGAGATATGCTATGTTGGCCGCCGGACCGTAGCCGGAGTACTACCTAATTAGGGTACTTTGAACGGCATCGGGACGTGTACGCACAGAAATCTGCTCTATGTATTAGTGCGGATACCTTAGCGATGCCTTAGCGTAAGTGAAGGTGTGCAGTAGTATTGGTGAACAAAACCGGCGACACTCGGCAAAACAATTCCACTCAGTACGAACTGCGCATAGCACATCTCGTTCTTCTAATATCTTTGGGTATGCCAATATAGACTCTGGTAATAAAGCACCTTGCAAAAAATAATAAACTGAAAGTTTGTTTTACTTTATCTTAAGAGATACCTAACTATGTATGTTCCTCCCCCGTAATAATTGCCTGGGGAGCAACATACAATAACCATGTGAAACCTCTAGAAATTGTTCAGAATTCTATTATAAAGATAATGCACCAGAAGTTATAAAGACATATCCCCCCGATCAATTTATTTCAGGAAACTGAAATTATGGAACTAAGGCGGATCTACTGTGTCCAATGTCTTAAATTTATATTCACTCGTCCATTAAAAACCCAAATCCAGTGCCCCACTGCTAAACCAGGCTGGCCCAAAGACACATTAACAATATTGCCCCAAAATTGTTTAATTCCTTGCCGAATTCCATCAACATGTGCCAAAACCTAAACTCGCATAAAATAAATGTTTAAAGACAAAATCTCGAAGTGAGGAACATTTTTCCATAATTTGTAATACGCCTATGATGCCTAAAATATGCCATTACCGTTAACACAAAAAAATACTTTTAAAATTACTTTAAATTCTATTTTTCATCAACACTGTTTTTTTTTTTTTTAATTCGCAGATACTCCAGTAAAATCACATTCATATATCTAAAGGTATTGTTTTATCTGTGTTGCTATTCAGATTTCGGTACTGGGAACTGTTTTTTAAAAGTAAAAGGTTCTTCTTATAATTGTGTTTTTTTAAGTTACAATAAAAAGGTTTGGATTTAGCTACACTGTTCATTACCCGAAGGTTGGTAATTCTCTGGTTTGAGAAGCTTGTTCCCTGTAAATGTCATCTCCCAAGTACTTGTTACACTCTAGCGACATCTGACGGACTCTGGAGTAAGCTTTATGACTAGCGCTTAAATACTCAACCTTATTACCATACATCACAGGCACTTTATTTTTTCTTTATTTAACCACCACTATTTTGTATACATAATTTATAATGCCCACGCACAGGCTTGGACTTTGTGGGATTCTTTTTTACTGTCTCATATATTGTATAATTATATATGTATGAAAAAATTTTATTGTAAAAAAAATAAAAAAATGCATTCCCGAAACGTCTTTCAATAAGATTAAACCATCTAACTGTCTTAAAATAATAATCTGAAATATTTTCCATTTTAATAATGTACCGTTTTACCTTCTTTAAGGAACACATCAACACAATATGATGTTGCAGATGGAACTGTAGCAGAATTTTTTAAAAGAGGTTATGTACCGTTTTATTTATTTTTCGAAATAGTGATTTCAAAAATATAATCACTACTTTGAGTATTGCTTATCTAAGTATATTCACAAATCAGTTTAGGCGCTCTATATGCGGGGGTGCATCTGGACCACTGAAATATGTAATATGTTTGACCTTTAATACTCATATCCATAACGACGATATTGGCAAAACAAAGATGGTGACCTTCTAAACGAGAACCAGTTTGCGCTTTTTTTTTTACTTTAATTATATTATATTAATATATTTTTATTAAATACCTTAAACATTAATATATACACTTGAGTGTCGCCGAAGGATAAGGGACCCTTGATTCCTAAAAATAATAAATTCGGAACTCGACTATTGCGAACTTTTATTTTAATTAAATTCAATTCAAAAGTCTAGTCAATTTAAGAGTACCTACTCGACGCACATAGAACCTTTTTCAATGTCACCATTCACAAACAAATTATGTACCAAACTCGCCAATTTCTTTGCCTAGATAGTTCAGCAAACGAAAATACCAATGATGTAGGAATGTAGAACAAAATACCTAGACATTTTTAATACAACCAATTTAATGTTAAAAACATGTTTTTTATGTCAAGATATTGTTATTATAATATTTTCAGTTTATTACTATTACCATTATTGTTTTCTTTTACCCAATTTTAAACCACTGTAATACATATAAGAAAGTATTTTTACAACCCAATGTTTATTACTAACCTTAAAATTGTAAACATTATTTACCCATTCTATAATAAATAAATATCATCATTATAGACAAACGTAATTTCTCTTGGAAATGCAAAGAATGGTGTATTCCGCAAGTTGATCAATATTTCAAATTCTTGTATTATATATTATTAAAAATGCAAAGAATGGTGTATTCTGTAAGTTGATCAATATTTCAAATTGTCATATTATATATTCTTAAAAATGCAAAGAATGGTGTATTCCGTAAGTTGATCAATATTTCAAATTGTTGTATTATATATGCTTAAAAATACAAAGAATGGTGTATTCCGCAAGTTGATCAGTATTTCAAATTGTTGTATTATATATTTTTTTAATTGATTGAAAACATCACACAGAAAATAAACACGTGAGTGTGATCTCACGATTTTGAGAATAGCGGAGGAAAGTAAAATAGCTGGTATTCTTTTAAGATAACAATATGCAAACTACCTTGCCAAGATAATTAATATGTTTTGAGACTTTGTAGTACATTGTGTTTGTTCATATGAATGTTATATAACAACGCTTCCCAACATTCTGGACATCGCGAACCCCTTTTAAAATATGTTCGATGCCACCTACAAAATATCTAATCCACATTGAAGGAATAAATAACCAAATTATACACATTAGTTGCGCGTGAGGTTTAAAATTGAATAGCCTTAAATGTGTACCCTTCACCCCCCTTTGCCCCTTGTCCCCTTTCCGTGATCCGGGCCAAAGACAAGGAGTAATGTTATCAGTTGTTATCGTTGCATCTTACCCGCAAACATTTCGTGTCATATTGAAACCCGCATATGTTTGAACTCGGCTGTGATTATTTTGGAGCACAATCGTCCAGTGAAACATTTTTACCCGCCGCAGTGAATGTCACTGTGTTTTTGTTTTGTGTTAAGTGTTAATGTTAATTGTATGCAAACTGATAAGAGAAAAAAAAACCAGCGGCTTAAGGAACACGAGACCAGGGTAAGTCTTTGGCCTTTCCTACTCATTTTCCTCTTGCAAAACACTAAGGCAATTCAATTCGTTCGTTTTTGTTTGTCTTAGTCTATATCGCATCCGCAATACCGCAACCCCCCGCACAATTGCGTACGAAAGATTTCCGCACAACCACACATTATAAAGTAATAAAATCAAATAAGTTTAACCTTATTTCGATGTTTTTCTAAAATATTGTTCGTAAATTTTGAAAATAAGAGTCAGTAGAAATAGAGTATCTTCCACCCTGGAACGTGCAGCAAATACATTATTATGTTATTAAAAATGAGTCATTTGTGAAACAACACAAATTAATCAAATACAATCTACTTGCGCATGCCAGGATTTGAACCGGCGACCTCCAGCTCGCTAGTCAAGAGCCTTATCCCTCGACCGCGGAGGCCGACGAATATAATTTGTGGTGTAATAAACGGTCAACATGCAGTTTTCAGCCGTGGCCGTTTTTATGTTGTTTATAATTTTCATGTTTTTTATAATTTTCATAAGTAAAAATATATTTTTATTTTTTAGTTTTTATTCTAATATTTATATCAATTTAGCTCTACAGATCATACAATCCTATGATTTCACGGGTCTGTGTTTGTTAATAATAGTAAAAAAAATAAATATATAAGATAACTTTAAGTAACATGTCACACCTTACTATAATCACGGTACGAAATGTATTGTAATGACGGGAGATGCTTACACACATATATATTTATATATTTTAAATATATTTTTTTAAAGGATTTCAAGAAACTAATCAATAAGATACGGCACTAAGCATTCCATTTGAAAAGTTTTTTTTATTATAGTAAACTATCTACCTCCATAAAAATATTTAACAATATTTAACCCACTGGGAGTTGCAACCCACAGGTTGGGAACCATAGTCATACTATAAATCTACTTCATTGTAGGCTTGATATGTGTTTTCTTGATTAATTTTAATAAAACATTTGCACAACAACTACCAACAATGTTGGTATATAACACTTAACATATTGTAGGTACAATATGTACTCGTACATGTGCCAACACATTGTTCTTACCTTGAGTAATGTAATCATGTGGATTGAGTGAATGAGTGAGTTGAGTTGAGTTATCTCCCAGAGATGTGTTGGTGTTGTTTTTGTTATCGCTGAGATTTTCGGGACATCACTGCGAGGCGAGGCTGGGCCTATCGCTTTATGTTTCAGCTGTATCGAGTTATCTCACTTTGACTTTCTGGGCCACTTCATCTTAACCTATGGGCGATATGGCTGAATGCTGATGGTGATATAGCAGAGAAATATATCGAAGCACAAATGATATATTAGGATTAAAAAAAACAATATTCAAATCTCCCAGAAATTTTAAGTCCGGTTATATTAATTTTCGTGTTCTCTCTAATAATACAGTGTACCGAGTTAATAATACTACCAACTGCTTTGGGTCTATTCCAAGGCTATATTATTTTTATAAACTGTATCTTGTTCTTATTCGTAAAATATTTGGAAGGTTTTGTATTTTTCTCAATAATTAAAATTTATGAAACTGTCGTGATTATAAGAATTTATTTTTCCTAAACTTAGAATTTATTTCGCATAAACTCTAAATTGGTTGCAAATGATTTAAACATGCTGGCAGAAAACACAATTTATGTGATATTTCCATTTTTATTTGTTCCTTACAAAAGAAGTTCAGCAGGTTTAACATGTTAATAAAGAAGAAAAAAGACGAAAATTAAAACAAAATAATTGAAATTTTTCACGTAGTATTGCTTATGATTCTTGTGAATAAGAGTTTCAACGCTAGAATCGGATGAACAATGCAATTCTGTATCCGAGAAGCAAAACTTCATAACTATCCGACAGATGTTATAGAAGCTAAAATCCTTGCTGCTTTTCGTGGGTTATGTCTAAATACTATAAATAATAAGTTTTAGATGTAGTGTAAAGTGTGCCTAAATGTCATATAAATAAGTTGTTTATACCAGATATAAAAATGTAATTCTTTATTACTAAATAAAAAATACGAAAAACTGATATGTCGGTAATGATATCATTATCTCTACTTGTAATCAAAAGGAATACAATAAAACATTTCCTATTTATACCTACGGATGTATCTCTAAAACACAAAATGGAGAGCAGAAAACCGTGTTGTTTTAGCAAATATCTTCTAAATTCCTCAAATATTTTGAAAGCTAATATTAAAAGAAGTATATATTTTTGCAATTATCTATTTTAATATTAGGTACTTGCGGAAGTTAAAAGAGATTTGCTAAAAAAAACATAGATTTTCAGCTTTCTGAATTCTAAAATTTCAACGTACGCTTCTCGGGTACAGCATATACCCTTGCATAAATTATAAATATTTAAAGAATTGTAACTGCACTTTGAAATTTCACTAAATTAGGTACCTACCTACCCTATTAAAAACATGTATTTTTGAAATATGAAATGTTTTGTTCGTCTGCACAAAAATCATGATCGCATAAAGGCATGACCTGTGCGAAAATGTCCTTGAAAACGACTTTTAAAGTCTCTTGCAAGAAGCGATGCAAGTAAGCCTCAAAAACTACATTGTCCATATTAACTTACATATACCATAAAATAACGAAAAATGATTGTTATTTACGTGTTCAAATTCATTACCGGGGAATATTCATACGGCAACGAAAGTCGATAACACCTCAGTCCGTTTTATCCACGAGATTTATTTGAATTTTTAATAGTAATACAAAGCATAAGATATTAACTATATTAAAACAAAATTTTGTAATGATTTCCCATTGCATAAAACTAGTACAAAAAAAACACGATGAAAAACCTTTATATACGCGTATCAATGTTTCGCTTGGGATAATTCAATTATAGCAATATCCACACATTACCACGAAATTAAACAATTATAAATCACTGACCGTAAAAAATTACGTTAACGGCACGGGCTAAAAACACAGGGACTATGCATACACGTAAGTAGGTACGCTACTAGTATTTAGGGCAGGTTGATTCTATTTAAGCGTGTCATAATAATCTCATATTTCGCATCGAAAACATTTTGTTTGCCCCGTTTTTGACGCAAACAATAATTGAGATAAAGTAAAATTTGCGTCGCGTGTCGACGAGCAACTTCCATTGATGTAATGCTAGTATACATCGCACGGTAGTCAAATTCTCCAACACGAATATTTAGTTCTTCACGTAACGTATCATATACAAACTAAGCAAATGTAAGCGCCGTTTTACTGGTGAATTAAGTTTTGTTATATTATACTCACCCGGAAGGTGTATCGTGAAGTTATGATGCTCCCTTTAATAAAGTTCCTGCGGGATGAGTCAAGAAGGGTGACCAGTTTTTGGTGCAGATCAAAACATGTGAGTAACTATAAATCGAGTTTGTTGCCAGCCAACAAGAATAATATGCTGTCATTAATTAGGTATCTATCTACCTACTGTAACTTAGAGAGAATAATTAATAACCACTCAGGAGTCAGGGAGAATTTTAATAAATTCACTTAGAGATAGTCATTATAATTCCTGGCAACGACTTAATAATTTATTGAGCATTTTAGTTTGTGCATTAGTAGTTGATAAAGTACTAGTATTACTAGTACCCAGTATTTAGATTATGTAAGATATTGTTTTACGATAAATTAGAAAAAAGGAAAGTGTTTAAATTATAAGTAGAACAGATTTTGTAAAGTTGTAGTTATTGAATCAATTCGAAAAGAGAACACAGTGAAATAATTCAGTTTTTTTTTAGTCAGTGTGGCTTATTAGATACCTGCTTACAGGTTATGAGTTTGTAAAGTTAAAATGAGCAGAGTTCCTGGGCATGGAATTGGGCGTTGATTGTCAAATTGTAATTTTTAGAATCCTCAAAAATACGTTTGCAGGAAAATTATATACAGCTATAGTGACCATATATGTTTTTGAATATCGTTGAGCACGTTGCGAGAGAAACCCGTAAAATCAATCAAGTTACCAGATTACCAGATGTATAGGTACACAAGTACCTATGTAGGTATTGTTAAAATAGTAAGCAAACATAAACAAATATGATATCTATTCGTATGTAGATACTTAATTTTTCATTTCATTTATGTCTTGGTATGCCTGTAAATTATTTTCTAACCACATTTTACAGGAAGAATTTATTGCTGGAAAAACACGGAGAAAAATGACTATTGGTAATTTATTTAGAATCTCCCAAATTATTGGTTATTTCGGTTAAAAACGGGATTGTAGGTCCAAGGAATTAATTAACAGTACCTGTTAAAATTTTAGTATGCTTTGTCGGATAGCAACTACAACTGATATTATCGTACATATGTATAACACGTTATCAACGGTTGATATTTTGCCGTTATTTCTTATTTCAAAGTCGGAATTTTGTATACCATATTAAGACCGGGGTACCCCAGTAAGGTCATATGCTTTTAAACAAATGTTTAACAAAAAATTAGATAAAAAGAATAAAAAAGACGTCGTCATACGTATGATCGAAATTTTGTGATAGAAACAAAAAATGGCAAGCTGACAGGTCGCTTGCTGTAAATGGCCCATAGAGCCAAAACCTTCTAGATGTAATCTAGGAGGTTTTGGTAGAATGCGTTTGACGACCCGAGTGCTAATCGCTGCGTCAAAATGTTTCGACGTCGAATCTTTTTACGCTCGTCTAAATGCGGCTTGGTGAATAAAAATTAACAATTAACGCAATATGTGTTAATTTTTTCATATTATGTATACGTGGCGTTAAGAAATTAGAAAAAAATGCCGACTTTTAGTTCCACTGTATGAAATTTATACATGATAATTGTACTGGACACCTACGCCAGTGACATTGAATGTAAATGCCGCTTTCCTCTGGGGGTACCTTGGGTAAGGATTTGAATAGAAACACAACTTGCGAAAGTCGTCGGACAACTGAACTGGTTGAGCCAGTTCTTTGCGTATTTATTGGGTTCGAATTCTTAATTTCTACACGTGTTAATGTGGAGTAATTATTCTTAAATCTAAACATATACTGAAGTCCCACGGTTTGTCGTGCGAGTAATTCATCCTTGAACTGGCGATATGACACGTGTACGGTGCTTTAAATTCTTAGCAAGATGACTCATCGTGCGAGATAAACCACAAAGGATTCTTCATCGTAAAATGTGTGATATCAGAATATTCATTTTCTTAATTATTAATCAATTATTAGGTACACCCATCTGCTGTCCGGTACAATAATATTGTAAAACTGATTTTCCTTTTATATATATTTTATTTTATGTGAAAGTGCAAAATAGTCCCAATTGCTCCCAACCATCTGTAGCCAGTGAGACTATGATATACCCGATGGGCATATGGCATCCCCAATATCCCCAATGTTTGTTCTGAGGCTGAAGGTAATTGGGGATGGGAAGGCGATGGGGAGGGGGAAGATGGTAAATTCCTGGTGAATCAGATCTGGTGACAAACACGGCCAAAGCCATTTCAAGCAACGTTTCAATTCCAAATGGTCTTACACTCTGAAACGTGCCGCAAATATACTATATACTATTTTTAATTATTATTTTGTCAAATAGCACACATTATTCAACTAAAAAGAACCCGCGACCTACAGCTTGCTAGTCGAGAGCCTTACCCCTCAACAACGGAGGCCTGTACAGTGACAAAATATTATCAGGTACAAATTTAGTATAGTAGAACTAAAAGTCGGCATTTTGTATACCTATTTATCACATATGCGTACATGGTGTTCAGAAATTAGAGGCGCTCATATTTTAAGCAATTTCAATATAAAAAAATGTTTTTTCATTTTTGAAAGGGACATTTAAATAACGCTATTTAAAAGGCGCGTTTTTTCAGCAAAAATATATGAAATTAGTTACGTTAATTTTTCAAAAATCAGTTTGCCAGAACTATTTTCATCCCAGATGAAAAGATATTGAATTGAAGCCCACTTTACATGATAAAATAAATAAATAAATATTGGACAATTTTTATAGCGCCGCTTTTGTGAGTTATCACCTCAGGGGCGCTTTACAGTTGATGCACGTATTAAAAAATATACAAATATTACCAAAATAAAGTGAAGTTAAGTAAAGTAAAATAAAGAATAGGAACAGGTGACATGAAGATAGAAGATGGAGACTCTTCAGCAAGAATCCTAGGTGGTGAAGAAACTGGACCAGCTGCTGCAGCGAAAGAGTCCACCAACAGTGCCAACATGAGGTTCGTCATCCATCCAGGTATATGTCTGCTGCTAATAAAGCGCTGACACAATATCCTCACATAGATAACAGACCTTGGCAGCACCACTGAAACTCGGCTGCAAGAATCCTAGGTGGTGAAGGAACTGCACCAACTGCTGCATCGAGATAGACTACCGCGTCCACCAACAGTGCCAGCACGAGGTTCGTCATCCGTTCAGGTATGTGTCTGCTGCTAATATAGCGCTGACATGTGTCTGCTGCTAATAAAGAGCGCTGACACAATATCCTCACATAGATAACAGACCTTGGCAGCACCGCTGTGACGTTCGATGAAGATAGAAGATGGAGACTCTGCTGCAAGAATCCTAGGTGGTGAAGGAACTGTACCAGCTGCTGCTGCGAGAGAGACTACCCCGTCCACCAACAGTGCCAGCACGAGGTTCGTCATCCGTTCAGGTATGTCTGCTGCTAATAAAGAGCGCTGACACAATATCCTCACATAGATAACAGACCTTGGCAGCACCGCTGTAACGTTCGACGAGTCCATCATAGTCTCTATCAATAATAATATTTGGACGATTTATACAGCGCCGCTCTTGTGCAAAATCACCTCATCTCTCCTAGTCTATTTTAGTCTCTCTAGTCACTTCTTAGCTATCCATGCCACTTAGTACATCTTCTCGACCCTTTTAGACTCTTTCCTGGCTCTAATACCTAAACAAAATCCAACAAAAAAATTATTTTTTCTATTGTCGTGATCCGACGATTTCATACCTCTGTCTCAGACCTATAGGCTATCATAAACAAAATCTTGAACCAAAGTCAAAGTGAAGTGTATGTGTGTCATCTGAAATAAAAAAAATAACCAACAAATTTAAAAGATGCATTTATCTTATTACTTGTAATAAAATGTACTGTGCGTGTCCTATCTATCTTCAAGATAAATAAAAATGTTCATTGATCAAAATGTTGATTGTTGAATTACGCGTTAGTTTTTATGTACCTATATTAAATAGGGTGACCGGATAAATCATCACAATGATAATTCATCACATCTTTAAAAAGTTATATAAAGTCATAGAAAGTGATGAAAGAAAAACTTCATTAAGTGGGTTAAGTAGGTTTGGCTAGGTTAGGTTAGGTTAAGTTAGGTTAAACAAAAAAAAATTTTCATCGTTTCTAATGACTTTGTATTACTTTTTAAAAGTGTGTTGAATTGTCACTGTGTTGAGTTATCATGGAACCATTAAATAGGTGTTACCTGTGAAAGGTAGAAACATTTTTTTAAACAGGGTCTGTACAGACAGACTGAGTCACAGCAAGGCGTAGTTGGGTACAGTTAGTGTCTACATAAATAAATGAATACTTTTAGTTTCACTATATTAAATTTATACATGATAATATTGTCAAATTATTTTCAACTAGCTTCAGTGCTCCAAGTAATAAGTATCTTTGGTACTTATACAGGGTGTTAAGGAACGTACTTGACTTTATTAAACTAGTAATTCCTGAAATTTATCGGGAGTAAAAAATGTTAATTTAATTTTGGTCTCCGGTGACAATTTAGCTGTTTTGTTTCAACTAAAAACATAAGATATAATAAAAACACATAAATTTGTTTTTGACCACGATAGTTTTATTTTCACTCTACCGGTTTCGGAAGATCCCTTCCTTCGTCAGGAGAATATTTAAAACTAATCTACTACACAAAATATTGACACATAAATACAAAAATGTTAAGTGTTTGAGAGAGATGTCGACAAAGTGGAAGGGGTAATTACGGGAATTCCAGGAAGAACAGAGCGGTTAACTGGAAATATGTCAAGAATAGGACTATAAGACAGATTAATTTGGTTATTTATTATACTGGAGTTATTATTGATGGCTTTTCTGATTTCAAGTGCTTCTAAATTATCTAATTTTTTGCCTTTATTACTACGGTGAAGAATTTTAACCCCTGTATCTTTACTAAAAGTATGATCGGTGGAAATGAGATGATTGGCAAACTCTGAAAAATTATTGTTATTTAAACATCTTAAATGTTCGGTGATTCTAATATTTATATTTCTAGTTGTCTTACCTATGTAGAACGATTGACAATCATTGCAACATAGTTGGTAAATGCCTGAGTGGCTAAATTTGTGATCTTTATCTTTAGTATTTTTAAGTAATTTTCCCAAGTTGTTATCAGTATAGAACGCGGGTTTAATGTGGGTAGGCAAATTTTTTGTACTAAGTGAAGAAAAATTGGATATGTATAAGATTTTACGCCATTGAAAGGGATTTATGATTTTATTATTAGTTTCAGGTGTACCAAATAAAAATGTATTCGTCGAAATGAGTTTAAGTTTCTTATTCAGGATTTTATCAAATAAGTGTGTCGAGTAACCATTATTTAGAGCAATTTGTTTTATTTTTGACAGTTCAATTTCGAAATTAACAGCTGATAGTGGGATTTTTACTAAGCGGTGTACCATTGAATGATAGGCAGAATGTTTGTGTGATATCGGGTGGTTTGACGTGTTATGTATAGTTATATCCGTGAATGTCGGTTTACGATAGATGTTAAATTCAATTGTATTATTTATTGAAGTTAGTGTTAAATCTAGAAAATTAATCGATGCATTACTGCCTACCTCTACAGTGAATTGAATTTTTTTATGAAATGAATTTATAAGAAGAAGGAATTTAGTTAGTTGCCGCTCTGTTCCCGTCCAGATACAAAAAATATCGTCTACATATCGTTTCCAAGTGAGAACATTATTTAAGAGTGATGACTTACAATTAAAAATCTTATTTTCTAAGTTATTCATAAAAATATCTGCCAAAAGTGGGCTAGTAGGAGCTCCCATAGGTAGCCCTTGGCTCTGTTGGAAGACGCAGTTGTTATACTGGAAATAATTTTGATTAAGGCACATATTGAATAAACGAGACAGGTCATCAATCATATCTTTATCTAAATTAGAGGATTTTAACATATCTACAATTATTTGTTTGCAATCAGTAGTTGGAACATTTGGAAATAAGTTAATTACATCAAACGAAATTAGCTTAGCATTATTGGGAATGAACAAGTCCTTAACTGAATTTATTAAATCAAATGAGTTTTTAATGGTATATTTGGGTGAAAACACATTAAAATTGTTGAAGACATTAGTGATATGAGAAGCTATTATGAAATTCGGGGAAGCACAGCATGACACGACAGGACGAATAGGTTCATTGATTTTATGTATTTTTAAAAACCCGTACAACTTGGGAATTTTAGGATTAGACTGCAAGAATTTATTCTGGTTAGGATAATCATCTTTAAAGATTTGGGATTTGCATGCATTTATTGAATTTTTTATATCTATTTGAAATTTATTAGTCGGATCTTTTTTTATAATAACGAAGTCGTCACTTTTTACGAAGTCTTCCATTTTTTCGTGGTAGGCCATTTTGTTCATTATGATCACAGTGTTTCCTTTGTCTGCCCTAGTAAGCACTAAATCCTTTTCAGCCAACGTTTTGCGAATTTTATTGGTGCATAAAATTTCTGGATGTATGACCTTTTTAATTTTATCTTTTGTTATTAGATTTTTAATTGTCTCAGCACTTTTGTACAGAAACGGTCTAGGTTGGTACGATAGAGCCGTTTCAATGTCCACTGCCACATTTTCAATAGCACTTTGTATGTTATTTTTATTGTAATTTAAATTATATTTTAGTCCTTTAGATAGTAAATTCATCTCTTCCGGGAGGAACACGTGGGAAGAGAGATTCTTCACTCGATCAAAAAATGTATGTTCTGGTTTATCTGGACACTGGTTACTGATGTTAGGTTTACAAAGATTTTGAAGTTTTTTATTTAATTTCCCTTGTTTTTTGAACGCCTTTTCCGAGGTATACATCCTTATTTTATCGTCGAATAAAACCCACTCGACTGGATGTAAATCGTGTACTAGTTCAGTGTGTAGTAGCATGATTTTAAGTTTAATTTCGTTTCTCTGTTTAAAAGCACCTTTCAAATCTTCTTTTAACCGATAAAATAAGGATGTATACCTCGGAAAAGGCGTTCAAAAAACAGGGGAAATTAAATAAAAAACTTCAAAATCTTTGTAAACCTAACATCAGTAACCAGTGTCCAGATAAACCAGAACATACATTTTTTGATCGAGTGAAGAATCTCTCTTCCCACGTGTTCCTCCCGGAAGAGATGAATTTACTATCTAAAGGACTAAAATATAATTTAAATTACAATAAAAATAACATACAAAGTGCTATTGAAAATGTGGCAGTGGACATTGAAACGGCTCTATCGTACCAACCTAGACCGTTTCTGTACAAAAGTGCTGAGACAATTAAAAATCTAATAACAAAAGATAAAATTAAAAAGGTCATACATCCAGAAATTTTATGCACCAATAAAATTCGCAAAACGTTGGCTGAAAAGGATTTAGTGCTTACTAGGGCAGACAAAGGAAACACTGTGATCATAATGAACAAAATGGCCTACCACGAAAAAATGGAAGACTTCGTAAAAAGTGACGACTTCGTTATTATAAAAAAAGATCCGACTAATAAATTTCAAATAGATATAAAAAATTCAATAAATGCATGCAAATCCCAAATCTTTAAAGATGATTATCCTAACCAGAATAAATTCTTGCAGTCTAATCCTAAAATTCCCAAGTTGTACGGGTTTTTAAAAATACATAAAATCAATGAACCTATTCGTCCTGTCGTGTCATGCTGTGCTTCCCCGAATTTCATAATAGCTTCTCATATCACTAATGTCTTCAACAATTTTAATGTGTTTTCACCCAAATATACCATTAAAAACTCATTTGATTTAATAAATTCAGTTAAGGACTTGTTCATTCCCAATAATGCTAAGCTAATTTCGTTTGATGTAATTAACTTATTTCCAAATGTTCCAACTACTGATTGCAAACAAATAATTGTAGATATGTTAAAATCCTCTAATTTAGATAAAGATATGATTGATGACCTGTCTCGTTTATTCAATATGTGCCTTAATCAAAATTATTTCCAGTATAACAACTGCGTCTTCCAACAGAGCCAAGGGCTACCTATGGGAGCTCCTACTAGCCCACTTTTGGCAGATATTTTTATGAATAACTTAGAAAATAAGATTTTTAATTGTAAGTCATCACTCTTAAATAATGTTCTCACTTGGAAACGATATGTAGACGATATTTTTTGTATCTGGACGGGAACAGAGCGGCAACTAACTAAATTCCTTCTTCTTATAAATTCATTTCATAAAAAAATTCAATTCACTGTAGAGGTAGGCAGTAATGCATCGATTAATTTTCTAGATTTAACACTAACTTCAATAAATAATACAATTGAATTTAACATCTATCGTAAACCGACATTCACGGATATAACTATACATAACACATACAATATATAACACAATAACTACATTTACAAAGGCATAATATATTTTAATAGTCTTCCCGAAGAAGTGAAAAAAATACCAGATTTTATTTTATTCAAAAAGAAGGTCAAATTTATCTTTAAAAAAAATTAATATCACCTATCAAATGTTATAACTTCAATTCATGTTTCAACCAAAATTAACGTCACAATCCTCTTTTAAGTTTATATTTATTGTACTGTAATAATGTTAATTACTGATATAAACATGAAATAATTGTCAAATAACTCCTACGCCAAGCTCAAGAGCTAGCACTCTTCATTGGAGTAGAAATTCAACAACATATGTTTTACACTATTACTTATTTTTAACTTATTTTATGTACAATGTAACAATGTTATAAGTTAAACAATAAAAAAAAAAAAAAAAAAAAAAAAAAAAAAAAACACGTCAAACCACCCGATATCACACAAACATTCTGCCTATCATTCAATGGTACACCGCTTAGTAAAAATCCCACTATCAGCTGTTAATTTCGAAATTGAACTGTCAAAAATAAAACAAATTGCTCTAAATAATGGTTACTCGACACACTTATTTGATAAAATCCTGAATAAGAAACTTAAACTCATTTCGACGAATACATTTTTATTTGGTACACCTGAAACTAATAATAAAATCATAAATCCCTTTCAATGGCGTAAAATCTTATACATATCCAATTTTTCTTCACTTAGTACAAAAAATTTGCCTACCCACATTAAACCCGCGTTCTATACTGATAACAACTTGGGAAAATTACTTAAAAATACTAAAGATAAAGATCACAAATTTAGCCACTCAGGCATTTACCAACTATGTTGCAATGATTGTCAATCGTTCTACATAGGTAAGACAACTAGAAATATAAATATTAGAATCACCGAACATTTAAGATGTTTAAATAACAATAATTTTTCAGAGTTTGCCAATCATCTCATTTCCACCGATCATACTTTTAGTAAAGATACAGGGGTTAAAATTCTTCACCGTAGTAATAAAGGCAAAAAATTAGATAATTTAGAAGCACTTGAAATCAGAAAAGCCATCAATAATAACTCCAGTATAATAAATAACCAAATTAATCTGTCTTATAGTCCTTTGACGGCCGGCGTGGTCTAGTGGTATACGCTTTTGACTACAGATCCGAAGGTCGCGGGTTCGAACCCGGCGTGCGCAAATAAATTTTATTTGATTAATTTGTGTTATTTCACAATTAATTCATTTAAAATAATATATAGTATATTTGCGGCACGTTCCAGAGTGGAAGATACTCTCAGTATCGCCCTGGTGTAAGACCACCATTCAGAATTGAAACGTTGCTTGAAATGGCTTTAGCCGTGTTTGGTGACCAGATCTGAATAGCCAGGTACTTCCCCACCTTCCTCTTCCCCATCTCCCTCCCCTCCCCAATACCCTCAGCCTCACAACATACCCCAATTGGGGATGCCATAGTCTCACTGGCTCCAGACGGGAGCAGTTGGGACTCTTGTGCGGTATTACTGTAAAAAAAAAAAAAAAAAGTCCTATTCTTGACATATTTCCAGTTAACCGCTCTGTTCTTCCTGGAATTCCCGTAATTACCCCTTCCACTTTGTCGACATCTCTCTCAAACACTTAACATTTTTGTATTTATGTGTCAATATTTTGTGTAGTAGATTAGTTTTAAATATTCTCCTGACGAAGGAAGGGATCTTCCGAAACCGGTAGAGTGAAAATAAAACTATCGTGGTCAAAAACAAATTTATGTGTTTTTATTATAAATTATGATGAGCCACAAAGTGAATGCTTTTTACAATTACGTAAAAACATAAGAAATCAGCAGATATTGGATAGCTAGGTTCGAGCGAGGAGTTCGGTGGTTATTCGGTTGAGTGATCAGTGATGACATCATCAAAAAAATATCAACAGCAACAATGTCACCGGAGACCAAATTTTCTATTTTAAATTTATTACTCCAAATAAGTAAGTCAAATACGTCCCTTAACACCGTGTATATTAAATATAGGAAATATTCTAATTGAAAAAAAACATCAGAGGCAAATAGCCGAAATCGCATCTCACTGAAAATTCGTCCCTCTATATTGACCTCATACATTTTTGTTATATATTGCCTAGTATAGTGGCACAGCAGTAGAAACAAGCGCCTAGAGGCTTTGGGACTCTGGTTTACCAAATAAAGTGGAATGTTGCTTGGTAAAAGTAAAGAGGGAGGGGAAAGGGACACAGAAAAAGGTTGAGAGAACCCGACTCATCAATTCAATTCTGGGCACTAAATATATACAGACCCATTTCAAGAAACGTGTCAATTCTGAGTGGTGTCCTTTTATATGGCGCTGCTATATATTATGGCGGTACCTACCTGGATGACGCCTTTATTTTATTTGAGAAATAATTAGTTATTTATACAATTTACTGTACATATAATTACACTCTTGTTGTGTATAATGTATTGTGATAGTGTCTGTATGCTCGAAGTTCAAATCTACCTTACTTTGTTATTTTCGCCAGTATATCATTTACTTATTTAAAAAAAAAGTAAACATTCTTTCGGTTATACCTTGCTATACTGGTAATTCAATGGAGCATTTGTACACGGTTGACATTATCACATGAGATCGGGTCGTTTTTACGACTAGTTCTTGAGTTCAACAGTTCGGTTGTGGAACGATTTATGTTGAAGTGTTTGATCCCTCTTACAACATGGGTCTCTTTAATACCCATGTTTACTCCTTCCTCTCCTCAAAAAGTCCCTCCACCCAATACCACCCCAAAGATGACATAGGCCCCTAGGGAAAATATTTTCCTCGATGCCTCCTGTGTGGAGTTTATGTAAAAAAAACACGTTTTCAATCGCAATAATTTTTTTCGAAATTTTATCGAATAGTGAGATGGCCTGGTAAAATCAATTGTGTGTGATTTTTTCCTTATTGACAAATTAATTTGTTTTGCATTTCGGTCCCTTGTTTGTGTCTCGTGATTGTAAATTATTTATCTTAGACATTATCCCTCATCACGTTAATTTTATGCATAAAATGTTGCGCTCTAGTATTATTCGCATTGTTAAATTTATTTCTAGTGGTAATTATAATAAGTTATTTATTAAAAAAACATGTATTACAGAATATGACATGACAACCACTCGATGATAGAATTAAAATTATTAAAACTCTCAGATAAATTAATCGTTTCCGACTTGAACTTAAATGTTACAATTGTTAATGGAATTATAGACAGCCCTAATTTGCAGAGACTTATCAACTTCAACATATCGACTAGAAAATTCTTTTTAATCGCATCAACAATAGCAGGACTAAGTCATTTAGGTACTATCTTGTACCTATTATTCAGTTGGCAATACTTTCGCAGAAATTGTAGATATGTTCAACCACGAGGAATACAGTTATAAGAAGGCTATAATAACATATCTCAATAATAGTTAAGGTTAGCATTATAATATTCTACTGCGTAAGTTCTATATAATTTTAATAGAAAAAAATTACTTTATGATTACTGTTGAGATAATGATTATGTATACCACATGTTTGTTAAAGCCCACATGGGCATTAAATAAATAAATAATGATTGCAAGTTGATTGTCAGTCAGTTCTCTGAGCCATGTTTTGACGTTAGTTATAAATATACTAGTTTTTATAGTTTTTGTCTGATTTGGTAGGGCATTATACAGTTTCGTTTGGCTAAGTGAAGTTTTATTTACTTTGAAAAATATGATGCTCAAATAATGGCAACATTCAGGTTCAACATTAATGTCGATATTCATTATTTTAGCAGAACTTTTTTATTAATACTTAGAATAAAATAACTTTTTTCTAACCCTTCACGTTTTTAAATATTTTTACCAACAAGACCCAACGACATGGTGAATTTTCTTGGAATTTTAGAATGATTCCTAAGCATCTAAAATGTGCTACATATCACTTATTTTTTAAGTTAAAAAAATACTGTTTTAGAAAATAGATAAAATTTTATTTGAAATATTTGCATTTAAAAAAAACATTGATCTTCCTAAACAATATTTTTTAATATCAAACATAAAAATGTTAACAAAAAAACCTACCAGGACGTTTTGAATTGGATTGTCCGTAATTTTGAAAGAATTCAATATTTATAAAACATATTCCTTTTGTATAGGAAAGCAGTAATAAAATTGTCATTTCACTTTTTATGCCGTTTATACAATAAATTGTTTAAAATTTTTTTTTTTTTACTTTCAACTATCAATGAAAAAATGACGCCAATTCGTAATCATAAACTTTGAAAATTAAAAAAAAAATGATTCATGTAATAATGTAAAAAGTATTTGAAACAAACTGTGAAGAATACTTTTTTATCTTTCCAACGACGAACATATCAAATATCTAAGAATTATAGAAAAAAAGATAAAAATAATTTTATAATGTGTTGACACCCCGGTCAGATCTGTCCTTCAAAGGCTATAATAGAATTTGATGTTTGTGGCTAGAAATGTCCTTCCGAAGCCTGAAGGGTTAATACCACTTTATTGTATATATTTTCAATATATAATATTAAACTAAGTAAATAAATGTTTTTGAAGCAATATTAGGGCGGCAATATACTGCCGCAAACCAACGCCCACAGGCCACAAATAATCCATTTCACTGGGTATTTGAAGGTTATTAGTAAATTAAAATAATTTTATACAAATAATATTATACAAACCCTTAATTTTCAGCATTTTTATTCACATATTTGAATTTTGATTTTGTTTTCTTGTTGAATGAATGAAGTGGAATCTTGGAAGTGGAAATTAACCCCTTTCCCGACATCAGATCTAGCTGAAACTCGGCCGATAGACTCGTTATCGAAGAGAATGCATGCTATCAACTTTTTTGGTGAACAAAATTATTTTTTTGAATGAATTAAGAAAATAGATGAAATAAACATTGTTTTTTTCGGGATTTTTTTTGAGAACTTGGTTGAATCGATATGCTCGGTTAAAGGGAAGGCAATCTCTGGTTGTCTCTCTAAAAACATTTTTCATATGTCATCAATGGTCACTCTTCCGAGTAACCGCCCAAATCCCTGACTACACCTCGAGAGAAATAATATTGTTAAAATATTGTTATTGTCTAAGCCTAGCCCTAACCCAAACTCTCTAAAATCTTCTGATTTTTTATGTTTTCAGTTGAAAAAAAGTAATCATTGAAGACCAAAATGGCATCTTTTATTTATTTTTTATTTGTTATTATTATTTTTTTATATTAGCTCCACACATGAGGAATCTTCTTCATCTTTTTCATCTTCTAGTTATCTTTGAAGATGCTTTATGTATGGTATTTTTAGAGAAAGGAAGGAGAAGAAGTTTTGGGAAGAAAAGAGGTATGAGGGGAAGTAATAATTTGGGGTAAATGTGTCCAAGAAAGACGGATGTTTGGATCCATCTCTTCTATTAAGGCGCAGGACGATGGGTCGTAAGAGTCCAGTTGGAGAAAGTCAAAAGGTCTCCTTCAACCAGTCTCTCAGTAAGTGCAACCACGCAGAAGGTGGGCAAATGCATCCGCTAGTAAGATCTAGACCAGAGGTTTCCAAAGTGATCTATATAGACCCCCAGGGGTGGATATCGGCTTGCTGGGGGTCTATGTCAGTGAGAAAAAAATTTGGGGGTCCACGAGATTCAAATGGGGGTACATACAAGCGGACCCCCATTTATCTTAAGTCAACATTTTGGACTTCCGTAGATGACACCATACAAATAACACAGTTTACGTAATACTTGATATTTGTATTTTTATATTTGGTAAAGTTGTTTATTGAGGTATATAAATAAAATTACACGTTCCTTTTCTCGTCAGTATTAATATATTGAAGCAAAACATTGCACATCGGAAGCTGCGAATTTTCGTAGATTCCCAACTTGTTGTTCAACATTTAAATGTACTTCAGACAGATTTAAAAACTAAGTTTGAGGACATTCTGACTGTGGAAGTGGAATGTTGAAGAATCGGATATCATATGACAAGAAGAACTGATCGGAATAAGCACTGACAAAGAACTTAAGGGGTAGTTCTGTAGGGCCAGCTACAGAAAGGAATTCCCGTTGCTTATCCTGCTCCATTTTCATTTGGTGTAATACCATCACAAGGGTGCCCCTGTCTGCAAAATGTAAGGACAGAAGAACTATCCCACCAGCCGGTTGTTGGACAAGCAAGGGAAGGGAATCTTTTTACGAAAAAAATAAATAATTATCACATGGGACGTTAATAGTTTTAAGAAAATTTAATTCAAGGCGGTCCGTCCTCTCTGCCTACCCCTGCGGGGAAACGGCGTGATGGTTAGTTAGTTAGTTAGTTAATTCAAGGCAGGCTGGGGGTCTAGACAAACCTCACCTCATGAAGCCGGACACCCCTGCCATGTCAACAAACGTAGTAAACCTCTTGGAGTGACCTATGGCGGCGGTGTTGGTATAAATGGTTCCCAGGGCGGCAGTACGAATACCCGCCTCCCAAATTGATCTATATTAATACTACAAATAATACTAGGAATTACTGGTTTATAGTGAATAATATATTAAGGTATGTGAGTATTCTTGTTTTTTTATTCCTTATGCAAGTACACATAACCATTCGACGAAGAAGAATATTCAACCCCTCTGTTTAGAATACGAATAGATCCACATTTCTATCATTCGTATCTACACTTGGTTTGTTGACCAGATTTCCTCGCAAAATTGAAGAATAGAGATGATTCATAAGTTCAGGATATTTAGATGAGACGAATCCCATTTATCGATAGCCCAACTTCAGAGAATCAGTTTATATTTTCCCGTTAAAAATACACGCACCTTCTGAACACACTAAGGAAATTGATTCATTTTCGAATTGAAACCATTTTGAACTTTGCCTAATATTACGTATCTATATTACGCTCAGATGCGCCCGGGTAAAGAGTAGTAAAATACCAGTTCGGAGAATAATATTTTAAGTCTGATTATTTATCTCTTCAAATGATTATTAATAAAATTGTCGATGACTCCACATTAAAAACGTGGCCCTTATTCTGTGATTGACATTTTAAAACAAAGAATACTTTTTACTGTGTAAATCTGCCTTCTAAATAAGGGTATAACAAACATTTTTGCTTCTTTTCAGAAAAAAGATTCAGAATAAAACGTAAATAACTAAAGTAACAATTTAATCTCGTTATTTTGTTGACGATGTTTTTCAGAGAATAACAATTTAGTGTATATTCTGTCTGAAAAATAATTCGCGCGTAATAACGTAGGAAGTAATTAGTTCGGAGAAAATTATTTATAACGTTCATTCTTTGTATAAAACGAAAAGCGCTATAATTCCTGTTACTATTGATAACATTTTTGCACCTCGATGAACCAAACCTTACACAAAGGGTCTTACACAAATACGTTTTCTGGGAAAACTCCACTAATTACTGTTTTTCGAAAAAAAACGGTTAAAATCGTTAAACCATTATGAAAGTGAGTATTTCTTCTATCTTTAAATATGAACCAATTGAAAAATAGGCAGAGACAGTAAAAGATGTTGATGTAGTTATCACTGTGTTTATTATACGTAGACAGTAATGGTAGTATGCATGGTTCCATGATAACTCAACACAGTGACTATTCAACACACTTTTAAAGTGATATAAAGTCATTAAAAACGATGAAAAAAAATTTAAATCTAAACTATAAAGTTTTTGTTTCATCACTTTCCATGACTTTATATAACTTTTTGAAGATGTGATGACTTATATTTTGATGATTTATCCGGTCACCGTATGCATCATGTTGGGATGCATGTCAGCTAGGTCACATCACGTCGGGATGTGGATCTGTGCTCATTGATGTTGTGGTCAGCTGGTGCTGAATATCACTGATCTTCCTGGAGATTCTTACGGATTCCGTTACGGATTCCTCCACGCCAATGCGCACGGTGGCGAATTCCACAGGCCGATGCTGTACACCGTAGGAAGTGGAGATTAACGGTGGCGAATTCCTCCCTGCTGATGCTGATGCTGAATAAGAAACTTAAACTCATTTCGACGAATACATTTTTATTTGGTACACCTGAAACTAATAATAAAATCATAAATCCCTTTCAATGGCGTAAAATCTTATACATATCCAATTTTTCTTCACTTAGTACAAAAAATTTGCCTACCCA
Source organism: Hesperophylax consimilis (assembly GCF_061612785.1). Classification (NCBI taxonomy): domain Eukaryota; kingdom Metazoa; phylum Arthropoda; class Insecta; order Trichoptera; family Limnephilidae; genus Hesperophylax; species Hesperophylax consimilis. The sequence continues at coordinate 35,583,544 of NC_142844.1, read as the reverse complement.
CATTAAACCCGCGTTCTATACTGATAACAACTTGGGAAAATTACTTAAAAATACTAAAGATAAAGATCACAAATTTAGCCACTCAGGCATTTACCAACTATGTTGCAATGATTGTCAATCGTTCTACATAGGTAAGACAACTAGAAATATAAATATTAGAATCACCGAACATTTAAGATGTTTAAATAACAATAATTTTTCAGAGTTTGCCAATCATCTCATTTCCACCGATCATACTTTTAGTAAAGATACAGGGGTTAAAATTCTTCACCGTAGTAATAAAGGCAAAAAATTAGATAATTTAGAAGCACTTGAAATCAGAAAAGCCATCAATAATAACTCCAGTATAATAAATAACCAAATTAATCTGTCTTATAGTCCTTTGACGGCCGGCGTGGTCTAGTGGTATACGCTTTTGACTACAGATCCGAAGGTCGCGGGTTCGAACCCGGCGTGCGCAAATAAATTTTATTTGATTAATTTGTGTTATTTCACAATTAATTCATTTAAAATAATATATAGTATATTTGCGGCACGTTCCAGAGTGGAAGATACTCTCAGTATCGCCCTGGTGTAAGACCACCATTCAGAATTGAAACGTTGCTTGAAATGGCTTTAGCCGTGTTTGGTGACCAGATCTGAATAGCCAGGTACTTCCCCACCTTCCTCTTCCCCATCTCCCTCCCCTCCCCAATACCCTCAGCCTCACAACATACCCCAATTGGGGATGCCATAGTCTCACTGGCTCCAGACGGGAGCAGTTGGGACTCTTGTGCGGTATTACTGTAAAAAAAAAAAAGTCCTATTCTTGACATATTTCCAGTTAACCGCTCTGTTCTTCCTGGAATTCCCGTAATTACCCCTTCCACTTTGTCGACATCTCTCTCAAACACTTAACATTTTTGTATTTATGTGTCAATATTTTGTGTAGTAGATTAGTTTTAAATATTCTCCTGACGAAGGAAGGGATCTTCCGAAACCGGTAGAGTGAAAATAAAACTATCGTGGTCAAAAACAAATTTATGTGTTTTTATTATAAATTATGATGAGCCACAAAGTGAATGCTTTTTACAATTACGTAAAAACATAAGAAATCAGCAGATATTGGATAGCTAGGTTCGAGCGAGGAGTTCGGTGGTTATTCGGTTGAGTGATCAGTGATGACATCATCAAAAAAATATCAACAGCAACAATGTCACCGGAGACCAAATTTTCTATTTTAAATTTATTACTCCAAATAAGTAAGTCAAATACGTCCCTTAACACCGTGTATATTAAATATAGGAAATATTCTAATTGAAAAAAAACATCAGAGGCAAATAGCCGAAATCGCATCTCACTGAAAATTCGTCCCTCTATATTGACCTCATACATTTTTGTTATATATTGCCTAGTATAGTGGCACAGCAGTAGAAACAAGCGCCTAGAGGCTTTGGGACTCTGGTTTACCAAATAAAGTGGAATGTTGCTTGGTAAAAGTAAAGAGGGAGGGGAAAGGGACACAGAAAAAGGTTGAGAGAACCCGACTCATCAATTCAATTCTGGGCACTAAATATATACAGACCCATTTCAAGAAACGTGTCAATTCTGAGTGGTGTCCTTTTATATGGCGCTGCTATATATTATGGCGGTACCTACCTGGATGACGCCTTTATTTTATTTGAGAAATAATTAGTTATTTATACAATTTACTGTACATATAATTACACTCTTGTTGTGTATAATGTATTGTGATAGTGTCTGTATGCTCGAAGTTCAAATCTACCTTACTTTGTTATTTTCGCCAGTATATCATTTACTTATTTAAAAAAAAAGTAAACATTCTTTCGGTTATACCTTGCTATACTGGTAATTCAATGGAGCATTTGTACACGGTTGACATTATCACATGAGATCGGGTCGTTTTTACGACTAGTTCTTGAGTTCAACAGTTCGGTTGTGGAACGATTTATGTTGAAGTGTTTGATCCCTCTTACAACATGGGTCTCTTTAATACCCATGTTTACTCCTTCCTCTCCTCAAAAAGTCCCTCCACCCAATACCACCCCAAAGATGACATAGGCCCCTAGGGAAAATATTTTCCTCGATGCCTCCTGTGTGGAGTTTATGTAAAAAAAACACGTTTTCAATCGCAATAATTTTTTTCGAAATTTTATCGAATAGTGAGATGGCCTGGTAAAATCAATTGTGTGTGATTTTTTCCTTATTGACAAATTAATTTGTTTTGCATTTCGGTCCCTTGTTTGTGTCTCGTGATTGTAAATTATTTATCTTAGACATTATCCCTCATCACGTTAATTTTATGCATAAAATGTTGCGCTCTAGTATTATTCGCATTGTTAAATTTATTTCTAGTGGTAATTATAATAAGTTATTTATTAAAAAAACATGTATTACAGAATATGACATGACAACCACTGGATGATAGAATTAAAATTATTAAAACTCTCAGATAAATTAATCGTTTCCGACTTGAACTTTATTGTCAAAATTGTAAATGGAATTATAGACAGGCTTAATTTGCAGAGACTAATCAACATCAACATATCGACTAGAAAATTATTTTTAATCGCACCAACAATAGCAGGACTAAGTCATTTAGATACTATCTTGTACCTATTATACAGTTGGCAATACTTTCGCAGAAATTGTAGATATGTTCAACTACAAGGAATACAGTTATAAGAAGGCTATAATAACATATCTCAATAATAGTTAAGGTTAGCATTATAATATTCTAGTGCAAAAGTTCTATATATAATTTTGATAGCAAAAATTAACTTTATGATTACTGTTCAGATAATGATTATGTATACCACATGTTTGTTAATGCCCGCGTGGGTATATAATAAATAAATAAATAATGATTGCAAGTTGATTGTCAGTCAGTTCTCTGAGCCATGTTTTGACTTTAGTTATAAATATACTAGTTTTTATAGTTTTTGTCTGATTTGGTAGGGCATTATACAGTTTCGTTTGGCTAAGTGAAGTTTTATTTACTTTGAAAAATATGATGCTCAAATAATGGCAACATTCAGGTTTAACATTAATGTCGGTATTCATTATTTTAGCAAAACTTTTTTATTAATACTTAGAATAAAATAACTTTTTCTAACCCTTCACGTTTTTAAGTATTTGTACCAACAAGACACAACGACATGGTGAATTTTCTTGGAATTTTAGAATGATTCCTAAGCATCTAAAATGTGCAACATATTAGTTATTTTTTAAGTTAAAAAAATACTGTTTTAGAAACTAGATAAAATTTTATTTGAAATATTTGCATTTAAAAAAACATTGGTCTTCCTCAACAATATAATTTTAATATCAAACATGAAAATGTTAACAAAAAAACCTACAAGGACGTTTTGACTTGGATCTTCCATAATTTTGAAAGAATTCAATATTTATAAAACATATTCCTTTTGAGTAGGAAAGTAGTAATAAAGTTGCCACTTCACTTTTAATGCCGTTTATACAATTAAAAAAATATATAAATAATTGTTTTACTTTCAACTGTAAATGAAAAAAGGACGCCAATTCGTAATCATGAACTTTGAAAATTAAAAAAAAATTATTCATGTAATAATGTAAAAATATTTGAAGCAAACTATGAAGAATAATTTTTTATCTTTCCAACGACGAACATATCAAATATCTAAGAATTATAGAAAAAAAGATAAAAATAATTTTATAATGTGTTGACACCCCGGTCAGATCTGTCCTTCAAAGGCTATAATAGAATATGATGTTTGTGGCTAGTAATGTCCTTCCGAAGCCTGAAGGGTTAATACCACTTTATTGTATATATTTTCAATATATAATATTAAACTAAGTAAATAAATGTTTTTGAAGCAATATTAGGGCGGCAATATACTGCCGCAAAACAAACGCCCACAGGCCACAAATAATCCATTTCACTGGGTATTTGAAGGTTATTAGTAAATTAAAATAATTTTATACAAATAATATTATACAATCCCTTAATTTTCAGCATTTTTATTCACATATTTGAATTTCGATTTTGTTTTCTTGTTGAATGAATGAAGTGGAATCTTGGAATTGGAAATTAACCCCTTTCCCGACATCAGATCTAGCCGAAACTCGGCCGATAGACTCGTTATAGAAGAGAATGTATGCTATCAACTTTTTTGGTGAACAAAATTATTTTTTTAATGAATTAAAAAAATAGATGAAATAAAACTGTGTTTTTTTCGGGATTTTTTTTGCGAACTTGTGTTGAATCGATATGCTCGGTTAACGGGAAGGCAATCTCTGGTTCTCTCTCTAAAAACTTTTTTAATATGTCATCAATGGTCACTCTGCCAAGTAACCGCCCAAATCCCTGACTACACCCTAAGAGAAATAATATTGTTACTCTAAGCCTAGCTCTAACCCAAACTCTCTAAAATCTTCTGATTTTTTATGTTTTCAGTTGAAAAAAAATAATCATTGAAGACCAAAATGGCATCTTTTATTCTTTTTTTATTTATTATTATTATTATTTTTTTTATATTAGCTCCACACATGAGGAATCTTCTTCATCTTTTTCATCTTCTAGTTATCTTTGAAGATGCTTTATGTATGGTATTTTTAGAGAAAGGAAGGAGAAGAAGTTTTGGGAAGAAAAGAGGTATGAGGGGAAGTAATAATTTGGGGTAAATGTGTCCAAGAAAGACGGATGTTTGGATCCATCTCTTCTATTAAGGTGCAGGACGATGGGTCGTAAGAGTCCAGTTGGAGAAAGTCAAAAGGTCTCCTTCAACCAGTCTCTCAGTAAGTGCAACCACGCAGAAGGTGGGCAAATGCATCCGCTAGTAAGATCTAGACCAGAGGTTCCCAAAGTGGTCTATATAGACCCCCAGGGGTCGATATCGGCTTGCTGGGGGTCTATGTCAGTGAGAAAAAAATTTGGGGGTCCACGAGATTCAAATGGGGGTACATACAAGCGGACCCCCATTTACCTTAAGTCAACATTTTGGACTTCCGTAGATGACACCATACAAATAACACAGTTTACGTAATACTTGATATTTGTATTTTTATATTTGGTAAAGTTGTTTATTGAGGTATATAAATAAAATTACACGTTCCTTTTCTCGTCAGTATTAATATATTGAAGCAAAACATTGCACATCGGAAGCTGCGAATTTTCCTAGATTCCCAACTTGTTGTTCAACATTTAAATGTACTTCACACAGATTTCAAAACTAAGTTTGAGGACATTCTGACTGTGGAAGTGGAATGTTGAAGAATCGGATATCATATGACAAGAAGAACTGATCGGAATAAGCACTGACAAAGAACTTAAGGGGTAGTTCTGTAGGGCCAGCTACAGAAAGGAATTCCCGTTGCTTATCCTGCTCCATTTTCATTTGGTGTAATACCATCACAAGGGTGCCCCTGTCTGCAAAATGTAAGGACAGAAGAACTATACCACCAGCCGGTTGTTGGACAAGCAAGGGAAGGGAATCTTTTTACGAAAAAAATAAATAATTATCACATGGGACGTTAATAGTTTTAATAAAATTTAATTCAAGGCGGTCCGTCCTCTCTGCCTACCCCTGCGGGGAAACGGCGTGATGGTTAGTTAGTTAGTTAGTTAATTCAAGGCAGGCAGGGGGTCTAGACAAACCTCACCTCATGAAGCCGGACACCCCTGCCATGTCAACAAACGTAGTAAACCTCTTGGAGTGACCTATGGCGGGGGTGTTGGTATAAATGGTTCCCAGGGCGGCAGTACGAATACCCGCCTCCCAAATCGATCTATATTAATACTACAAATAATACTAGGAATTACTGGTTTATAGTGAATAATATATTAAGGTATGTGAGTATTCTTGTTTTTTTATTCCTTATGCAAGTACACATAACCATTCGACGAAGAAGAATATTCAACCCCTCTGTTTAGAATACGAATAGATCCACATTTCTATCATTCGTATCTACACTTGGTTTGTTGACCAGATTTCCTCGCAAAATTGAAGAATAGAGATGATTCATAAGTTCAGGATATTTAGATGAGACGAATCCCATTTGTCGATAGCCCAACTTCAGAGAATCAGTTTATATTTTCCCGTTAAAAATACACGCACCTACTGAACACACTAAGGAAATTGATTCATTTTCGAATTGAAACCATTTTGAACTTTGCCTAATATTACGTATCTATATTACGCTCAGATGCGCCCGGGTAAAGAGTAGTAAAATACCAGTTCGGAGAATAATATTTTAAGTCTGATTATTTATCTCTTCAAATGATTATTAATAATATTGTCGATGACCCCACATTAAAAACGTGGCCCTTATTCTGTGATTGACATTTTAAAACAAAGAATACTTCTTACTGTGTAAATCTGCCTTCTAAATAAGGGTATAACAAACATTTTTGCTTCTTTTCAGAAAAAAGATTCAGAATAAAACGTAAATAACTAAAGTAACAATTTAATCTCGTTATTTTGTTGACGATGTTTTTCGGAGAATAACAATTTAGTGTATATTCTGTCTGAAAAATAATTCGCGCGTAATAACGTAGGAAGTAATTAGTTCGGAGAAAATTATTTATAACGTTCATTCTTTGTATAAAACGAAAAGCGCTATAATTCCAGTTACTATTGATAACATTTTTGCACCTCGATGAACCAAACCTTACACAAAGGGTCTTACACAAATACGTTTTCTGGGAAAACTCCACTAATTACTGTTTTTCGAAAAAAAACGGTTAAAATCGTTAAACCATTATGAAAGTGAGTATTTCTTCTATCTTTAAATATGAACCAATTGAAAAATAGGCAGAGACAGTAAAAGATGTTGATGTAGTTATCACTGTGTTTATTATACGTAGACAGTAATGGTAGTATGCATGGTTCCATGATAACTCAACACAGTGACTATTCAACACACTTTTAAAGTGATATAAAGTCATTAAAAACGATGAAAAAAAAATTAAATCTAAACTAACCTACTTAACTCATTTAATAAAGTTTTTGTTTCATCACTTTCCATGACTTTATATAACTTTTTGAAGATGTGATGACTTTTCATTTTGATGATTTATCCGGTCACCGTATGCATCATGTTGGGATGCATGTCAGCTAGGTCACATCACGTCGGGATGTGGATCTGTGCTCATTGATGTTGTGGTCAGCTGGTGCTGAATATCACTGATCTTCCTGGAGATTCTTACGGATTCCGTTACGGATTCCTCCACGCCAATGCGCACGGTGGCGAATTCCACAGGCCGATGCTGTACACCGTAGGAAGTGGAGATTAACGGTGGCGAATTCATCCCTGCTGATGCTCTGCACCGTGGATGGTGGAGATAAACAGTGTTTAATTTCGGAGTGTGGTTGAATCGATGAGTTGATGCTCACGCAGTCGAAGGGCCGGCGACGCGAGTATCTCCGGTCGCAAGTATCGGTGAGCTATAAACTGAGTGTATTAGAGTACTTGACTACCTAACTAAGTAGCCGGCGGCAGACTTGGTGTTTATGTAGGCGCGCTGTTCAGTAGAGTGGTCCCAATACTTATAGAAACTCTGGGAAAGCTGGCGCCGGTTTTGGGGAAAGCTAATTCCTAATGTAGTTTTCAAAATTCTACACTGGAGCTGCCCATTTCACGTACATATTTTGATACCGTGATACTAAAAATGCTTCATATTTGAAACATAGGTACATGAAAACGAAATAATAGATACCGATGTATTGTTTTTTTAGTTTGTTTCGGTTTTTCTTTGATTGCTTCTTAATGACATAAATCTTGAATGGCGTTTTTTGTTGGCGTCCTCCTTTTTCCTCCATTGCAGGGATGTACTTATTTTAAATATTGATTTATGATTCCATGATAACCCAACACAGTGACAATTCTGGACACTATTACAAAATAACATAAAGTCATTAAAAGTGATGAAAAAAATTAACCCCCAATATTTTCATCATTTTTTCATGATTTTATAACACTTTTTAATGGTTCATTAACGTGTAATTTTTATGAGTTGTCCGGTCTTAAGTATAAACGGAAGCTAGCGTATGCACGCATGAAAAGTTTTAACATAGAACTGATATACAACATCATAGGTATACGCTGTACCTTCATAGGAGAATATCTGCATTATATAGTAAATAATAATGATGCGGGTAGATTTATATAATTATAAATAGGTTCAAAACAGGCATATGAATACGAATGAAGATTGAACTTTCCCCGGTGGACTGGAGTCAACTGTGCTAACAACTGAACCAAATCCCGATCGGGTACGACCTGCGTTTATTTCGTACATTAACTGACACCTTGCTACCAAAATTTGTTTACCAAAGTTTCATAGCATGCTGACGGGAATATCCACTTCCAAGATTTACTTTTATTCATTCACGAAAACAAAATGGAAATTCAAGAATACGTATTTAAAAAAGACTGAAATGATACAAATTATCACAGAATTGTGAAAAAACTGCCCGGAGCTGGTGTTAGGTACATATAATGGTACGTATACATTTGCGAACTTAAACTCGAACTGAGCCACGAATTACGGGAAAGGAACGATGCAACTGCAAGCGGCGTTTGGCGCCATTAAGTTGAGGTTCAGTTCGGCAGTTCGGCTCCCGTATGTATACGTAGAATTAGGTATGGTGCAGCGTCCCCAAATTGGAGAATTTTTAAGTCTGCAGGAAGTGGCGGCGGGGACGGTGTAGATGTAGGTTAGAATGTGCTCAACTATTCAGATCAAGTCACATAAAATATAGCTCATGCTATTTCAAGCAACGTGCAGTGTATTGATTCTAAATGGTGTTCTTTCACCGAATGATACTAGTCTTCCTACCACCAACCTACTTGTTTGCTGTTCAAACGTCAAATAACTTATCAACAATGAACAGGATTAACAAAAAATGAGGACAACACGATATCAATGAATACCAAATTATAATTACCTACTTCACATACGTCAATCTACAATGCTCTACAATAATTGTTGTTTTCAAGAGACGCAAACAAAATATTATTACGTTATATATTTTTCAGTTCATCTGACAACCAAAACGGAAGAAATTGTTTTCGATATTTTCGTTCAATTTAAAAACAAAATTATCATTTATTTATTTCTATGACGTCAGCCAAAAGAGTCGGTTGCAGTAACATCAAATGACCGTCAGACGCCCGAGCAAGCGCCAAATGCGTGTGAAAAGCAGAAAGTTAATGGCGTTCGGGCCATACTCTGGAATACTGGAATTCTGGTATGTCGCTTGCCCATATTAAACTGTAAGCTTAGCAAAAAACAATTTTTGTTGAAACTATTTGAAAAGTTTCAACTTGATCCGAGAAAGACAAAAATAAATCATGGTGAACAAAAAATTCACATTAGGTAGGTATATTTATTTACTGTTGAATATTTTCAATTCAAATATATATTTTAATATTTCGGTAATTCCCATGATTCGCAAAGAGTTTTTTCGAAATCAGATGTGGATAGTAAATTTTCTCTTATTTTGAATGTCAAGTGTGTAAAATTAATCAATTATGAAGTAAAATTGTAAATTTATCTGCAGATCTCCGTCCCGCCCGCTACATACACTCATTATACATACTTATAGATAACGATAAAATTCAATAATTTAATATTTACAATCTATCAAGAGTGGTAGATAGAAATTCTCATTATCAACCGTAACGTATAATAAAATTAATTTATTAACTAGCTCATGTGTACCCGGCGTTGTTCGGGGTTATGAATGTTTTGCGGTTGTGAATTCCTGTGCATAGAAAACTGGGTTCATTTTTGAAGTGGCAATAATATTATCGTATTTGTTGTGTTCCCACAAACAGTTTTCCAACTCGTCGTGGAAAGAGATTATGAATAATTGGATCTTTGTGATAAATCAGGGCATTTATTAATACTTCGCGAATTACAATGGTGACTCGATAGTCGACCTAACTAAAAGCTGGCTAATTGAGATCTGAAACAATAAGTTTGTTTGGGAGCGTTCCCACTGGCCCTGGCGACTACTGGCCACTGGCTGCCATCTTGCGGACTTTCACGCAAGCTCTATGCACTGCCCTCTATGAGTGCATCTGTGAAGCTCTTACTTCTCAACAGTATTAACAAAAAATACTTTTAAAAGTATTTATTTTTATTGATCGTGCCATTTCTACCTTGGGTGTCCTTTTTTCTTCCACATTTCACTATCACTTCATACACTCTACTTACATACCTTTTATTCTTCATCACAAATGACACATTTTACCACACTGAGTATTTGATTAATCTGATCAGGGTGTCCCTGACTTTGTCTACCTTCACCAGTGTATACCACGTGGTCACTACAAAAAACTACATCATATCGATTTTTATTCGACTCTTTTTCTCATTGTGTTAAGTCTTCCTAAAATTCTAAACAATCCTGGCACTAATAAGAACACAAATATTTTTTGAGTGTATAAGGAACAAATAAAGAAACATTCATTTTTACATACATATAGATTTTATTTTTACAAAAACGTGTTTAAATGGTTATTTATTGTTTTTGTGTTTAATTCGTAGAACTCCATTTAATTTTTTTATAAATTTAATTTAGATTAAATTTGATAATATTATTATTAAGTTCTGCAAGTGTTTTAGTTTTTTATTATTGTGACAGCTGTTTCGGCTTACAAGGCCATTTTCAAACTGTGGTTAGTCCACATTGAGACGACGTTTTTATACTATTTCAAATGTAAATTTTGAAGGTGCATACATTGATTTATTACTGGTTACACCGAAGACATGATCTATTGTTGGTTAAACCAATCTATGTTTTCCCCTCAGTAAATGGTAATGGGTTCTTAATTATTTACTAATGACTTTATTGCTATGAATTATTTGGGTGCATTATACTGCTTGGGTTTTGTGAAAATACTAAGAAGTGGTGAGTAAATTATTTTCCGTACTTTATTAATTAGTGTTAAATTTGGGTCATTCGTTCGTTTATTGATTTCTAATTGTTCAAGTAAATTTAATCTAATGCCCTTTTTTTCTATATGCAATGGTTTAGGACCCTTGTTGTTAAGTGGGGTATGATTATTCACCAAGAGATGTTCTGCGAATTTTGAGGATGTGTTTTTATTATTATAACATCGTATATGTTCTTGGAATCTAGTTGAGAATGCCCTCCCCGTTTGTCCGATGTAAGTGGCGTTACAATCGGCGTGGTCACATTTTAATTCATATATGCCACTGTTATTGAGTATAGGGATTTTACTTTTAGAGTTTTTAAGGCTTGTTCCTAAATTATTGTTTGTTCGAAAAGCTATATTTAAACCACATTTTTTAATTTCTTTTGCAATTTTTTCAGATATTGGGCCGAGGAATTCGAGACATGCAAATTTTTCTATATTTTTGTTATTTACCGGATATATTAAATTGATTTTATTTTTATATTTCTTATTTTTTATTATTTTTTCAATGTTATTTGCCTCATAGCCGTTATTAATCGCGATCGTTTTTATCGTTTCCTTTTCTTTTACATAAGCTTTATTGTCTAAGGGAATGTTAATGAGTCTATGTACCATTGAATGGTACGCTGATAATTTATGAGACCAAGGATGATTTGAATTTGAATTTATTGTTGTATCTGTAAAAGTTGGTTTTCTAAATATTTCAAAGGTATGTTTATTATTACTTTTACCAATTGTCAGATCTAAAAAGTTTATTTTACCTTCAATCTCATGTTCAACTGTGAAGCAGATTTTATTATTAACGGTGTTGGCCCAATTAGTAAAGATATCTAACTGTCGGTTGGTACCATTCCAACATATAAGGATGTCGTCTACGTATCGGACATAATATACTATATGTTTAGCTAAGGGAGATTTAAGAATTATATTTTCAATATAATCCATAAATATCTCCGCTAGAAGTGGACTTAATGGTGACCCCATGGGGAGACCATCATGTTGTTGGTAATATATATCATTGAAAAGGAAATAATTTGTATCTACGCAGATTTTTATGAGCTGGAATAACTCTTTTCTTATTACCGGATTGATGTTGCATTTTTCCAAGATATTTTCAATTATTATTAGGCATTCTTTAATGGGGATGTTGGTAAATAGGGATTTTACGTCTAGAGAAATGAATTTACAGTTATGCGGGAGATTAAATTTTTTTATTTTATTAACTAGTTCTATCGAGTTTTTGACACTGTAACGTGGTGAAAAATTTGTTAATTTTTTGAAGATGAAGTTAAGTCTTTTAGCCAGGTTTGATGTAGGGGCGTTAATAAAAGATACTACGGGCCTTATTGGATTATTCGCTTTATGGAGCTTAGGTTGGCCATACAGAGCTGGGGCTCTTGGGTTCATGACCCTTACGTTTTTCTTTGACCATTCGGTGGGAAATATGGCATTGCAATTATTTATAAGGATGTTGACGTTATTGACAATTTTATTGGTTGGATCCTTAGTTAAAATTTTAAAATCTTCTGGTAACAAGAAGTCTTCCACCTTACTGATGTAATCAATTCTATCTAAAATAACGATTGAGTTACCTTTGTCAGCTTTGGTTATAGTTAGATTATTATTTTTAATTTTATCTCTAATTTCTTTCAATGTTCGGGTTTCTGTACTGACAGCATATTTATTTTTATTGTTTATCGATTTTAGTGTTTTTTCTAAAATAACTGCCGTGACGTGTTTTGTTAAATTATTATTTTCCACTTTACGTAGAGAAATTTCAGTGTCGATAGCTAATGATTCTATTTGTTTGGGTGTTACTTCGCTAGGGATTTTATATTTAAAGCCTTTATCTAATAAATTATTTTCATCCGTTTCAAATGCAGTGTTTGACAAATTCACAGTTTTTTTTTATAAAATTCTATATTTTTCCTGGTGGGAATCTTAGTTATTTTCGAACTTTTATTTTTGTTATCAATCAAATTTTGAAGTTTATTTTGTTGTGTTTTAAATTTTTCAAATATAATTCCGTTAATATGTTCACGTGTATCAAAATCTAGGGTATCAAATTCCCATGCGTGAAGTTTAAATGTTAATTCTGAATGGATCACCTTTATGTAGTGAAGCAATGTGTCCCGTTTCCGACAGCACTCCTTTGTTTCTTCCTTCAGCCATATCCTCTGTGCTCTCACCACAGTGGCTATGGCTGCCGTAGATGTACTTTTGATGGAGATCTGCACGAACTTCGGAATCACATTACACTTCAAGCACTCTTGGTTAAACCACAAATTTTGAACTATTTTTCGATGTTTGAGTTTAAGTCGTCTATATAAGATCACAAGGGTAGCTATATCAACTACCTTTAATTTATTTATTGTTTTTGTGTTTAATTCGTAGAACTCCATTTAATTTTTTTATAAATTTAATTTAGATTAAATTTGATAATATTATTATTAAGTTCTGCAAGTGTTTTAGTTTTTTATTATTGTGACAGCTGTTTCGGCTTACAAGGCCATTTTCAAACTGTGGTTAGTCCACATTGAGACGACGTTTTTATACTATTTCAAATGTAAATTTTGAAGGTGCATACATTGATTTATTACTGGTTACACCGATGACATGATCTATTGTTGGTTAAACCAATCTATGTTTTCCCCTCAGTAAATGGTAATGGGTTCTTAATTATTTACTAATGATTTTATTGCTATGAATTATTTGGGTGCATTATACTGCTTGGGTTTTGTGAAAATACTAAGAAGTGGTGAGTAAATTATTTTCCGTACTTTATTAATTAGTGTTAAATTTGGGTCATTCGTTCGTTTATTGATTTCTAATTGTTCAAGTAAATTTAATCTAATGCCCTTTTTTTCTATATGCAATGGTTTAGGACCCTTGTTGTTAAGTGGGGTATGATTATTCACCAAGAGATGTTCTGCGAATTTTGAGGATGTGTTTTTATTATTATAACATCGTATATGTTCTTGTAATCTAGTTGAGAATGCCCTCCCCGTTTGTCCGATGTAAGTGGCGTTACAATCGGCGTGGTCACATTTTAATTCATATATGCCACTGTCATCGGTGTAACCAGTAATAAATCAATGTATGCACCTTCAAAATTTACATTTGAAATAGTATAAAAACGTCGTCTCAATGTGGACTAACCACAGTTTGAAAATGGCCTTGTAAGCCTGTAATGATCAGCCCTTTCTACTTCAAACTTTTCCTTCTCTTCTTTCTACGATACATTTTCCTTAAGTCCCGTAGGTAACTTTTCCATAAGGCTTTGGTTATATATATATCCGGGGTAGGAAGGTCCTCCCTGCCGTCTTTTCTTTATTACACACCCCTTCAAGTGTGTACATCCTAGTTTGTCTACGTGACGTACGACCTTGAACGTACTCATTTCACGTGACGGTTCAGTATAAAAAGGCTTCACCGAACGTTGTGTTGGGTTTTTGTTTCTCGGTTTAGAAACCTAGTTATTTATGTTTTGTGTGGTATCCCTTGGTTCTTTTGAGATAGAGTGAGTTGAATCCATTACCGCTGTTTTTCAAAACCATTTTATAAACCTTATCTTCTAAGTCGCCTGCTCACCCCCCCCTAGCTACTCGATTCTACCTATCGTAGGGTAATGTGAATAAAATAAAGTGTTAGATTTTATATATGTGATATACATACGATAAATTTATGGTGTTAGTTGTCGGCGCCATCCATGTATATATCTTGGGAGGGGAAGGAGAGGAAAGGAAATGAATTTTTTTCAAGTTAAGATTGGCTCCTCCGCTTACCAAACAAAACTGATGGATGATAATTTGAGCAAGGCGATCGATATCTGCGTGTCTGGATATCACAACCGGCCGGGTCTCCCCTTGTTCCAAATCGGCAACCTTCACGCCAGAATAAAGAAAACCAGGTCTCTTCACCAATTTCAGAATTGCCCCAATCTCAAACACCTCCAGGATAAACTACTTTACTGAGTGTAGAAGGGGAAAACCATAACATCCCTTTATCACGAATCTAGTCGCGAAAATGTGACACGTAAGGTCCTAAGTTACGTGCCACCTCTAGAAAACGTTGTAACTCCCACGTCGTCGGGGATTTACATCCCTTTCTAGGTCAATACATAGATAACACACGACAATCTTGTCGACATTTTGCCTGCTTATTAACGATAGGTTGTGTGCCTACCCATTCAGCCAATTATCATGTGAGATATATGTAAGGTCTACTCGAAATGCCAAATTTGGGATGAGGACTGTCTGTATTTTAATATTTGGTTCCAGTATTTATTTTATGAGGTTACTAGCATCCTCGTGTATTAGGTATGGGTAACTTCTACTGAATACCTATCCTCTCAGGTAAGGTATAAACGGATAATTGGTTTGATTTTTTGCATTTAATTTAAAGAGGCTGCCTACCTCTCGAAAGATACCTGTTGAGAAAAGTTGTTCGGTTGGTAGTTTTATTTCGGAGATTACCATCTCCCTCTTTCGACTTTAGATTTGTTTTTGTGCATCCCAATTCGTAACTTAGGAAGTCAAATAATAGATGAAAAGTATTAAATTAGAAAGTCAAATAACAGAAGAAAAGTTTTCATTTTGTTCCGTCTGGTCGCATCCGATCGCTTTCAATTTGGGACGGCATACGCTAGCAAAACTTCCCCTTTGACTGACTGTACTCCGCGCCTCTCGGCCTATATATGAAAAGGTCGTTGACTCGTCTCTCGCTCACAGCTGATTGACAATGCGTCTAGCGTATCCCTACTTATGGGAAGATTATTTGGGTTGCAGGCGTTGCAAACTCGGTTCCTGTACCTCGGTTGTATCCTATTATTATTAAAAGGGTCCTCTGAAATTTAATAAATAATATAAAAAAACTCACCCTGTTAGTCACCTCCAAATCCTCGTGTGAAACTTACCTGGTTACACTATATAGCTAAATCACTTTAATTTTCGACCTCCTCCCTACGCTTATAAAAGGGTAATTAAATATTCCTGTAAATAAAATTGTACCTCCCTAATCTGTTAGGATTCGAACCCACAGTTAATAATCTATTTGATTCTCTGGTTTTCGGTCTCCGTGGATAGAATGCCATCTCGCCAAATCAATAACTTAGCCCGATTAAACACTTCCTGCCTTTAAGTACATTCACTCTATTTTAAAACGCAATCAATGTTTTTATTATTTTCATGTTTTTAAGACAAGCAATCTAGTTCGAACTGTATACGAAATCACGTTTAAATCAACACAACTTTATAACACAATCGCGATTGCACAACACCTGGCGCCCCTGAGGTGGGTTTTTACAAAACGGCGCTCTACAAATTATCCAATTATTATTATTGTCATTATTATTAATTGTTTTCCCACTGAGTCGAATCACTTTCACTTCACACAACCACCGGATCAATAATCTTTCACTTTAATTCAATATTCCGCAATATTCTCTAATACCATTTGAATTCAATAATTAACTGCAATTTCAAACAACACTTCTGATTTGTATCCCTTTCTCGGGGCTGTCAATCCACCCAAGTTCAAACCTCGACTGTCCTCCGGTCTCTCCTTTCCCGTGGGAATCTGTTTACTCAAGGCCTGTCTGTCAATAAATCTTCCGTCGTTGTTTAAACAAAAAAAATTTTAGAGCACGTTATTTTATTATTTATCGTTTATTTTTGTGGATGTCCAAAACATCACAGAAAACATCACAAGCCGAAACAGCTGTCACAATAATAAAAAACTAAAACACTTGCAGAACTTAATAATAATATTATCAAATTTAATCTAAATTAAATTTATAAAAAAATTAAATGGAGTTCTACGAATTAAACACAAAAACAATAAATAAATTAAAGGTAGTTGATATAGCTACCCTTGTGATCTTATATAGACGACTTAAACTCAAACATCGAAAAATAGTTCAAAATTTGTGGTTTAACCAAGAGTGCTTGAAGTGTAATGTGATTCCGAAGTTCGTGCAGATCTCCATCAAAAGTACATCTACGGCAGCCATAGCCACTGTGGTGAGAGCACAGAGGATATGGCTGAAGGAAGAAACAAAGGAGTGCTGTCGGAAACGGGACACATTGCTTCACTACATAAAGGTGATCCATTCAGAATTAACATTTAAACTTCACGCATGGGAATTTGATACCCTAGATTTTGATACACGTGAACATATTAACGGAATTATATTTGAAAAATTTAAAACACAACAAAATAAACTTCAAAATTTGATTGATAACAAAAATAAAAGTTCGAAAATAACTAAGATTCCCACCAGGAAAAATATAGAATTTTATAAAAAAAAACTGTGAATTTGTCAAACACTGCATTTGAAACGGATGAAAATAATTTATTAGATAAAGGCTTTAAATATAAAATCCCTAGCGAAGTAACACCCAAACAAATAGAATCATTAGCTATCGACACTGAAATTTCTCTACGTAAAGTGGAAAATAATAATTTAACAAAACACGTCACGGCAGTTATTTTAGAAAAAACACTAAAATCGATAAACAATAAAAATAAATATGCTGTCAGTACAGAAACCCGAACATTGAAAGAAATTAGAGATAAAATTAAAAATAATAATCTAACTATAACCAAAGCTGACAAAGGTAACTCAATCGTTATTTTAGATAGAATTGATTACATCAGTAAGGTGGAAGACTTCTTGTTACCAGAAGATTTTAAAATTTTAACTAAGGATCCAACCAATAAAATTGTCAATAACGTCAACATCCTTATAAATAATTGCAATGCCATATTTCCCACCGAATGGTCAAAGAAAAACGTAAGGGTCATGAACCCAAGAGCCCCAGCTCTGTATGGCCAACCTAAGCTCCATAAAGCGAATAATCCAATAAGGCCCGTAGTATCTTTTATTAACGCCCCTACATCAAACCTGGCTAAAAGACTTAACTTCATCTTCAAAAAATTAACAAATTTTTCACCACGTTACAGTGTCAAAAACTCGATAGAACTAGTTAATAAAATAAAAAAATTTAATCTCCCGCATAACTGTAAATTCATTTCTCTAGACGTAAAATCCCTATTTACCAACATCCCCATTAAAGAATGCCTAATAATAATTGAAAATATCTTGGAAAAATGCAACATCAATCCGGTAATAAGAAAAGAGTTATTCCAGCTCATAAAAATCTGCGTAGATACAAATTATTTCCTTTTCAATGATATATATTACCAACAACATGATGGTCTCCCCATGGGGTCACCATTAAGTCCACTTCTAGCGGAGATATTTATGGATTATATTGAAAATATAATTCTTAAATCTCCCTTAGCTAAACATATAGTATATTATGTCCGATACGTAGACGACATCCTTATATGTTGGAATGGTACCAACCGACAGTTGGATATCTTTACTAATTGGGCCAACACCGTTAATAATAAAATCTGCTTCACAGTTGAACATGAGATTGAAGGTAAAATAAACTTTTTAGATCTGACAATTGGTAAAAGTAATAATAAACATACCTTTGAAATATTTAGAAAACCAACTTTTACAGATACAACAATAAATTCAAATTCAAATCATCCTTGGTCTCATAAATTATCAGCGTACCATTCAATGGTACATAGACTCATTAACATTCCCTTAGACAATAAAGCTTATGTAAAAGAAAAGGAAACGATAAAAACGATCGCGATTAATAACGGCTATGAGGCAAATAACATTGAAAAAATAATAAAAAATAAGAAATATAAAAATAAAATCAATTTAATATATCCGGTAAATAACAAAAATATAGAAAAATTTGCATGTCTCGAATTCCTCGGCCCAATATCTGAAAAAATTGCAAAAGAAATTAAAAAATGTGGTTTAAATATAGCTTTTCGAACAAACAATAATTTAGGAACAAGCCTTAAAAACTCTAAAAGTAAAATCCCTATACTCAATAACAGTGGCATATATGAATTAAAATGTGACCACGCCGATTGTAACGCCACTTACATCGGACAAACGGGGAGGGCATTCTCAACTAGATTCCAAGAACATATACGATGTTATAATAATAAAAACACATCCTCAAAATTCGCAGAACATCTCTTGGTGAATAATCATACCCCACTTAACAACAAGGGTCCTAAACCATTGCATATAGAAAAAAAGGGCATTAGATTAAATTTACTTGAACAATTAGAAATCAATAAACGAACGAATGACCCAAATTTAACACTAATTAATAAAGTACGGAAAATAATTTACTCGCCACTTCTTAGTATTTTCACAAAACCCAAGCAGTATAATGCACCCAAATAATTCATAGCAATAAAGTCATTAGTAAATAATTAAGAACCCATTACCATTTACTGAGGGGAAAACATAGATTGGTTTAACCAACAATAGATCATGTCATCGGTGTAACCAGTAATAAATCAATGTATGCACCTTCAAAATTTACATTTGAAATAGTATAAAAACGTCGTCTCAATGTGGACTAACCACAGTTTGAAAATGGCCTTGTAAGCCGAAACAGCTGTCACAATAATAAAAAACTAAAACACTTGCAGAACTTAATAATAATATTATCAAATTTAATCTAAATTAAATTTATAAAAAAATTTAAATAGTTAGTTTAATTTTCTTTGCAATAACAATATAATTATTAGTATTATATTAGGTAACGTAAAAAATTTGGAGAAAACCTTTTCAAAATTTACTTCGATTAAATTTATTTTCGATCCAGGGGTAGTGCTAAATAAATATATATCTTGGGTAAAGGGACTAATTGCTGACTAATGACCACTGGCCACGGTTAACAGCAAATCGATGATGATGAATTGATTTGTTCACTTCATTAATAATGCTTTCATTCAATTACTGTTCTGTTTATACAAGTTCATATT
Organism: Hesperophylax consimilis; assembly: GCF_061612785.1. Lineage (NCBI taxonomy): Eukaryota > Metazoa > Arthropoda > Insecta > Trichoptera > Limnephilidae > Hesperophylax > Hesperophylax consimilis. The sequence goes on along the minus strand of NC_142844.1, from coordinate 35,563,744 downwards.
TCATTGGGAAATAAATTAGGATAATCGATTTTTATCACCGTGTCAGAATTTATTTGTTATACTAATAATAATAAAAATAAATCTTAATGTGCCTTCTAAACAATTTTGACAGAATTAAATGTTTCATTTAGGCTAGTAACCTAGCACTCTGTCTCACTTCCACTCACCTGACATCATAGATCACCATCCCATTTGAATATTGTAAAAAGTTTTGAAAATTTAAGCCACTATTTAGATCACAAAACACATATATAGGGCACTTCTTGTGTCGTTTTTCATACTATGGTTCGCGCCAATAGAATAGGAAGACAGAACAATACCCTAAAATAAAGTCGAAATCTAAACGACATAAGTGAAGAAGTCGTGTCAAAAGATATTCGGCGCCCGGCCCGTCGTAATGGATGGACCTACTGTTGAATTTGCCCTAACAGGCCTAGAAAAACAATTCTTTCCGTGGGGTTTAGTTTAATTATTTATGAAAAACGCATTACAAAATCTGTAATGTTTCTAGAAGAATACCCTGGGAAATTACTAATTCATCGTCTAGAAAATATATTCTGGTGCTTACCGCAAATTTTATAGTTGAAAAACGTTTATACAATTTTCAAACGTTTTACATAAATATTTTGATCGTAAGGTACTCTTTTATTAATCGCAAATTAAAATAACTTTCTTATCGTTACGAATTCGTAAAACTGCTGTTATTCGAGTCTTGTGTCGTCTTAATACGAGGGTTGTTAGAAAAGTAACCACCGTATATAAATATAAAACCCGTAAACATACAATTTTTGTATTTATTGCGAGACTCTTAAAACTATAGCCTTCCGCGATTTTTCAACAGCGTTTTACCAATAATTTTGAAATTTACTCCGCATAAAACACGGCCGACTATGAATGTAGCCAACCTGTGACAGGAGTTTGAAGATTGCCATCGTCTTTGGACTGCTGAGCCCAAAGTCACTCCTTCGTGTAAGGAAAGATTGAGCCAATACTCTGAGATGATTTTCATCTGTTCACCCAGTATCATATTTATTGTATTGTGCAGTATTGAGTCTAGTGGCCATCATCCGAAATTGAACATTTAACTAGGTTGACTGTTCAGTGATCAAGCCTGAAAAGGCTTCTTCCAAACATTTCAAAATTGGGATAACATAGTCTCACTAGCTTCAAGCAATTGACACTCTTACGCTCGATAATTATACATCCTAATGTTGGTTGTTGGTACATGGGTACATGCGTGATTTGAAATTAAATACGTGTGTAATACGTAGAATTATCAAATTCAATGAAATTTTAATATTCAAAACTGGAAGCTATTAACTATAAATCATATCAGTCAAGCGATAAAGTAGGTACCAACATTATTTTATTAATTAATAATATATTTTAGTGGATTTATTTTTGGGTATTTCTGTTTGATATGAAAAATCGAACAATGTTATAAACAAAATTAACAATATTTGGTTTTGATGGGTAATGAACCTGAGGAAAATTTAATATTTTATAAACACGTTCGGCTTCTCAATCCTACAATTATGATATCCCGTGAATTTTACGGAATTTGGCTTCGGTGTGGTGATTTGGAAAGAAATGGTCATTTCCAAATACGTACCAATTACCTTACCAACATCCGTCAGAACAGCATATGATTAAAAACAAATTAGTGGAGACCGAGGGGAGTTGAAACAATTTTCACGTTTTGTTTCATAAACCAAATACTGTAGACAGAAATCGTATGATATTAGTACCAATCGATAGGTCATTCTATACACTTGCGAATGACTAACATAAAAAAATTGTAAGTGTTAAATATTGTGGTTAAAAATCGACTTAACCGTAACAAGTCAACTTGTTTCAACTCCCCTCACACCGAAGTAAGATGAAACAGGGGTCGAGGAGAGTTGAAACATATGATTTTTGAGAAGTATTAAGGCCTGAAAAATAAAAATGATGATATAATTTAAAGGTATTTATTAAAATTAAACTTTTCAAGTGGGTAAACTTCAGATATCGCCAGATCAGGTGAATTCTTATCAGAGTTTTCTGCAGACTTGGGTACGTCTTCTGTTTCGTAGCTGATTTGAGGAGGAGTAGCCGGTAAATTGAAGATTTAAAAAACGGTCTTTTCGGGATATCCAACCGTTGGAGCCATTTCCTTAGCTTCATAAGCAGTTTTTTTTAAGATACCTGTAGAGGGAGGTATGGTTCAGGTTGTAACTCGAAGCCGCGTCTCGGAGACTTTTCTGTCGCAAAGTTACTTCTTCTGCTGCGAGATCATATATTTCGAGACTCGTCATACCTCTGTCAGTCTTTCTTTTATAAAAAGTAGGCATTCTGAAACAAAATAAACAAATTAAATCAACAAAAAAAACATTTTATTTTGTGCCCGTAAAATAATTAAAAAATAAAATTGAAAACGAGGAGAGTTGAAACAGTCTGTTTCAAATCTCCTCAGTACGAAAAAACCTCCCATTTTTATTTAATCCACAATCAATAAGCAAATACACAAAAATCAATTGTACCAAACATATGTAATAAATCGTTAGTTAATGAGCTTTCAAAACACATATAACTTAAACCAAAATACAAAAACATTATCAAAATACAGGCATCGTAAAAAAACGTTAAAAACTTACTTTTGACGATTTTTGAGACACGGCACGCACAACTCCACAACCGCTCGACTCGCGGCACCGAAGCGAACTGACGAGCCAGCAGGCGAAGGTAAACGGTTGAAAAGCGACGTTGCCAATTCGCCAACGGTTTTAAGTTCGGAGAAATCGGTACTGTTTCAACTCACATTTGTTTCAAAACCCCTCGGTCTCCCCTACTAGACGTTCACAATCTATTCATTAGGAAAATAATCTACAAAACCTGTATAAAAACATCACCTCACCACATATCTTACTTGCAAAATACAAGAGCAACAATAAACACACACTTTCAAGCACCCAATATAAAATATGTTTTCGCCAAAAACATCAATCAATCTGGCGCCATATATATTTAATATCTTCCTCACATAAAACAAAACTTAAAACATCCCAAATAATTTGAATACATAGGTTGTTCAAAAGATTTGTAATGCGGCAGACTAAAAAAATACGAACAGACATTGAAAGTATTCTAAATAACTAACACTACTTATTATAGACACACTTCATGCAATTTCTAACCAAATATATAATTTTTTGTAAAAAAAGTTAATGAGTAAAACCTCGAATTGTAATATTTAATAATCGAAGACAATATTAGCAATTCCTAAACGACTATTTGAAACAGAAAAATATACGGTTACATCTAGGACTCGAACTCAGGACCCTTGCCTTGCCGGGCACCGCTCTACCAACTGACCTAATGGGACCCCTCCTTCGGTCATATTTAACTGTATCATACTTCGAATAAGAACTAACGATATTGCCTTCATTTTTCTCACCGTACATTTTTATTGGCTGCTATCTTTATATATGATCGCAAGATTCAATTCGAACTGAATGCTATTTAGACAGTGTCTTAGATAAATATACCTATCTTATTTTAATTTTAATGTGCGACATCTATTGATTTTATCTGCAAGTCTAGGATGAATATTTTTTTTATTTTTTGGAATAACTTAATAATAAGTAAAACCGCAAATTGCAACATTTAATTATTGAAGACAATATTCGTTTAGGAATTGGCAATATTGTCTTCAATAATAAGAAATTATATAATGTTACAGTATAATAATATATAAAGTGAACGGCTTGTTTGTAATGTTTATTATCACGTTCTTACTATATTTACATATTTTTTATTTCGTAGATATAATATGTTAGCTATGTACGCAATTGTGTTAAATAATAAAACATAATAATGATTTTTGTTGTTCCAGGGAGGAAGGGTGATAGCCATAAGACGGGAGGACCAGTCAGTATGGGAGAGAAGAGCGCCATTTTCTCCAACCAACGTCATGAAACTCACCAGACAGAATGTCAAGGTCATAGTTCAGCCCTCCAACAGAAGGGCTTATCCGATGCAGGTACAGGCAAACCATTTTAAAAAGCTCACGTTTGAAGTTTGATGTATTTGTGCACACTGACAGTTGTTCAAATTGGTTTGAAATAGTTCGGTACACCCACACACAGCCCCTATTACCCCGCAGTGGCCCTTCGGTACAATACACCACTCGACAACTAGACGAGCAAGAATCTCTTTAAAATGATTTCATTAAAATTGAAGTTCAGTTTCCATTTAAACAACGTTAATTACAAATTAAGTTCGATATTCCTAGTAATTCTTTTAAATGTTTACTCTCTCCTCTAGGGATAAAATAAATTGATTACAATTTAAATACGAACACGCTTATAATTTCTGTAATAATTAAGCCTCGAAGGCGTAGGAGTTTAAGAGGTTATCTTGTTCGAGTTGTACTTGAACATAAGTTTGTTTTATGAATATGGTTTTGCTGTCGTTTTTTGTTGGTTTTTGTTTTCTTTCTTGTTTATTTCAGATCTCGGGGAGGGTGTTCCATAAGTTCCATGTAATTTTAGATGTTCCATGTATGAAAGTAATAATTAAAAATTGTAAGATGATGCGTAGAAAACAAAAAAAATAAAAACCCAAAAAGCATTCGGTACGAGTTGTTGTATTGTATGTACTTCAATACTTTATAGAGACGATTTATTAAATTGATCCACAGCTCCGAGGTATATAAGGTGGTGCAATGTGTGTTACAGAGTTGCTTTTGCTTCTGAGCTACATTTTGAGATCTAAAATCATCGGTAAATCATGTTTGCTCTAATGCAGAGTGATCTTCTCTGTCGCTCAATAACCCCATCATCATTGAGCTCCGCTGTTATATGTCCTAAGTACTTGACCTCGGATTTTGCTGTTATTTTGGTATCTTTTAGGCTCACGGATAATACTTGTAGGGCCTTCGTCCGACTTGAATACTAACAACACAGATTTAGTGGGTTGTAGACCATGTCATCCTCAGCTGCACATTTTTCGCATATCTTTAACAGCTTTCTCGTGTTTTAATAGTTGGCGACAAAATGACCATGTCATTTGCATACACAATGTTATTGACGTATGTGTTTCCCAGGTGACAACCTACATTTGCCGAGGTGAGGTTTATCGCTTAATCGTTCGTTGTGGACTTGTGGACTGGTTGGTTCTCTTGTAGATGATGCCAGACTGCAAGCATTTAATTACACATAACCTAATCGATAGTCCTGATCTTCTTCAATGCCTATTATTCCATGTTCTTAATCGCAACCGCAGACAGTCGCTTACTTTTAATCTCCCTCTTTGTAAGACCAATTCCAAACGAAACTCATTTATATACAGATCCACACATTCATTTAACTTAAATTATTACCATATTGACATTTTTAACTCGACTTTAACTTTAACTCAAACTAGAAATTCAATCCCTATATATTCCCGTCCTTTCTCCTCTTAATCCTAATCCTATGTTTCCTCCTCCCCCCTCCTTTATTTTCATATTTTGTAACTAAAAAAGAAATTAATTTAAGAAAACACCTCTATGACATTGTACATCTTATCATTAACTATTCATCAGTGGAAAGTTCGTAATTGGCATAATGAATTATGTCACTATTGTATTGTTGTATAGTTACAGATTTGCTGTCAACTTTTCCTAAAATATATAAATTTTTTCCAAATCAGTGCATGAGATACCCAATCAAAGGCTTTACTTATGTCTAAAAACAAAGCACACACCTTTGATCTATTTGCCTTATAAATAATATTAAAGGTACTCCGTTTCAATATGAATATTGCCATACATGTACCATCTGTAGATAATTTAGATTCAAAACAAAATTGATTGTATATGAGTTTGTATAACCCTTTCAAATATTCTGGATATTATTGTAACAATATATATTGGCCTACATTTGGAAACACTGGATATCTCTTCTTGTCTGGATTTAACTAATGGTTCTATAATTGTCCGTGAAAAGTTACGTTGTTCGTTGGCATGTGCGTGTTTGAAGAATCCGTGCAAACAACCTTACTAAAAGCTCGTATATTTTTTCACAGGCATTTCTAATATTTCTAATTCCCATTCCGTCGATTTTCCAGCTATCTATCATTAGTTTGACAGCTGTTTTGACAATATCTTCTCTAACGATTAGTTTTCTCATCTTTGCACAGGTTTTTCTAAAAATTTTGTTTTGTTTCTATCCGATGTTTTTGCAAAGATAGTTGTGAAAATATTAGAAATCTTTTCTGCGTCCGATTCTCCTTCATTATGGTTATCTGTGATTTAGATTTTAAGACGTTGGTTTTGTCGAAATTCTTTAAAATCATTATCCTCAATTGCACCTGATGTTTCGTCAATTTTTATTCCGCTGTTTTTTGACAGCTTAATTCAGATTTAATTTTTTTTTTCAATAGTTTTTTGTTTTCTGCCAAAGGACCTAACCAGGGTTTCCCATTTTCAATCTATTGCTTCATAATGAACCGATACATTGTCGTTCCATCCAGAATATTCCTGGATTAAATGTCAATGTATTGTAAATATTTCTGAAAGGTAATTTATGTCAGTTGGTAATGGTCATGTTCCTTGCAATAAAACTAAAACAAATTTTTATATATATGTTGTGAATGACTTTCACCGTCCTTCTCACTGATCTGCATTGATGGTAATAATTTAAAGAGGATCCATTATGTGCATTGTTTTATCTTTTGTCTGGGCTACAATTTATTTCTACGAAGATTGTGTACACTATTTTTTCTGGCCAAAAATCTTTCTCCATAAATAAACTGATTTATTTAAACGCGAGGATTGTTACTTTGGATGGGGTCGGTTTAAATGGTTTGATCCATCGATACATCCATAGAAGAAGATTCAAGAATCATCTTGGAAGAAATATTTGTTTTTAAGTCATCAGCACTCAACTTTACAATTAGGGAGATTTTGACCTCTCCAACGGTCTCTCGACCCATCGCATTGCATCACACTGATCCCTAGATTCCTACCCACCCCTAATACCATTTGCCTTCCCAGAAATTCCTCTCCTTAAAAAGACCCTCCACCCAGCATCACCAAAATTTACATAGACCTTGAGAGAAATTATTTTCTTCAGGGCCTCCTGTGTGGGGTTAATGATAAAAACTCGTTTCTGAGTCAAATATTGAAGCATACTCGTATATTGCCTTTCTTAGGGCAACCGCCTTGATATTTGACGTGGGTCCTGTACCCTTGTCAATTTTATATATTTAACGTTGGTAAAATAAATAATATCATTATTTTTCTAATTCCGAATTATCCTGAGATCGGACCGCGATCCGTTGTCTAACAATTTCTGGATTCCACGCTTTGCTTTCTGACCAATATATTGGAGTATGTGTTTTGTAGGTACCCTCATTTTATTTGCTCAATCTATATTTTTGCTCTGCTCAGTGACCTTGACATTGACCAAGGGTGATTCTTCCGTATGGTTGGAGATACAAATAAGGTTTCGAAAAGGTTAATTAATACATAATTTGAATTCAAAAGTAATTTAATAAAATATGGTTTTGAAAAGGTTATAATTTGGTTGATTATAAAGCACCCTTGACGAAAATTGAGCAATGTTAGTATTATAATAATTAATTTTTACTTTGAAAAAATAAAAACAAACACTTATAGATAACGAAAAGACAAATAATATGCAACCTACCTAAAATATACAACCTGAAAAGAACCCAACTGCTCACAATCATCCGGAGCCGGTGAGGCTATGGCATCCCCAATTGGGGGTATGTTATGAGGCTGAAGGTAGTGGGGAGTGAAATGAGATGAGGGAAGAAGAAGATAGGGAAGTAACTGGCTATTCAGATCTGGCCAGCCAACACGACCAAAACCTTTTCAAGTAATGTTTTAATTCTAAATGGTGGTCTTACACCAGAGCGATAATAGGAGTATATTTCACTCTGGAACGTGCCGCAAATATACTATTTATTATTGTTAATAAGTAAACGCGACCTCCGGCTTGCTAGTCGAGAACCTCATCCTCGACCACGGAGGCCGTCAATCATAATAAGAGCACAATGATGTTTGTATATTGTGCATTGATGGAGAATTTAGCTAGCAGAAGACTGAACCCGCTATGATTTCTTTTCACAGATATATTCCTTGTAAAAAAATTGGGAATTTTATATGAAATGACTATTTAATGGTCATATTTCACGTTATGAGTATGAAGATTGTGACTTGGGTTTCTCACTATATGAGTATGATGATTGTGACTTGGGTTTCTCACGTTATGAGTATAATGATTGTGACTTGGGTTTCTCACGTTATGAGTTTGATGATTGTGACTAGGGTTTCTCACGTTATGAGTATGATGATTGTGACTTGGGTTTCTCACGTTATGAGTATAATGATTGTGACTTGGGTTTCTCACGTTATGAGTTTGATGATTGTGACTAGGGTTTCTCACGTTATGAGTATGATGATTGTGACTTGGGTTTCTCATGTTATGAGTATGATGATTGTGACTTGGGTTTATCACGTTATGAGTATGATGATTGTGACTCGGGTTTCTCACGTTATAAGTATGATGATTGTGACTTGAGTTTCTCACGTTATGAGTATGATGATTGTGACTCAGGTTTCTCACGTTATGAGTATGATGATTGTGACTGGGGTTTCTCACGTTATGAGTATGATGATTGTGACTTGGGTTTCTCATGTTATGAGTATGATGATTGTGACTTGGGTTTCTCACGTTATGAGTATGATGATTGTGACTTGGGTTTCTCACGTTATGAGTATGATGATTGTGACTTGGGTTTCTCATGTTATGAGTATGATGATTGTGACTTGGGTTTCTCACGTTATGAGTATGATGATTGTGACTTGGGTTTCTCATGTTATGAGTATGATGATTGTGACTTGGGTTTCTCACGTTATGAGTATAATGATTGTGACTTGGGTTTCTCACGTTATGAGTTTGATGATTGTAATTTGGATTTCACATTTCTCGGTAAACCCGTTAATTTAAACATTAATTGGATAACCAACACTTGTGGGTCGCTACGTTTTGTGACTTATCAGATGCCAGAGTTCATGGGATGAGGTTGTCTAGTTCAGTGGATGGGTTCGCCTACAAGATCCAGAACCCGGATCGAAAGAAATCGGTTGATGGAGACCCTTTGACATCTTATAGAAGTTTTTTCTGTTCCGATTTCGAAGAAGACCGATGTCACCTCCGTGGTTGAGGGGTAAAATTCTCGACCATCAAGCTGGAGGTCATGAGTTCAAATCTCTGTGTGCGCAAGTAAAGATAGTTAGTTAGTAGATTAATTTGTGATATTTTTCATTTTACTAATTAAAAATAATATATATTATATTTGAGGCACGTTTCACAGTGGAAGCTACTCCTAGGGTACAGACGGATCAATGGATTTGGTTAAATGTTTAAGAAGTAAGTGAAAATTAATATTGATTCGGGCACGCATGCACGCCCAGTAAACTCTTCCAAGGGTTTATCTATTCAGTGAGTACACGTAAAATAATGAGTGTTGCTGATTTATTAAAAATCTTTTTAAATTATTCGCAATCCGTTTAAAAATGGGATTGCAGGCTGTTTCCTGATAAGCTTTTAGTAAATTCTTAATCTTTCGGAACACGTGTTCGTGCACTTGTATCTGCCTTAATGATATATAACAACGAAATACGAAAATATTATGATTTTTGTGAACTCGTGTTTCGACATCGTGATAGTAAATTCCTCTTTTACTAAAAAATAAATAGGAAACCATTCCATTCATTCGTTATTAACCAGATTATGAAAAAATTGAATAGATTCATATAAATAAGCAATAATCATTTTTCGCCGTTTAGTTGAAAAATCACATCTTGTCAAATTGTATACAACCGGTTCAAAGATTTTTTTATTAAAGATTGTTTATTCCTGTATCTCTGGAAACTGCAAGGCTGTCAGAAACCCGCTCAAAACATTATTTTTCAAACTTATGTATAGGAATACTATAAAAGGTGTATGTTTTATAGAATGTTGTGAATGCTCTAATCTTGAATGTGCCTGTGTTATTTGGTCTCCATTCTATGATGTTCTAATCTTGAATGTGCCTGTGTTATTTGGTCTCCATTCTTTGATGTTCACATTAATCATATCGAATCCGTGCAGCTTCTCATGGAGAATTGCTCGGGGGTTAGGTCTAGAAAAAGGCGATCACTCATACGATGAACTTGACGTAAAATTAAACCTTTCTTCTTTAAAAAAACGTAAAAAGGACTTTGATTTCATATGTATTTTAAAATTTATTAACAGTATGATGGACTCACCTACTTTGTTGCAACTCATCTCTTTCAATATCCCTTCTCGTAGAAACAGAAATGATGAATTGCTTTTCCTCAATCAATACGGATTAAAAAATTATGGATTCCATGCACCAATGTTAAGAATGGCCAGAGTTGTCAACTCAAGTGAAGACCTTGAATTTTTTGGTGTAAGTCTTAATGATTTTAGTCAGTCATTACGCAAGTAATATTATTGATATGGCATAACTTGTTCCTGTCTTGCCCTGACATTATCTTTATTGTTTTTGTGCCCTATTTTGGTCATAGCTGTAGTTTTTATAAAATTGTCTTATATTGTAACATTTCTCTTTGTATTAATTTCGTGTAATATGTTATGTGTTGTAATTGGACATGGTCCGTTAAAAATAAATAAAGAATGTTACGAGATACGGTCGTGTATCTTGTGTGTTATGCATCAAAACTTAAAGTAAAATTATATTTTAATTTTAAATAATTAGGAAACAAACAGTCGTTTATACATTTAGCATACACAGTAATTAAGTAGAAGTAAGTAGACCAGTAAAATTCCATCACGTTTAGTTGTTGATTTAGTATTTGTACCTCCACAATATATTTATTAATGACAAAGAAATATAAAAATAAATAAACATTATAGGGAATTACACATTGTTATAAAACAAGTAAAGACAGTTAGCAGTAATAGAGTTTTCGAATGTTTATACTAAAAACAGTAAAAAAACTAAAATCATAGAATTATTTCACAAAATAAAAAATTAAGTTATCAGTTTAGTAAGCTGCATTTTATATGTTTTCAAGTTACAGTTGAACATGTGTACATCTCTAGAGGCATTGTGAGTTTATATTAAAGATACGTCTTATTAAAGAGTTTTGCGGATATTTAGATTAACAGTGTGGTGTTCTACATAAGTCGTTCGATCTGGTGTTGTGTTCAGTGGAACGAAATGCAATCTTTTCTAACACGTATGACGAATCAACAAGATTGTTCACGATTTTGTATTAGAATAGGGCATCAGAATTTTTTCTACGTTTATATAATGTGATAGGATCAAACCGATGACCACTAAAGCGATACGATAGGTGTTTAATAAATTTGTATTGGATATTTTCAATACAATCAATGTATGTTTGATATTGAGGATTCCAAATAACTGAGGCACACTCGAGTTTGTGACCTTACATATGACATATATCAGAATTAGTGTGCTACAGTGAAAGGCTTTGTAATGAATATAAGCGTTTATAAGGTTTTTCTAAAATATGTTCAATATGGTCATTAAATAATATTTTAGAATCTAGCAGTACTCCAAATCTCTGATTGATTCTACTCGTTGTAGAGGTACATGGTTTGATTTGTGGTACATGGTTTAGTTTAAGTATAATTAATTGGCTGTTTTTTACGTGTAAAGGTGATAACATTGTTTTGTACATTAGGTTTTTACTCCTTGCCACATTTTACACAATCATATTAACATTAGTGTTAAAATGTTGCAGCAATACATAAACGCAGGCGCCATAATACAGGAGGACATCAGCGAGGCTTCAGTCATCTTCGGGGTGAAACAGACCCCGGTGGACGCGCTCATCCCCAACAAGACCTACTGCTTCTTCTCACACACTATCAAGGCCCAGGAAGTTAACATGCCGCTACTGGATGCCATCTTGGAAAAGGTAAATTATTGGAATCATAAACAATTACTAATAATAATGAATTTTAAACAATAACATCGACTGTACCGAACTTCTGTCCCTTATTAATTTTAAAATACCTTTGAGACGTACACGACATACTATTTCGTTCTATAGTACTATTTCGTTCGCTTAAATTATAAAACAAATGCAGCATCTAATTCGCCAACTAACCGAGCTCTTCATACTCTAAATAATATTTGGCTAAAATCTAACATTGACATTTTTTCAGATTCACTGCCCAAATTCAAACGTGGCATCATGTCAATAATTTAACCTGTTCAGTGCGCATACATACAGACACACACACACATACACACTCACACACTCACACAAACACTCACTTATACAATACACACACACCTATATACTACACACGTCATCTGGTAATTAAGGAATAAACGTACCACCTAGCAGACATTACAAGGAAACATATCATAGGTACCCAACATGAAGTATCTTATTCCTGTAAATTGTTTCATAATATAAAACACTGTTTGTTTCTATAATATAAAATTATATAAATTAAAAATTTATAAAAAAAAAAGTTCGTTCCTTGAAACAACTGCCATATATTTTTTTAATTTCTTATGGAAATTTTTTGAAGCCCTACATCAAGGCCCAGGAGGTTAACATGTCGTTACTGAATGCCATCTTGGAAAAGGTAATTGATCGGAATGATAATAATGAGTGCGTTTCGTAAAAGACTGATATAATTAAAAAAAAAATCTTATTGACATTTTTCGAAGTCTTATACCTCATAGTGTCTTAAATCTTGGGATGAATTACAATTTGGAAGATAAATCTGACCAAATCCTTGTATTTTTATACCACCCATTAAAAAATGTTTTTCTTTCCCAAAACACGATCATTAAAGAATATAAATACATATATTTACTAAAATAAATACAAGTAATTTATGTATTTGTAATAATAGCTTTTCCAATTGCACGTATTTCAAATTATGTTCTCTGCGTGGAATGGTATCTAAATTTCTCTAATAAACAACACACAGTGATAATATTAAGTTACCTCCTGGTAAGTATGTATTGTGTCCTGTATATAAACTGCCTGTAGAGCATATAAATAAATAATAATATGTACATTATTTTAACGCAGCATCACTTTCACCGGTCAAAAGCATTGTACACATAGTTGTATATTATTGATCGAAGATTCGTTGGATCCAATCTGTTAGCCATGGTTGTTTATAATAAGATCGAGCATTATAGAAATATTTTATACATTTGTACAGCCTTTAGGTGCTTTCTCGCAAAAACGAGGCTATAAAAATCGTAAAAATATCGCTATATTATATGTATAGATTTTACGATAGATCGCTGAAAAAATAAAACACAACCCGGAATTTTTGTCTCCGAGTAGATTTCTTAATATAAATTGAATAACTCAAAGCTCTACATCATGCCAAGTCCGAATACAGTACAGGACTAGGCGCGCTGTGCAAATTTTGAAGTGTCAATGCTGTCGTGATCAAGTTAGTGCCATCGAGCAATGACAGATTGCAAATGTAGCGATTGATACACGTTGGTACTACTGAAATGTGTGTTGTTTTGCCGCAAGCGTATCAAATGAACAGTGTGATTGGACGTACTTAGCGACAGCACTGACTTCGTAATGTGGCGGTTGCGCGCCTGGCCTGTACTCTAGTAATCCTTGGCATCAAGCAATATAGCGTCATGTTTTTTTGACAGGTAAATTGAAATTCAAAAACTCTATAGCTAATGATGGAATTGACGCTGACTGCTGAACATATGTTAACGTAGATATTCCATATAGAAAAACATTTTTAATTTTCCTGATTTAAAACCTTCTCACTTGCACCACTTGAGAGCTTAAGACACCCTTTATGCCTAATAAGGAACTTGAGTGAACAATAATATGACTTAAAAAACACCTATTCTCAAATATAACCAAACGCAATATAATAAGTATAAGAATTTCGTGCAAAGTTGCGCTGCGTAGACTACTCGCAAACGGGTTACCACTGCGGGAAACAAATTATTTTCAAATAATTTAGGTTTTTTGAAAATCTTGCTAGATATTTAAATCGGGATTTGTTGATTTCATACCGACCTGACTGGGATTGACCTCACTGTTGACCGACAAAATCGAGGTACATAAGACATCACGCGTACTACGTCACAAGAAGTTACCTACAAAGTTTAAAGAAGCAACTATAATCCCTATTCATAAAACAGGTTCTAAAAGCAACATTGTAAACTACCGCCCAATCTCAATTCTAACTGTATTTAGTAAACTCTTTGAAAAAATTGTCTACGATCAAATTTATACAACAATTGTTCGCAACATACAAAACCAACAACACGGATTTCTACAAAAAAGATCGGTACTAACAAATTTGGTAAATTTCACGGAATATTTAACGAGCAATATGGACAATAGAAACCAAGTAGATGTAATCTACACTGATTACTCTAAGGCCTTCGATAAAGTAAACCATTTCATTTTAATTAAAAAATTAAGTCAAATAGGCATCCATGGTGATTTACTTCGGTGGCTCACTTCATACCTTCGGTGCAGACTTCAATGTGTATCAGTTGCGGGAACTAAGTCCAGTTTCTTTTCCGTGCCCTCCGGTGTACCTCAAGGTTCTCATTTAGGGCCATTATTATTTAATGTGTATATTTATGATATTCACAAATGTTTTTTACATGCCAATTACCTAGCATATGCAGACGATAAAAAAATCTACTTAGTTATCAAATCAATCGAAGATTGCATTAAACTTCAAGAGGATCTCAATCGTCTTTTTAACTACTGTGAATCAAATAAACTTGTAGTAAATACCTCAAAGTGCAATAAATTATCATTTACACGTAACAAAAATAAAATTTCCTTTGATTATACATTAAACGGGACACAAATCAAAGAAGTAGATTCTATCAGAGACCTTGGGGTAATACTGGATGTGAAATTAAACTTCATTCAACACACTGATGCAATCATCAACAAAGCCAACAAAATGCTAGGATTTATAATACGTTTAACGAAACCTTTCCGCAACCTTAAAACTCTATATTCCCTTTACACAGCGTTCATCCGTCCCCACCTAGAACACTGCACACCGATCTGGACTCCTTTTTACCAAGCCCACATTGAAAGAATCGAAAGAATTCAAAAAAAAATTTTTAAACACATTAATTATAAACAAAACTTACATTTCTCAAATTACGCCGATTCTATTAATTACCACAAATTCAACTCACTTCATACACGACGTTTGGTTTTTGACCAAATTTTATTATTTAAAATTCTTAACAATGGCCTCGACTCAC
Organism: Hesperophylax consimilis; assembly: GCF_061612785.1. Taxonomy (NCBI): domain Eukaryota; kingdom Metazoa; phylum Arthropoda; class Insecta; order Trichoptera; family Limnephilidae; genus Hesperophylax; species Hesperophylax consimilis. Next base: position 35,548,441 of record NC_142844.1, on the reverse strand, counting down.
CAGAGCTAATGAATTTAATAAATATTCATATTCCAACAAGATCAACACGGCAATCCCATTTGTTTCATTTACCTACATGTAGAACTAACTTTAGAAAAAATTCACCAATTCCACGTATATGTGCCCAATATAATACTAAATTTCAAAACATAGATATTTTTAGCAATACACTTCACAAATATCGAATAGAAGTAACTCGTACGATCGAAAATTAATACTATAGTATGGAATGTATCCAGAGCATCTCCTATCCTCATCCTAAATTCCTATTCCTCCCCTCCTCACCTAAAATATATATATATATTTTTTTATTTTTATTTTTTTTTATGCAATAAAACTCCATCTCCAATCAATATTAATATAGGAGACTTTTTTGGCTTGACTGTTTTTAACATGTATATATTTATATTTGTATTTTATGTATAAGCTGTTTGTCTCTTACCTTTACCAATAAATAAATAAATAAATAAAGATTTCGATCATTTTGTCGGGTTTTGAAAAAAGCAATCTTTGAAAATTATTTTAACTATGAAATTGATATTAATTAAAATAATTAAAAAAAAACTGGTATTAACGTTAGAACGTGAACACTCAGAGTTTTATTTTAAAAATTTGACTAGAATTTCTCATTGCAAAGTTTTCCTAATTCTTAAGCTTACCCAAAGCAAACTTCGTCAACTGATAATATAATTTCCTGGGAAAGTTAACATAGTAATGAGTTATAAGTTAGTTATAAGCTGCAAACTACATTTATGTATAAATTAACTCTCTAATATTATGAATAAATTCATTTGAGTTGTCACAATTATGTTAATAATCACACACAAATATAAAATATCTGTAATACACTAATAAAGCATTGTAAAGATTTTTGGATCGTGGGTAATATCACTAGAAAGTTCACTTTATCTGTTCGAACATCTCTTGTTTACTACACAATTCCTATTATTCCAGTAATATTTTCAGACAGGAATGAAATGCTTTTTCCTCGCGTTATTCTGCAGTAGACAGAAGTATAAAAACTGCCCGGAAACACAGAACATGACCTATATTTATTTCTTGGATGCCAAGAGCAAGTGAAATAATGTAGCATACGTTAGTTTTGTGTTTCAACAACGCGTTTACATATTTGAAATAATTCCTTGAAATATTTGAAAGGCTAATGAAATTAAATTTGCTAGGATAAGTTGCTAACAGTGTTGTTACGATAATTTTTAGAAATGTTCCGGAATTAAAAATACAAATTTCGGTTGCGAATCTGTTTCTAACTCCAGTTCAAACTCTAAAACTAAGTATAGACTTAATATAAACTTAAGTGTCATCCTTTTAAAAATTAGAAGCCCTACCCATAATAGTATGTGTTAAATAGAAAATTATTTTATTTGCAATTTTCAAAATTGACACTGATTCGTCAAGAATTCAGAATATTCAGTATGAAGACACGAATCTAGGGGGTATAACTTCGATCGAAAATTGGAACCGAAATATTGTGACGTCGTCGTATGATTGCCTAACTTTATCCACCAATAAAAAACTCTGAAAGTCTACGGAATAAACTTTCAGAGTTTTTCATTGGTGTATAGTTTAATAAGTAGGCTCCGAATGACAATTGTACAGTCTGTATATTGGCATATCTATGTTTTTTTAGTACCAATTTGTTTCATACAAAAAGCCCAAAGATATCGATCTAGTGAGTGGTTTATTTATGCACGAAGCAAAAGAATTGGTTTCACTTTTTTACATCCAATAAGTCTAATTTGACCTCTAACGCTCATAACTCTCTTAAAATGAATGACCGGAAACTAATTAATCCGGTTCCCTCGCACTGCTACTCGCGCGATAATACGTTTCGGAGGTATAAGTACGGAAAAGCGCCTCTTTGGCTATCCCATGACTTTTCACGGGTCTGCGCCAGTACTATAATAAATAAGACTAGTTGCTGCTTTAATGTAATGAATTTATAATTGGTACACGCTGAAATCACATTGCTCGTTGCAAGTAAGTACCTACCAACCAACGGGGTCGGTCTTGTGCAGGGGTAAATAATTAAATATGTATTTGGATAGGTCATTTTGCGCCCAAGAGCAGATTGAATATAAATACAGGCTTTTCCAATATAAGGTGTTGTTTTGAATAGCCCGCTATTTCGGTAGATGTTACTTTTGAAGCTGTAATTTTTTGACATTTGACAAGTAAAAACTTCGCCATTAATAAAAATGGAACGATACACGCTTCAACAACGCATTGAAATTATTAAAATTCACTTGAGTGAATCAAATGCAAATCATCTTGAGTGATGAGGCCCATTTCCACCTCGGTGGCTTCGTCGACAAGCAAAATTGTCGCATCTGGGGCTCGGAAAACCCAAGAATTATTGTTGAAAAGCCTCTTTATTCTCAACGTGTGACTGTTTGATACGGTTTATGGTCCGGATTTGGACATTTAGAGTCATTGGACCTTACTTTTTCGAAAATGAGGCTGGAGCAACAGTTTTGGACAACGTTTACTTTCAACAAGACGGCGCTACGTGCCACACAAGCAACGAAACCATTGATCTTTTACGATTGAATATCAAAATAGCACCTCTTATTGGAAAACCCTGTATAATCACAACGGTATGGTTGTGCTTACCCGGCACATATATATTTTTTAATTTATCAATCAAACTTGAATCTATAAACAAGTGGGAACTTTGAAGTTTTCGGCTGCACATAATAATATTGGAATTCTTTGTATTGTAAACTGTTTTGTCTATTGGCTTTGTCCTCTTTTGGTAGTCTAATTTAATTTCACGTTCTTGTGTTATGTCTTCACGGAGAAATACTTTATGATACGAAACATTGGTAATTGATTAAAAATTCGGTCTAATTATTCAGTTTCCTGTTAAAAACGGGACTGGAGGCCTATTACGAATGAATTTACAAAATTCTATCAGGAAAGCAGGAATGTGTTATGGGGAAGTCGGAACACGTGGTTTTAAAAATTATAATATTTTCGAATCTCGTCCATTATTTTTATTCCGACAAGGCCACCTGCGTGAACACGTGTACAGATATATTCCGTATGACTAATATTTTACAAAGAAACATTTTTAACAGTATTTTGATAAAAAAAAGCCGTACGTACTATTTTTTCACTGTTTTTGTTTTCTCCTTGTTGTTTAATTTTGTTTAAAAAGTATTTTAGTGATAGGTTATTTATTATTTTAAGTACAAATATCATCGCGTTCATATGGGTTAAGTGTACGCAATCGAAATAATAATAATTTTTTTCATATAATTTTGTGATTTATGAACCGTACGAGGTTTTTATGTTTGTTTGAGATACCTAACTTTTTAATCAATCATATACAAAAAATTGTATAAAATATCGATAGAATTTTAATATAAAAATTGTGTACGCTTACCCCACCAATGACTCAAAGAACGGATTGTTCCACAGAATTTGAACAATTCGTCAAATTTCAAAGTTGATTTGCAAGTTATGTGAAGGTTTTATTAAAGTTCTGTCTTGATTTCAGTTTTGTGAAACAACTGGCCAGTGATAAGCTACAGGACTTGCAAATCAACTTTGAAAGATGAATTGTTGAAATTCCGTTCGACAACCCGTCCTTAGTTATTAGGTGTTTTTGTATACGGTTAGTAACAGTTGATTGCAGGGATATAAATTAATGATTGTAACTGTGTTTCAGAATATTCGACTGATAGATTACGAGAAACTGGTTGATGAGAAGGGAAATAGGGTGGTGGCTTTCGGGAAGTACGCTGGAGTTGCTGGGATGGTCAACATCCTGCATGGACTCGGCCTGCGACTTCTGGCCCTTGGACATCATACTCCGTTCATGGTGAGGACAGATCTGATACACCAACTCTCAAATCAAGGTTGTTACAACCTAAACGAAATCGATGACTTCCCAGGAATATACATGACATGACCTAAATAATCAAATTCTTAACCATTTCTTTAAACCACCGGAAAAAAAATCATTGATATTCTGAAATCTGTAATAGTGTCCATCTTTTCGCCATTCTTTTATTTGTTTAAAACAATATAAAATTTTCTTCTCTCTTAGCTATGACCGATATTTAATTTTTTTTTCTAAGGCTTTGCATATGTGTTCGCAGGGATGGAAAATTCCTCCCCTACAACACATAAGCCTCCATGAAAATTGGACCCTCAATTTCTTTGATATCTACAGAAAGCTACTTAAAGCTCTCTTGTACTATACATCCTTATAGACATATGTACTTAACTAATTAAAACGTCATTTACGAACTTGAACGCAAATATTTCCGTATTTATATTGTAATTAAATTCCATCAAACGTTGTGTAATTTTTTGATTTATGATATAGGATTTTAATTACTTTCATTTTGTGGTAACCCTCTTGGTTCTGATCGACTGACTGTCCCAAAACTGGTGTGCACCTTTATTTTATACCCCTCTCAGGTTCCAAAAGACGTATCTGAATTTCCTTTGATAATCAATTCTATCTTTTAACAACTCGCAAATCCGAACACACCTTCCCCTAATTTCAATTGTGCCTACATACGATCTTCTGTTTTCCGGCTCTGGGCGGTGGTTAGTTTTTATCTCACGACTCTAAATCGATAGGGTCCGAGTCGGGTAAGTCAGCGTTAATCGCCCAAGCTTCCTTTGTCCTCTGTTCATACAAAATGTAGTTAAAATCTCATGATTTTGCGTTCCTTTTTTTTCTCAATTCGTGATAGGTCCGTCCTCAATAACATATATATAGATCTCAATTTTATGCATCTCGTGCGAAAATTGTTAAAATCCATGTCGAAATCTTTACTACGCATTTTTGAATTTCGATTTGTCTAAATTCTACTTAATTTTATTGTCACTTATATGAACTTTTCCATTTCCACCCGTACTTTCTCTCTTTATGTCGCAGATTTGAGTTTTCCCTTTTTCTTTGAATTTTATTTTATTCGCGACGTTTTCCTCCACAAATTTCTTCTTTATTCTTATGTTATTTCTCATAACTCTATAACTAATCATTTTTCAAGTCGTATTTATTTATTTCACGGATAAATTTGAATTGTATCGCTTTTCTCCACTTGGATCATTCCTTATCACCGTTCTTTACCCTTTCTTTTATCTTTTCTCCACTTTTTCCGATGTGTGTGGTCTCCAGGAAAATTTCATACTTCATTTATTATTAATTAATATATAGTTTTCCACACTTCCATGGGAGATATACCTAATTTGACTCTGGGATATCTGTCACTTTTATTGCCTTACTCGATCTCCGCCCAATCTTCTATCTCTTACATACAAGATTTCACATATATCATACGTCTGGACATCTGTTTACGTCTCGAATTTATGTACTACGGCCGTAAATTTAATTTAATTTTAGAGCCATTAGTTTTAATCTCTTTTGCTTTATCTAAATATCCCATAAGCCCTACGTTAAATTTTATTGGTTTTCTAATCGTTTATTACCTTAACGTAAATAAGAATCATGTTCAAATTTCGATTGTTTATCCTTTAAAATACACATGAGACCGCCAACCTTTTATCTTGTTTCGATCCCTCTGTAATCTTGTGTAACTCTAATATCTATCTACCCTGATAATTATGTAAAATGTCTACTTTTCCTGAATCTAATCTATCGCTATATGTTTAACTTTACTGCCTTCCTATGGTACCCTATTTTCATGTCCCTAGGACCTTTGTAGCGGCTCAAAGTCTCTGTATTATCCTTCCGTTCAGTCGCTGCACTTTTCTAAAATGTCTATTTTTTCGCGAGATTTTCATTCAAAATTGATTTACCAATATGTCCGCTTCATCTTAAATTGATAACGATTAGTTTCCATTGTTTCCAACACTCTCACCTCTCTTTAGTACGATTTTTATCGAACTTGACACCCTGTCTCTATCATAAATAATTGCACTACAGTTGAAAATTCTGCCAGCAACTTTCTTTCGTTTTACCGTCATTCTTTTATACTATCACGTTTATAATTTTTCCATTGCATTTTCGCGTGTGTGTTTTTCAACTTGTAAAAACTTCAAAGCACTTGATTTCTATGGTTCGCTATCTCATAAATGTCTCAGTTATTGTAAACATTCCCAGGATTCGTTCCCTTGAACGTCGATTGTTTACTCTATAGTGCGTTCGCCTCTAATTTCTGTGGGAATGGAAATGTAATTAATTATCTATTTTAATGTCGGGTCCAAAGTTCATTCCTTTGTCTTTCGTAGACACACGCCTTTCCGTTCACTGATTGGTTACTCAAAATTTTATAGCTTTTTGTTCAGATCTATTGGTTGTCAAAATTCAATGTTTAATTTTTAGGCCTAGACAGGGGATTCCTTTTTCGTGCTAGACGATTTTACGACCTCTCTGCTTTCGTCCCAGAACCTCGATTTAATTCCAACTATTACAGGTGCCTACTGCAAACAAACTGAATCAATTTTTAAATCAACAGATGTCGCTAGAATGACGGTTTTCATAAATAATTTGCATATTTTTAGCAGCTATGGTTTATCTGTTTTTTCATTGTGATTTAAGCCTTTTATCACAAATCTAATCCTAGAATAAAAAAAAAACATAAACCATTTAGCGAATATCACAAAAATAAACATTTTTAACAATAAGTGTAAAATGTAATCCAAATTATCCTAAGCATGAGATTAATCCCGTCTTTAGATTTTGGAAAATAATCGTGATACGTGATAAAAGTTTCTAGAAAATAGAGAAATTCATTAATAATTTAGGATTTATCTCTTAGAAAATTACTGGAGTATTCCAGAAAGAACTAAAGATCCTTTTTTAAAATACGAAAAAATAATTTTTATAGGCTATGTCAGCTTATGTGAGTAAGGCCAAACTAAAAGAGTCAACTATGTATGATTACTTTTTTAATGATAAACTAAGGTTTATAAGATAAGGTTTTTATGCACAGCACAAAGGATAATAAATTATTATAAGCAATAATTAGTCGCCTGTAATATCAATACAAATTGAAAATATCTCCCGAGTAAAAATAAATGCCGACGACGGGAATTGAACCCTCGTCTTCTGATGTCCGGGATATATATCCAATATTTCACCAAATATGTAGATATAATAAAGCTCGAAGCCATCTAGTGGGAAATATAGCACCAACAAAGCCTTTCCTACAAACATAAAGTTGGTTGAAAAAAATATAATAAGCAGTAATTGTTGATTGAAGTACTAGTACATATTGAATTATTTGGCGTGTTGGAAATAAGCCGACGTGACTAAGTGGTCCAGAGCGTCTAACCGGACATCAGAAGGCGCGGGTTCAATTACCGTCAGCGGCATTTATTTTTAATCGGGAGATATTTTCAATTTGTATTGATATTACAGGCGACTTATTATTGCTTATAATAATTTAACTATGTCTGAAATCAATATGAGTAAGTCTCCTTCAGGGTCGGAAAAATCACATATAATATCAACATAGTGTGTATTTTCACCGCATTCAAGAATGAAAAATATTCTTTATGTTATATCGCAACTAGAGTCGAACATAGTACTCTCATTTGCTTTCAAACAATTATGAAGAAAAAGTTCATTTTTACAATAATATAAATCTCAAACCGTAAAAGGATGCGAAAAATTTCAAAAATTTTTCGAATGTTCAAATTCGAAACCACGTAAATAATAATAGTTGTCCTCTTTCTCGCTAATAACAATACCACGTCTTATTCCCTTCACACATCTTTCAGCTTTGCAGAGTCTTCTAAGATGGGGTATAGCCATGTTCATTGCTAAGACCTAAGAGTCATGTAGTCCTATTTATTTACCTTGCCTTCACACATCTTTTAGCCTTACAGAGTCCTTTAAAATGTGGATAGGTGTGTTAATTGATAAGACCTAAGAGTCATGTAGTCCTATTTATTTACCTTGCTTTCACACATCTTTTAGCCTTACAGAGTTCTAGTCCTATTCATTTACCATGCCTTCACACATCTTTCAGCTTTACAGAGTCCTCTAAGATGGGGTATAGCCATGTACATTGCTAAGACCCAAGAGTCATGTAGTCCTATTTATTTACCTTGCCTTCACACATCTTTTAGCCTAACAGAATCCTTTAAAATGTGGATAGGTGTGTTAATTGATAAGACCTAAGAGTCATGTAGTCCTATTTATTTATCTTGCCTTCACACATATTTTAGCTTTACAGAGTCTTCTAAAATGAGGACGCAATATCTGATTGGCTACGGGCAGTCGATACTTTTATGCGTTCATCACACAAAAAAAGACAACCTTCTCATTATTTTGATTATACATATTTATTAAATCAAAATTTCCTAATGATAAAATTGATTTCTTTTCCAGCATATTGGCCCGGCGCACAACTACAGAAATTCAATGATGGCGCGACAGGCAATCCGTGACACGGGCTACGAAATTTCATTAGGTTTGTTCTTTTAATATGAATAATGTATTCCGGAATGTTATATGAACGAATATCCCTCGCTTAGCATACATAAAACAATGTTGAATGATATTTATTGAGCGGGGGCAAAGCGACCAAATTTATGCAGAGAAATACAAAAGTGGAGCGAAGCGAGGTTTTTACAATGGAATATTTAGACCTTTCTGTCGGAATTTTTTATTGTTTCATATTATGGATTCTTAGTTAGGAGGTCTTCTTGATACTTGATATGACCTACAGTTTTTCGTGATGTTACAAGTCAGCCAACTCGTTACTAATAATAATTAGCATTTTTTTCAGAATAATTTATCATACGGTAAACAAGTAGGGCAGCTTCAATAATTTAAACATTGTTTAAATTTTATGTTTGATTTTTACGCCCAGCATGGCTTTCTCACTAAGTATATTAGAATAGAATTCTATTCTAATATACTTAGTGAGCTATCGAAAATTATATACAAAGTTTTTAAAGCATTACATAACGTTAAACAGATAAAATAAATATGAAACAATATTAGTAAAACATCAACATAAAAAATAAATAAAAACTAATATGTATAAGATAAATGACTAAAACTACATTACCAACGCTACTATAATTTGTAGGATTCAATAAAGTACTGGTATAGATTACTCTTAGTTCTATAAATGGATATCCCATATCATGCATCCTATTGGTTAGTGAGTGTGTCTGATATTAGGTTGTGTATGTATTACAGAAGAATGTTACATTTTGTCTTGTGTTCCTAGTCGGCACATGGGATTTAATAGCGGCGACGATGGCAGGGCTCTCAATTAAGTTGTCCATTACTCTGTAATACACACAGGTCTAATATAATTAACAATTTTGCTGAATCCATAAGTAAGTACGAAGAAAACATGTGCTGAATCTAAAATAGGGATTTGATTATAATTAATAGAAAAGTAAAACAACTTTGAAGGTTAGATATATTATCAAAGCAGATTTTTTTAGAAATATACCAACTCAATGTTTTAATTAAAATTGTAATTGAACGCAGACCTCTTCAGAGCCTTACCGATTCTACGGGGTTACACTGTTTCACTGTTTTTTTCCGAATTTTTTTTTATAATAATCAACCATTACGTTCTAGTTGTGTTTGTGATGATTTACTTATATTTTTACAGCATAAATCTCATATTTTATATTTGATATTTCTAGACTGACAATATAACCTTTTTATTTAGATTTCGTAAGGAAAGAGTTTTTATGAAAAACATTATATAAGATTCCTTGTTCGAGGGGTAAGGCTCTTGACTAGCAATCCGGAGGTCGTGGGTTCAAATTCCGGCGTACGCAAGTAAATTTTATTTGATTAATTTTTGTTATTAGACACTTAAATGATTTAAAACAATACAAAGTATATTTGCGGCATGTTCCAAAGTTGAATATACTCTTAGTATCGCCTTGGTTTAAGATCACCATTCAAAATTGAAACATTGTTTGAAATGGCTTTAGCGTTGTTGATGAGCAGATCTGAATAGCCAGGTTCCAGCCCCACCTTCCTCTTCCCTATCTCCTTCCCCTCCCTACCACCGTCAGCCTCACAACATACCCCAATTGAGGATGCCATAACCTCACTGGCTCCAGACGGTTGGAGGCAGTTGGGACTCTTGTGCGGTATTCACATAAAATTTTCGATTTTCGATTTCGCATTTTCGAAAATAAATTCGTTTTCAGCTACAACAACATCAGTAATGCAATCTTTTGTAATATTATCACTCTAGTACACCTAAAAGGCTAACTGACTTTTTTGTTAAATTAAAAAGGTAGCTGCTAAAAATATGGAAGAAAATAGTTGCAAGATGATGTTGTTAATTCGGAATTTGAACTATGAGATCAACAAATACGAAATTTAATAAATATTTCCCAATGGTCGAGTGGATAAGACACCTGTCCGGCAAGACGAGAGATCCTGGGTTCGTTTCCTAGTTGTGACAGTTATTTTTTTGTCTTGTTCTGTATCATGTTTTGTACAGGTTTATTATTATTATCTTCTCCCTCAATGATATATTACATTGTTGGGTATAACATTAAATAAAGTTTTTCCTCAAACGGAAGAACACCTGGAGAATAGTAATGAAAGCTTCAAATGCAGAGAACAAAAGATTTTCTCGTAAAAAGCAAATATTAAAAAAAACTGATGGCCTAATATCCGTTAGTATGGTCGTAGACTAGCTAAATATTTGACTGCGAATATTCATATTTATGAACATATAAAACGGTACCGTATTACGGTAACGTGGAGTGAACTACGTACATACGGGGTGGTTTAATATGTAGACTGTCCCAAGGCAAATGGGCGTAAGTGACAAAACAAAACTCGCAAAACAAGGAAAAAAAATAACGATATAACCTGCGAATTTTTTAATTATTATTAACTTTTTTATTATTATTTTATGAATGTAAAATTTAGTTTAAAATAATTGTGAATATTTTATTTTCTGTTTTTTTTTCACCACTCAATATTTTCATAACATTTGCAGGGAATTAAAAAAATAAGAAATAAAATAAATATCTAAAACAACAGTTTCTGTACAGAAAATTTTATTAAGAAAAATAACAATTATTTTATAAACTATCAGAGATATAATAATTTATTAAGAAGTTATTGAAGTTATAGTAATTTATTTTTTTTAAATTATATAATTTCTATAATAATAATTTTAAAAAAACTTAGTGAGAACACGCTCTGAAAACTCACTAAGTTTTTTTAAAATTATTATTATAGAAATTATATAATTAAAAAAAAAAAAAATTACTGTAACTTCAATAACTTCTTAATAAATTATTATATCTCTGATAGTTTATAAAATAATTGTTATTTTTCTTAATAAAATTTTCTGTACAAATTATAATATCTAAAATGAGATTAAAAGAATTTGGCATTCTCAGACTATAAAAATATTACCATTCGTTATTTCGGCTACTGGCATTATACCTAGCTCTCTCATTAAAAATGGAGGCGTATTAGATCTATCAAAAAATTATGTATAAACATGCAAAAGTCGGTCATTTTTAATACATGTAGGATAACGAAAGATTTTTTAAATATTTATGTTGAGGAATCAGTAGGATTTATAGGAGTTCTACCGAGCCGAACGCTCTGATATGAAAATATCTGGAGTCGGTGAATTATTTTCCCATTTGATCTCTGGTGAGTTGACGTGTTGTTTTTGTATTGTTTTGTATTTATTTTGCTTATATATTGCACTTGCATAATGTTGATTGACTAGATGATCATTTGTGGAAAAGTGTGTGGAAGGGTTTAGTTTTTCCTATGGGGAAGATTTAACCCGGACATAAATTCGGAAACATAGTAAGAATACAATATAAGCGACTGTAAAACGAAAATTAGGAACAGAAAAATCAGAAAATGATTCGGTCTCATCTAGGAACCCAGGACCTCAGCCTTGCCAGGACTTTACTCTACTGAGCCAATCAAAACTACTAACATGATCTTCAATTTCTTAATATTTTTATTGGCTGCTATCTTTATTATTACAAGATTCTTCCCAAACTAAATGCAATCTAGATGGCGTCTTTGATAAATATATCCATGTTTCACTTTATTTGCGACATCTATTGACTTTTTTAAAAGTCTAAGATGAATATATACATTTTTTTAATGAGTAAAACCTCAAATTGTAATATTTAATCATTGAAGATGACATAAGCAAATCTCATATTTCAATGTTTCATGTTCGCTAATATTGTCATCAATGATTAAAATTATTTTTTCTCTCTTTGACCATCCTAAAATCCTACAACTTTTGTGGTACACCCCTTTGGCTTGGATCAGTCATTTTGTAGCAGGAACATGTGAACAATATTTGAAATATTAATATAAGTTTATTACTTTTGGTTTCAGGAATGATGCCAAAGTCCATAGGACCGCTGACTTTCATTTTTACGGGATCTGGCAACGTGTCGCAGGTCAGTTGGTTTGAATGGGACTTATTAAATACAATTCGGCGATATTCCGGCCGCTTGACTGGGCTGTGAGAGCAAGTAATTCAGAACACATGTGGCGATAAAAGCTCTTCTATACAAGATAGAACTTTTAATATTTGATTTCAAAGCTGCGGTGTTAATTTTAGCGTCATAACCAAGTGTTCATTAAACGCTGTTATGCTCTGTAAATTAGATCAACATACACAAGGGTGTTAAGAGACGTATCTGATTTGCTTTAACCAATTCATGGGGTTATTTGAAGTAAAAAATTTAGATGACATTTTGGTCTCATATTGTCCTGTAGGGGTCTAGTGGTGGGGGGGGGGGTATAATGTAAAGGAATCACAGGTTAAAGTAAGACAGGTACTTCTCTTAACACCTGTATAAACTGAGTTCAGTATGTGACATTACTGGCATTCATTTGCAATACTGAGGTGAGCCATGATAAATGTATAGTAGTATTGTTACTCTTGGGTAAAGTCATTTAATACTAATTCAAATGTTCACGTCATTGACTCTACTGTTGAATTTGGTATCCATCTCTAGTATCGAATCTCGGATACCTGAACAATTCCTGACTGTGCAAAAACAGGTATTTGCCACGGTGGCTGTATTCCCCTGTCTAAACTGGCAAATTGCAACTTTGAAATAATATAGTCGTCAAATGAGAACTCAGGATAGTGACAACTTTACCCACTTTTGAAAAATGATATAAACTCAATTAGTGTATAAATAAAGTTCACTAATTTTTCTTCTTAACTCCTCGCGCACCATTCACAAAGATTCCCGATGAGAAGATCAAAGGCATTCGCAGCGTACTGTAAAGAAGTTATAATTGTGTGATGCCAATACAGTTTGATACCAGGTAAACTATCAAAGTGGGTTAGAACTGCGAGAATTATTTATCAGCATGAAATTGAACATAAACCGTGCAGCATGCATTTAACTTAAGCTTAGGGGAGATATGAAGTGAAGCGATCGATAGCTGCAGTTGAACTACATTCAGTTTTCAGATGGTTCAGCCATATTATACCAATAGTTTACCAGAAGTTAATCTGCATTATTGAACCAAATAGAAGAGTTCTACACTTCTGCAGCCGGCGCCGTAAGGAATTTTCAATTACTTACATGTTTATCGCCGCGTCAGTTGCTTTCAAACTTTATCAGTTTCTTCGGAAAGTTTCCAGGAAACTTTTCATATTGCACAAGTTATGTAAATTTTTCCAATTATGTAAGAATTAATTGGCTAACCTTAGTAAGCTCTAGATTTTTCAAGTAATTATTACACACGTGAAGTCGAAATGATTTAGTAAAAGTGCGTCGGTAAGCCTGAAGGACGGGTTGTTTCACAGAATGACAATTCATAAAATATCAAAGTTGATTGACAAGTTCTGTTTATTATTTATTACATCATTTAGGGACAGTTGCTTCACAGAACTGAAATTATACTAGTTCTTGAATAGATCATTCAGAAATTTGATGAATTGTCCAATTTGATGAATTGTTCAAATTGATGAATTGTTAAATTTGATGAATTGTTCAATTTGATGAATTGTTCAATTTGATGAATTTTTCAATTTGATGAATTGTTCATTTTGATGAATTGTTCAAATTTTGTGAATCCTAAGATGGATTGTTTTAGAAAATTTGAACAATACATCATGTGTCGAAGTTGATTTTCAAGTTCTGTGAAGGAGAAGGAGAAGGGGGAAGAAGGTAGGAAAGTAGTTGACAATTCTAACCTCGTAACCGAACACAGATAAATGGTTCTGATTGGTGGTCTTTCACTAAGCTGACACTTAGAGGACACAGGATGTATCAGCACGTACCCGAAAGACTTTTCTGAGCATAAATAGAGTGAAAAAATGTAAATGTCGTTTTGCTGTCCGTTGAAATTTATTCAATTAGTAAAAATATTAATTTATTTATTCCGGAACGTTGAGAAGTTAGTGCGATCCCACACTCCCCATAGAGAGTGTAAATACATAATAATACGAGTATATGCAATATATGCATACAAGTTGTCCTGGACGCTCACGCCAGTGACATCGACTGTAAATTGCCGGCTTCCTCTTAAGTGTACTTTGGGTAAGGATTTGCAAATAAAACACAGAATTCACGAATGTCGTCGGACAACTGACTGATTGCGCCAGTTACTTCCCTATTTATTGGGCTTAAAGTGTACAGTGTCTACACGTGTTAATAGGGTTAGTTATTTCTGAGAAGGAGTGCATGGGTCTAGCACAGAAATAAATTAATCAAGTCCCACGGTTGAGGGTATCCGCCCACGCGAAAGGTTATACAAATCAAAGAAGAGTCATCTTATGTGAGAACAGATAAACAATTATTTTAATTGTAACATTAATTTCAAATGAGCCTCTGCTCTCTGATACACAGGTAATAAAATAAATTTAATAGAATAATAATAATAATATTTGGCTAATTTATATAGCGCCGTTTTCGTAATAAATCACCTCAAGGGCGCTCTGCAATTTTTTTTTTTTTATTTTTTATTTTTTATTGTTTAACTTATAACATTGTTACATTGTACATAAAATTAGTTAAAAATAAGTAATAGTGTAAAACATATGTTGTTGAATTTCTACTCCAATGAAGAGTGCTAGCTCTTGAGCTTGGCGTAGGAGTTATTTGACAATTATTTCATGTTTATATCAGTAATTAACATTATTACAGTACAATAAATATAAACTTAAAAGAGGATTGTGACGTTAATTTTGGTTGAAACATGAATTGAAGTTATAACATTTGATAGGTGATATTAATTTTTTTTAAAGATAAATTTAACCTTCTTTTTGAATAAAATAAAATCTGGTATTTTTTTCACTTCTTCGGGAAGACTATTAAAATATATTATGCCTTTGTAAATGTAGTTATTGTGCATTTGTTGTGTTGAAAATAGAGGAATTTGGATGTTAAAATTATGCCTTAAGGATGAGTTAAATTTAAGTTTTTTTACTACAGTTTCTTTATATATTTGTAATATTGCATCTTTTTTATAGAGGTCTTCAATTTTTGGTACTTCGAAAATTTTGAACAATGATGCTGAAGAGAAAGTTGGTTTTTTTTTCAAAATTACTTTGATAATTAGTTTTTGTACCACTTTAACAGAGCTTAAAAATTTTTCATATGCACCTCCCCACCCAATGATTCCATACTGAAGTAATGATTGGACTAGTGCGTAATAGACTTTTTTCAGGTTGTTTATCTTGAGAACATTTCTTAATCTAATGAATATATAGATACATTTTCTAATGCGTTTAACAAGTTCACATATGTGTCTGTTCCATTTCATATGTTGGTCTACAATTACACCGAGGTATTTTATTTCAGTTGTTTGGTTTAGTATGGTACATGATTCATTACAAACATCTTTGTTACATTTTTTGTTGTGTATTATTATATGAATGTTGGGGTTAGTTTTGAATTTATTTATTGTGAATGGTATATAAACTGTTTTTTTTGCGTTAATTGTAAGTAGATTTGTATCGAACCAGTTTTTTAGGATTTGGATGTCATTATTTGCATTTTCATTTACAATTTTCCAGTCATTACCCTTAATTATGATAATTGTATCATCTGCGTAAGATATAACTGTTCCACTGAGGTTTTGTTTGAAAATATCGTTTACGTACATGATAAAAAGTAAAGGACCCAAAACAGTACCTTGTGGTATCCCAAAATCACTTGTGAGTGGTAGACTAGATGCGTGATTAATTTTTACAACTTGTGTTCTTTGGTGAAGATAACTTTTTAGCCAACTTAATGCTGTGTCATTAAAACCTACGATCTTTAATTTTTGTATTAGTTTGACATGAGATATGCTGTCGAAGGCTTTTTGGAGATCAACAAAAATACCAACACATTTTAATGATTTGTCTAAAGCGTCTTGTATGGTACTAGATAATTTAGCAATGGCGTCTTTTGTGCTTTTGTTTTCCATGAATCCAAACTGATTTTCGTGAATTATATTATTAATCTTTATGAACTGAGTTATTCTTTTTTTGGCAATTTTTTCAAATATTTTTGCAATGTTTGATAGTAAAGAAATAGGGCGGTAATTGGTTGGTTCTTCCGGATTGCCGGTTTTAAATATTGGTATAATTACAGATTGTTTGTACATGGATGGAAAAACTCCGCTTTGAAAACTTGTATTGATTATATGAGTTAATGGTTTTGATACTTGTGATTTTATACATTTCAGTGTTTGTATTGTGACCCCATCAAAACCAGGGGCAGAACCTCCTTTCATACCTGTAATAATTTGTTCAATTTCTTCTGGTGTTGTTGGTTGAAATAATTCAAATTTATGCTCATTATTTACTGTAGTATTTGGGTCATTTGGGGTAAGGCCTTTTGGATTTTTTTAGCGAGGTTTTTTCCTACATTAGCAAAAAAATTGTTAAATACATTTGCGGCTTCTAGAGGTTTATCTTTACAGCAGATTTTTGAATCATTATGATTTACATTGTTGATTGTTTTATTTTTTAAATGTTTTTTATCGACAATTTCATTTATGATGGACCAAATCCTTTTACTGTCATTTCCAGATAATTCAAGTTTTTGTTTGTAGTAGTCATCCTTTGTGTTTTTTATTAGATATGTAAGTTTTTTTTTATAAGCTTTGAAATGTTTTTGTAATGTTATATTTTCCGGTTGTTTTGTATATTGTTTGTAGAGTGTTTCTTTGTGTCTAATTGAGATGATTAATCCGTGAGTTATCCATGGTTTGATTGGCTTTAGTTTTGAAGATGTTTTGTTAGATTTAATATTTCTACAAGCATTTATGTGAAAACTCAGTTTTTTATCAAATATTTTGCAGCATTCTTCTACATCGTTACATTGATATATTTCTTGCCATTCTTTTTCGTTACTTAATATTTTAGTGAGAGAATTTATATTAATACTATAGTTGTATTTATCAGTATTATTAACGGCCGTTGTGGTTGGTAATGAGAGGTTTTGATGTTTGTAGTCATATTTAAATATACATGCAAAATGATCCGTTACAGATGTTTTAATTATATATTTATTAAATAGTTAATACTAGAACTACTGACTTAAAACTAGTGACTTACGTCTGAGACTTATATCTAGAGACTTACGACTAAGATCTATAAACTTAAAAACAAAAACAAAAAATCTTTGCCACTGGATATAACCTAGTGCATCTTATATATATATATATATATATATATATACGCATGTGTGATACGCATTCCGTCTCGCTCCAGCAGCATCGTACAGACGAGACAGAGCACGTATCACGTGATCCATTGAGACGTGTAGCAGTGTTATCAGCAGCTTTTCATTTTTTTATAATAACGTATACATTAAAAATTTATATAAAAATTAATTTTAAAATCATTATAATTTAATATATATAAAAAAATGTTAATATTCAAAAAAATAGTCCAAAAAGTAATCGTAAGTAAGGTCTGAAAATATTTGCCAACAATTTAAATTTACAAACAAAACAAATAAAAACGTACACATTTAAATGCAAAAAAATCTTTTATTAAAAAATTAAAAACATTTTTCAATATTAAATAAAATGCGGGAGACCTAAATGTTGCAAAGGAGTAATTTTAACTCTTTTATTTCAGACCGTATTGTGTATTTTTTATATTGAAAAAATCGTTTAATCTTTCGTTACAACAAAAAATATATATAAAAAAGAAAATTATTAAAAACATTAGGCCTCTTGCAGGAGCTCTATTTATTATTTAATGATTTTCAAAATTTATCTAATTTTTTATTTAGCAATTTTTGTTGTCTTCGTGGGTGAACAGAAACAAATTTTTATAAACTTTAAATTTGGAATTTCCATTTTTTTTTTCGATGCACCCTATTGTACATTGTTCGTATTTACGAGTAGGTACGTACTATATTTTGTATCATGCTGTGTCTAGTCGATTTGGAGAAGGATTTATTTTTTCTGTCCTCGATGATAAATAATCTGAAGACAGCATCCATCTTCCTCCGTGACAGGTTCTTTTATCGTGTTAGTAAAAAAGTTTTGTATGAACCCGCCTGGGGACTTTGATTTTAAATATCAAATAGTAGTATGAAATAGATTGACGATTTGACATACAATTCTGGAGAGTATTTTCAAAATTGTTATACAAAGGTTAAACAATGTAGAAAAACAAATGCCTCAAGGGAATAGTTTAAAAATAGAGGCTTCCACAACGGAATGACAGGCGTGAATTTCACGTACCAATTTACTCCGCCAGAATTACGCACGGACAGAATTATATATGGAAGATATGGTACATGGAAAAAATTACACATGCTTGAAAAACCCAACTAAATTTGTAAAAAAATATATATAATTCACTTGTGTCTCAAAGACACAAGTGAATAATAATATACGTAAAACTCTTTTTGATTTTTTTTCATATGATGATGATCGTGATTACCTTTTTTTGAGCAACTCTCGTGATAAAAAAATAAAAATAAAATAAAGCGGATGAATTTACAAATATATTTTTTTTAAATACATTTTAATAGGATCTTAATAGAGATTGTTGAAGAATATTAAATTAATTTTACAAAGAATAATAATAGGGAATTTTTTTTTGTTACTTTGAATTTTTTTATAATTTGTTTCCAATCTTATATTAATAGGTTATTTCAATCCAATATATTTGTAATATTTTTGTGCTGTGGTGGTGTTACTGCTGTTCGAATTAAGTGTTAAGTTATAATTGTTGAAACAATGTTTTGAAATTTGTAAAAGAGCTATTTTTATAAATAATTTGCAGTTTTTTTTTTTAATAATATTCATTGGATAATTTCTAGTGGCAAGAGATATGTTTCGAAAGCACCACCTCATCAAAAATTCAACACTGCAATACAGATTGAATAACTATCTATAATTAAACCAAAGTATTTTACGTTCGTTTTAATGGTAAAAACAGAGCAGTCCGGCTTACATAGATTTGAATATAAAATACAATTTCATGAAATGTAATTAAAAAACAACTATTAAAAAGTTACATGAGCGACAGAACACAACAAGTCAAAATTAATAACTATACTAGCAAACCACTGCCGATTACACACAGAGTTCCACAAGGAAGCATACTAGGGCCAGTTCTTTTCATAATTTACATAAATGAACTTTGCAGCATGGAAATAGATGGAGAAATAATTAGTTACGCAGACGACACAGTTTTACTATTTAAATCTAAGGATTGGAATAAGGTTTATAACATAGCGAATCTAGGAATCACGCAAGTGAAAAAATGGTTGGACTCAAATACACTCACACTAAACATATCGAAAACAAAATTCACAACGTACAGCATAACTAACACAGGACAGCCAAAAAACAATACAAACACCATAAAAATACACGAATGCATAAACACCAACATCTGCGATTGCCCCCCTCTAGAAAAAACAGAACAAATAAAGTATCTAGGAATCGTAATTGACCATAATCTTAGATGGACACATCACATCAAACAAATCACAAATGGACTCCTCAGAACAATACACATTTTCCTAAACATAAGAAACATATATAAAATAAAACAATTGAAAACAATATATTATGCACTATGCCAATCAATAATAGAATATGGAATAATTGCTTGGGGAGGAGCAACAAACGCAGCTATCGCTCAAATAGAAATCGCACAGAAAACGATATTAAAGGTAATACTCAAAAAACATAAACTAACCGACACAGACCAAATATTTAAAAGCTGTGACGTACTTGATATACGCCAATTATATGTTAAAACACTACTAAACTACATTTTCGACCAAAAAACAAACCCCAACAAACACAAAATATCACTAATAGACCGGTCAGACAAGCGTACAAAGAAAACATAAAAACTCCGACGGTAAACACTACCTTTGGACAAAGACACCATAACTACCACGCTATTAAAGCATTCAACAGTCTTCCACTTGAAACAAAAATTGAGGAAAATAAAAATAAACTCAAACACAAAATAAAAAAAATGGGTTAAAGAACAAAAAGACAATATTACAAAAATTCTATAACATAAAAGAATAAAACATATACACGCAACACAAAAAAATATATAAAACACGCAACACGCACAAACACATATATCATTATAAATGCCGATTTACATTCTCTTTTGATATTTTTCTCTTATTTTTAATTTTTATTTTAAATTTATCTTTATTTTAATGTTGTTTTTCTTTTATTTTTAAATGTATAAATTCTTAAATTATAAAATGGGGGCCTCAGCACGGGTAAACAACAGAGTGAGGCCAACATTACTGAATTGAAATATGAAATATTGTAAAAAAAAATGTATCAACAATAAAAAAAAATTAAGTATCTCAGGGACAGCATTTTTATTAGGAGTGAAAGTTTTTAGCGATAATAATTTATATCGAACTAATTTTTTATCAAGTTTACGTCTAATTCAGTCATTCTCGGAGTTTTTTTCCAGCTTAAATCCTCAGTTGATATTCCTGTGTCATCAGCGTATGGGATAAGTTTAGACTTAATGGGGATTTCAAAAATATATCGTTGACATGTATTAAAAATAATATAGGTCACAGAACAGTTCCCTGTGGGATGCCAAAATCTTTTGCTTTTTCGAATATGATACTTAAAACAGATATCTGAGTCAGAGTGTAATTCCAGTGGGTGTAATTCTCTAAATGTGTAATTTCGTTCTAGTGTCATTCCGAGAAGGAGAGAATTCCTGTATGGAGACCGGATAACTCATCAAAATGATAATTCATCACATCTTTAAAAAGTTACATAAAGTCATGGAAAGTGATGAAACAACAACTTTATTAAGTGGGTTAAGTAGGTTAGGTTAGGTTTAAATTTTTTTCAATCGTTACTAATGACTTTATAGCACTTTTTAAAAGTGTGTTGAATTGTCACTGTGTTGAGTTATCGTGGAACCTTCCCGTGTACAGCTAGGGGTACTAGGTTTTGGTCGTTGGATATTTATGACACTACAAAACGAACTTCTAGTTACCGTTTTAACCAATAACATTTATGTTAGATGAAAATATTGTAAATAATTTAATATGTAGTAATATAAGTCGTTAATTCAATACGGAATTATTGGATGGGGGGGGTCATACAATAAGATTCTGACCCCTATCAAAGTGGTCCAGAAGCTAATCCTCAAAGTAATCCTAAAAAAACCCTCCACGTATCCAACAGAAACGTTATTTACAGATTTCGGGGTGCCCGAGTCGAAGATATATTCAAGAAAAATGCAATTATCCAAATTTATAAAGATAATATAATCAAAAAATTTGAAACCCACTTATCTAAAAGATATCAATACAATATCAAAATTCCAAAATGTAATACCAAACATATGCAAAATAACTATAAATATTTAGGAATAAAGTATTTCAACAACCTTCCGATTGAAATAAAGAAATTAAAGGACATTAACAAACTTAAACTAAAACTAAAGTTACTCTTTAAGAAATAATCAACTAAATAATTGCCTGTTTTTCCCTTCATTGATATTTATTATCAGTCTATACTCATCTCCACTGTATTTAGATTTTGTCTCTTTATATATTGTTCCTATCATATATATACTTACTTATAGCATAATGATTTTATTTTTCTTATAATTAGTGTAACTCTCTCACCAAGCACAAGAACCAGTTTCTTCATTGGTGAGATTGCGAACATAAATATATTTTGTAATGTAAATATATTCTTTATGTACTCATATTATATCCTGTACCCACTTTATATATATTAAATAAAAAAATGAAGGCACATTAACGATATCGCAAAAAATTGCACAATCTTATCTTCACTCAGTGACTGGTCACTTGATTCACAATCGTTTGTTATTGTCTACATGTTTACGCACCGTTCTGCCGTCTTCATAATCTTATTTCAAATTATTTTATTCAATTACCTGTTACAAAAATGGTACCCTTATAATAGAACCTGTGAGTCAGTTTGACGATGATAAGATAATGATATTCACCGTGAAGGCTGTAATTGCAAAAACTGAAATCTGTAAGGCTGACAGTGTTCTAAACTACAAATTACTAAAAGCTACATGGCTTATTTAATGTGTGCAAAGATCATGCACCACATTTCGCGCATCTTTGCAGCACTCGGTTTTTGTCGATTTCTTACCGACTCGTGGGACGACTGCCTAAGTTCGCCATAGTAAGTTTCAGTGTGGAACTTTTCTGCGCAGGGTCTTACAGCATTTGGTTTGTGTCGATTGCTTACCGACCCGTGGGACATACTTATAATAACATTCTCGCAGACGAAACAAAATTTTGAAGCCTGCCTGGCAAATAAAACCACGTTTCTTTTTAATGGGTTAGTTCAGTAGTTCAAATAGAATTGAAATAATATGAAAATCCCTTAGTAATAATAATGATTGTAATGGATTTAGTTTTGTTTAGTCACAGAATGACGAAGAGAATTTGCACAGAAAAGTTCTTCCCAACCTTCCTCTACCCATTCTTCTCTTCTTGTCACACAATTACTAAAATCTGGGACCATAGAGACTATAACTATGGGCAAATGGATCTCTTGTGCGACATTCTAAAATTTACTTGGAATTTAGGTGTCATTTTCAAATTTAGAACGGATTGTTGAAACAATCGATAGATAAATTACATACCTACCTATATTTTTAAATCTGATTTGTCAACAAAATATGATTATATAATTAAAAAAATGCCAATTTTTTTATAAAAGGCACTGCCGGGTGAAGCAAATATTTTTTACAAAATACCCTCACAGTCTCAAAATCTATGCTTATAAATAATATCCCGTGATTTTCACGGGCCTGTGCTAGTGATTTAATAAAAGCTGACGTACCTTAAAATCATTCATATTTAAGTTCCTGTGGTAATTTGGAGCATAATTTTAAATACAGTTTTGGCTGACGCTTAATTTTTTTTTATTTAACAAGAACAACAAAACGTTTATTATTCCAAATTATCCCAGAAATCACTGATAAAAGTATGTAGGGTACTTCGAAAATATTCCACGTATTGGCGAAAAGTTACACAACATATCTACGAAACACAAATAAATAAAACGTGAAAAACTAGGGTTCAGTATTCCCATAAGTAGATTTGTAAGTTGTGTTGGCTGGTGTCGAGTGTAACAAATTGTAAGATGGAACGGCCCGCACTGAGATGGATGCGGCCCGATCTATCAACGAACTGAGCGCTTACTTTAACAATTTAGGAGGTGCTAAAACTGATATTTATTAAAACGCAATCTGACATTTTCCCTCTTCCTAATTGCTTCTCAAAATTTGTCAGATTAATTAATATATTCCGACAGATCTCCGCAATACTCAATCCATTAGAATAATGAATCTCACCCGTTTCTTCGCAGAATTCAAGACATTTACTTGATCGCAGTTTCTGCTCACAATTGAGCACTTTATACTCAACTTAAGATTTTATCGCACAGGCCTTGTTTTGCGGAGTAATATTTTTTTAGCGGAAGATAATAACAATTTTATGAGCATCCTGGCAGCTGTAGTAAAAATACCCAAGAAGATAACAATTAAATTAGATTCGCGAGATGTAAGGAATTAGTTTTAAAGTGTTTTATAACGAGGGAGTGATAAATATTTTAATATTAATATTATTTTTTGTGTGTAAGGACATTGTCAGCTTCCAGAATTCACTGTTTGTAATGGACGCAGCTCGTCGTTATGAATGCCAAGTCTAATTTAGCTTATGACACTTCTTGCTTAATCTGCATGATAAACCTTTGTTTAATAACGTCCACATAAACTTAAATGTTATCTAACTTTTCAGTGTTGCTTCCAAAATATTAAATTAATTTATTCTGGAGAGTGTTTAGGGCGAATATAAATTAAGGATTCTGATGTTTTTTCGGCAATAAAATGGGTCCCTAAATGATAATTTTTGAGCTACAAAGAGAAGACATTAATTTTGCACGTTTCAGTAAGATAAAGTAGCTGGTGTATTAAAATTTAGGGTTTTTAAAAAATGTGAATACCACACTCGAGTACCATTGCATCGCCTGGAAAAAGTTGGACTATTATTGCTAACGATTTGGTTTTCACCGGTGAAGCCACCGCGAAGAAAGGTGCTGCATTCGGCAGTAGTTACCTTAAGTCAAGCCCATTGTTCGTTCCATTCAAACATGCTTATTTAAAAACTGCATGTAAGTCTAGTGTGTATAGAGGTAGCTTATGATATCCCCAAAGACTGGGGGATGATGCGAGTAGTATTAAAATTGGGGATGGGAAGTAGAGTCGTGCAAACAAAAAGATTTTTGGAAGATCACAAGTTTAAAAAAATATTATAAACAGTCTTAATCTTAATCTTAATAAATGTTCAAAGAAAATAAAATATACGTCACGGGACGGTGAAAATTAAAATAAACAAGTCTTCATATTGTTGCACATAAAACTATTATTTTATTATTACTAAAATATAAAGGTACAAGCTAAAAATATAAACAATCATACAATGCAGTTAAGTTGAATCATGTTAATGATTTTAGTGAACATTTTGATATTGAAGAAAGCCTTACTGTAACAAGCGTTTAAATCTCTAACAACAAGCTTTACTTTGGAATTAAGAAAATATTTGAGTTAAGGTTCAGGACAACAATATCCTTCGATGAGCCTTCCCCGCACAGTGTTTTGGCGGCCGGGCAGAAAGAGCCGATGAATCACGTGGCTGGCCGAATGAAGTGTCATTGCCTGCAAGAGCGTAGTTCCATATTTCCACGCTTGATATGCAAGAGATGGTTTTCTATAAAAAAATACTGAATTTCAACAAAAAGGAAAATGTCACTAATGGTTCTACAAAGTTGTACAAAGTATAATATTAGTTCAACTACAGACAAAGTTGCTGTCGATTAAGTCACAAATTGGTGACGAAGTGTTGTGGGATTAAATTTTTTTTTATTATTTGGTAGGTAAAAAAATATATTCGACTACTGCAAAAACATGTTTTATGTATTTAACTAGGAAGATTTTCCCGTTTAAGGCGATGCACCAAGTCGTGTAACATTTGGAATCGGGCCGCTAAAAACAATATTCCTTGTGATGGTGAAAAGGTTTAAATTCGCACTGACGCCAGCCGCCCGTTTTGATTTATGGAAGAAAAAAAGCCAAAAAGTGTGTTTTATTTTATTTTGCGAAGTTTATGCACAAGTATTTATATGTTTTACGATCATTTTCTTAATAAATTAATTTTTCATAAAATACGATAAAACAATAATCGAAATAGTAGATTTTGAAATTTAAATATTTTTTTATAAATATCAAATGTTCAAATTTTTTGTGCTTATAAAAATACTAATCCAAAAACTGTACGATTATTTCAGAGGCCAAGATTTTTACTTGCATTTTTTTAAATTAAAGCACATAAAATATTTTTAAGCGACCAAATTTTTAAACCAAAAACTCATGATTTTGCGTTAATACTCTGTTGAACACGTACATTAAAAAATCAACTCCTAATGCGTACTGTAGGTAGCACGTACATTGTCGTACACAAGGTAAATAATGATGGGTTTTAAAATGGAAAATAATAGAATTAAGGTAGGGTGCAGGAGTGCCAACCAACTGCCCAGCGGGCCGGATAGGAGAGGCCAGTTTTGGTAGACCCTTTGGCATCTCCAGCTGGTTTTTTCGATTCCTCATACCATTTTTCTTCCTTTCCTATCCTTCATTTCCTTAAAAAGACCCTCCACACAGAATTCTCATAGATGACATAATCCTCGAGGGAAATATTTACCTCAGGGCCTCCTGATGGATACCAAAGGAAGTCTTCTACCAAAATTCATGATGTTTCCAAGTTAATTTTCAAGTTCTATGAAAGTTCTGTTATTATTTCAGTTCTATGAAGCAACTGACCTATAATGATATAAAAACAGAACTTGAATAGGACATTCATAGAACTTAAAAATGAAAGTTTGAAATTGATGAAATTTTTCAAATCCTGAAACCCGTCTTTAATAATTACTTTCGGTTTTAGTAAATTTTTTGGCTAATTCTGTTAAAAAATGGCTCATTTTGCTATCCGTCAAAGGGAATGGTTATTTTAAGAAGAAAATTTTTCATACACTTACGAATAAATAATAATTATAACGACCATATTAAAGATACATTTGTTGTAAAGTTAAAATAATTAGCGAAATGCCTTTTTTTCAGGGAGGACAAGAGGTGTTCCAAGAACTTCCTCACGAGTATGTTCCCCCAGAGATGCTGAGGAAAGTTGCAGAACATGGCAGTTAGTAAACTAGTTTAATAAAAATCGAAATTATTTATTTACTTTGTCACTTTAAACTTTAAAAATTCAACTTTTACATGTGTATAACAGACTGGGTCCATTTACTTTTGTACATGCGAACAGTAACTTAAAAAATAATTAGATATTTCAACATAAAAGTTAACAAAGGTGGTAAGTTCTTAAGGAAAGACTGCGCCGCTTTTTTCATTCAAATCTAAGCTATTCTTTTTATTCAAATAGTTTAGCAAATATTTACAAGTACGGATACATGCTACTTTATTTTGTATGTATTTAAATATTAAATATAAGCAATCAAATAATTCAATTTTTCATGATTTTAAGCATTTTTTGGGAGCTAATAATAATAATTTTAATATATTTACTATAATAAACTTGAAAAAAAAA
Source organism: Hesperophylax consimilis (assembly GCF_061612785.1). Taxonomy (NCBI): domain Eukaryota; kingdom Metazoa; phylum Arthropoda; class Insecta; order Trichoptera; family Limnephilidae; genus Hesperophylax; species Hesperophylax consimilis. The sequence goes on along the minus strand of NC_142844.1, from coordinate 35,521,366 downwards.
GATGGAAGTAAATGTAAATTACAAACGACTGATTTACACTGGAACACAAATATATCGAATATAAATAAATACAAATTGCCAAAAAAACTGTTTCTAGAAATTTAATTTTTTTTATTTTATTTTCATGATATTACACACAGTAAGTAGGGCAAGATTATTTTGGTAATAATTACAATTGACTCAAAAAAAAAATTACCAAAGTTGCCTCCAAAATCAGTTAAAATTGTTTTTTTTTAATGACTTACATATCATAATTGAAAACAAAAATAAATAATGTCTAATTTGCTAAGGTTTTTGAGAAAAAAAAGTTTGGTTAAATGGTCTTAAATACAAATTTAAGTTTTATATGAAAAGGGCCGCGCAGTCTCTCCTCTTAAGCATAATACAAAACAAAAGTGTAAAATGAATAAATATTTGCATGTCTCTTGAATATATTATCAAGAGATATGTTGTTTAGTAGCACTGTACCCCGTGTCATGCTGTACTGAGCCATTACGTAGCATTGCTCGAAATTACTTGCCGTGCTTGATTTGGTGACCAGATCTGAATAGACGAGTACTTCCCGGACTTCTTCTTGCTCATCTTTTTCCCTTCCCCGGTTCAATAAGCGTCACAACATATATCCAACTAGGGGGTGCCATTGTTCTACTGGTTTTGGACAGTAGGTAGCCGTTTCTACTCTCATGCGGTAATCACATTAAAAAAACTAAAATAAAACTGCATGCAAATATCACGCTGTGAAATTAATAATGCAGCAAAAAATCACGGGAGCGAATCGGAAGTCGTTTAAAATTGGAAATTGAAACGAAAGATAGTGGTTCAATTGCCGACAGTTTTTTTTAATCTTTTATTTACATTTAATTTTTTTCCTTTTTAATAATATTTTTGTATGTTGGTTAGAGCGAACTATGATTTATATTAGTTGGGTATGTTTGTGAACTATGTCTACGTTCTAAGTATGTATTTTTAAACAAAATACCAAATAAAATAATGCATGTAATACTTGTCACAGATCCAAGCAAGGTGTACGGCTGTGAGGTGGGAAGACGTCACCATCTGGAGAGGAAGGACGGAGGAGGATACGATAACAAGGAGTACGAGGAACACCCTGAGAGATATATCTCCACTTTCAGCAAAAAGGTAGGACTTTATGATTTTCTATACTTATAACCATGATATATATAAGCTTACATATATATTAAACTTATATGTAAGCTTATGTGTATTGTTGTAGACAAGTATAATAAACTAATATATATATAAACTTCACCCGCCATAATACAGGGCATCCCTAGCATTACGGTTGAAATAACATTTAAAATGTGATTCAATGTAAATTTTCTTTAAAATAAAATTTAAAAAATATAAATACATCCATATTTAGAGGCAGTGGCAGCTCGAACACTTCTAAGATGGTGGGGACCGACATTTTTTACGTTTACTGTACTGAAATCTTTAAAATTTCTCACAAAAAAATGAACAAGCGCGCCTAATCAGATGCCTAAACACAAATATATTCTAATCTCTGTAGGTAGGTATATACCAATGTAGTATTACAATAAAAATAACTCAATATCTTGCAAGATTATTTTCGAACTTCTGTAATTTGATTACGCGTGATTCCCGTCCGAAACTATGAAATCCACATACGAAAATGGATTTTGTCAAATCACATAAGGTCTTTCGAATCCCTGGCCTCAGACTTACAAATCAAATTGATTATCTTTCCAAGACAGAATAATCTGTTTGAATAATTTTAAAAAAATAAAAAGATTGAACTTATTTAAATCACATGGATATATAAAGAAGAGTGTCTGTGGTGGGTGGACGGCGTGGATTTGATTTTTATACAAATCAATGATGAAATTTTGCACACTTGACCTTAAAACAAGAGAAAAGTGTTCATTATTCGGAAAACTCTCCGTAAATCCAGGATAACGCGCGGAATTTCAGCTAATTATTGTTTTTCGCTTTTATAAACATTTTATTGAGCTTTCGATTACTAATCATTTTAATGTAATTATGTCTACTTTATGGTAAATGTATTGCATTTCTTTACTTTGACGAGTTGTATATTACATACATACACCCCGCAAAAGAACTCTGGCAAAATCATAATTATTGTAGAAATTTTACGTTAATATTACACTGAGAATTAGGATAGCCGAGTAATAATCAAGTTACTTTAATAAACATAATGTATTATATCGAGTAACAGTGATATAAAAGAGATATAGGACAATCGTATAGTCCTTTTCTTCTCGCTATATCGTGTCATTTCTTTCAACCTAGAACACGCTCGTTAAAGTAATTATTTTAAGAAATAATTGTTGGCTGACGATTTTCTGCCATTAATTTAAGAGTTCAAGACGTCTTCTAATAAGCGACCTATGCTGAATGAATAATGGAAACGATAAACATTATGAATGTTCCAAGAATATACAATCAAAATGTCGAGCGTTATAAGAACGGAGCGGAGGTTCCCGTTAGTGAAATCGGAAACGAATTGATGACACATGCCAGGTCGTTTTCTCCTTCAGAAGGTTTCTATAGTTCCCTTTATCACTAAGCCCGTTCGGAAATAGTCCAATAAAGAAGGTAGCCGATCATCCTATCCTTTTACTTGACAAGTAAAGAAGACCACCAGAATAAGTCAAATATTTGAATTCTTAGGAAGGGTTGTTTCGCAGAATTTGAACAATTTATTAAAGTTCTGTGAAAGTCCTATTCATGTTCTGTTACTATCCAAATACTATGAAACAACCGGGCCATGATAAAATCATAACAAAACTTTCACAGATATCGAAATATATTTAAAGAATTGTTCATTCTGTGAAAAAACCCGTCCTTGCTGTTAATATCCTCGTGTTTAACAAACTAGTAGTTCTGTAAACTGTAGGTAGTACCTGACGTTAAAAAAAGAATATTTCTAATTTTCTCTTATTTAATAAATCTATGCCAAGATTTGTATTTAGATACAAATACCTACCTATTTAATTATAAACTATGCAGTTTGTTTTATTATTTTTAAATAACGAATCATGCAACTTATCCAAAGAAACGTCACTTTACTCAATGAAATTAAAATTTTCAAAACTTTCGCCAAGAAAGTAAGTACCATAATATTTTAAAAAATATGTATGAAATTCCAATCAAGCTAGACGATTTAACATTTGAAAAAAGAATATTTAATGAAACTTAAAAACGGCTGCCATCTTGAATTTACAAATAAACGAAATGCAATAATATCGGGTTAAATCAGGACTTCGCTACACTCAACCAACAATACAAATTTTAACTATAAAGTACAAATCGGTTTTATGAAACTTTTTTCCGGAAATTCTAGCTGCAGTTTGCATTGTGGAATTTGTGCATACATGTAGAAAAATGAGTACGGCTATATTATATACTATTAAAAATGTGACTGCATGACCATTTCCTAATAAAATATAAGTAATTCAGAATATATCTGAACACGAAGGTGCTCTTGTCCAAATAAATATAATGAACGAGATGCGAAAACATTGTTGTTTTGAAGAACACGTTTTCCGACTGACTTCCTCATAACATATTAGTGCTTTACTGAAAGTTAAGAAATTTGTTAAAATATGCCTCTAGTCCCGTTTTTAACAGAAAATGAATAATTTGAACAGATTTTTGAATAAATTAACAATATTTCATATCAGTAAGTTTTCTCCGTGTCTGTAGAAACCCTCTTGCAGTGCACTATGTAAATTGTACGCCTCGAGCTTTTATTTAGACTAACCATACAAAACGCTTTTTCATTTAGAATAGTAGGGAATTAAAGTTGTACAAACTAAAGCTAACATTTAAATTGTTTTCAATTCTTATAACTGATATAGCGTGAATAATGTCAGACAGGTTCTTAGTGGTCAGTCGTCGTTTCAGGAATGAATTTACGAGCGCCGTTCCCCATATATCCCTGCTTGACCCGTTGTGGCTCGTGGGTAGATACCGTCTACTGCCACTGATATTAGTAGGCAGTACCTTACGTGAATAGCGGACAATGGTGGTCACATTTCTTGGTAGTCCTAAGTATGTTGACGTCAGAGGCAGCCTTAGGAGGTTCTTCCTTAGAGGTAGCGCTCAAAGAGATTCTCTTATGGTTCTAGAATACATGTTATAATAATGTAAAGCTGTCCAACACAATTTTAATACAAAAATTAAATAATTGATCAAACGTCCAGTGAGAGATTTTATGTATTTTTTTAAGAAATGCTTGTCTCTAAATTTTACATTTAATAGGCTTCCTCACATTTAATTGGTATTGAATGCAACAACCCTTACTACCTACCATCTTGATCAGCAGAGCCTTCAGATTATCATTAATTAATTATTTTTATTTTTTTAAAAGAATTAATGTGTGGTATTTTTATGATGTTTAGTATCTATGGTGTGTTTTTAAGCATGGCGGTCGAAAAATTCTAAATGACTGTAATATACAATGCAAACAAATAAAAAGTAAAAACAAATTATAAAATAGAATTTTCGTCAAGTTTTTACATATTAGGAGATTTGAATACTACTCTTCAAGGAAGCGTTAGCTCGTGGTTGGAAGAGTAAATTACTGAAGATATTTTTTAGTTATTAATAATATTATAGGTACATGTATTATGTGCTGTAATAAGTAAATTGAAGTAATAAAGTAAAAAATTGTTACTATTAGTAGTTATAATGTATCTAAAACAATGTTAATAATAATAATAATAATAATAATAATAAAAGTAAGTAGGGGTAAAAGCTAGTAGATTAAAAAGATATAATTATACGTATAATAAAAAAAAAATAATAGATTATTCCAGAAAAATGAACAAATATTTTATTCCAAACTTGACGATAAACAAAATATTATTTCGAATAATAATATTCCATTGCCATCTGAATCAGAAATGCGCGATTTTTGGACTAAAATTTGGAGTAAAGATATAAAACATAACGAGTCAACTCCCTGTATAGAAAATGAAGAACTCAATTTTTCAGGTATTGAACAAATGAGTTTTTCTAATATATCGGTTGAATTGTTAACCAAAATTATTAAAAATACTCATAATTGGAAAGCCACGGGTTGCGATTGGATACATAATTTTTGGTACAAACGTCTGACTACTTTACATCCTCTTTTGGCAAAAAATCTTTCAAAATTTGTCAGTCAACCTCAAAATTTTCCAAATTTTCTAACTAAGGGCATTACTTATATGTTACCCAAAAGCGAAAATATTAATAATCCCTCTCAGTACAGACCCATTACATGTTTACCGACAATATACAAAATTTTGACCTCTTGTTTAACAGATTTAATATATACTCATTTAGATGAAAAAAATATTTTATCTGAACAACAAAAAGGTTGTCGCAGAAAACATATGGGATGTAAAGAACAATTAGTTATTGATTCTGTAATTCTAAAACAGATTCAAACTCGAAAACGTAATTTACATACTTGCTATATAGACTACCAAAAGGCTTTCGATAGTGTCCCGCACTCGTGGCTGATCAAAATATTAAATATATATAAAATTAACCCCATTATTATTAACTTTTTGGAAAATATTATGTCCTTTTGGAATACCAATTTACTTATCAATTTAAAAGGTAAGAAAATAGTAATACCGGGCATTTCAATTAAAAGAGGAATTTTTCAAGGAGACTCATTGAGTCCTCTTTGGTTTTGCTTAGCATTGAATCCTCTATCTAAAATGTTAATTAAAAGCAAGTTTGGAATAAAAGTTAAGGGTAATACAGGGGAGAGTAGTACAATTTCGCATTTATTATTTATGGATGACATAAAATTATTTTCGAATTCTGAACAAAATTTAGAGAAAATGATTGAGGTAGTTAAAAACTTTTCAGATGATATCAAAATGACTTTTGGTTTAGATAAATGTAGAACGATCCATATAGAGAAAGGCAAAATTGTAGATGGGGACGAGAGTATATTAAGAAATTTTCAAATTACTAGTATGAAAAGGGATGAGGTTTATAAATATTTAGGATACCCACAATCAAATAGATTAGACCATATTTTATTTTTTTTTTTTATTTTTTTATTTTTTTTTATTGAATAAATAGTTAATACATAATATCAACAAACAAGTCCTGCTAAGCCGATTGAATTGGCTTGTCAACAGGTGCTTAAATTTAGTTTCAAATACATTTTTTTAAGTTATAATTTACATCTTATATCTACAGAATTAACAATTTTTCATACAATTTTTCATACATAATTAAAATAAATATTTTTTTTCCGATAGCCAATTTTTCACCATATATTTAACCTTATTCATAGATTTACATTGCTTTATAGTGTCAGGTAATAAATTAAATATCTTCGGTATGTTGTATTCAAACGTTCTCTGTCCGTATTTATTATTAAATTTCGGAACTATTAACCCGTCATTGCGCGTGAATCTAGTACTGTATTTATGTTCTAATTTTTCTTTATGCTGCGGGGTAAATATATACTGAATTATGATTTTTTGCCATAGTATAGCCTTAACAGGTAAAATTTTGGCACTCTGAAACAGCAACGGTGTATTATGTCTCTGTTTAAAAATATTAGGGACGACTAGTAATTTTACAATTGCGTTTTGTACAACTTGGACTTGTTTCAGATTGGTTATACTAGTATTTCCCCATATGGTTAATCCATATCTTATAATAGATTCTGCCATTGACATATATATTATTTTAAGTGTTTCAATTGATAGGAAAAAATTTAATGTGTACATTCTGCCAGCAATTGATCTGAGTCTTTTACAGGTTTTTTTAATATGTTTGTCCCATTTGAAAAAGCAATCTACTGTAACACCAAGATAGACATATTCTGTAACTAATTCTAAGCTTTCACATTTACAATTAGTCGGGATATTTTTATGGATGCAATTAAAACTATGAGAAATAATATTAGGATTAAATTGAAATCTGGCATTAGGTGATCTTATATGCATAACTTTGGTTTTTTTAGCATTTATTAATAGTCCTGCATCATGTGACCATTTACAAAGTTGATTAAAGTCAATTTGCATGAGTTCAATTGCAATTTTTAGATCTTTATGTGATATGACCAATGCCGTATCATCTGCAAATACAAAATGTTTAACAAAAGAGAAAAGTTTTTTCATTATAGTTACATAAATTATATATAGTGTAGGTCCCAATATGGAACCTTGTGGAACTCCTGCAGATACATTCTTTGTTTTACTAAAAGTATTATTTATTTTGGTACATATTTTTCTATTTCTAAGATAATCTTTAAATAAATTTAACACATTTCCTCTTATTCCAATTTTTTCTAAGGTTTCTATCAGTTTTTTAGAGTTAATTGTGTCAAAAGCTTTAGAGTTATCGATAAATAACACAATAACATGTAATTTATTATTTAATTGATTATTTATGTAATTGGAAAAATCTTGCAGTAATTTTTCAGTATTTTTTTTTCTTTGAAAGCCATATTGATTTGGATCTATGATAGCGAATTTTTCAATGTAATTATTTAATTTATTTGATAAAAATTTTTCGAGAATTTTTTCTAACGCAGGTAGTATACTAATAGGCCTATAATTTCCCAGTTCAATGTGTTTTCCACCTTTAAATATTGGTCTAGTAATGCTACATTTAAATTCTTGTGGAATTTTTGCTTGCTTTATTATCGTATTGATTAAATGAGTAATTATTGGCCCAAGAGTTTTTATATTTCTTTTTAAATCAAACATTCTTATATTGTCAATACCTGTGCTTTTAGAGTTTTTCATTTTTTTAACAATGTTTTCAATATCAGTTATAGTAGCTCTTGGTATAAATAAACTGTGAGGCAGTTCTTCCAGTACAATATTAGTAGCTTTGTGATTGCATTTATGTAACATGTTGCTGATGCTATCCGAGAAGTAATTCACAAAATCATTTGACACAGAATCCTCAGTTCTATCTTTTAACATATATCGTGTTATTGTTTCATCACAATCGTTTTTGGGTTTACGTCCTAAAATATTATTTATCACATCCCAGGTTTTTTTTGTATCATTAAAACAGTTTTTAAATTTATTATTATAGTAGTTAGTTTTATCTTTATTTATAAGTTTATTGACAAGGTTTCGTGATTTTTTGTATTCTGTTTCATATGTTTTGTTTGTTGGTGTACTTTTCCATTTTTTATATTGTTTATCCCTTTTATTTATTTGACATAATAATTCACTGCTTACCCATTCATTTATTGCATAAGGTCGTGTTTTCGGTTTTTGCACTATCGTTTTAGAACTGCTCTTGTAAAATTTATTAAATAAAGATTTTATTTTTTCATATAATGAAATACAATCCTCATCCTCTATAAGTTTACTCCAGTTATAATCTCTGATATGTCTATCAATATCCTTTTGTGAGATGATTTGAATATACTTATTTGCAAAGTCTACCTGACGTTTATGACATTTTATATTAATAGCAGTGATAAAATGATCGGCAATATTATTTTCACAGACGCAAGCTGTTATTTTCTTGCCTCTAAATTTGGCAAATATATGGTCAATACACGTGCGAGTAATTTGTCCATTTGATACAGCTTCTCTGGTTACTACATTGATGCATTTAGTTAAATAATGGTTAGTAAGTAAGTTTTCATACGAAGTTACAATATTATCTTGTTCATCAAGCAAATTAATATTTATATCTCCAAGTAAGATAATATTTTCCTTACTATTATTTGTCTCAAGATATGATGATAATTCCGTCAGAAATGAAGATTTACTGAAATTAGGAGGTCTATAGATAGCTATTATATTGACTTTAGTTTTGTCCTGGAGTATGAGCTTTCCTGATATATTTTCAAAATGTATTGATTTTAATGTTTTTAGTCTAAATTCAAATTTGTTTCTTATATACAATATAATACCTCCTCCTGACTTATCAGTCCTGCAGTAGTTATATGCATTATATCCAGGAATATTGTAAATACACATACTTTCAGTTTGAACAGATGTTTCACATAGCATCAGAATGTCAATATGCTTCAAACAATTAATTAAATATATATGCAATACATCCCAATATTTTTGTATAGATCTAATATTTAATTGAATACAAACAAGATTATCAGACGAATTTATGTTTTGTTTTTTTATCCAATCTTCTAAATTATTTACTGTACTACTTTCTATTTCATTATCATTATCTATATAAGAAAAATTATTCTGCGCCATTTAATTCGTGATGGTAATTAATTATTTTCTTGTTTTGTTTAACAGACATATTTTGAGTATAAATTGAAGAATTTAATGTTAAATATTTAACAAAATAAAAGTGATTGTATTTGAAGCTAATTGGTACAAGTAATTTTTGATAAAGGCTTAATAAATATAAAATAAACTGTATGTTCACATCTAGTGTTATCTCAGAATATTTTTCATATTTAAAAAAAATTTTAAAAGCTGTTTTTATAATTATGAATGTGAAATGTAGTACACAGTGAAAAAATGCATGTTTAAGTAAACAAAAAAATGTTGTTGAAGGTGACGTTATGATATTACTATTAAAAAAATAATGTAATATAATAATGTTATTTTTGTTAGTTAATTTGTGATTTTTTATAATTTTTATAACGATATTTATGTAATAAAATGTAATAACACTAAATCTACTTTGAGACAGGTTTAATCTTATTTCTAGTCAATATTCTATTTTTTCTTTTGCTAAAAAGCTCATTTTTTTATACACAATACATTTCGTTTTATCGTTTGCAGAATGCCTGATGTCAATATTCCAGTTCATTTTTTTATTTTTTTTATCACAATTTTTACATTTAGGTTCTTTATCTTTGTTAGCACAATCTTTGTAGGAATGATCACCAGCACAGTGTGTACACAATGGTTTGTCCTTTTCTTTATGAAGACACCTGACAGAAGTATGTCCAAAGCCCAGGCAGTGATAGCATTGCACTAGAGGATGGGCATCCTCTACTTGTATTCTCTGGTATCCCACATAGATTTTACCGGTATATACTAGCCTTCTTCTTATTTCAGTACTAACTTCTATTATGTAATTAGATGTGTTATTATATTTGTTTTTCAAGATCTTTTTTAACGTCATCTCAATTTCTGGTTTATCTATCATCACATCCTTGATATCTTCATTCTGTTCGATTATATCTTGTATTATATCATCCTTATTATAGTCATTAGCAATGCCCTTAAGTATTATAGTTGGTCTTTTCTTTTTAATTTCTGTAGCACTGATGTCTTTGAACTCGTCTCCGATAGCTTTACTCATTTTTTCCGCATCGTACTTTGTCGAACATTTTATAAGTATTCTATTTTTAGATATCGCATTAACACCAATCACTTTGGCACCAATCTTACTTAAGTTAATTTTCTTCCTGATTTTATTTTGTATATTTTCTGAAGATTCGTCAGCATTGTTCGATGAAACTATTAATTTGTAATCACTTTCCAATATTTTATTTTGGTTTTCAGCTACTTTCCCGTATCCAAATGTTGGTTCGATTATTTTTTCCTTTGCTTCAGATAACTGAAGAGTTAGATGTCCCATCCAGTTAAATATAGCACTTGTTTTCGTTGTAATTAAGTTAATTTGTTCTTTATTAAATTTATTCACTTTATCTTGAACACAATTCAATAAATCATCAATTGCCTCCTTCGCAGAATCCATGAATTGATGTGGATTCATATTTATTTTGTGGATTATCATTAAAAATGATATTAGGATTAAATTTCAAACTAGGATCAGGAAAATTTTAAAATGCAATCTATCTGCTAAAAATTTAGTAAAAGCAATAAATACTTGGGCAATACCTCTATTAACATACTCATTTGGCATAATTCAATGGTCTAATACAGATTTAGATAACTTAGAAAGATTAATTAGAACTACGCTAACAAAGTTTAATTGCCATCATCCAAATTCAGCTATAGAACGAGTTAATTTACCTAGAAATTTAGGAGGTAGAGGTATAGTCAAAATAACTTCTTTAAAACATAATCAGGTAGAAATTCTAAGAACTTTTTTCCATAGGAAAGCTCATAGCTCAGAAATGCACAAAATAATTTGCAAGGCAGATAGAAATATTACACCTTTAAATTTATACGATGAGAATGCCAACATTTTTATAAATCCCAACCAGGAATTATTAGATTCCTGGTCAAATAAAATTTTACACGCAAAACACTTCAATTATCTCAACCAAACATATGTTGACAAATTTTCGTCAAACAAATGGTTGAGTATTGGAGAGTTGAGCGCAGAAATAGAAGGATTTATGCTTGCCATTCAGGATAGAGTCATTAATACTAAAAATTATAGAAAGCATATAATCAAAGATACAAATCAAATTGATGATTTGTGTAGAAAATGTTTGGCTTTTCCGGAAACTATAGAACATATTATATCTGGATGTTCTATATTAGCACCGTCCGAGTATACATTTAGGCACAATCAAGTTTTAAAAATAATTCACCAAAATTTGGTAATTAAACATAACTTGATTGACTGCCGTAATATAGTACCATACTATGAATACGAACCAAATTCATTTTTAGAAAACGAATTTTATAAAATATATTATGATAAAACTATACTAACAGACCGAACGATTAGTCATAATAGACCCGATATAGTTTTACATGACAAAATTAAAAAAATAACTTATATCATTGATGTCGCTATTCCAAATTCCTGTAACATTCAAAAATCTGTTAATGAAAAAATTAGAAAATACACAGATTTAGGAAACGAAATAAAAAGAATTTGGCATTCTCAGACTATAAAAATATTACCATTCGTTATTTCGGCTACTGGCATTATACCTAGCTCTCTCATTAAAAATTTAGGCGTATTAGATCTATCAAAAAATTTATATATAAAGATGCAAAAGTCGGTCATTTTGAATACATGTAGGATAACGAAAGATTTTTTAAATATTTATGTTGAGGGATCAGTAGGATTTATAGGCCCTGTTAGAAGTACTACCGAGCCGAACCCTCTGATATGAAAATATCTGGAGTCGGTGAATTTTTTTTTCCCATTTGATCTCTGGTGAGTTGACGTGTTGTTGTTCTTGTATTGTTTTGTATTTATTTTACTTATATAATGCACTTGCATAGTGTTGATTGACTAGCTGATCATTTGTGGAAAAGTGAGTGGAAGGGTTTAGTTTTTCCTATGGGGAAGATTTAACCCGGACAACAAAATCGGAAGCATAAAAAAAATAATTAATATAATATAATATAATATAAATATAATACCATTCGTTATTTCGGCTACTGGCATTATACCTAGCTCTCTAATTAAAAATTTAGGCGTATTAGATCTATCAAAAAAATTATATATAAAGATGCAAAAGTCGGTCATTTTGAATACATGTAGGATAACAAAAGATTTTTTAAATATTTATGTTGAGGGATCAGTAGGATTTATAGGCCCTGTTAGAAGTTCTACCGAGCCGAACCCTCTGATATGAAAATATCTGGAGACGGTGAATTATTTTCCCATTTGATCTCTGGTGATTTGACATGTTGTTCTTGTATTGTTTTGTATTTATTTTGCTTATATAATGCACTTACATAATGTTGATTGACTAGATGATCATTTGTGGAAAAGTGAGTGGAAGGGTTAAGTTTTTCCTTTGGGGAAGATTTAACCCGGACAACTAAATCGGAAGTTTAAAAAAATTATAATTGGATAATTTGTAGAGCGCCGTTTTTGTGAAAAATCACCTCAGGGCGCTGTACAATTTGTTTCCTAGGATCTACATTTGTTATTTGTTATTTATACACAAAATTTAGTCTACATTTGGAGAAGAAATTATCACTTATGGAAAATAAATGAGCTATCGGTTATTTTAGGATGCATTCAAATGGTAACAGTTTTCTTGATGTGATTGTCTTTAAAATATTTTTTCAAACAAATGTTTGGATTTTGTGTTTAATACTTCTAATATCTTCCGATATTCGACTGGAAAAGTTCTTCCTATATACATAAGTTAAATAATTTTTATTAAATGGAGTTTTTAATTTTGGGCATGGAAAAATATGTTTAGGTCGACTAAAGTTTTGAGTTAAAAAAAAAGTATTTTTCTTTTTTTATGATTTGAATTATTGAAATTTTAATGTATGGCACTTTAAATTAAGAAATCTACGAATAAGCAAGCCTTATATATTTGAGCAAAACACTAAAATTCCAAGCATTCCTCCAGAGTCCAGAAGTTTTACCTTTAAGGAACTTCATAAAACAAATGACAAAATAATTTGATAATATTTCAAATAAGTAATAAAGTAGTCGCTCTGAAGATTCATTAATAAAACGATGTTTTATTCTATTCAATATTAAGAACAGCAGATTATAAAAAAGAGGAGATAAACAAGTAAAAGCATATCCGGCAAACAGGAAGTGATTGACGGTTTATAAATACCCACAACAGTTTGCTGTATCCAAAGAGACTCAGCTTAACCTAACTCAACCAAAACTTACTCAGAGAAATAACTTAACTGTGATTTATTTGAGTCGACTTATAAAGTGTTCGTTCGTTTTAATCCATTTTACAAAACCTACATTTTAATATATATTTTTCACTTCCCGACGTTATTTAGAAGGTTTTCTTTCCAAGGTTTTCATAAAGTTAATATATTCAAAGACAGCGACAAATTACGGATAAAAAACTTATTTTTGCAAAGCGAGATAATAACAAAATTTTAATATTGAAGAACGCTGGGTAAAATGTTAGCATCTCTTCACTACAGTTATTGTACTCTACCAACGTGCAAAAATACGTCCGTGATAATTCAGTATTGAAAAACCTGCATTATTATGATAAAATTGTACAACCCCATCAAGCCAACCGAAAAGAAAAATGCTCCTGTAATCACTAAAATTAGTTGTTTATGCAAGTACAATAGTTAAATTCAAGTGAAATAATAAATGTTTGCTACAAATTTTATCTATATTGTGCTTGTAGGTTTGATAACACCTCGATGTTAAGAGTAGTTATATACTTGAAAATCCCTTGAATCTGTGTAAAATCAGGCAACTCTGAAAGTTTAAAGTATTTCTAAGCTTTGAATCGTAGGAAAAGTTGCCACAGGTTGGAATGATATTGGTTTTAAAGTTATTTTTTGTTATGTTCTTCATCATTCTCAATCAGTGCACAGTCGGAAAACACGATATGCTCATAATTTATACATGATTGAAATTTTACCTCCTTCCTTTTAATGATTCTCATTCTTATGCTCATTCACAATATTTGTGAGCCAAAACGCGAGCTGAGCATCGAATTATAGAAAAGTTGTGAAAATTGAACTGAAAATTATGTTTCTTCGTTCCTTTCCCATAATTTGAGGCTCGGTTAACAAATGTATCCGTACCTTTATACTATCACGTCCTATCAAACAATCAAACACGTATTATTTTATAACGTTGGAAGCTGGAAGAGAGTTGCTAATACCTACCTACTACCTACAGTATTTATTTGCACAGGTCGTTAAAAAAATGTAATAAAAGATCTCCGTACTGGCCAGTAAAGTTCTGCCGAATATTTATGTCTGTCCGCCGAAATAATTACAAGTCTTCAACAGATATTCTCAGAGAATTAAAAAATATATATATTTAGCAAATAACAAATACCGACTCTAACTGGTTACATTTTGTTTTATTTATATAATAAGTATCTAACTATATGTACTTATGATAAAGAAGAGTTTCTGTGGTGGTTTTTTTTTTATACAAATCTACAAGTTCTAATTCGAGCTTCATGAAAGTTACATACTACTTGAGATATTGAAAATCCACCCCATCCCCCACCCCAGATAATGATAATTAAGCTCAGACAGTGCTTTTTTTACACTAACCCCTCACAGAAGGCCCTGAGGTAATTAATTTCCCTCGTGGCCTAAGTCATCTTTTGGGATGCTGTGTGGAGGGTCTTTTTTTAAGAAAAGGAACGAGATTAAGTTCTGGGAAGGTAAAGGGTATGAGGGTTGGGTAGCAATTTAGGGATTAGTGTATCCAGGAGTGATTATCTTCGATCCTAGATCATGATTCTCTTCAAGACTAAGGTTTATTTATTTAAAAACAAGTACAGTTTTACAATTATTATTATTATTATTATTGAGGTATGTTATTATAGCCTTCTTGTTACTATATTCCGTGCAGTCATATATATCTACTACTTCTGGGAAAGTTTTGCCAACTCCATTTTTAAGAACTTATTTCTAGTAATTGTCCGTCTATGGGTTTTATTTTTCCTGGAATTTTCTATTTGATTCACCGGTCAGTGGCTGAATTGGCATCACGTTTAAGTCCCACCCAGGACTCGTGTGTTCAATTCCTCGATTGGCTCAGTCCTCACTCACAACACAAGCAACATTTTCCGCTTACTGTGGTGGTAGTAGGAGATTTTTTTCGGGTTATTCACAATCCGGGAATGTTTTTCGTTCGTTTTAAAAAAATCCTCCGTAAATCCAATTCGTGGGTTAAACATCGATCTATTTATTATCTTTTAAGTTATTTTCCCCAATCGCGTTAAAATGATCGTTAAATATAAACGATTCTAGAATCTAACATAAATTAGATAGGTGAGAATGAGAATTGAAATGTTTACTAATCCAACAAATTTATATAACTTATCTAACTGTTTTACAGTATTACTGTGTAAAACATGGACAATAATTTATTTCACCATGAATAATTGTCACTGAAATGTAAAGTAAGTGGTTTTGAATTACCTAAGTAAACCAGTTTAGGTAATTAAAATTACACACGAGCGACCCTTCTCAAATAGCTAAATGAACTTCTAACAATATATTTTTAGGAAATTCCGTGATATAATAGGTATGTCATGTTCACAATGGGCTCTATTATCATAAGACGAACAAAAGAAAGTTGATTAAGCGTGAATTCGTTCGTTCCTACCATCGACATAGAGAGGAGACTAGATAATATGTTCCAACACTTGTAAGAAATTACAAACTTATCTACTAATAAATATTTTGTAAACAACAAGATAGTAGCAAGTAGAAACAATAGCTTTGATTCCATGTTCAAAAATTCTACAACTTCTTCTTAGTGAGTCTTCTGGTCTCTAGTCATTAGCATAGACCACTCTCATATACGCATCTCATCTCATCTACTCCGGGGGGTATCTGCTCTATAAAATGTCACAAATAGAAAAGACATATAACTTATTTCGAAATATTAATGTTTGGTGTAGTTAGAATTGTTCATATGGAAAAAAATAAAATTCTTCCTCGAAAAAATATAATGAAATGGAATTTTTTTTTTTTACTTCGGACCTTTTGTTTATTCAGTTTTGCCGATTAAAAACCTGAAATCTCATCCAAATGCGACCTTTGTTTCTCTGTTCTAACCGAGAACCCCATCAATAAATTTGAGTTATTTTAATGAATGAATATGATACACAGTACATACAATAATAGTATATTCACGGTTCTCCTCGGTAGAAATTCTTGTTCAGTGGCGGATTGCATGTTACTTAAAATTTTTATCGTCTTCATGCTTGTACACCTCATCTTCGTGTTTGTTGATTTCCTCATCCTCATGTTTGTTGATTTTATCATCTTCAGGTTTGTTGATTTCCTCATATTCATGTTGTTGATTTTCTCATCTTCATGTTTATTGCTTTACTCACTTCCATGTTTGGACAACTAATCTTTATTTTTCATGTTTGTTGTCTGCAGGTTGTTGTGGTAATGTTATTTCAAAACTTTATGATTTCCTCATCTTCATATTTACTTCAGTAGTTTAGTCATATTTCGATGTTGTTTTTTAACTTATTTATTTCGACGATATTTTAAATTTGATTTGAAAGGGTATTATATAATTTTGTGGATTTTTTGGTCAAAGATGTATTTAATTTATGAATGTTATGTAAATTTGACGTAGGTGTTTGGTTATTGTTGATTTGTAACAGATTTTTGAGTTTTTATCAAATATATCAGGGTTGATGATAGACACTGCAATGTTGTCGAAGCTCAAATTAATTCATGTGTGAGTATTAAAATTTCTCCTCCTTGTGATCACGTTTCGGATGACCTTGCAGTTTCCATTATTAGGGCAGATGCCATTCGTAAAATGATTAAAAACCCTCTTTCTCTTTATTGCCCGTGAGAATCTTAATTCATGTTCTGAGTAAAATCGTCAAACATTGTAGTTTTTTACCCGGCAAGGGCTAATCTCGTACGTTTTGAATCGCTGTTCTATCCTTTGTGCTTTACTCAAACCTTCTGCACTTTATGTACGGTTATTTGTTAGGAAAGTATCCTGGCTGTAATTTGTCCGAATGTACCACAGCGCGATAATAATAATAATACGGGAAAGGAAAACGACAAGTGTGAGTGTGAGCTGCCGAAATGAGCGAGAGTCGCCGACGCCGACGCCGACGCCCGGGATTGTAGCTACATACAAGTACATCCGCCGCGTGAATTACGACAACAATCCCGGCCCGGCCCGGCGCATAAAGACCACGATGTATAATTCATACGACTGCCTGTAACACGTTCTGTGTGGTCGGGGTCTTGTAGGGCTGGCTTTTCGGGTTTGACCCTTATTCTGTGTGGTTCGAGCCTTGTTCGATTATGACGCGTTTTGTTGATATCTGAGCCCGGTACGATGACTTGTTTGCAAAAGTATGTTGTGTGTTGTGTTGATCAATGTTGATGTTGAAAAAGACACAAGTTAAACACGAAGTAATAAAAATATACGTGTTCATAGTCAGGAAACTGTTACGTGAATAATTTTCTTTGCACGATTTTTTATTTAATTTTGACATAGGTGTTTATACTACCATCGTGAGTTAAAAGACACCTGAAAATTTTCAATGGTTATATTTTGATATATGAGACATTTCATGTTTATCAACAATATATAGTAAAAAGTATATCAGAATGTGACCATCGAAAATTTCCAGCTTCCATTTTACTTATGGCGGTAGTATAGCTCGGTAGTGGCAATGTGTGGTCCGAATTAGCCGATTAAGGATTCGTATTATACGTCACATCACGTCCATTTAGTCGCTACTTGATATCATTATCGTGACAGCGCCCTTGGAGTGATTTTTCGCTAAAATGGTGCTATACGAAACATCCAAGAACTATTATTATTGTTTCCTTATTTGGATTGTTTAGACGCATTACATTGATATCGATAGAATGTAGAAGATGGTTAACATTTGCTGAATGATTTTATTATCTTCAGTAATTAAATATGAAAATATGAGGTTTTACTCATTAAGATATACCAATAATAAAAAATATTCATCTTAGACATACAGAAAAAAGTCAATAGATGTCGCGCATTAAAATATTAAAATGATATATTAATCTTTCGATCATTCATAAAGATAGCAGCCAGTAAAAATGTGAGGTGAGAAAAGATGAAGATAATGCGAATAATTCTTATTTGAAGTATGATACAGTTAAATATGACCGAAGGAAATAGGGTCCCATTAGCGCAGTTAGTAGAGCAGTGCCCGGCAAGACAATGGACCTGGGTTCAAGTCCTAGATAAGATGGTATCTTTTTCTGATTTTTCTGTTTCAAATTTTAGTTTAAAAGTCGATATTACTATCTTCAATAGATACAAATGGTTTAATTATAATAGGTTTGACTTTTGCACAAGAAAGAAAAACGACCAAACATCTAGACATATTTCCAAAGAACCGATAAATAAAACCGTCAGCCCCAATGTATACTTGATGGTTTTCTATTCGATTCCACTAAAATCTGAAATGCCGCAATCCAATGTTTTAATGAGAACCTATATGTTGTTACACTACACCCCTGTTTGCAGTTCCGTGAATGTAATAAAACCGAGCCGAGAGTAATGTAATGTAATGTAACGAGAGCCTTGAACAGTGACACAGAGGGCATGAAGGGCAAATTCATTGCTATATAATTACAAAACAATCAAGGTGAAAGAATGATTTTTTTAATACTAATGTTAATTACATTCAAGTAATAGAAAAGAAGAACAAAACGAATCAACATAATACAACAAATCAAAATAAAATAAGTGAAGATACCTAAAATAAATGGCAAAGTAAAAGAAATATTAAGTAAAGAAAACTACAATAAATATTAAAAATAGTAAGTATAGATACCTACAGTAAATAGCAAAATAAACAATAAAATAAGTAAAGGCACCTACAATAAATAGCAAAATAAAACATAACATAAGTGAAGGTATCTAAATAGCAAAATAAAAAAATAAGAAAATAAAGATACCTACAATAAATAGCAAAATAGAATAAGTAAAGGTATCTAAAATAAATATGAAAGTCAATGTTGAAAGAAAAGATTAACTGAGAGTAAAAATCAATACAAAAATTTAGTTATTACATTACATGAGTGAAAGAAAAGTCAGATATTTCTTATTTATGTTTTAATGCGGAATAAATGAAAATATCTACATGACGGAAATAATTTTCAAGCCTTATTAGACAGTTTGTTTTCGTCGATTTAACAACGAACAACCCCGGAAGTCACGTGTTGCGATTTGGCCATTGAGCCATTAACTAATTTGTTTCAAGTTTTCAAGTCATTATTTTTTCCAATAGCGCAAAAGACAAATACAATACAACAATTTACAATACAATATTGCGCAATATTACCAATTTACAATTAGGTCCAACTTGGTTATTAGTGTTGTTACGCATTCTTATAATAATCTGATTAGTAATTTGCATTGGTTTTAATCATATTTTCTGTTCATTCATTATTTCACACTGTTATTTAAGTGTTAGTGTTACGATACGGGGATCAAAGTGAGAACGTAATTTTTTTTAACCCCCCCACGTTAAAAAAAACTTTTTAATACTACCTACATCCAGCAAATGCACAGTAAGATAAGATAATATCGTAATAATAGGTTTTGTACAGTTCGTTCATGCCTAAGATAGATATTTTGGAATGATCCGTTCATTCCTATGTCAGAGATTTTGGTATGGTCTGTTCATTCGTAAGATAGAGATTTTGGTATGGTCCCTTCATTTCCAAGTTGGAGATTTTAGTATGGTTTGTTCATTCCCAAGTTGGAGATTTTGGTATTATCCGTTCATTCCCAAGTTGGAGATTTTGGTATTGTCCATTCATTTCTAAGTTGAATATTTTGGAATGGTCCGTTCATTCCTATGTTGAATATTTTGGAATGTTCTGTTCATTCCCAAGTTGGAGATTTTGGTATGGTCCGTTCATTCCTAAGTTGAAGATTCTGGAATGGTGCGTTCATTCCTTGTATTATAATACCTTTGGTTCATTCCCAAGTTAGGGATATTGGTATGGTCCGTTCATTTGCCATATTTTTATTGTTCAAAACGAATTTATTAGGTTTCTCCACTGGGTACAGCGGGCAAACTTTCAGCTATGAGCTCCATTGTTTTGAATAATTGAACAATGTTTTCACTAACTAGTGATTCCGATTTTACCCCGCGGTTAGCAAGCAGACGACCAGTTATGTACTTTACGTAACTACGCGTAATTGAATGCTCAACTAACTAGACTTTACGGTGATTCGAACATTCGAAGCAATATAAAAAGCGTTGTTTAAAACACAAACAAAAGATTTTTTCTTTATTACGTTCTAATTGTATTATGACAATTTTTAATTCACAAGATTGTTGACAAGCAAACGGGATAAACGAACTTCTTATTGTAATGCTACTTTTACTGTACACAATAGAATATTTTCAGTGTTTTTTTACTCGATAAAAATTACGATTATGAAGTTAATTAATTTCAAATTTATATTCAAGTTTTTATTTTTTATAAAGATTTAAAATGAAAGATTTTCTGTTTGCCACCAAAACGACATGTTCATTTTTATTCGTGAATTCGGTGTTGACGTCACGCCGGGCGAGTGACAACCGTCTTACGATCGTCTTACTAGCCAGTGGCGGTTTCTGTGTTATAATGACGTTATAGCAGTTAGTTGGAACCATATCGAAAGGTGCAGTTTTAAAATAAACAACAATATTCATAGTTTGTGAAAATACCCCATTGTAATAACGCGACTATCATATTATATAATTTGCAAGTGCCTAGTTTGGCAGTCGCATGGCAGTCGTATGGCGGTCGCATAGCAGACGCATGGCAGTCGCATGGCAGTCGCCAGATACTGAAAAACTATGTGAGCTGTAAAAAATAGAGAAAGGACAGAAAAAAAACTTTCAATTGTAACTTTCCATGAGTCGAAAGGTAGTGGACTATATTACTTAGCAAAACACAACTTTTGTTATTGATGGTTTTGTACAATTTCCTACCTAAATTTTGAAAAGGATTTTCAATGAAAAAACGTTAAAATATTGAAAGAGTAATTTAAGAAGATACCTAAGTCATTTTTAGTGCTCACCTATATCAGAAAGCCAGACGACCCCCTAGGGGGGAGTTTAAATATTGAGGTGTATAAATCTATGCATACAAATACAAATTTGTGCGACTGGCTCGACAAAATTGAACTTTTATAGCGTTTTGAGTGTAAAATTCTGGCACCAAAAATATTTTTGGATTCAAATTTGACTGTTTTGTGTCTCACATTTCAAATATTAAAGAGATGCTAACCGATTGAGAAGAAATAATAATTATAATCTTTGATTATATTTACCATGTAAAATGTTTTTAAAATTAAATTGTGGAGTAATATTCTATATACTGGGGAAGAACCGACATAGATGGATAACTTGGCGAGACTTCTGATCTGTTTTCGTAAATTGAAAAACGTCCAGTTTTTTGAAGTAGTACAAAATACATACTTTTGAACTTGGTATCTGAAGTACACATTGTAGATCCATCGTTATGGTCAAACACGCTGATTCTTGGCTTGATCTTTCTTTGTTCGCTGCTTTGGTTGCTTCAAATTCAGTTTTTCTTCAAATTTGATTATAAAATTTTTCTTTTAATCCCAACTTCTCATCTTCGTTTGCCTTTTCATAGATACTATATATGGCGCATTGATCTTTTATGACACATAAATATACATATTGTAATTGGTGGCAAACATTCAATGATTGACATGATACTGATGGTTTTGAGCCCTGAAGGAGTAACCATCTGTTACTTATACCAGGGCGGGTAAGCGGTGGATAACCTGTGATACCCCTGAAGGAGTAACCATCTGTTACTTATACCAGGGCGGGTAAGCGGTGGATAACCTGTGATACCCCTGAAGGAGTAACCATCTGTTACTTATACCAGGGCGGGTAAGCGGTGGATAACCTCCAGTTATAGTTTTCAACACATCTTTCTTTGTAGAGATCATACATTTTTGATATAGTCAACTTGCTATCAAGATACGAACGTTTAGAAGACTTCCTACAATAATGGCATTCAACTCGAGGAAAGCTGCCAATGTGAGCTTCCGCCCTTTTGATATCTTCATTACAAGTTACTCTATTTTTTATTCACGGAACCTGCCGTAAACTGCAAAGAAAAAATTTTGTTAAGCAAATTTTAGACGCTTTTGAACGTTGTGTTACATAAATTAAAATGGTTTAATCTTTCTTATGATTAACTTTTTAAATGCCTTTGTTGGAAATCTTCAAAACAGACTTATACATATTATGACACGTACATGTTATGACCATTTTTTGACTGTTCAACAATAGGGGTTTTTTGAATGGACCACCACCTTTACGATAATTTGTAAAGGGGTAACTTGGTAAGCCGCCCGATAACTTTTTGGAAGATAGAAAAGTTTGATGCGAGATGAATTTTATGGAAAACTGAGCAGAGTTTATTGCTCTTTGCAAAATAAATGTCGAGCGTTTTGATAGTGTTCTAGTAATGTTTTTGCACAAAGATCAACTTGTGATGTAAGTCCTTCTGAAAATTAATAAGGTCTGATTTTCAGTATTCCGAAATTCGCGAAATAATAACATAATTCTTACAAAGGGTCGGCAATTTCAAGACCAAATAAAATAGAATTAAGCTGGTTTTTTGAGCAATATGCTTTGGGATTTACAGCAAGTATTTTTGAAACGATAATATTTTATGGGTGAAATATAAAATAAGATCGACACCAAAGTTACTTACAGGTATATTTACAATCAATTAATAAACATAATTTAATAATGATATTTAAACAAGAAGGTGGTCAGCGAACATAGAAGCACCTAGCGGAGTGCGGTAACCATAAATAAACCAGTTACTAGAACTTAGAAACTTAGAACTTTTTGTATTGAAAAAGTCCAATATTTAACCATTGATCTGCCAATATTTAGACAGATTTTAGATAAGACTTAGACACAATACAATCGACGAGGATATAGGAAACAACAAATAAAGGGGTAACAATAGACAATATGATATTCCCTCGGAGCCTAAACCATTCATCAGCCTAAAATATTATGTTACAAAAAAAAACATAAAAATGTATATATGTAAAAGTAAAATGTTTGAAATGTCAAAACTTTCTTTCTTCATTCAGGACAACAAGGCTCCATCTCACTAAGTGCGGTCCTAGGAAGAAGAGCTTTCCTTATAGCACATTTTCTCAGACGGAAACCTTTCGTCCTGAGAAGCCGTCGTAAAAATACCTTGAAATTTCGATTCCTTTACTTTAAATAAAGAAAAAACATTTTCGAATAATGATTGTGATTTTCTCCGACAGCATTGAATGTTGACATTTCTCTGCTTACCAGAAAATTTAAAAAAAACTTAGTTACGTGCTGTGGAGTACTTTTTTATTTTACTAAGATAACAGAAATAAGAAATACAAATAAATTTACTAGCACAAAACATATTTTAAATGTGTACAAAGACTGAGAGCGGAATACTGAAGACTAACAAAATGAGATTCCTACCTGTATTTTCGTTACAATTATTTCGAGTCAAATGTTGTTGTACATCCGGATATTTACCGATGCCGTGAAGATTTAACGTTGGCAGCGCGTAATTTCTTAGTGATTCATTCGCCCTTTTGCTTCAGATCGAGAAATTGGAGTCACAAACAGATACTAAAAACTATTAAAGTTCGCGACACGAGTATGGATAACAATCTACACAACAATTATAAGAGTCACTTCAATGGAAATGGCGGTGGTATCGTTTCCGGGGAAGTGGAATGGGTAGCCTCTCTTTCTGTTACACGGGTCTTATAATAAAGAGATCGAAAGATGAAACCATAACAGTTTTGCATTGGCAGATAGCCAAGTGCTGTGAAGATGTCACTAAACAACCATGAAAGTTTCCGTGTCTTTTCTTCGGTTCCAAATTTGGTTCGAAGTGTTATCTCTTCCTGGTGGTAACCTCGGCAGTCAGGAATAGAATGAATCGGTTTGAGTTTGCTTGGACTTAGTGCTGAGACCGTGACAGTTATCCCGTCCGATATTGGTGGATGAGTCGCCAATAGAAGGTACTCTATTGTGAGATCGCAGCTGTTCCGTTTGCCACAATTTATCACCCTACGGGTTGCAATATTTTAAGTGACTCAATAATACAGGTACCAAGAAATATAACGAATTATTTAATGATGGAGAAGGAACAAAAGCAGTTCCAAAAATACCTTCATAATTAAGACGCCCCGAGTTCCTTGCGTAACACCACTTTCTGGAATGTTTGTTATTAATGGGTCTTCTACCAGCTGACGGAAACTCCTTTGTAATAATCCCACAAAACCTGTTGAACTTATATTTCTTGGACTGTATTTTATGAAATATAAATAGATCTAATCTTTCGTTATATTATTATTATCAGAAAATGCTTCTGAGAAAAACAAATATGGAAGTTATCGATAAATAATCACTAATTACGGACGATTGATGACTGATGACTTTAATGGTGATTTCGAAAGTTTCCTTATGAACGACGTAAGACAGATGCTAAAATAATAATATAAAGGGCTCCATGATCGTAGGGTAAGGTTCTTGACTACATATCCCGAGGTAGTGGGTTCAAATCCCAGTATAATAAATTGAAAATAATATATTTTATACATTAGCTTCACACAGAAGGCCCCGAGGAGAATGATTTCCCTCATGGCCGGCGTAATCTTTGCGGATTCTGTGCGGAAGGTCTTGCAAATAAAGGAGATACTCTCAGTATCACTCTGGTGAAAGACCACAGTTGAGAATTAAAAAAATCGCTTGAAATAGCATTATCCGTGAATGGTGACCATAATTGAATAACCAGGTACTTCCCCACCTTTATTTTCCACATCTCTTTCCCCTCGCCATTACCTTAAGTTTCAACACATTACCAAATTGAGGGAATAGTCTCATTGGCTCCAGGCGACTGGAAGCAGTTGGAACACTTGTACGGTTGGTCGCTGTAGGGTAGTGGGAAACGCATTACACCTTGAGAATGAGGAGCAAATCATAAAAAGTTCACATTATTACTTGTAGATGCTGCCACGTTTGCAAAGGTACAATATGCTTTATATATTTTTTAACCCATTCAATTAATTTTCACATTACACTGGAAATAAAATAGCATGTTATTTTTAAGCGTGCATAACATACTTTTTATCCATATATTGTTATTAATGGAAAGAAACTTGCGTTCTAATGAAAATTGCAAAGAAGCAATTTCTATTACCGCGGCCGTTCCATTAGCGTAGTTGGTAGCTAAATGCGTGGTATGAGCTTTCAGTATTTTTAATCAAGCGTCTCATTAATTTAAAGCGTTAACGACCCATAAACCCACTTCCACTTATCCCCATGCGGCTATTTCACGAGTTTTGAATTTTAATATTGTCAGAACGACCAATGCATGTAAGAATTGAAACAGAAATGTCTGTATTATTCATTCTGGACTTGCAAAAAGTCAACAGATGTCGCATATTAAAATAAAAATAGTTTTTATTTATCAAAGATACACTAGACTACAATTAATCTAGATTACAATTTTTATTTTTTTTTATTTATTAAAGGAAAAAGTACATATAAGTAATAAGGTTTACAATTTACAATGACAATATTTAATAAAACTCTTCCAGAGAAGTATTAGCTTGTGGTTGGAAGAGGAGTGTACATTATATTATTGTAGATATTACATAATATATAAGTATTTTACGCAAAATCAAGAGAAGTAGGAAAAAATATTATAAGTAAAATGTACTACTATTAGCTATAATATATATAATATAAACATGATGTAATTAGTTTCTGGAATAAAGACCATTATGATTATTATTATTTGTATTAATATGTATACTATGTTTGGAGAAGAAGTTGCTTCTTAAGTAGAATATTTATTAGTAATTTTTTTTTTGATATTTTATCTTTAAAATATTTTTTGAAAATGCTCAAAGCTTGGCTTGTGTCGTTTATGATTCGAATTTTCTCAGAGAGTTGATTGAAAAAGGTTCTTCCTTGTTATGTTTAGTAATTTTTTGCAAAGGAAGTGTTTAATTTTGGACATGGAAAATGTATTTAAGTCGATTACGGTTTTCAGTTAGAAATTGGTACTTTTATTTTTCTTTTATGATTTGAAATAATGAATTTTTAATGTACAGATCTTTAAAAGGAGGTACTTGAAATTCTTCGAATAAGCGGTCTGTTGGGTAGTGAGAAGGTTTTTTTAATATGATTTTAATAATTATTCTCTCCACGACTTCTATTGGATTATATGCGGATCTTCAACTAATGATGGCATATTGTAAAAATGATTGAACCAGAAAAATATATTTAATATAGGTTTTTTTTCGACAAAAAATTTCTGATTCTTAAGAATATATATATTAGTTTTCTAATCTTTTTTACAACTTGACATATTAGTTCGGGAAGAATCTTGCGATCATATATAAATATAGCAGCTAGTAAAAATATGCTTTAAAAAAATGAAGATAATGGTCATAGTTCTTAGTCGAATTAAAATTCAATATGATCGAAGGAAATCAGGTCGAATTAGCTCAGTGGTAGAGCAGCGCTCCGGCAAAGCTAAGGTCCTGGATTCATTTTCTAGATGCGACCGAATCTTTTTCTGATCTTTCTGTTTTAAATTTTCACATTCGCTGATTTGGTTTTCAATGATAAGAAATTTCTGTATTAATTTATTGCCTTGTTGACATAAAAACATCCCGGGTAATAGTATAATGATGAATATACGGATTTAGTAAGACGGCCTTCGTGTCGAGGAGTAAAGTTCTCGTTAGAAAGCCGAAGGTCGCTGGTTCAAATCCCAGCCTGCGCAAGTAAATGTTATTTGATTAATTTGTGTTATTTTATTGATTGAAAATAATACATAGAATGCTTGCGGCACGTTCCAGAGTGGAAGATACTCTCAGTGTTGCCATGGTGTAAGACCACCAAACACAATTGAAAAGTTGCTTGAAATGGCTTTAGTCGTGTTTGGTAACCTGATCTGAATAGCCAGGTAATACACCACCTTCCTCTTCCCCCCACTATATTCAGCCTCACAACATACATCAATTTGTGATGGCATAGTCTCACTGGCTCCAGACGGTTTGAAACATTTGGGACTATTGGGCGGTAATCACGTAAAAAAAATAACACAATTTAATTTAATGATATTTTTCTTCAAATCGTAGTGTATCGTAGTCAATGCGTAGTGGATGACATTACTTCTCGTTAACGGAGGCGGTCGATGACGATGGATGGCACTTAAAATATTGTTTTATTTATGTTTAAAGGAAAACTTAAATATCAAGCCCTATGAGATTAACCCAAAAATCAAAAAATGATCACAGAAGCTTTTCGAAAAAACTGACCTACAAAACTAACCATCACGCTGTTTTCCGCAGGGGTAGACAGATGCAATAGACTGCCACAAAACTCTGTCTTCTTTATGTTTCATTCGAATTCACATAATGTCGTCTCACGCGCACTGTTATGAAGAGTTTATTAAGAAGATTCTACTCTGGAACTTGGGTTTTATTAGTAGCCATAGGCCATATATACCTTCATAGGCTGTCTCAGATAAGGTTAACATTGCTTTATCGCGTCAACCGACTGCCTCAATTCCGCAAAAAATAGCAGATTTTTTTTTGTATTAAACATCTTCAGGCGAAGCTTAATGCTAAATCACTATTTTGATTAATCTTTAAAACGAATTGGTTTACATTGAGAATACCAAAAAATATGATTTAGATAAATTGAAAGTTTTCCTATCGTTTTGCTTGAGTAGAATACAAATAAAAAAATAAATTACTCAATAAAAAATATAAATGTAAACTACTAAAAAATATATTTTTTCAATAGAAATGTATGAAAGCGTAAAGGAAACAACTTTAAAAAAATAAAGTATTATAGCTAATATTATCTGTGACATTTTCACTTGATTAATTTATTTGATTTCTTTTAAAATTTTTTACAAAAAAAATTAAAAATCAGTTTTGTGCTTGAAATTGAACGTTTCTAGACTCCGTTTGTCAAGTGATTTTAATTGGCTTGTAGCTTCCTCTTCAGAAGGGCGATAACTAATTTTGTTCTCAACTAATTAAAGATTTTAATTTTTTTATCAGAATTTAGGCCAATATGGGTCCTACTTTCAATATTTTATAATAAAATCTACTTTTACTATTCTCGATATGGATCAGGCATTTCAAAAAGTTCTACAAAACTCGTTAGTCTTTTAAACATTAATATCACGTCAAAAATTCTGTTGGTACTAGGAAAATAAAACATGCATAAAGCATATTTAATGTTCTTGAATTTTATAAGAGTTTAAAAAGAAAAATATTTATCACATGAGGCTGAAATTTCACGGACTTTCGCAGAAAACGCGTAAAGAGAATATCATTTTCCAATTTATATTCCTTAATGAGTTTGTACAAAATCCCATTTAGAAGTGTTTGCACAATAAATAAGCTCCTAAAATAATTTGTTATGAATATGTACGCTTTAATTAATATCAAACAATGCAGGGAATTTCATCAAGATCATAACTGAAGCTGGCTAATGGTATAATTATGAAAATGCGTTATATAATCTGAAGGAGTATAATGCCACTATACAAATATACTTGTTCCTAAACGCGTGTCTCCGAAAGATAATGATGAAAGAATAGTGTATGTACTAATATTTCAGCAGTAACGTCTAATCTAACCAAAACACATTTCATCATACAGTTGTTATCGTTGGCTATCCGCGGGAAATAATTCCTTGAAAAGCGACGCGGGAAGCAAAACCGTGAAAACAGAGTACATGTTGTCTAGAAGATAACACCAATAATTTTTGGTTAGTAAATTGATTTCAATTCTTTGCCTGCAACCTTAATTACTTTATTTTTCCTTGAACACATAATAATGCAGGTAATCATGTATGTTCATAATAATAGTATGTTCATCTCATGAAATCGTTTTGTGGAGAAACTTTGATAAAAGTTGAAATTAAGGTTCAGAAGAGTAATACCGCAGACACATGCTAGTAACTCGCATAAAAGCATGCCAGTAGCGGTCTTTAGCTTGCTTGTGGCATGAAATGTGTGTCGTGTTGCTGCTAGTAACAAGCATGCCAGTAGCGGTCTTCAGCGTGCCTGTGGCGTGAAATGTGTATGGTGTCGCTGCTAGCACTAACTACCACGCCAGTAGCTCGTATGACGAGTCTGATTTTTCGTGTGCCAGTAGCACGCGGTGTGTGGTGAAGAAAGTGGTGGCGGACCTTTGCAAGTACTCCCAGTAGTAGCCAGTAGCTAGCGTATAATACTATTCAGTTCGTTTCTTATGTTTACCGGGACCTGCTTCTCAGCCAGCTACGCGCACGGAACCGGATAGTAACTAGCATGCCATATACTCCCCAAAAGCATGTTTTTAACTGGGATATATATCTGCAGGAGTACGCAATGTTAACGGTAGATTAACTTGGTGAAATGGCTTGCTATAAAACATTGCTTTCTTTTCCTTTCAAGATATTTCTGCACTTCGGCAAATGATTTCAGTTAACTTTTAATTCCTGAAGAACCTTAAAATTATTTACTTTGTGTCAAAACAACAGATGGGTTTAAAAGATGTAACTCGTGGGGTTGTCTTATTTCTCATTATTATTATTTCACCTACGATATATATAAAACACATTAATATAAATAACGCAGGGTCATTAGCACGATTGTTGTCATATTTGCGGTGAGTAGGAACTCTTTCAAACGTTTAACCATTTCATATTTCCTATGACTTAGCTATACTACAATTGACTTACTTTTTTTTTAATATCAACCGCGGATAAGCGAAACTATACATTAAATTAAAACCGCTTATGATAAGGGATATGACTGATATTTATGTAGGCAGTAATCATTATTGCGCAGAACTATTGTGACTGAAACTCGACAAACAAGTTTTTCGTATACTTTTAAGTGAATTGCCACAAAATTTTCTGAAAAACTTGATGGGAGAGCTAATAAATTGAAGGGTAAAAATACAACTTTTCTCAGGAGAAAAAACAAAGCGAAACAAATTAACTGTGAACTTATGACCTTACTAAAATATGAAAATCGTACATGTTGCACAGACGTAATCGAAAAATAAGATTATCTTTGAGTTATTAGTTTCAGTAGGTACATACACTTCATGGGAGTATTCCGTTTGAAACTCAAAGGTCACGTATTTTTGTTGGATCTAGAGATGATCTGCTTAGTAAGCTACTTACTATCTTCTATTTGATACATGCTTCGGTGCTTTACTTAAGCAACCGAAAAAATTCATGCTTTATGTGTTAATATAAAGCCTCTGTTTTGATTTCATTACTCGGAGTGTAAGACAACGACAGTTTAATCTATAAATGAAACAGTCTCACTCACCCTCCTTTAATAAATTTAAGTAAAGAATGGTCAGACTTCGGGATCACGAAAGACGTCCGTATCGCATTTGTTATTCGCTATTATATGCCCTGTAAAGATCACAATTGATTTAAGATTTCACAACATTTTGCCGTGTTGCGCTTCCTCCTTCTTTTGGCAACGTTTCGGACAGAGTAACAGTGTTAATCATCAGGGCCGATGTCTAGATTGTCGTGAAGTGTGTTTTTATGTACGTTAAACTGATACCCTGCTGAAAGTGTTGATCCCCTTGATGTGGGTTTCTGCGTTTAGTTATGGTGTAGCCATATAAAACCGGATACCAAATCGTAACGTAGTATGAGAACGATTGTTTTTACAATGCCGGTCATCGCCATAGAGCTATATAATTAGAGGCTCTATTGCATCCTGATATCTCGTCGAAAAGTGTTCCGCTATTATAATGCGATAATTTGGTAGTCTTAGAAGGCGTAAGTTATTTATATTTAAGATGAATAAAAACATTACTTTACTATTAAAATATTTTATGTAAAACGGTTTGATCATTTTATAAAACATTTTTCAATTATAAAATTAGTGGTAGGCACAAGATTTTTTAGATGATGAAGTAGTGATTTCCCGAAGAATCCTTCTAGAAATAATTGAGATGTTAGTAACACGTTCATCAGAAATAATTAAGATAAAGTTAAGGAAAGATCGATTCTCTAGGTCTACTAAGGCAAAATTGACTGTAGATCCGTCCACGCGCCGAATTTTAATTTAACACGACGTCATGACTTATGTCGATAAGATTCGCACTTTATTTTCGAGATTTGATAAGGCAAATTTAACCGCATGTCTGTTCAATACACCAGGGCCGGGCGTCGCATATTTCTGTACACGGCTGCATCACTTACGTCGTTAATATTCTGGAATTATTTTAGGGTGTCTCGTCTTAAGAGCGTTTGGAGCGTTGGAGGGAAAAAAGTGGAACGTATTTTAAAATGTAATATATATCTAAATATAATACATCAATGGTCATCGCAAATGAATATATAACATGATTATATAATATGCATCTCATAAAAAAAACATAATGTCGGCACAACACACATTATATTTTATCGTTCTCAGATGAAAATAACAGAAATCTGATGAAGTATTCATGACCTCGTAAAATATGATTTCTATGATGCACTCCGGATCTGAAATCCCACTCTGATGTTTATTTTATGACGAAAGCATAAAACCTCACTGCTTGCGTGAATAACAAAATGACCTTCCTTTTAGAGCTGTTTATGAACCTATGTGGATATTTATATTATGTAAGTTGTTCACGCAAATACGTTTAAAACATATATGTTTATAAGTAAGTCGTCCGGGATTGAAAAAAAAACTTTTACTATTTTTTATTTATTTATTAAGTTAAAAGAAATTTACATTTCACTTTCTTAACTTAAATAAGTAGTTTTCTAATATTGTTCTAGTAACTTAAGATTAAAAAGTTGTTTTTTAAATACATTTATACTCTCTGTTTTAAGTTTATCTGGAAGGAGATTGTATATTTGTACACCCTCGTGGCCAATGCCTCTTTTGCCACTTTCAGTCCTTACAGCATGTGTGTATAATTTGTTATGCTGCCTAGTATAATGTTCGTGTACTTGTGACGTTTGTTTAAATGTTGTGTTTGTGTGTATAAGTCCATTTTGGATTTTGTAGATTAGGAGGTATATGTTGTATTCGTACAATTTTCTTATTTTCAAAAGTTTCATTTCCTAATACAGTTTTTTTGTGGGAGTGTCCGGGTTATAATTGAAGAGTTTTTTAATAACTTTGTTCTGTATTGTTTGTAAATCATTTAGGTATGTAATGTATGTGTTTTCCCATATTTCTATTTAATAATTTAGATGGGACTGGATTAAACTAAAGTATAAGCCCCTCTTTACCTCTGTTGGTAGGAGATGGGCAATTCTACCAAACACACCAATTAGTGGGATGATTTTTGCTTTTAATTTTTCTACTATCGCCCTGACGAGAGCTTTTCATTGATAATCCAAAGGTTTTTTAGTTAAATTTATTTATTCGTCACTACCTGTACCCCGTCACGCGTTGCTGTAGCGCAGTCCGTATGTGCAGATAGAGAGACGAAACGCGTGTTGCGTGTTGATTACGCAATTTAAAAAAATATTTTTACTTGTCACAGGTGACATATATACGAGTATATATAGGTATATAAAAAACAAACGTATTCAAATGTAACGTTGTGTCAAAATTTCAAAGCAATCCTTGTAGAACTTTCGGATATTTAATATTTTGAATAATCGAAAATTAATATTTTTATTTAAAGTAGATATAGATCGATATATTATAAACACCCGCCAAACTGCCAAAGCAGTTCGTCAGGTTTAAATTGTTGCTTTAAATTGTTTTAGCTAAGTTTAATAACCAGGTTTGATGAGTTTAGTATTTAACTGACCTTGAATAAATTACAACTTTTTTTGGACAGATTTAAAAAAAAACTGTTTTATTTCTTAATATAATTTTATTGAAAACAAATTTAATGGTATTCAAAATCTTGAAAAAAATTATGGAAAGCTGGAGTAATTTAATCGCTTTAATGTATGTGGTTAGGTTACAAAAACGACACGTGTTGACCTCCTAGCAGATATCTAGCTAAACGTGAGTTTTATCGCCATTATTTTTCAAAGAAATCTTCTGTTTAAAACAATGATTATTTTGACATTTTGAATACATAGCGAGATAAAGTAGAGCCAATTACTTGTTAAATCAATATTTTTTTATCATAAATATCCCAATTATTCAAACAAAAACCTTTTTTTTAAACTTGAATGAATCCTTAAAAACCAAACCTTCTAGTGACCTCGTCATGGCTCGCACGCTCGATGAATTCAGTAACGAACAAGGATCCAATAGAACTTGAATCTCGATACATGTACTCAAGAACTTGGGTTAACGACAAACGAGATCCATTTAAAGAAATAAGGGTGCCTTTTGACGTGGCTAAAAGAAGTTACATCTCCAGAAATACGGATTACCACCGATTTGATCTCATTTCAAGATGAAGGAACTGAGTTGTAACAGTGACATGAAACCAAAATTGAGAATACGAATGATTCGTGGTTAGATATTATGTTTTTACTTTCCTTTCCTTTGGTTGTTGTCCTTTAAATGAAACCTGAAAACCAAATTTAATGTTTCCAATGAACTCTGCCCTAGAGGTTGGAGTGAAATCAAATTATTTAAAAGCATGACAGTTCTATATACAGGTTTCTTTAATAGTATGGTAGTTCCACGTACAGGTTTCTTTCTACGCTAATGTTTTCTTATATTCAAATCATGAAAATCATCATTTCCTTAAAAGAAAAATAAATCTTCTATTTTTCCGTAAGAGCACATTCCTATAAAATACTAATACATATAGCCAGCATAAAGAAACATAGAATTACTGTACAAAAGTAGGCACCACTAACCTACAGGTATTGCTGGGGAATAGATGGAAATGGAAAATACTTATTACCGAAACATATCCAATTTCCAAGACAATGCCTTGTTTAACCAAATAATACGGTTTACATTTGAAATATATACGAGTACAAGGAACGTTTTCTTTGCTTGTACTCACTGAATTTAAATTCATGGAGATCGCTGGATTTAATGCTGGAATCTTATTCCTCCATGGCTGGAATAATAAAATACCAAGGGCCAGTTGTTTCACAGAAGTTAATTTTCAAGTTCCAAGAAAGTTCTATTTATGTAAGAAATACAAACATTCATTTTATATTATGTTACATTCTGAAACACGACTGGCAACACTACTAAAAAGATAAGCCAATAGAAATGTTTTTCTGGTGTGGCCGAAGAAAGATATATCTGTATCTGTAATCACACAAGTTAACTAAACATAGCTTTTGCCATTTCAAACAAAGAAACTTTTTTGAATGGTGGTTTTTTGGTGTCTAGATGTGCTATATTTGAAATATTCGATTTTATTCGCAAAAAATCTCATATAATCTCGATGTTGTGAGCAAAAGATCTTACTTCTTTGCCGTAGAGGTAGTCGAATGATTATAAGCGGTGACCTTCGAAGCATTGCCAACACGATTGAAATGAGGTTTAGAGGAGTTTATAAAGTTATATATTCCACTATATGTTACTTTTTTCATTGGTACAAGTTCCATTTTTTCTTCGTTTGTGGTTTTAAACCTGAATTGTGTGTTAAATGCTTAATCTTTGTGGAAGTTTATGGAAATTAATCGAGCGCGAGTTTTCTCATAACAATTACGAACCATTTTGTCCCCATACGAGTGTAAATAGTACGTGCCTGCCACGAATCTTCCCTTTAATGGAGGGATAATTGCAGTCATTAGGGGGTAGTTTTTACGGGTTTGAATGAGCTTTAAAAAAGTTCTTAGACTGGCTAAATTATGAAAGAAACAGATTTAAAAATGAGTGTAACGTTAACATTTTTCATAATAATGTGTTGTAACTTTGTTTATGTATACTAGGTTCTTACTGATTTTTCACTCCCGCTAGAAAAATCCAGTTATAAAAACAAAGTCATTAAAAAAATGCTACATAAAATTACAAAAACCTGCTCAGTCAGAGGATAGGTAAATAATATTTTTTTAAATATGTACAAAACTCTTTTAAATGACAAATAATACAGCGAGAGGCAAGATAGACAAGAGCCTAAAAGAGAGACACAAGTGATATATAATGAGGTACGGTTAGCTCATTTTCTGATTTTCTTTAAATTAAAGACTAAAATGTCTACTTCAGCACACTCTAAATATGAACATATATTATTTATAAATATGATATCGCGTCTTAAACAATGGGGCTAATTCTAATAAACTATTTTAAAACTATACACAACTGATAAATAAACGTTTATCATACATAAATCATTATTTATCAGTCGTGTAAAATTAAAAACACATTTATTAGTAAGCGGGTAAGAATTGGGAAAATTTACCTAAACACTGCTAAGACGTAGTGGAGTATCGAGATGACAGCCAATAATTATATTAACTAAAAATATATATTAAATCAATCACCTCCTAATTTTAAATAGCCTTCAAGCCGTACATCATTTAATCTAAGATTCAAATTTGAAAGTTATCAATCTTACCATTTTTTCATATTTGCAGTAACGTGGATTCTAAATACGGCTTCCATATTCCTTGTAGGAAAATAAATTTAAAAAAATGTATTTCTGATTTATAAACACCGCTTGGTTTAAGACATACACAATTAACATTTTTTCCTTATAAACAAAAACAGCAAATGACAGACATAAACATAACATAAAAATAACATAAACATAACATTAACATAACATTAACATAACATTAACATAACATTAACACAACATAAACATAACATAAACATAAGCGGGAAACTGATTAATCCATGTAACATAGAGAACTCAAAAAAAAAAAATTCTTCCATCCGAGAATTTTTTTTCGGTCACTAAAGGGATAAAAAACTTTTGGAGCAGGGTCTCCAAGAAACTTTTGTGATGTTTTTCGCTCTTATGAAATATTACGTTGATTTTTGAAGAGATATAAATTTCACTTATTTGCAGAAGTTGCACGGAGAAAAATGAGTATTTATTTATTTTATTAATACATGTTTTAGTGGGTACATATGGTTTTTGTGATATTTCACCCGCCATGCTAGTCATCCCTAGCATGGAGGGTGTAATATACAGTTTTGTACAGAATAAATAAGTATAACTAATTTAATCAAGTCTCTCGTAAAATTAATGGTAATCCGTTGAAAAAAGAGATTGCAGGCCCTTAACGAATGCATAAATAGGTTTCCTGAAAAAAATTTCGTAAAATACGAATTTATTATCACGATGTCGGAACAAGTAATCATAAAAATGCCAATATTTTCACATTTCGTTTTTGGGTATCTGGTAGTGAGACATTGAAAGATAGGCGGTTGTAGTGTCACAGCATTTATTTGGGGTGAGTCAGTGGCGTAGTTGTGAGATCTGATGACTCAGGACCGATGACTATGTTACCAGATGTAAGCGGCGATGACAGTGGTGGAGTAGTCGAGGCGGTACCCACTGACGGGTCGACACCGCACAGTCTGGACCGGACTCGTGGATGTATTCAGCACTGGGGATGACTTGTAGTCTTCCGGGTAGGTACTCCAATTGGGTACTCGGTCGGCAGATGTGCGAAAGATGCAGGACAGCGAAAGTGGTTCATTTATTAATTATTTGTTTTGACGACTGAGCGTAGCGACGTCCTGTTTTAACTCGACCTTTTTGCATTTCGTCTGTCTCTAAACTTATTTGTACGTTTCCGTCTCAAGATGGTGGCCGTTTTAATGGTTCAGTAAAGTTTATTTTCTAAATGTGATATCGTCGTGTTTGTATAGACATACATGTTCGCATTATTTTCAATATAATTGTGGGTATATACCTACCTCAAAAAATATGAAAAAAATAATTGTCATTGCAGGCGTATGAAGAAAGGATGGACCACCAAACAACTCGGTCTTGACGCAGACTTCTTGCCTCATTCACATTCATACATACTCTTCTATTATTATGACTCTTGACATGGCCCGACTCAAGTATCTGACTCACTTGATCGTGCCATGTCTTCCTCAGGCATCGCCGAATTCTGCTGCCATTTAAATTTGCTCATATATTTTCCTTCAATCCTTTCTTTACTCATTTGCTCTACGTGTCCAAACCATTTGAGCGTCCCTTTCTTAATCTTACTCATCACGATTACATCAGCCATTCAGTATTTGCTGATCTCAACATTTCTAACACGATGATACATGGTTTTACCACACATACGCTTCAGGGATCTCATTTCTAGAGCATTAAATTTGGAAACTAATTTTTTAGAACTACTGGTTTTCTCAAAACTAGAAACTGGTAAAATGCTTCTAAAACTCAATACATTAGAATGATTTCAACCCATCTGCAATCTGCATCTATCTGGATTATTTGCATACGAGCGACGAGATTAGTATGAATTCTCTTGATAACCCACTGGGGCAGGGGCGCAGAAGTGCATTCCCGGCAATCGCCCCGGAATTAAGTGAGTACTTTATTATGCGCTGCGTCTGCCGGGATAAACTCCGTGGCCAGGATAAACTTCCCGGCTGTTTCGGGCTAAATGCATTCCGACCCGGCAAATTACTACACGGTTAGGCGGATTGTTGTGAGACGTTAGTTATATATATTGTATCTATGCTCAATGCTTCCACTATACAATCCGAGCACTCGGCGACGCCGACTTTATCAATAGCGTAAACTTACGAATATGTCGTGCAAGTTTTAAATAGGCCCAACCCTGCTCTCGTGGACAGTCGTATTTTAAGTGTAATTTTGCATTTCTGTTCTTTTCACAATATCTTATGTATACTTTATTCTGAGTGTGCTATTTCTGTTACAAAGGTCTTGTGCTGTTGAAGAATACTTCAAATGTTTTGTTTTGTTTATTGTTTCTTTACATTGTATTTTTTATGTTAGAATTTTAACCTCATAAGAACAAGCCTAGGTGAGATAATAATTGTACAAAATAATAAAATACAGTGTGTGGCAAGCCTACGCACGAAGTGAAACTTTTAGTATTCTTCTCTCTCTCTTTTCATTTCATTCTCTCTTTTTTTCTGTCTATTAACATATTTATAAGTAAAAAACAAATCGTTGATAAAAAAAAATTAAAAGTTATAAAAATATAGGATTCGAACCCGGGTCCTGCATAACGAGTGTCGAACGCTCTGCCTCTAGACCGCGAGGAGATATATTTTGCGTGACGCGGCGTTATCGGCCTTGATTAGTAATTTTAATGATTCAAAATAAAAATAATTAATCAAAATACCGAGCGGCTCTACCGGCACAACTTTTTTATTTTATTTTATTTATTTAATATTTGTATGTTTTTTACAATAAATATACAATTATACATATTTAAGTAATTTAAGTATTTTGTAAGCTAGATTTCGACCAAAATAACATATAGGTACCGTAAAGTAAATTAAATTTAAATTAACAAATTTATCTATTTTTTTACTACATTATTACAAATCGTTGATAAAAAAAAATTAAAAGTTATAAAAATATGGGATTCAAACCCGGGTCCATAACGAGTGTCGAACGCTCTGCCTCTAGACCGCGGTTATTACGTATTCGACCAAAATATCATACAGTCAAAATATCTAAAAGTCGCAGGACGAGAGCATTTTATCACTTTAAAAAAATATATATTATTAAAAAAATCACAAAAAGAAAAAAAAAATTGTAAAAGCGGGGATCGAACCTCGGTTCTTCACGACGACAATCGGGAGCTTTGCCTCTAGACCGCGAAGCTGAGTTTGGAGAGCGATCGAAAGTACGTTATAATATTGGCTAGGCTCCTATAGCGAAATGATCACGGTTTTTGATGACGGTCATGAGTTGGTTTTACTCCGGTCCTCGAAATTGCATAACGCGCGTAAAGAAGTTTCACTTCAATAAAAATAACACTAAGATTATATATTGAGAAAACAATATTGTTAAATTAATGTTTCTACAAATTCGGTACCTTCATGGTACTTATTAAGTTAATTCCAACCAATTCATTCCAATATAATGTACTTAACATGTAAGGTGACCATATGTTGATAATTTGATTGTAAAAAAACATAATTAAATATTTATTTAAAAAGGACCAAAAAGAAGAAAATAAAAAAGAGTTACATTATAAAAGGACAAGGATGAAAAAATATACATGTACAACATATTATGAAATTAATTTAAAAGGACAAAGATACAAAAATGTTTCTCAGTCCTCGACTAGCACAAATAAATTAACAATATTTTTAAAAGTAAACCAGAAATTAGACGACTTATATGTGCCTAATACATGACATAGATAATTCCAGGCTTACAAAATTTGAAAAGTTTTAGAACATCGAAAGGCATACGAAGAAGAAGAAATTAATATAAATGGTCAATAAAGGAATTTGAATGAACTCGTAGTGACATTAAAGTTGTTTATTAGTAGATTTGAAAACAGTGATATTTAAAATTTTTTTTAGTATGAAAAGTGATGAGTCAGCGGCTTCCAGCGGCCAGGCCGGCTGCTGACTTAGGATTTGAGGGATAAAAAAATGATAAGAATCCCTTTGTTAACTGTTTCAGTAAGGTAATATTGGGTTAGGTTAGACAAAGAGACCCAAAGGTAATCCAGTTAAACACGGGATTACAGGCCTTAAACGAATGAATTAACAGGTTTTTAACAGGTTTACTTTTCGTAAATTTCGGATAAATTATCATGTTTTTGGAACACGTGTTCAAACACATGTTCCGATATCATTTACTGTTAAACGGATTATCAATAATTTGAAGAGATTCTTAATAAAGTAGCAATACTCATTTTTCTCCGTATGTAAAATAACATAATTCTTGTCGCCTCCTTTCCGTGTGCGGGGTATGTAAAACTATTTTTCACACGTGAAAAGTTTAAAGTTTTTTTTTCTATTATTAGTAAGCCGGTAAGCTGTTCCTCGGGTTCATTTTAAAAATGGAGGTTGAGGAAGATATTTTTAAACTACTTCAGAAGGTCCATAGAATATTTTGACGATTTGATTCTACGGATAAGAGAAAATATAGCAAGTGAGGAAAATCTCTATTTTATCTGAAGAAAAACTGGCCATTATTCTGAGGCAAGAAAATAAACACTTGAATAATTAAGTTTCATAAATTATTGGTATCCCAAATCCATTGTACTGTGCGTCCGAATTATCCTATGGAGCTGTGGTACCCAGCGGCGATGTGATGGTTGCTGAGGTCGGTGATAACACGCCATTTGCGGATAATTTAGTGCCACATTAAATGTCAATTTTATGTTTGCAGTCGTCTGTTATCGGGACAATTTTCTTTGTTCATTGTACAGCGACAAGCAAAACATTGGATATGAAGCTATGGAAAGGTTGACTTGACATCTAAACCGCTTA
Organism: Hesperophylax consimilis; assembly: GCF_061612785.1. Lineage (NCBI taxonomy): Eukaryota > Metazoa > Arthropoda > Insecta > Trichoptera > Limnephilidae > Hesperophylax > Hesperophylax consimilis. The sequence goes on along the minus strand of NC_142844.1, from coordinate 35,480,672 downwards.
GCAAACGCGCGGTGACTGAATACTCCCATAGCTCTCCATATACCTCGAGTCGCTCGGCAAACGCGCGTAAAATGAGCGCACTGAGAATCTCAGTGGTCGCTCGGCGGTAGCTCGGCGGTCGCTCGGCTGTCGCTCGGCGGTCGCTCAGCGGCCGCTAAGACTTCGCTCGACGGTCGCTCGGCAGTCGCTCGGAGGCAAACGATCGTTTTCAGAACTACGTGGTTTCGTGTGAATGCCAGAATGAAGATCCATACACCTCGACAAACGAGCGGGAAACGCATGACACAAACGCCCTGTCTGAAACAGCTCTTAAACTAAGGTTTTGCTACCGGTTTTTCTTCAGTAGAATTAGATTATCGCATAATTGAGTTTAACTTATTGTAAAACTATGCTTTATTCAAGGTAGGTACTTATATTTCATAATATTTTTTTGCAGAAAAGGCCGAATATAAATGATATTTAAGTCAGGCTATAGGAACGACAGTTATAAAACTACCCAACTGATAAATCAGGTCCTCGTTTTAATAATATTATTTTGTAGCGCTTTCTTTTTAAATACACCTATTTTAATTTCAATTTTGTTTTCATGAATGCAAATCTTGGAAGTGGAAATTAACCCCTTTCTCGGCATCCGATCGAGCTGAAACTCGGCAGATAGATTCGTTGTCGAACATAATGCATTCTATCTGGCTGTTAATCACTCATACACACGCGAACAAATACACATTTCTCTGAGATTAGACCACATTACAGCAGTTAATACACGAAATAAATGTTGGTCCTACCCAATGAGGATTTGGCTCAATTGTTAGCGAAGTTGACTCCAATCCCCTGGGAGAAAGGTTAAATCCTCAATTTTAATACATATTTTAATAAAAATCGTTTAGTTTATCGCAAAAAGACTTTGTGTTTTACGGGTTGATTTTTTTAATGAATACAAATAATTCAAACAAGTGAGATTGTCATAAAGTTGCAATGGAAGTTTTTTGAATGCAGTTCGCAAGCTGCAAAAACATGAACAATAAAAATCACCATGATAATTCAAGCCACACTGTGGCAGTAAATTTGATGGATTTGGTTGCCTGGGGATGCACGGGGAGATGTTAAAGTTCGCCGCTATCATGAGAAATCCCCCGCGAGTATGTCACATTATCTGTTTATAACACAGATAAACACAAGACCATCTAAAACTGGTGTCGTGAATCTCTATGGCCCTGGTGCTGAACCTCACCATGGAGATAATCACAACATTAATAATATACTCCTAATAAACACATGTTAACGAACCGGGATGCATAAACTTTGATGGTGTACTCGTAACAATGCATTAAAGTTTTCCATAAAATGATGTTTTATTTTGGTGAACACATGAAAATGAGAATCATACATCTACGATACGAGACTTCATGAACCGTCGTTGGTTCCGGCTTCTTTTTGGGGTACCTCGTTTGAGAGAGTTGTGATTTTGCGAAAGAAATCAATCCACATTTATTTTAGAAGTTGGTAAATAGTTGATTTGGATACAATTAAACTAATGTCAGTTGTCCATCATATTATGTTTACTCTGTTTAAGGCGACACAATAATCTGCAAATTTCATAACGATAAAATATATTTTTGACCGCTATCTACGAAGGTAAGTTTTTTATATTTAAGATTAATAAAAACAATATAAATTTAAAAAAAAAAATAATTTCTTTAAATTTAAAAAAAAAATTTTTTTTAAAAAAGAAAGACAAATATTCTCGGGTTACGATAACCTGACAATATTTGAAAATCTCCTACTACCGCCACAGTAAGCTGAAAATGTTGCTTGTGTTGTGATGGAGGAATTGAACACACTACGCCTGAGTGGGACCCAAGCGCGATGTCAACTCGGCCATTGACCGGTCAAATATCTTATAATAATAATATTTTATAATGATTGAAATAAAATAACTTTGTTTGAATACCACTTTATTGTATATATTTATAACCAACCGGTTTCAGTTCAACCCAAAGTGGTATTCCAACAAATTTATTTTATTTTAATTATTATTATTATGTATAACCACAAAAAATTTGCTACAAGTAAAAAAAAATAAAATATGTATATATATATATTTTATGTAAAACGGTTTGAAAATTTTATTAAATAAGCGGCAAACACCAGATTTTATTTTTCTAGACAATGAATTAGTAACTTCCCGAGGTATTCGCTTAGAAATATCAGAGATTTTTGTAATGACTAATCAGAAATAATTAAAATAAACCTCACGGATAGATCAATTTTCTAGGCCTGCTAGGGAAAATTCGACCGTATGTCCGTCCATTACACCGGAGCGCGCGCTGAATATTGTTTTACACGAATTCTTCACTTACGTCGTTAAGATTCCCACTTTATTTAAAGGTATTGTCTCTTCTTAAATAAATTAATTCGACGAGCAAAAATGTTCAAAACGGAACGAATTATCACACTGAAATGTAACAGGTTGTGGAACCTTCTTTCAGAGTGTTGAGGTTTTGTGAAACACATGATTCTTAAGGATATTAATTGTTTTTTTAACGATGAGATATAATAATATATGTCATGTTATTTTATTTTGATAATAAAGGTAGAATCATTATTGCTTGATAAAGTTACGCTAGTGTTGGTACTGTGAGAGAAAAGAAAAGCTCCTATTTTTTATATTAACTCTACATAAATAATTTCCCTCGTGACCTTTGATATAAACATTCAGATTAATGCATAGTAGTCCGTATTTGACGTTGGAAATAATAAGCAAAATTTTTTCAAAATTTTTGTAAAATTTGATTTTACCTGTGATTGTTTTTAATTCAATTATTTCTGTAGAAATGATACGTTGTCGATATTGTCGAAATCAGTCAGAATTCTTAAGGCGATACCATACGTAGTAATGCAAAATCATGTGTTTTTGGTTTGAAAATTTGGTCGCCTAGAAATGTTTCAGATGCTTTAATTAAATACTGCGAGTAATCGAGTATTTTTTAGATAAATCTATTTATAAGCCCAGAAAAAATAATGTATAAGGCCTATGAAAACTGCTTTAAAGTTCAAAATCTCTTACTTAGAACCCATTTTCGGTTATGATTTTATTGTATAATATGGCAAGTTAAGTTGTTTATGAAATGATCGAAAAAAAATTAAATATTTATGCCTGAACATCCACAAAATAAAATAAAAGGCACTTTTTTGCCACGTTTTTTTCTTGCATAAATCAAAACAGGCGGATGGTGTTAAGCGGGAATTTAAACCTTATCGCCATCTACGTAAGGGTTGTTTGTTATTGATAGCGGCCCAATTTAAAATATTACACGACGTAGTGCATCGCCTTAAGTATTCTTAGTTTAAATAACAAAGAGTACCTATCTTATAGTAAATAAAACTGCTTGAGACAACAAAGAACTTACTTCATAAAAAAATATTTAACAAAAAAAATTTCTCAAAAAACTGACTACTTGATAAGATAAAAGTACTGGGCTTTTAAAATATAAGATGAAACGGATGAACTAATGACATTATTTTTATAAGTATTAGATCTTTAAAATTTATATTCGATTTATTTCGATATCTTTAAAATTTATATTTATATTCATGTAGTGTTATTGAAGCTTCTCAAACGAAGAAAAGTTAAAATCACATTATGTTCCCAAGAGGCACATTATATAATATAAAATTACAATATAATTGTGAACAAAATGCTAAGAAAAATTAAAATCATTTCAAATTTCTAAGAACCACTTGATATAATTTATCATGTTTATAATATATTTGTGAACATAACAACAGTGCCTAATTCAGATAGGTAATACGTGATTTTGTGGTTGATGTTTAATTTATTTAATTATTTATTACTAGAAAGAATAGCAAGAGAATGAATGAATGTGGGTAATGTTATGGAGAGACTTGTAAGGAGGTAAAAAATACTATATTTATAGGTCCATAAAAATATAGCCAATGGAAGAAAATACTATAAATGGGAAAGATGAGTAATTTTTTTTTCATACCTATATCTACGAGAACTACACGTTTCAAAATGTAAGAATATTAGGACTGAGCATTTTAAATACTTATACATACATTACATGAAGTTAGTAATAAAGTACGCAGGTATTTAACTGCACAGAATGTAAATACAAGAAGAGTTACTGTTCATTTTATATTTTCTAATGTCACTGTATATGATTTATTGTTTATGGTATATTTATAATAATAAATACAACTTAAGTATTTAACTAACTAACCAACTCATAATCACATCGTTTCCCCGGAGAGATTGGGTTGGGTTGTGTAACGTGAAGTCATAATAATCATTCTTTCTCGACTCATTCTTATAAAATCAAGTACAGTAACTATATTGAAAACCAACGACTTTACACTGAAACACAAAAGGCTGGTTTCACGGTTATCACACAAGAACTTGTAATAACACTTTGTATTCTGCATAAAAGTTGAGATTGCTCCGCCGCGGAAGCCCCCTAATGCCCCCCACCGCAAATATGGTCGCAGCTGCACAAGCTACAATTAACCGCTAGTCAACACGAGCGTGAAATAAAACTTCGGAAAAAATCCAGCGCGGAAAATGGAGCCGGAAAATCTGGACGGTGACAAGTGTAAAATTGCGGTGGCCTTTGTTGCAGGCTGGAAAAAAATGTCACGTTTTGTTGAACTGCGCGGCCACAACCATTCTCTGTTCTCCTGCTCTTCGCGGGAGGAAAACAGTCACATTTTTCAAATAAATATTAAAGAATATCAACATTTTCTGAAACATTTTTTTTTAAAGTTTCGTTGGGTCGCGGGTATGTTTTCTTGCACTCTATGAACAAATGCTGGGTACAGTAGCTTCACCTCTCGGCCGCTATCATTTGAATACCGTTCAAGAGTCATCACTACTCCCGACTATCCGGTAGCATTCCCAATTACGTACGTTGTAAGGCTCAAGAAAGTAAGGATGCGAAGGAGATGGGGAAGAGGAAAATAAGGAAGCGTCTGACTACACAGATGGCTAAAGCCATTTCAATCAACGTTTGGAATCTGACAAATTGCTTTAAGAATCGGAGAAAAATTAGTAATTGCTAATTTATTAAAAATATTTTGAAATTATTTATAATCCGGTTGAAAACGGGATTGCATACCATTTCCTGATAAAATTTTAGTAAATTCGTAATATTTTCGGTAAATGTATGTAGTGTAGCGCCCTTCGTGGCAGCAGGCCGCGTTCTAACGCGTCTGCGTAATAATCGTCAACCGCTTTGTGTTTTTTTAGTATTTTCAAGGGAAATGAGGCAATATACCTTTGAAATTATTTTAAAATCAATCAATCAACATTTTAAATAAACTTATCAACCATTTATTACAACTTTATAATATGTGATTTTGAAAACAGTGTGTTAAAAGTTAATGATCGAATATTTTGCTCAAAATATTTGACATTCGAAAGGAACGTCGATCGGTAAATGCACCCAGATGTTTTCAACAAAATTCTCGGAAACTCTGAAGAGCCTAGCAAGTGTTAGCAAGCTAAGCCCAGGGTAATTTATTATCCTGACCGTTGCCTTTTATTGCGGGCAGAATGCACTGCCTCAATAATCACCAGGATGAACTCGCCGAACGTCTATGTGAGGTGTCTGCGCTTTATTAGCAGCAGACACATACCTGGACGGATGAAGAACCTCGTGCTGGTACTGTTGGTGGACTCTCTCCCTGCAGCAGCTGGTCCAGTTTCTTCACCACCTAGGATTCTTGCTGCAGAGTCTCCATCTTCTATCTTCGTATCACATGTTCCTATACTTCATTTTATTTAACTTAACTTCACTTTATTTTTGTAATATTTATATTGTTTGTAATACCTGCGTCAACTGTAAAGCGCCCCTGAGGTGATAACTCACACAAGCGGCGCTATACAAATTGTCCAATAAATAAATAAATGCATGCACCTGTGTTTGTATTGATAATATATATAATGAGAAAAAAAAGATTGTCATGAATATATGTTCCGACGACGTGAAAATACATTAGTATTTTACTAAAAGTTTATGAGGAAACCTATCAAGTCATTCGTTAAGGACCTGCAATGTCATTTTAACAAATTAAAGAATAATTTTAAGAGATTTTAAAAAGGTTAACACTATTTTTTATCTGAAATATTTTCCCGCGTAAATTGTATACTGAAGAACTGACCACCGGTTTTAAAAAAAATTGTAAGTTATTAAACGGTTTTCAAAATAAAGTGTCTTATATTATTTAATAATTATTTTTCATAAATTTAAGTAATAAACAATGAAAAATTGGATAAGATAAAATTACCAGGAGAGTTTCTTGTAAGTTGAGAAAGGAGACTTGAGGGATACGCTTGTTTGTGTGCGGTTTCAACGCCCTAAAGTTTCGCCGCAGCAGCTGCCGACGTCTGACATATTTTGCGTGATATGCGACGTTTTGCGCTACTTTGAGACTTAATGCCACCAATTAGCGGTGTAGTATTTGCACGGAGTAACGCCTTTACCCGGAGTTAACTAGAGTCTGAGATATAACCTACAAGAGCAATATTAAATGCTGCTTATCAGGCTTTTGAATAGTAACATTTAGCTTTTAATGGACTGAATAAACTTAGACTAACACTAAACATTGTCATCAGAACTCAAAGTTGTTACAATATATGAATAATTCTTGTAATTTTTAATTGATACGAACTTGTGGGAAATGAATCTTATTGATGAATCCCTTGCTTTTCTGGAAAAATAATTGGAAAACGGAAAGGGTGATTATTATGGTAGTAAGATTTTGAACCTGGGCCGAACCTTAAACATAGAAAATACATCATGATAATATTATAGTTTGTAAAAACTCCTTTTAAGACTCCTTATCTACAAATGGAGGTCATTGTAGATTTTCAATTGGACACGTAGCTCACAGTTCACCAAACAGTGGCTATCCCGTTACATACCTTAAAGTTAAGTTACCGAAGATGTATCAAGGGCGGTCTATAAAAGTGGGTGCATGGCCTTGAACCAAGCAGAGTTCCCGAGTCAGTCGTAGTGCTCAAGACCGGATACTGGTAGCGAAATATGTCGTCCCTTCTTGCGAAGCCTTAGATAAATCCTAGACTGAATACCTGATACCGATAGCGAGATGTATCGTCCCTTAAATAAGGTAAAAGAGAGCCTAGATGAAATCTTTATCTTTCGTGTCTGGTCCGGAGTTGACGCGATGTGTCGGCTCTACAGCGTTGATATATTGTATTAGTTATAACTGATTACTATTGTTTAGAAACTTTAAAGCGCCCAACGTTGGGCTGTAATAGAAAAAAAAGCTGTTATAAGTTCCAATATTACATTCAGATTAAAAACATATTATAAAAAGATGGAAAAATTAAGTTATTAGAGAAGACAATGTTGTGGTGCATAATACAAAAATAATACGAAAGAAACATAAGATACTTTCAACAAAGCACTTTAAATAAAATATTTTATTTGAACGAAGTAAAACTTAGACATCTACCGAATAAAACCCATTACAAAGTCCACGCAGTCTTTTAATAATCTTCTATATGTTAAGAAACTACAGTACTATACAACATTACATAGTGCCAATTGTGTACAGTGGTTAAAATCATTACTTTAATGTTAGTTTTACTCCACACTTTGAGAAAGGACAAAGAGAAACTTGGCATTCATGTCCTTAACTTGCTTAGAATTATACTTGCGTAAACATGTATTCAAACCAAGCAATTTGGTGGTGAGCAACTTCAACAACAATCAATAGTGTTTTCCGTTCTCTTGAAAGAAACAAAAGCGACGTGTGTTTGCGTCTATCATGACAGATTCTTTGCAAAATGAACTTTAACAGTTCGTTTATTTATTTATTTAATAATAAAAACGGTATAAATATACCATAAACAATAAATCAAATACAATGACATCAGAAAGTATAAAATGATACTAAGAACTCTATAATGATATTAATGTAAGAGATGCAGGTACACGCAAACCTTCTAAGTAGACTTTCTAGGTTTAATTAATAATTATTGAAAATATATGATATTATAGCCTTCTTGCAGTTAAATAGATCCGCAAAATTTGCTTATCTATTAATAACTTCATGTAATTTAGGTATAAGTGAGTATTTTCAATGCTCAACCCTGGTATTGATGCATTTAAACATTATTTTGGAACGAGTAGCTCGCGCAAGTACATGAAATTCATTGAGGTTAAGAAAATTAGGGCTGTCTATACTACCAATTACGATTTTGAACATATACATATATTAAGTCAGAGAGTTTTAATTATTTTAATTCTTTCATTAAATATTTATTTATTTATTCACGTCTTGAAGGCTTTTACACGCAAACATTATTGTAGGTAAGTTGTTCAGGAGTACGATAATGTAGGTACATTAAATTTATATATTTATATAGTTCATGTGAAGTATCCACTTTAATAGTATAAATGCACATATTAATTGATATTATTACTTTATTATTTTATTAAATTCAGTACTCCATGTTATTTCTTGTGTTCATTTGTGCTTCAGTCAACCCACTCTACATGTCACGTAATTTACACCTATGACTAATTAATAATATATATTGTTTGCGTATTTAGTTTTTTACGTCGTGTAGCATTTGGAATCGGGCCGCTAACAATAACAGTCTTTATGTAGATGGCGATACGGTTTAAATTACCGCATAACACTAGCCAACTTTTATGATTAATGTATTTTTTTTTGAAAAGTGTGTTATATTTTATTTTGCGAAGTTCATGCATTCATATTAATATGATCATTTTAAAAAGAACTTAATTTGCCATTTTATCTTTACAATAAAACCATAACCGAAAGGAGTTTTTGGGCATAAATACAAAAAAAAATCGAATCACACAATAAACTATGATAGAAAATGCTCGATTATTTCAAAGGCTAAAACGTGCTGTACTCATAGTTTGTAATTTAATTACATTAAATTGTATTTTTGTTGTGGTACGAGTACATCGCGTAAAATTGGAAAATAACCTCTTACAACAATAATCTGATAACGGGTACGATTATGGGTGTTGGTTTTAATTAGAATTTTTCAGTCCTTATGTTGTTTTACACCGAACCCAGAGCAAATTAATTCTTATTTTTTTCTATTTTTTTTATGCGACACCTTACAAGAGCGTCCCTGCCTGTGCAGTGTACAGACAGGGGAACTAAGTATATCTTATGCTTTGTGTAACAATATACTACAACAATGGTACAAAAACAATAATATCCTCACACGGGTGCTGCTAATTTAACGACCAGAATTTCAATTGCTTACGCCAGTTAATGCTTGCAGGCCAGCGTAAAGCATATTCCTCTAAACATGCTCCGGCTTGCATTCACCCACTACCTACATAGTAGAGAACGCGCCCGTTTAAGTGCAATGTACAGTTCGGAGAGAATGTGTCTCAGAGCAAATGATATGTGCATTCAAGCCATGCATTTTATCAGATGTGACACTGCTCCCGCCTGGCTGGCGGGGCGCTTTGTCATAATTAGTGAAACGCGCGAACAAGGAATTCCTCGAACTTTCAAACTGCCTCGCCTATAAATCACAAGAACCCCAATCTCTTCCTATTACAGTTTTCGCATGCATTCTGAATTCATTGGTCCGTGTAAAGTGCTCGTCGTTCCGATTTCACGAGAATGAGGCATTGCGTAGTTTCTACCCGACGATAAATTAAATTATTTACTTATTACCTTTACGTTATTTAATAAATTCTAGCGGGTTCTGTTTGTTTTTGTTTACCCTCTTGACCATAAGCCGACAGTTTATTTGTGTGATACAATAAGCACCAAAAGCTCTCAAAGTGTGAGATCTTTTATCATAAAATATGGGCAGTTTTCTTTCTTGAACGTCTAGATCAGCATTTCCCAAAGTGATGTATATCGACACGCAGGGGTACATTTCAACCCATTGAAAATATCGAAATATAAAAATTTTCTCCTCGTTGATTTGAAAATATTGTGGGGAATTGAAGAATTAGTGTCTCGAATTCTCTAGCCACCTCCCTCCATGGATTTGAAAATATTGTGTAGGGAAGTGGTGGATCCAAAAATATTGTGGAGAATCCAGTACCAACTGAGCAATCTAGAATACCTCGTACATACAAAGCCATTCTGAAATCTATGGAAATTTCGGTCTAAAAAATCAATATTATGAAAGCAGACAAAAAAATTGGAACGTGGCCTACGGGACATAAAAGTTTGGGGACCTCTAGTCTAGATCAACGGCTGGCTAAGTCCTCCGTCACAACACAAGCAACATTTACCGCTTACTGTGGTAGTAGTATGAGATTTTCAAATATTGTCAGGTAATTCGTAACCCGGGAATATTTGTATTTTCTATAAAAAACATTAAAATGAGAGAAACCAAATATACATTATCCATTTGAACGCGTCGAAACCTGCTCAACTACGCAAAAAAAATTCAAACAATTTTGTAAGAGAGACCACCATGATTTTCAAAATAAAATATATTATTTGAGCTTCTTGATTGGAAGGGAAGTCACCATAGAATATAATAGATGCAAGAACCATTATTTAAACTCTCGAATTTTGTCCTGATAGTTCAGCTAATGCGAAAACTTGAATACCGCCGCCTTCTCGTGTCTCTATTTAAAAAAAAGTTATTTAAACTTCGAAAGATCGTCAAACCCTAATTGCCAACCGTAAAAAAAGAAGCATCCGAAGTTACGTGCGTAAGTACCTACTATTTTTGTTTGTCGCAAGAGAAATCCTTGGTTACAATTCGATGAGCAAAAGGTTGTTTTTAAACACAAAAAATCTTTACGCTGTGCCAAAATGGCAGGATAAATAATAAAAAAATCTCAAATAACTTTCAAAAATATTTTTATGAAAGTTATTTGAGTAATATTGATTTTTTTAAGTGTCCCAGGAGCCAGTGAGACTATTGCATCCCACTGGCATAAAGCTGGAGGTAATGAGGAGGTGACGGAGACGGGAAAATGGAATATTCAGATCTGGTGACCGCGTCTAAAGCCATTTCAAGCAATGTTTCAATTCCGAATGGTGGTCTTACACCAGAGCAATACCCTCTGAAAGTATTTTTCACTCTCGAATGTGCCGCAGGTGTACTATATTAAATTAATCATTTTTAAATGACTCAAATTGATCAAATAAAATTTTATTGTGCGCGCCGAGTTTTTAACCCGTGACCTTCGGATTATAAATGTATACGTATGATTAATTTGTAATGTTTGTTTCCCACACAAAAAAAGTTATAAATATTGTATAAATGTGTGACTTTCGGTAAACCACAGAAAAGTGTTATTAGATAATTAATTTTAAAACACATAAAAATACATTATAAGTACGAAAAAAACACATTTTCACAATCATAGGTTTTTTCTCCACAAATATGCAGACTGGTGATAATTTGAATTTACATAAATTTTTAGACGTTTTTTCTATGGTAGTTCGTAATTAAGGGAGAAACAGAAGCGTGTTTCGTGATGCAAAAGTCTGACCATTCATTCATTTAAATTTCGCAATTTTGCGGAACTGTGTTACATCATTTGCCGCCGCCACGGGAACCATTTATTGAATAAACAACACCTTGGTCAAAGTTCACCCCAAGTGGTTCACTGTTTTTGGTGATTTGACAGGGGTGCATCCGGGTTCATCGGGTGAGGTGCGTCCGGGATGCGCCTGCTCACTTAATCGGGGGAGGCTGGTTTGGAGAAACCGCTTGACCACTCAAAGTGGTCTTCGACCCATCACTTTGCGCCACGGAGGGAGGGATACATTAATATGTCCGTCACTCTCCGACAAATTAATCCCTAGATTCCTTCCCAACCCTCACTCCTTTTACCTTCTCAAAACTTATTCTCCTTCCTTTCCTTGAAAAAGACCCTCTACACAGCAACCTAGCAGGCAGATTGCATATGCCCTGAGGGAAATTGTTATCTTCAGGGCCTCCCGTGTGGGGTTAATGTAAAAAATTCAATCAAAATGAATTAATTAAAAATGTGTCGGAGCATTATTTTTATTATTTATTCAAAATTGTTTTTACAAGGATACAATGGTTGAAGGTTGTTATCAAGCTGTTTTTTTTAATAATAATAATATTCAGTATTTATTTGAGTGCATTATATATATTTTTTATCAATTTAATGATTTTTCACTTGTATCAAACACTTTGTGGGTAAACATAATTTTAATAATTAAAATAAAATAACTTTGTTTGAATACCACTTTATTGTATATATGTATAACCTACCGGTTTCAGTTCAACCCGAACCTTCATCAGGGTTAATAAAATATTAACCCTGTGAATAATACAATCATACTAGGCTCATGCCCATTTAATAATGTTAATGATAAGGCATGCAGATAGCAATGAAACGATAAATTATTGTGAAAGAAATACAAGGGAACATAAAATATTTTTAGGGGCAGCGTTTTTTTATTTTATGTAAAGTTAATTAATGGTGTGATGTAATTTGATGAGAATTAATCCAAAGAACATCTGTATAAACACGTTCGCGGTTAATTAATTGTTCTTGTAGTTTTAGTTTGTTATCAGTTAATAATTTTTATTTTTTTTTTATTAGTTTCTATTTAATTACTGGTTCGATGAGAGTTACAATATATGATAATCTATAATATTTCATCTGTTTGTTCTTAGTCCTCCTCACTAGGTAGTCCTGTGCTGAGGCGGACTGGTAAATTTCTTTGGTTTTCTGTTATTTAGTTTCTATGATGTTTTTAATACATTTTCTAGTATGTCTGCATTAATTTCTTTCACCCATGTTTTGATTTTTTCCTTAAGCTTATTAACCGTTTCTATCTTTTTCAAACTTGGAGGAAGGATGTTGTAAAGTTTGGTTGCCAGATATATGTGGTTTCTTTGGCTAAAACTTGTCTTGAATTTTGGAACATCTCGTATATCCCTTTTTGAGGCTCTTGTATCATGCATCCGAGTTTCATTAGGAGATTTTCTGTTTTTAAAATGATGCATTCAAATATTCTTGGCATATATTTGTTTTAAATTTAGAATGTCAAAACACTTAAAAATATCTTTTTAGGGGGTTCTGATGGGTAATTATAGTATGGTTTTTATAATGCTCTTCTGGGCAATATCTAAGTGGTTAATATTATTTGCTGTAGCAGATCCCCATACTAGAATTCCGTACTCAAGACGGGAATGACATAAAGAATAAAATACTTTTTTGATATCTTTCCTAGGTAGTATGTTTCTTAGGTTTTATGCGGAGAAAATGATAACGATGTTGAACCGTAGTGGTTCTCAACACTGGTATGGATATTAATCCCTTTCTCTTAAATCTATCGCTAATCGATTCCAATGGTTATTTTTAAATGAAGTATTCTTTGTAGATTTGGAGAATGGAAGTTTTTTTGAATATTTTATAACTAATGTTTTAAGATCTTCTTGAGTAAACCTTTTTTAAGTACACCAGAGAGATATAGATTGTACGAAGTTCAGAGTGAAATAGTGACAAAATTAAAGTGTAATCGTTAATGTTGAAACCTTAATATCTAAATTTAGTCAATATTCTCGGTAATGTGCACTGGTCACTACTTGAAAATACCCTTTAAAGCACCGGCAAAGCCGCTTAATGTTAATAGGGTGCTTATGGATTTCAATCGCCTTTATAATTAGACGAGCCCGATATATTTTAAGCCTTCCTAGTTAACACTTTTGGCAGAAATTGACAATACTTAGGAAAAGTATCGCGGATTCATCCGGCTGACATATAAATAAATACCTTTAAAACCCCTTCAGCATTTGAGCGTCATATATGACCAGGAGTTCATAGTTTATAAAGTTTTTTTCTTTCATGCAAAAATACTTAATTTTTTTTTTAAATTAGAAGGAGAAATAATAATTCTTTCCAGTTTGCTTCAAATATTTATACTGGAATCCATAAATAAAATCCTTAAAATAGCAAAAATGAATAATTCATATTTTGCGCCGCTATCGTAACTATCGGCTTAATTTAAAAAAATATTTCTTATTTTTAATATATATGAACGAATTAAAAGTGAGGTACAGTTTTCTTACGAATTCCCCAAAAATAACGAACGTGTTATATCGTAAATATCGATTTCTCTCAATTTTTCTATTATATAGTTTGTATTCGCATTTACATATATTAGAAAATCTATAATGGAAGTCGTTAGAAAATTGTATTCATGTTAGGGAAACAGGCCTGCGTTATTTAAATTATATATATGCTGAGCGGAGCGGAGCAGCGCAATTTGAATTCATGTGAAGGAAGCAGAGCTGCGTTATTTAAATTGTATTTATGTTAGGGTGGCAGAGCTGCGTTAATTAAATTGTATTCATGTTAGGAAAGCAGAGCTGCGTTATTACAATTGTATTTATGTTAGGGTGGTAGAGCTGCGTTAATTAAATTGGATTCATGTTAGGGAAGCAGAGCTGCGTTATTTAAATTGTATTTATGTTAAGGTGGCAGAGCTGCGTTAATTAAATTGTATTCATGTTAGGGAAACTGAGCTGCGTTATTTAAATTGTATTTATGTTAGGGTGGCAGAGCTGCGTTATTTAAATTGTATTTATGTAGTGCTGCATAATTAAATTTTGGCGATAAAGGGCTAAATAATCTGCAATTTTGTAATAGTTACATGCAAAATGTTGGTCGCTACTGTAGAAGGACGACACTTATGCGATTAACCCTTCAAATCCTGCACAGAGAGAAATAAAGTCTAACTTATTGCTAAAATAGCAAAAGGTTTTGCTGCTGGTGCAAACCAGAGCATGACCATTTGGACACACTAACCTTTTGCAGAATTAGCAAAACTCGTATTGCAAACAAGGTGCAATATGTATTGCAGCTTTAGCAAAACCTTTTGCACGTACTGCAAAATACGTATTGCTAATGTTACAGAATGGTTTGGTAGTTTAGCAAAACCTTTTGCACGTACTGCAAAATACGTATTGCTAATGTTGCAGAATGGTTTGGTAGTTTAGCAAGACATATTGCACGTACTGCAAAATACGTTTTGCTAATGTTGCAGAATGGTTTGGTAGTTTAGCAAGACATATTGCACGTACTGCAAAATACGTTTTGCTAATGTTGCAGAATGGTTTGGTAGTTTAGCAAGACATATTGCAAACCTTCAAATACTTTATTGCTAAAGACCAGCTAAACATTATGCAGCTCCTGAAGAACAATCTTTAAGACCTGCACAACATATTGCTACTCCTTTATCTTGTCCATGGATGCTGTACAGAAAACATTTTAATACATTTATGTACAGGTCAACATTACAATTACAACAATGGCAAAATTATAACAGCTTGGCTCATCAAGACAATTAAGGATTAATATTTATTGAGATACAACAAGAAACATCTGCTAAAATGTAGTAAAATGTGGACTCTGTACTAAATGACTGGGTATTGCATGTATTATTAGTAAAACAGATTTATTTATTTTGTTTATTTATTTTTTTGAAGAAAATCTACAGGTATTATTACATATATAAATACATGAAATACAACTTGTACACGCCGGCATGGGACCCTAGGGGGTTGCCTGTTTCATATTCATCAAAATACAAAAATATAGGGATCACAATATCCTCCGCTTGGAAGTTTAGTTTTTTTTTTCTCCATAAGGGCCCTTGAACGAAGTTAAGGTTAAACGCAACGCTTGTTATATTCTACGAGTTCATAGATGGCGTTAATTAAATAATTTTATTAAAATACGCTTTTGCAAAGTATTTCTTTACAATATTAAGAAAAATCATTTGTTTGCGCCCGTATATACGCAATATGAATATGAATCAATAGTTTTGTTCGTTTAAAAACTCAATTCTTTCGAGAAAGGCGTACAAATACAATATTGTACCGATTATTCAATCCAATATTGTATTTGCATGCCTTTCTCGATAGAATTGAGTTTTTATATAGACAAAACTATTTATTCATATTCATATTGCGTATATGCGGGCGCAAACATATAATTTGTCTTAATACTGTAAAGCAATACCTTGCAAAAAGCGAATTTTGATCAAATTAATTAATTACGCCATCTATGAGCACGTAGAATATAACTAGCGTCGCGTTTAACCTTAACATAAATTCTTAAATCATTTGACACTGCATGCATGTACGAAGTAGTCAAAGTTAAGACATTGGGCATTTCAAAAAGCTTTTTGAGAACTTTGCGCATGGGAATAAAACTGCCATTTATGAGAGTTTTTACAGCAAACCCACTTTTGTCGGGTAACATTCGGTGACCTAAAATATACTTTTCTGGTGGTATGTAAGTGCCAAGAAGTTTAAAATGCTCCAATCTCAAATATTCTGTAGATAAATGCTCAAAAGGATTGCTTAAATGGTTAAACATAATGTTAATGCTGTCAATATCAACATTTGACGCCCCAGCCCTATCAAGTACTGTACAAACTGAATTTTTAAGTAATTCTAATGGATTTCTCAACAGTTCCGTTATGTTAGTTATGATTGCCTGTACCTGAGTTCTAGCCAATGTGGATTCGTTATAAAGACCTGCCACTGATAAATTAATACTACGACTCAACGAACTATAAAAGTCTATTGGTATTCTATTCTCTGCAGGTAATTGTTGAGTTTCTACTATGTTGGGAACGGGAGCCTCACGTCTGTTTTCATTTTCATACTCCGGGGTGTCCTCTTGCTCATTCTCGCCATTGATAGGTGGAATATTTCCGGGGTTTGGAATGTTATTTGAGTGCCGCTCGACATGCTTACGAAAAGAATTTAGTGTTTTGAAACTCCGCGCACATGAATCCTGGACACATCTGTAATCCGTGCTAAATTCGTGAACGTTATGAATGGCCGTTAAATGGCGCAAAAGAAGTTTAAACGATGTGTGGATTGACTTACACACAAAACACGTAGGCATTATATTTACGAGTTATAGTAAATAGTATTATAGATATAGATAGATATTATAGTTACACGTTCGGTACTGCAGATTGAACACCTTCTATGTCAGCAATAAGTGCGTTTACTGCAGGACACTCTCTATCGTAAGTTGTACGTATTTTGTAAACGTACTGTTGCAGCCACAACCACACAGAGTTGGACTCAATTGGGTAACAAGCATGTAGGGCCTGGAAACATTTAAATGCTACATCTACGGCACGTACCGCCGAACTTAACTTGTACATAAGTTCGTGGTTGATGACTACATAGAACGCTTTTTCGGTGTCACCAACGACGAGGACGAAAGGCTGAATTGTCTGCTTCCACTTCCTCATGTTGGCCATTTTTTGGTCGAGTTTGGATTGAAACTCGCCCATTACCTGCAAACAAAGTAATAGAGGGTATTATTTTAGGAAAGAAGGAACTAGGATTAAAAGAATAAATTAGAGCTCAGAGTATGTTGCTACAAATTGGAAGAAGGAATATTTTATACATAGGACCAATTCTGTATAATAAGCTCCCAAAGGTTTTAAAAGAAGTGACTAAAAGTAGAAACAGTTTTAAAAGAGAGATAAAGGATTTTTTTAAATCACGTTGTTTTTATAGTTTGGACGAATTTATAGTCAGAAAGGATTGCACTTGTAAATATTGTGGGAATGTAGGTTAGGATATATGCAATAAATGTGTATTTATAGAATGACTAGTTTCAAAGCCTGTAAATCTAGAAAGAATTTACAAAAGGGCGTGTACTTGTACAATGAAACAAAAAAAAAATAAATGAAATGAAATGAAATTTTGTTAAGACAAGTGTCTATTCTCTCCAGCCGTGTACCCGCAGATAGAAATTGTGTTTAAAACTCACGCGAATGTGAAGCAGGAAGCCCTCCTGCGACTCCAACTGGCTTGGCCGCCATGACGTCTTGGCCTTCGATTTTTTTAAAGAGAGGACAGGGAACATGTACGCCAAAAGTTTCAACGAGGTGATCTCGGTGCCCACTGTAACAAAATAAAACCGAAAATGATTTGCAATTCAAAATGTTTAGTTAAACTTTAATCTTTCAGCTAAAGCTGTAAAAATACTTTCATAGTAGGTATAATAGGTGTACTATAGTTACTACTTACAGTTGCTGTCAGCAAGGATTGCCTGAATCTGCTCGGACCTTTTCGATGAAGCAAACTTCAACACGGCTTCGGAAAGCTGCGGCCACCCTACAAGAAGCTTGTCCCCCTGCTTCGGGTATAAGTAATTAAAGTCGTCTTCAAGCTGAAATAAGTAAGGTCGTGATTAGTCCCGTGTTGTAGATATTGTAATCTAGGTACGTCAAATGAGGTTTCATCAATTTCTGGAAACATTAATTTAATATACAGAATATTATCTTACTTAAGCGTATCCAAGTGGGGATTTTAGCGGCGGGTACTTGCTAAAGTACTCGGAGATTGTTTCAACCTCAGAAAGTCTTTCCTTTGAGGTATTCTTCCAATAGGCTTTGACTTTTCCCCAAGGCTCGCTTGAAACTTGGAGGAATCCAAGAAACTCTTTCACCTCATCGTCGCTGAACTCAGATACAGCTATGTCAGCTGTCACTTCTGTTGCAGTTTTAGCGGCAGAAACAGAGGATGCTGTAACAGACATTGAAATAGGTATTAAAAAATAACATTTCTTGTCCACAATTAGATTTTTGCGAAGGTAATGATTTACCTATGAACTATAGTTATAAACTCACCCTCCTGCTTTTCTTGTTTTAAGGTTCGTTTTAGGCTGTGCACCTTGTTTACGAGCTTTCCTCTCGCAGCCAATTTTGGTGGCCCTTTGCAGTATGGTATGTAATATATTTCTTGTTGTTCGCATGGGAACAAGTGGCATATCTCCTTGATCCAGGCTAAATATTCGCTTTCCCCAATGCTGGAAATAAGTATACGATTATAAATAACTATACATGTATATATTGGTAAACGATACAGCTAACATGTAGCGTTAAATGACCGAGCGGCGAACAAAGACAGCTGCAGATTATGGGGATGACTGTGTTTTTATAATTTTTATTATAAAAACCGATCAACTGAAATTAACATTAAAAGGATGGAATTTATATTTAAAATTTTTTTATCATGATTGGTCAAATCTGGTGACCTGTACTACCTACTGGGCTGACAAAAAATCAAAACAACAGTGCATTAGAGTTGAATGGAGATGCTTCGTTTGCTTGATGATCTTCAATACTCAGATCGATATCTATACTTTAAATAGGATAGGTATAGAACTGTATTTGCTAGAGATCTATCATTTTCAGTTAATGCATGAAGCCATTAGGTACTACTTAACCATGTAGAGATCTACCAGTTATATCTTAATTAACTTGAAAAATGTCATGTCTGCAGTTATAAAGTTAGTCGGTATCTATACATAGCAACAATGTGGCATCCGTAGACCAGGGTTCAAGTTCTCGACAAGCCAGACATTTTTGAAGGGAAATCAACATTTAAAAATCTGATGTGTGCTTACATTCGATTGTTGTCTGCGTGGAGAATGTGTGCCCCGATCGCGATGCACAGCTTTGACCTAGCCTTCGGACTCAGTGTCCTGTTGCTTATGCAGGCTGGGATAATCTTTCCACAGATGTTGGATAGTTCCTGAAATCAGTAGCAGCCGGTTTTATAGGGCAGTATAGATTCTGTAGGGTCTAATTGAGTTATTCACAGTGTGAATTTTGGCAGAGAGAAATATTGGATTATTTATTATTTACCTTTGCAATGCAGGTTGAGTTGTTGTCGCTTGATCGCTGACGCTTATGCGATGAGCTCAGGTCACATATACCAGCAAATGTTGTATCAGCCTCCAAAACGTCCAAAACCTCATGGTCGTCTTTGCTTTGGTCTAAAATATAAACAAAAGAAAGCAAATTGGATTAGAAATGTCACACAAAACTAAAACTTATGTAAGTAGGTAAGTAAGTGTGGTAGTATAGGTCAAATAAAGTAACTATTAAATGCTTACGCAATGACGATGGCGGCAGAAATTCCTCCGATGAGTTGATAATGCTGCTTACATTTACATATGAAAACGAAGTTGACGTAGAGGGTCTTGACAGCTGTAACTAAGAAAAAAACAATTATGAAGTATTGACCTGTATTCGAATGTCTTCTCACTCAAAACTACCTTGAAATAAAGGTGAATATGATCTACAGAAGAATTGACTTTATTATAGGAAATAGATTTTTAAAAAATATATGCAAATACCATGATAAAAGTTAGGTATTGAAAGTTAGTGGGTCCCAATTCCCAATACCAACCTCGTGGCTTCTTTTCTTGGCTGGACTGGAATAGGTGTATTATATTATGTAACTGTATAGGGTATGATGATTCTGTGATTATATTATAACGATCCACATACCTTCAAAGTTATCGAGCGTCGCAGAGTCGTATCCCCACATTGATAAAGTATCTCGAACAAACTTGTCGGCCAGTCGGCCATGATGAAAAACGCACTATGCGCGCGCACCATATTCAAACAGCTGACCGGACGAGCAATGCCGATAACGGCCGAAGTGGGCCGAAGTCGAACGAACACCCGAAGTCCAGCAAAACGTATTGCTAAATTTGGCGGCAATATGGAATCTGCTAAATGTTTTGCACCGTCTGCAATACGTTTGTCTCTCTGTTAATCTCCAAAACATTTGGCAGATTTAGACAAACTAGTTTGCTAAACATTAACTTGGAGTCTAGCAAAACATGTTCTTCAGTTCGTGATGCTCCGCTTTGCTAAAAATACCATAACTATTGCTAAAACAGCAAAACTTTTTTTTGCAAAGCTGGTTTGGTTTTTATTTCTCTCCGTGTGGAAAGACATTACTAGCCACAAACATTATATTCCATTAGAGGCTCTGAAGGACAGATCTGACCTGTCCATACATTATAAAAGTTTTTTTAAATCTCTTTTTCTATAATGCATAGAAATGTGATATATTCGTCGTTGGAAAGATAAATAATTGTTCTTCTCAGTTTGTCTCAAATATTTATACATGATTACATGGATACAATCTAAAATATTGTCATAGTGTATGATTTCAAACTGGCTGGAACTTTTCACTGACAATTGTAAGCTTAAAAATTGTTAATATTTTTTTATTTTATAAACGGCGTCAAGAGTGAAGTTAAAATTTTCTAGCTAATTTCATGTACCAAAGTAATGTGTTTTATAAATATCGAATAATTTCAAATTATGGACGTATCAAGTCAAAATGTCACGGTTAATTTTTTCGTTATAATTAACATATTTGATATTAAATTTTTTTTTTTCTAAAATTTAATTTTAATTGATAAAATTTAAAGTTTCCAAAATTATCTCTTTTTACATGAAATTTCACGGGGTAGTTGGGATTCGTAAGTAAAAAAAATAATACTTGAAAGGTTAACTTGCATATTACCAAGTCTAAGGACGGGTTGTTTCGGAGAATTTGAACAATTCTTCAAATTTCAAAGTTAATTTTCAGGTTTTGTGAAAGATTTTTTCAAATTCTGTTTTTATTTCAATTTTGTCAAGCAACTACCCGATGCTAATATAATAACAGAACTTGAATAAGACTTTCACAGAACCCGGAAATCAACATTGAAATTCGATGAATTGTTCAAATCCTCCGAAACAACCCGTTCGGGTGTTTCAAGTGTTTCGAAGTCCATATAACATCCTTGACTCGGCCCACAGAAACGTAAACCAAATTTTCATAAGTATATAAAATAATTTTCCTTGTGGATTGGAGCGTGACATGCGGGGACGTTTTACCCCCGATCACGTAAGAAGAGCGCCGCACATAAAGCCCTCATTGACGAGCTTTTTACGTGGGGTCGGGCATTACGCGCGGACGTGTTTTGATTTGACGGGGAATACGCACCAAACCCCGCCTGGTGCGGGTGTTGCGCCAGACAGACGTAGACGCCGATGAAACGAGTTAAGGGGAAATAATTATATTGTTATCGGGAGAATTGTTATTACTGAGCATTGAAGAAAAAGGCAAAAGATTGCACGACCTTCTCAAATTGTATTATAATATTAACGTATATGCGTACGGTCATCTCCGGAAACATAACAAAAACGTAATGCGAGATTTACGCAAAACTTAATATAACAAATATAATACTTTTTCAAAAGGACCTTACTTATATTTCATGGCAAACATATAATCTATCACAAGCATCAAACATGTAAAGGAATCATATTTAAATTTAACAGCGATGTCAAGAAAAGACTTACTGAGACCTGCAAAAGCCAAGTTTTTTCTTGAAACAGATGGAGTTTATAAAGTATGTAGGCCAGACAGAACGGGCGATCTCCAAACGAATATCAGAACACTTTCAAGCACGTAAACTCGGCCACCCTGACAAATCGGCAATTACCGAACATTTAACTGAAAGCAGTCATTACTTTGTATTTGTTCCTGAAATTCTGGGAAGACATAAAACACAAAAACCATGCCTTATTAGGGAGGTAATTGAAATTCATAAAAAATACCATAAACATCAATAAAGACGACGGAGCGAAGCCCAATAGTTCTTGTTATTCGATCATTGACGGCAACACCAAAAACATCTTAAATTATAACGTATTACCAGCTCTCAGAGGATTTGGCGATATAGTATCATATCTACAAACTTAAGCACACACTTTATACATCTGCTCAGATGATGGACAGTGTAATGCTGTCCAAAACGTTGTCTAAAGAAGGAGGTAGCGCAACACGGCATAATACTCCAAAAATGACAAAAATTATTCCAATGAAAATTGAATAATAATTTAGATTTTTCGAACGAGTCAATAGGTGTCCCATTTAAACAAAAATCGGATATGTTTATTGGAAACACTCTCTAGGTTACAAACTAGTTCCTTAGAACTTTTGTAATCATTCAAAAATATAGCGATAGGATGGACAAAATGACATATAATAATTAAATCCCAATGGAAAAATTGTTAGAAGCGTTGTCCCCGTAAAACAAAGATTCTGGGTTCGATTCCCAGTTGAGACTGTTACTTTTTTATTTTTCTGTGTATTGTTCTGTTTCGTTTAGATTTATCAGTATTGTCTTCTTCTTCAATAATTAAAATAAAGACAAAGTGAATAAAAACCCGTTTCGGGCTACGTCAATATTATTTATTTATTTATTCACGCCTCGAAGACTATTACACGTTGATAATTGTTAGAGGTAAGTTGTAGAAAGGAGTATAATAGTACATAACATAAAACATGTTTGTTGGGTGTATTATGCATTGAATTTATGTTTTAATGTGATTGAAGCAAATAGCATGCGTCAAGATAGAATTGTATGGCGGTCTACTTTCTCTGCTTGCGGGGAAGCGATGTGAAATTCAGTTAGTTAAAATAACTACCATCACCTAAACTTAAGTTAAAACTGAAAACTTTTTTAGTTTCTACCTGGTTTAGACAGAGTTTCAAAACTACCCTTTCGAAAACATTTGTTAACTTACATAAATATGGAGTTTTATCGCGTTATACTTTCACTGCCGACCCCTGTGGGGAAACGATGTGATGTTTAGTTAGTTAAAATAACTACCACTATCTATATTTTAAGAAAAAACTGAAAACTTTTTTAGCTTCTACCTGGTTTGGACGGAGTTTAAGAACTACCCTTTCGAAATCCCTTGTCCCATTGAACGTACATATGTAAAATATGGCGTCTTCCTTTTCATATAGCACTTAACTATACCGTATTGTATAGTGAAGCCAAACTGTACAACTGATAAACTACAACCAATGACATAACAATAATTTATGTATTTACTAATGGATTACACACACTAATCCATTAAGAAATAAAAACAATCACAGTGTGAAAAACTGTATTGTTATTCGCTTACAGCCAGCCTAATAATTTTTTTTTTCAAGCTGTCAAGTCTTCAAGTTCATCGAACATCAGTTTTATTATCAAAAAGATAAATCATTGGGGCCTTCTTGCTTACTTATTTCATCAACGTTGATACATCAATATTATTGTGTATTATCTTGGCAATAAACTAGCTTCTGTTCACAATAAGTGAAACGTGGAAAAATAAATATTGTAGTCTTTCTATGCCTCTTTCTATTCTAATGGAAAATTACGAGCGCTGAGTAATGAATTAACGCGAAACAGTAATTGAACACTACTAGGAAATATTAAATCGTTATACAAAAACTAATACTATTAAAGCGAGTTTATCAATAAGCACTGTTGATATGAAAATGCTATCGTAATATTGACAGTGTAAATACGAGCGCTCATAAAGCGCTGAAAGCTACTCGTAAAGTTGATGGTTATTTTTAGTTCAATCCTAGTTATTTCAGAAAAAAATACCTAATTTACTGCTTTGTGTAATTTATTTGTGTTGTTGGGTCACCAAGCCCAAACTTGGCTATTTTTGTCTTTACGCAAAATTTCATGTTAAGTAAGTATTGAATAGCTAATATTTACGGCAATTTGTTTATTTACAACATGCATGATTTTTTTTAAAACATTTACAAGGCATTTATACATTGAATCACCATACTAGGCAACTGCCTGTTTCATGGTGACCAATTAAAAATAAATGAGAAATTTGTGCTTTATGCTCTCTGCGATCGATCATTTAATGTAAAATAATTGCATGAGGTGATGCAAAACTTTCGGCCATTAATTAAGTATCAAAGTTGCAACAATCAATCCTTAAATTCCCTTTAAAACAGGCACTGACATACATTCTTTTTTTAACGATAAACTAATGTTTATACGATAAGGTCTTTTATGCATAGTACAAAGGATAACAAATTATTAGAAGAAATAATTAGTCGCTTGGAATATCTATACAATTTTAAAATACCTCCCGAGTAAAAATAACCAAGCAACTAATTATTTCTTATAATAATTTGTTAACTGACATACATAATATATTTAACAAACTGTTAAGTACTAGATATTCGACAAATTTTCGCCAAATCGATCGTAACTCATATCTTTTAAAATAAATAAAGCATATATTTAGAAAATACTCAAAACACGCGATACAACTGCCCAAGGAATACATATCATATCCCAAAAAAATGACATTTTTTAAAACTCCTCACAGGAGGCCCCGAGGTAAACAATTTGCCCCTGCTGCTTTGTGGAGGTTTTTTTGAGAAAAAGAAGGAGAAAACACCGAGGCCATAAGAGAATTATTTCACAGCCGAGCGCAGAAAATACCCATTCTCACAATTCGAGAAATGACAACTGTGTACAAATGTTTGTAGCGCGTTTAGCTTGTTTTCCGACTGTACACTGGTGCCAAAGAGATCAATGATGCTAGTTCCTGGGAACATCTTCCACTTAAATACCGGTCAAACAAGGACAACATTCCCATCAATCATGCCTATGCTCTAAATATTAACCAGAATCCATCAAACGTTTTTTCACGTATTTTGCAGCGCAAATTTCGAATTTATAGAAACCTACAGACTTAAAAACAGTTTGTTTGATGGTTCTTTGACGCCCTTCTTTACCCGCCTGCAAGGTTAAGGGTGTCAAACTGTAGATTGGTAATGTTAATTAATCGAAAGGTGCTGAAAATTTTGAAGTAACTCAAATTTGTGTTTTAAAATGATTGATTTCAACATACGACTTACGACTTTATTTTTTTAGTTATGACGTGAGTGTCAGGGAATTTAACCCTTCAGGTTTTTTAAAAAAACATTGATCTTTCTAAAAAATACATTTTTAATATCAAACATGAAGATGTTCATAAATTATTAATTATTTATCTTTCCAATGACGGATAAATTAAATATCTACATATTATAAAAAAAAAACTTTCATAATGTATTGTCACCCCGGTCAGATCTGTCCTTCAGAGGCTATAATAGAATATGGTGTTTGTGGCTAGTAATGTCCTTTCGAGGCCTAAAGGGTTAAACATTTAATAGTTTCAAAGACAGAAAAGCTGTCCAACTTATTCTGCGGATGACTCAGATCGGAAAGAAATAAATATTAATGTTTTAATTATGTCATTATATACGATTTACATTTTTATTGAAAGAGAGATCTTGACAGAATATAAAAATATACATTCATATTCAAGCATGTGAATGTATATTAACATATCTATATCTCATTCCTGAAGCGTGTTTGTAAAACAAAAACATTCTTTGACATTCTAACGTCCTTTGTTATGTCAAAACAGTGACTAGAAAGCCACTTCATTTTTGACATTAGCTAAATGTGCCTGCCACTCACTTTATTATTGTTTCTTCAATCATAAAAAAATATAAGCTGCTTTAGCGAAGCATTTTCTTTTATGTATAGAGTTCCGAAGTTGATATTTATTGCAATATCTAACGTTTTAAAATATGAAATCTTGTCTTTGCTTTTAGAATTCTTTGTCGTTAGTAATGTAATATATTTTTCATAATTTAATTGCTTTTGTTTAGTGGTAAGCAACTCAGTTCTTTGTCAAATATTCATTGTACTAATATGTAAAGCATATAATTTATATGTGGAAGCAGTAAAAACATTCAAACATTAAGCTCATTGAGATAAACTTATATAAATGTCTTTTGCGCGTATATGGTGTGTTCGTAGTAAGGTCAAGTTTCACTCACTTCAGCTTACTTTGATAATTTTTTTAATTTTCGTATTTTTGGTAGTCGTGTCCAAATCGTGTAAATCGTGTCTGGTACCTAAGAGTCGAAAGGTCTTCTGAATTAAATGAGTTCACAAAATTTGCTAATATGCAATTATTTCCGCGCGCAGTAATTTTTGATCAATGAAGTTTTAGGTAGGCACCTACTTTGCGACAGTAATTTTCACCATTCTTCTAGAAAATATTAAGCAAAGTGAATCCCATAAAAATGAACAGATAGTAATTATATAGTTTTTATCGCTTCTACGTACTTACACAAGCTCAATGTGATTGAACGTATATAACATACAATCACGGAACATATTATTACCTACACCCTATCCAAATCCTAACTCACACAATAATAGTTTACTATTCACCATACTGAATCAAATAGCAAATATAAAGTTAATTGTTTTCAGGTGAAAAAAATTAAAAAGCAATAACTCTTGAGTGAAATACTAGTATTTATTGAATTATTTGTCGGTTAAAAATAAGCCGACGTAGCGCAGTTGTACCGTGCACCTGACTGGCAATCAGAAGGTGGGCGTTCGATTCCCGTCGGCAGCATTTATTTTTTCTAAGGAAGATTTTTTCAGGCTAATAATTTGTTATCAATATTATTTAATAATTTTGCATAAAAACCTTGTCTTGTAAACATAGTAAGTTTACCTTAATAAAAATGTTTATTAATTATTATTGCATGTAACTCTGGAAACTTCTTAAAAATCTTATGTATTTAATTATTTTTGCAATTGAAAAACAAACACTACACCGCGGGATATGGTGGCAACGGTTCCATGATAACTCAACACAGTGAAAATTCAACACACTTTTAAAAAGTGATATAAAGTCATTAGAAACGATGAGAATTTTTTTTAACCTAACCTAACCTAACCTACTTAACCCAGTTAATAAAGTTTTTGTTTCATCACTTTCCATGACTTATATAACTTTTTAAAGATGTGATGAATTATCATTGTGGTGATTTGTCTGGTCATCGGTGGCAACAATTAAAAAAATTGATTTAAAAAAATCTAAGGCCCTGTAAATGATGTGGTTTTCTTAACGGATTCTTAACAACGTAAGCGAAGATGCCATGCAAAAAAATTATGTATTGGACAGACCTGCGGTTTTGAATTTTCCCTAGTCTAAGATAAAGTGGGAATCGACATAATTGATGAACTCGTGTAAAAAAAATATTCGGCGGGCGGCCCGGCGTAATACGGTAGACTTTGATTTCGCCTAGAAAATCGATCTTTCCGTGGGGTTTATTTTAATTATATCTGATGAACGTATTACTGAATTCTCAAATGTTTCTGGAGGAATCTCTTGGAAAGTTACTGATTCATCGTTTAGAAAAATAAAATCTGGTGCTTACCGCTAATTTTATACTTCAAAAACTTTTCATAAAATTTTAAACCCGTTTTAGAGAAAATATTTTGATGGTAAGGCACTGTTTTTATTAATTTTAAATATAAATTACTTACATCTGTAGGGATCTCTGCAGAAATATTTAATAGATTTTAGTAATACGTTCATCAGAAATAATAAACATGTGAGCGTCGAGCAAACCCCCGTTATTAGAGTCTTATGTCGCCTCATACTAAATTAAACTATATGGCAAAAAGGGGCTTGTTTAAGTATGGTATGTGATACCAAATACAGCCTGGTTGAAGTTGACGGCCGGCATAGTCCAGTGGTAACGCATTGGACTGCCATTCCGAAGGTCGCGGGTTCGAACCCGGCGTGCGCAAATAAATTTTATTTGATTAATTTGTGTTATTTCACAATTAATTAATTAAAATAAAATATAGTATATTTGCGGCACGTTCCAGAGTGGAAGATACTACCAGTATCGCCCTGGTGTAAGACCACCATTCAGAATTGAAACGTTGCTCCAAATGGCTTTAGCCGTGTTTAGTGACTAGATCTGAATAGCCAGGTACTTCCCCACCTTGCTCTTTCCCTTCCCCACTTACCTTCAGCCTCACAACATCCCCCAATCGGGGATGCCATAGTCTCACTGGCTCCAGACGGGAGCAGTTGGGACTCTTGTGAGGTATTCACTATAAAAAAAAAAGCTTATGGCAGAAACTCATCTCGGCTTGGAAATGCAGCAAATAATCTCCTCGTCAGTTCTACTCGTAGAATCGCCTAGTCAATGTTGTCCCCAAGATAAAAAAAACGTGATAGTACGTGATAGGGTTAAAAAATGCAATACAATTCCTAGTCTTCCAAAGATGAAGACTGCAGCATTAAATTAATGATGGAAACTTAAAATATCCGACTGTGGGCGTATAAAAAAATAACTAACATTGTTGTAATGCGTGGTTGAATCTCGGGCAGAACCGGATCATAAATATAATATTTTAGCATGTCAATCAATGTTAATTAATTTTTAATTTGATGGCTTGGAAATTAATAAGCAGAAATTGGCAGAAATCCATAAATTTAATTGTGTTAGCTAGCGTCTGCACGAACCTTGAATCAGACGAACTTCATAAGATTGATTGTTCCCAGAAATTATACCATCTAGAAGCACTTCAATTTGAAAAGCAATAATATTACGCAAAAATAATCATTTTCACTCGAATTCCTAAGTACCTTCGTACTACTTGAAATCTGTCAAATTAAAGAATATGTAATTATTTTCTTCGAGGCCAACTTAGCAACTACCTAATTCATTTAAAATAGTGAAATCGAGTGTCTGGTTTAAACATTGATAATAGATTGATTTATATTTTTATTTTCAAAAATTTCTATTTTTACTTTTGATGGATGCTTTCCACGCTTACAAAAATGGGTGCCGATTGAGCATAAGTTCTACCTTTAAATTGAAGTGATATATTAAAATAATAATGGGAAACAAAACGCAGTCCGTGTAACTACTAAGTTCTTGAGTAGAACAAAAGTATAAACAAATTAAAGGAGAAATCATCTTCCGAAAAAATATACAAATTTAAATATGATGTAATGTTAAAAGTTATTTCTCTTTACAACATTTTAAATTATTCTTGAGAGTAATGCGTAACTAATATTTTATTGGAATTCTTTCACAGCCAACGAGATAAGTACATTTTATTCCAAGTGTCCTTTAATTAATCTTTGAAGAAGACAGTGCTTTTAAGGTGCGTAATTTACCCGCGGTATTTATCCTCAAATATTGTTTTATTATCAGGATTTGTCATTTTTTGTGTAGTGGAATAAATAACTCGTTGTATAATGCACACGCCTTTGCTGTCCTTCGCATGTTTCCAGGAAATCCCTATAAAAAGCTTAGATTCAGGGAAGAGGGTGGATGGAACTTTTCTTATCGGTTTGTTTTTCCGCTTAAATAAATATTAGTTTAAACTAGTGTAGCATTAACTAGAACTTGTTTAGTCATAGTTTCAATCAGAGTTTACGAGCTAGTTTAAGAGCTTTCTGTAGAACAGAACAAAACTCTAGACAAGAAATTCGAATCGATTACAGTGCCAATTTACTAACAAGATTTAAGTAGTTTACTGTAGTTATATACAGAAGTAGGTATACACTGTACACTGTTCATGTAATAATATTTATTTTTGTATATAATAATATGTCACTGGGTGAAACACCAGTCTTCTATCTGTGATTTCAGAGAAGGTAAGATCTTCAGTAATCAAAAAAAATTTGTTATTATGACGTATATAAACATTGGCCTAACAGAGTGAGAGTTTAAAAAACATTTCTGTAATGAGTTTATAAGTCTCAGTGTTGTCCATTAACCATTTTGAAACAGGCGTATTTTCAGATTTTTTCTTTTAAATGTCGAGCACTCAATAGTCATATTACGTTGTAGATTATTATTTAGATAAATGTGAGCTATATATTTATTGGTTTTCGTTATACGTACATTAGCCTCTTTCGCGACTTTCGCAAAGAAATTAGATCGAATGAAAATACTTATTTACTATTAATAAATTCCAAGGTATCTACTTCCTTGTTTTCAATGAATTGCGGATTTATCACAATTTATAGTGAAGCTTGACCTTTTAGAAGGCTATTGGAGAATAACCACCTCATTGGCAAACTTGCAGCAGTATGCTTACTACAAAATGTCATAATGTGGAGCTACAAACCATAAGCATTATCAATAGTCAAAAAGCGTGATTTAATAAAAAAAAACTGAGAATTACAACCGCAGCTATCAATGATACTTAGTCAGTTTAGTACAGGTAAAATAGCATAAAAATGCACAAAAATGACGAAATTCATGCATTCATGATATTATACTCATTCTTTGCGGTCGAAAGAAAGATCAAAAGAGTTCTCTCAAAACAAAGTCATGAAATACCCGTCTAGGGGATTATCAACTTGTAATTTACCGTTTCTTTACTAAAAACCTAGTTTATCTCGCCAAATATCGATACCATCGACTTGGGAGTAATCTTTTTTTTCTATTTAATACGAATGAATACATAGTAAAAGATACCTTACTCGATATAGTTTGTAAATATGTATTTTTCAAAATATCCCCCCGCCCTCTTCCCCCAAGAGGGTTGTTTCACCACTTTTTTTGAGTGGAATCTGCAGATCTTCATTTATTTCCAAAATTATTGTATGTTAAAAGTTTTACGAATGTATAAAAGTTTCAAATTTTGTCATTTATCAAACCCTATTTTACCTGTACTAGTTGGACGTTAGAGCTTTGCGAGTTTGTCGTGTTTCGAAGAAAGTTTGTCCAGACGTCTGCAAAAAAATTTGATAAATACTTTAAATTGGAGTTTTTGAATTTATCTCTCAGCAAAAACCTACTAATATATTTCATTATAACCTATAAAAGTACCTGAATATTTGTAATTCTTTCATTATCTTTCTATTATAGTATTTAAAAACGCGGAGGTCCCAACCGGACTCTAGTATATTATTTACCACTTAGTTTTTCGAAAAGAAAGTCAAAAATAATTCCTTATTTTAAAATTCTATTGAAAATATTTAGATAATTGCAGCCTCGATCAGGTTTTCCAAAGGGTTTATTCCCATGCCTTTAATAATCTGTTTACTATTTAAAATAAGGTTTCTCCGAGAATGATAAGAGGAATTTGACGTGGTTTTATATCTTTGAAGGGGTCACAAAATTGAGCTTACAAAGAAATTTCCTTTGGCAATTTCCCTTGTACGTGATTCTTCCTAAATACTTGTCTGGTCCGTTTCCTCCACATGGTTGCATTCCTGGGGCTATGGGCGCACGTTTAAGGGCTAAGGGCCTTTCAAATATAAAGAAATCGTGCACTGGAGTAGCAATATAGCTTCATTCAGAAATTCATCCACCTTTCGAATTTCCCCAAAAATAGAGAGAGTGTTAATAGAATGGCGCATTCTTAACAAAAGTATTTTTATTTAGATGAAAAAAACAAGATTTCAATTACTAACACACTGGCGCAGACCCGTGAAAAATTACGAGTAAACATATATATGATGTAAAAATTTGAAATAAAATGCAAAATAGCTGACCATTACGCCATCAAATATTGTAAAAACGGCGACATAAATTCATTTTATGGACTGAAATTAATAAAAAATATTTATATTAGAATGTTATGAACCTTCATAGTATTAGAAATTGTATTGCTATATTGAGTTTAGAGTATGAATAAAGTTTTTACACAATACCTATGAACAAAAGTCTAAGCAAAGTACAAACAAAGCGTACACAAAGTATGGATTTAACGATTTGACCCAACATGAACTACGGGTTAACGAAGTATAAAGAATGTATGAACAAAATATTATAAACGAATCCATTGATATCCGCGACTCATTCATCCATCACTTGCAAGTTATATATTCTACTGTCACTTCTTTTTCTGTCTAACCGTATGTAAGGACTTTTTCGACAAAGCTTGTTAATATTTTAAAAATATTTTTATGCTTTCCAATCCGTTACTTTTCATTTATAAGTTTCCACTAATATCAGATTACTAGAAGTCAGGATTTTTTTCAAGTGCGAAAATTCTGGGACTAACTACCATAATAGACATATTAACTGAGATTTTCTGCACTGAAAAAAAAACCCTGTATAGTAGTAATACAATTGTATGTTTATTATATGTATATACGTTAAAGCTTCTAAAAAGGTCGTCAATACAATAATAAATATAGTCACGGAATGGAAATATTGAATTCCACATCACAAATGTTAAGGCGCAAAAAACAGTATATTTCTACCAATATATTATCTGGATGTGAGCTATGTAAGACACCAATAATTTAATCTTTCATCCAAAAATATTTTTTGATATCAGAATGTCACCGTTGTTTTTCAATCTTTACATGGATAGTTAAATAGGTGGGATTGGGTGCGAAATTAAGTAATCTGACAGCATATTGCCTATTGTATGCTGATGATGCGGTGCTGATTTCTAACAGTTTGTAGAAATAAATGGATCTACAGTCTATGTGTCTCGGGTGAATGACGTGTATGTGAAGAATCAGCTAATGGTGAATGTAAATATTTCAAAAGTCATGGTGTTTGACAGAGAGAGAGAGAGTACGAAAACTGTATGCAATATAGTTGCGAATAACTGATACTTGGAACAGATTGTGTATTTGTAGGTATGCTTACGAGAGATGGGAAGGCCGATAGAGACGTTGATTAAATGCAGTTAAATGCAGACGTTGGTTAAATGCAGGTAAGCCTTTAAGATTTCCTGAGTAGTTTGTGTGATATGAACACCGGTTCTACAGTTAAGATAAAGTAAATTAATAAAAAGTTCATGTAAAAATATTTAAATTTAAAATGATAATAAAAAAACGATTAAAATCATACATGACTAAACCCAATGCACAAACTTTGGCGAAAATGCCCATAAGATACCTTCGATAAATAAATATATTTATATCGGGCTTGCTTCCTTTTCGGTTTGCCATGGGTGGCCATGAACCAAGCGGCGCATGTCAGTAAGTAAAATCCTCAAAGGCTGTGTTAGATATTATGTTATTATCAGCGCCTTAGCTCCTTAACCCGAAGCCCACTGCTCCAATTGCGCCCGCACAGGACCAGGCATTTGCAGTATGGTTGAATATTACGGTTTTACACAACGATCACATTTATATTATCATTTCAACACGAAAAAACCAAAATTAAGTCAAACAAGAGTTAATAATATCGAGGAAGACCTTTGTTATATTTCACGAACTCATTTTTACACCGAAACAAGTATAAAGTTTGCTATTTCAATGTGCCAAGTGCTCAATTTTATTTTCCCCACCTTCAGAATCCAGCGATTCAAATTTCTCACGGGAATTATTGAACCCTTGAATAGGAAATTTTATTGTTTGTTTTTAAGGAAGTCTAAAAAAGATCTGTAGTAAGAAGTCCGCGATGAATAGTATGAAATTTTACGAACTCGTTATCTGGTTTTTATGCCGAAATAAAATCCAACTTTATTTACTTTTCCATTCATAAGAAAGAAGTTCAATAGTAAATAATATTATGTATGAAGAAAGTATTGAATGACATGAAAAATCTTTTGTTTTTTTGATAACTCGATCGTGGATATAGCCACTTTAATATTTATAGGTAATATTCTCATTTTGATCAAATATTACCGATGTATTTTGACGAACTCTGCGAAGAGCTGTAAAAGCTAAGGCTTTGAATTAGAAGATTCGCGGGTTCAAATCCCAGCGTGCGCAAGTAAATATATATATTATATATATATAACTTCCGATTTTATTGTCCGGGTTAAATCCTCCCCGTAGGAAACCAAACCCTTCCACACACTTTTCCAAAAATGATCATCTAGTCAATCAACATTATGCAAGTGCATTATATAAGCAAAATAAATACAAAAAAATACAAGAACAACACGTCAACTCACCAGAGATCAAATGGGAAAATAATTCACCGACTCCAGATATTTTCATATCAGAGGGTTCGGCTCGGTAGAACTTCTAACAGGGCCTATAAATCCTACTGATCCCTCAGCATAAATATTTTAAAAATCTTTCGTTATCCTACATGTATTCAAAATGACCGACGTTTGCATCTTTATATAATTTTTTTTTGATAGATCTAATACGCCTAAATTTTTAATGAGAGAGCTAGGTATAATGCCAGTAGCCGAAATAACGAATAGTAATATTTTTATAGTCTGAGAATGCCAAATTCTTTTTATTTCATTTCCTAAATCTCTGAATTATTTATTATATTTATAATTCTTATTTTTTCATTAACAGATTTTTGAATATTACAGGAATTTGGAATAGCGAAATCAATGATTTAAGTTATTTTTTTAATTTTGTCATGTAAAACTATATCGGGTCTATTATGACTAATTTTTCGATCTGTTTAGTATAGTTTTATCATAATATATTTTAAAAATTCGTTTTCTAAAAATGAATTCGGTTCGTATTCATAATATGGTAGTATATTACGGCAGTCAATCAAGTTATGTTTAATTACCAAATTTTGGTGAATTATTCTTAAAACTTGATTGTGCCTAAATGTATACTCGGACGGTGCTAATATAGAACATCCCGATATAATATGTTCTATAGTTTCCGGAAAAGCCAAACATTTTCTACACAAATCATCAATTTGATTTGTATCTTTGATTATATGCTTCCTATAATTTTTAGTATTAATGACTCTATCCTGAATGGCAAGCATAAATCCTTCTATTTCTGCGCTCAACTCTCCAATACTCAACCATTTGTTTGATGAAAATTTGTCAACACAGGTATGGTTGAAATAATTGAAGTGTTTTGCGTGTAAAATTTTATTTGACCAGGAATCTAATAATTCCTTATTTATAAAAATGTTGGCATTCTCATCGTATAAATTTAAAGGTGTAATATTTCTATCTGTCTTGCAAATTATTTTGTGCATTTCTGAGCTATGAGCTTTCCTATGGAAAAAAGTTCTTAGCATTTCTACCTGATTATGTTTCAAAGAAGTTATTTTGACTATACCTCTACCTCCTAAATTTCTAGGTAAATTAACTCGTTCTATAGCTGAATTTGGATGATGGCAATTAAACTTTGTTATTATTATTTTATTTTATTATTTTGTGTCCTTACACAATTCACAAGTTCCGGAGTGGGAGAGTGGAAGATACTCTTAGCATCACCCTGGTAAATGACCACCATTCAAATGAAACGTTCCTTGAAATGGCTTTAGCCGTTTTTGTCACCAGATCTGAATAGTACAGTACTTCCCCAACTTCTCCAACTCATCTCCTTCGCGTTCCGTTACCTTCTGCCTCGTGACATACCCCAATATTTGGGGATACCATTGTCAACTCGCTCTAAACGCTTTGGAGCCGTTGGAACTATTGTGCTGTATTCAAATTTAAAAAAAAATAATATTGCGAGGGTAAAAAATAATTGTATAAGATAGGGAGTATATTGTATATTATATAAGCATAAAGATCGTTTCCATTCTGATTTTTGGCGATACTCAAAGTATCTCCATTAAAAACACGCACCTGCAGTACAATTTTCTAAGATTTCGATGGTTATAATGTACATTTATATATAGTTATATTATATAGACAACTTGAATAAAACAAGAAAAATTAGAAAATAATAAAAAACGTGAACTGAATTATTTCTGTACTTGGGTAAATATGAGTCCACTAGAATCAAAAGCGGTCAAAATCAGTTGAAAATGCAGTTTTATAGAAAAAAAGTTAATTTTTATGTTCGTAATATAAACGTTGTTAATCCATAGCATTTTGGCTTAAGAGTTTTGCTGTTGTAACAAAAACGGTTTTTCAATTAACCAATCGGGACGCCTTATTCATAACGGCCGCCTTACCTTATTCTCCATACAAACTAGTGCGGCAGTGTTAATCATGCATTAATTAGTGTTGCTTGGGTTGCAATAACCATTTATTTTGAGTGAACGTCACATTTTCGAAGAATCAAAACTTTAAACGACATTTTGCCACTAGAATCAACAAAGAAACGTGTAAAACAACCACACAAATGAAGGGCAAACATAGCCAGAAAAAAGTAAACCACTATCATTTTGTAGGGAAATGTCCAAATATGTCATTTATCTGAATTTGTAAGGTTTCGGGTCTAGTCGGCTGGGCCACGTATTTTGACAACTGGGCCCAAGTAAATATTATTTAATTTAATATTAATAATAATTGCTTATTTATAGTTTAAGGTACGGAGGTGGAAGTAAGCGAATGGAAAAAAAACTTTGCAACCTATTTTGAAGCATACATCATCATAGGTAGTTCGATTTTCAGAGACAAAAAGATTTATTTTGAAAAGAAACAAAACTAACATTCATTTCAGAGGATAAAGAAATTATAGATGTGACCTGTCAACTTTCAATAATATCTGCAAGAGGAACTCAACTGCAATAAAGATAAATCGTAGATTGATTGAAGCTCTTCAAATTTCAGATAATCCTTTACAATTACGATTATCCAGTTTCGCGATGACTGGAGTAACATTTATGTCCTGAAATAAATTGTACTCCAAATTAATTCCCAATATTTTTTTTGTACCTCAAGAGGAAGAAGATGATTGTATCGAAATAAAATAGTAAATGATAGGCAGAAACCGTGTCGGACTATTTAATGATTTAATTCACTTTTCTATTATTTTATTTTTTATTAGTGCATATAATTTTACCACAAAAAAATCTTTCTATGTCTAAATTCTATTTCTCGGCATTTATGAAGATTTCTCAAAATGATTACATATAAAATCCTGATATGAGTGGCTAGAATTTTAACCATTTACTGTTCGCAAATACTAGGTAGGTACTATTTTGGCCACATTATAAATATAAATAAAATAATTTTATGATATTTAAATTTTCCGACTTTATGTCCGGGTTAAATCTTCCCCATAGGAAAAACTAAACCCTTCCACAAATGATCATCTAGTCAATCCAGATTATGCAAGTCCATTATACAAGCAAAGTAAAGCCAAAACAATACAAGAACAACACGTCGACTCACCAGAGATCAAATGGGAAAATAATTCACCGACTTCAAATATTTTCATATCAGAGGGTTCGGCTCGGTAGAACTCCTAACAGGGCCTATAAATCCTAGGGATCCTTTAACATAAAACTTTAAAAAGCGCATAAATTATTTATATTTAGATATTATAATTATAGTTATTTTTTTATTTAACCTAATCTATAATAGCCCAACCTAACCAAACCTAACCTATGATAATCCAACCTAACCTAACCTATAACAATCCAACCTAACCTAACCTATATCCTAACCTAACCTATAATAACCCAACCCAACCTAACCTTACCTAACCTGTAATAATCAAACCTAACCTAACCTATCCTATTTCCTAACCTAACCTATAATAATCCAACCTAACCTAACCTAACCTATTTTAATCCAACCTAACCTATACCTCAACCTAACCTATAATAATCCAGTCTAAACTAACCTAACTTATTTCCAATCCTAACCTATAATAACCCAATATAATCTATATCCTAACCAAACCTAAAACATAATAACCCTAACTAACCTAACCTGAACTATTCTAACCTAACCTTTCCTAAAATATAATAATCCAACCTAACCTAACCTAACCTATATACTAACCTAACATATATACTAACCAAACCTATAATAACCCAACTTAACGTAACCTAATCTAGCATAACACAACGTAACCTAACCTATCATAACCCAGCCTAACTCATCCTTAACTAATTTATCCTAACCTTTAATAACCCAGCCTAACCTATAATTACCTTACCTTTTTTAAATTTTTCTTTATTTTTAAAACATACCTAATAATCTAAATATTTTTCGAGTTTGGCCAAAATAGTTCCTTACCTAGTATTTACATAGGGTAAATGGTTAAAATTCTAGCCACTCATATCAGAAATACCAATAAAAGAAAATGTCATCAACACAAATCATTGCAGCTGTCATTCCAGATAACGAAAGTGAATTTTCGATTTATGTCAAAAATTAAAATGCTAAAATTAAACATTTCCCAAATGCAGTCAGATTCCTTTTATAGTAATTGAGGTAAATCAGAAGGTTTTATTTAAAAATATTTCGTATAATCCATGTCCGGCGATTACGAATAATTACCATATATTTTTAATATAAAAGTTTTTATTCTTGTTTTCTTATATTTTATAGCAGAAGTCGGGGTCTGGGACGGGGTTTAAGTGAATCAGATACTTGAGTCGGGCCATGTCAAGAGTCAGAATAAAAAAAGAGTATGCATGTGTGCCAAGACCAAGTTGTTTGGCGGTCGGTCCTCTCTGCCTACCCCTGCAGTAAAAAACGTGATGTTTAGTTAGTTTGTTAGACTGCAACATCTCCAAAATTGTCATTCAAATCAAAACCAGCAGCTTCCAACTGTTTGTGAAAGTGTCCAAAGGCAAACAACAAAAACGGAAGTGTCCACCAAAAAATGCATATTTTAAGGAAACCGGGTCATTCAGAAATATAAATGATTTGAAATATTAATCTTGAGCCGGATTACTTAATAATATTAAATTTTAACTTCGCATTGATGAAAAAAGATCTGTAAAAACTTTTTTTTTTTTAGATTGTGAACTTTTTAAGAAAATGGACAATGCCCCCTTTGTTTCTAGGGGCCTCATATATTATATTATAATATATTTTGATCGTAAAAAATAAAACAATGATATGTTTTCAGATTGCCCCCTATGCCTCCGTGATCGTGAATGGAATCTACTGGGCGGTGGACAGTCCAAAGCTGCTCACCATTCCTGACGCCAAGTTCCTGCTCAGGCCTGCGGATACTCCTTGGCTGCCTATCAGTGTGGGTTCACCGGCGCTACCTCACAGGTTAGTCAACGGTGAAAATAAAAAATTATAGTTTTTTTTTAACGAATTAAACCGTAAAGGTCATTTTGCGCCACCCTGTACACTAGCACATACTACAACTATACATCATAGTGCTTGCATTAAAATGATGAAAAGTTTGGTATCCACGGAGACATTTTAACATTTGCATATATCGGAAAAGCCTTGATGAAACAGATTATTGGTTTACATAGTTACAAACGTAGGTACATATTATTAAAACACATTGTAGTCGGGCGCTTCGAACAATAGAATCTAGCCTATAGCGGGTGTTTTTCGCGAATAGTGCAAAAATATATCGCTTCAGCTAAATCTTCACCAGAATGGGCAGACAAATTATAGGCGAATATTTCCTCATAACTTTCGTTATTATCTGAAGACATTTTTGAAGGGTAAAAGAAAATATCAATTAAATAAATTCCACTAAAAAACACGTCTGTTTTGTAACTCTGTATATCATGACTAAAGCACGTGTATATTAGCGCCACTCTATCTTCACATATAACGAGTGCCGGGAAAAGTCATTCAGGAAATTTATTTATTTATTTTTATTTATTTATTTATATTTTACATGTATATTTACAGAATAAAAATATCCATTAACAAACATACATTATACAATCATAATTGCCTAATTAGCAATTTAAATTTAGTGATGCGCAGGTGGAAAATGTCGATGTCAGAGGCTAGTGAGTTAAGAAGGCCTATCATTCTTCCGAGAGGCATTGCTGATGGTAAGTTAGTCCTACATCTCGGAAGAATGAATGGTTTGTGTCTACGCGCTCTTGCGAAGTTATCAGGGACGTAAAATAAAATTTTATTCAAAATTTCTGGATTGTTGATGTGACCGTTCAACAAGTTATAGGCCATCATCAGCAACGCAGCTTTCCGCCTGTTGACAAGACTATCGATACCTAGCATTCCGGAAAGGAAGGCTGATGGGTATAAATAGGGATAGTACCCGAAGTCTCTAAGATAAAGATAACGTAGAAACTTCTTTTGTACTTTCTCTACCATAGAAGTGTACGTTGCATCCCCTGGACCCCATATTATTGAGCCACTTTCCAAAATACTACGTACTAGGCTAAAATATAGCAAGCGAACCACGGTAGAGCTGCAGAAATGCCTGGAGTTACATAGCACAAATCCAAGCATTCTCAAAGCCCTGCTGCATATCGTTTCAATATGAACGTGAAATGTTAAGTGTGGGTCAAAGGTTATTCCCAAATCTTTCGGTTCAGAAATATGTTTAAGAGAACATTGGGACATCCTATAGTTGTAATAAATCACAGTGTTTGCTCTAGTATAGCACATTATGGCGCATTTCTTAAAATTAAAACCTAATTTGTTAATTGATAAAATGATTATTGTAATAACATCCTCGGGATTATCTCATAAGAGTAAAGGTCCAATGAATTTATAACACTTCATAAAAATAGGTACTCGTATTCCCAGTACAACTAACAAACAAT
This sequence comes from Hesperophylax consimilis, assembly GCF_061612785.1. Taxonomy (NCBI): domain Eukaryota; kingdom Metazoa; phylum Arthropoda; class Insecta; order Trichoptera; family Limnephilidae; genus Hesperophylax; species Hesperophylax consimilis. The sequence goes on along the minus strand of NC_142844.1, from coordinate 35,439,829 downwards.
CTTTGAAATTTAACACGATAAAATTGCCTAATTATTGCAAGGGTATGTGTGTACATAAAAGAAACAACGGCTTATCTTTTTTTGTTATATGTGTGTGTAGTTTGTAATGTCTTCAAGCGTTTAGATTAAATAATCACGGGAAATAATAATAATAATTTACCTTCCTCGCCTTTGAAGTGGAGCCGGGGTAAAGAGTATTTTTACCCGTCCCGCCGATAAGCACCAGTCGGCCGCGCGGGTAAAAATACCATTCCCGCTCATAGTGTGTTAAATGTTTTTTTTTAGTTAAATCTTAAAACTAAATTTTTTGTTTTTAAATTTAATGTAAATAAGGTTAAGCAAGTATTTTATTTTTTTATTATTGTGACAGCTGTTTCTGCGTTCAAGGCCATTTTAAAACTTTGTTTATTTATGTCATTCTATCTACCCCCGCCCAATTATTTTTTTTTGCTGTCTAACATTATTTATTACCGATCAAACCGTTTTACAGAGAAAGTAAGTGTGACAATAGATTATCTATTCAGTGGGGTACTTTTGAATCGGTTCTTGAAATTGTAATTTATATATTAACCTTAAAGCACATGCGGCGGGTGGAAAAGATCTCCCAGTCCTATCGGTATATTTCGGTTCCATGATAACTCAACACAGTGACAATTCAACACACTTTTAAAAAGTGATATAAAGTCATTAGAAACGATGAAAAAAAAAATTAAACCTAACCTAACCTAACCTACTTAACCCAGTTAATAAAGTTTTTGTTTCATCACTTTCCATGACTTTATATAACATTTTAAAGATGTGATTAATTATCATTTTGATGAGTTATCCGGTCACCAGATACAATTAACACATTGACAATTCAACACATTTTAAAGAGTGATATAAAGTCATTAGAAACGATGAAAAACAATAATTTTAACCTAACCTAACCTAACTTACTTAACCCAGTTAATAAAGTTTTTGTTTCATCACTTTCCATGACTTTATATAATTTTTTAAAGATGTGATGAATTATCATTTTGATGATTTATCCGGTCACCAGATACAATATTGTATCGGTGATTCAATTCAATATTGTATTTATATGCCTCTCTTGGAAGAATTGAATTTTTATACGGAATAAAATATTTATTCAAGTTCATATTGAATATTTGTGACATATAATTCGTATTAATATTTTGAAGAATAACTTGCAAAACGTGTATTTAAGTGAAATAAATAAATTAGCACCATATATGAAAGAGCAGATTATGGATACTTTTAAGTTAACCTTTAATGTTTTTTTACACATTTTCTAGTTTTTGAATATTGCAATGAATAAATAGGTCACATTGCATTACACAATCCATGCACGAATCTAGAAATAAAATAATTCTATTAAAACAAAAAGATTGATATCTTAAAATATTCGCCAGAAAATTTAATCAAACATGAATAATTTATTCATTCACTCCTTGAAATGAAATATCCACGGGTCGGGGAATACTCACTATATGGTGTATAACTCACCGATGTATTGGCTCGTGGCGAGTTGGATGCAGTGGCTGACTGTTGGGTCCATTGTGAAGCTAATTTAATCCCCTTACGTACTCTCTATATTTTTGTGGTGGCCTGCGGTTGAATCTGAACCTACTTTATTAGGTTATGCACCTACTGCAGATGTAGAAGTATGTATTGATGGAAATCCAGCACAACTGTCCTGAACCAGCAGGATAAATACAGCCCAGCATTTGAAAATACCGTGAAAGCAATTTATGATTGATAAAGATGGGTTGGGAAAACCAAGGTTTTACGGATCGAAAATCTATGGGAATTAAAAGAAATTCTTACGAATACATCGAATCGTGGTATTCTTTAAAAAAATGAGACATGAATTCCGTGGAAGAGCATTTTGCTACTGGTTCCAGATATAGATGTAGTTATTTTCAGATACACATTACTAAACTACATTTTTAAACCAGTTAGACAACACAAAAACTCCGGCGGTTAACACAAGCTTTGGACAAAGTCACCACAAATACCAATGAGAGAACAATCAACAATCTATGAGGAAAAAAAACGTTTCACACAAAATTTAAATTTAAATAAAAGAAAAAAAAGGAAGTATTACAAAAACATTTAAAACGGAAGAGAATGAAGCATATATACGTAATACAGGATTTTAACCAGTTCCATACGTGTATTTAGTATTTTCGGTATAGATATTTTGAATAATTAATTCAGTAGTATTTTTGTCAAAAGGGTGTGCACGCCTTGTCCTTTACATACTACGTACCTATTACCTTTTAAAACCTTTCCCGTTTTTAATGAGATTCATCTAAACATGATAACGTTTTTCCTGTTGGGAAATAAGAACTCTCATGTTTCAAAGAAACTGGAACAAATAATGAATCGTATAAGAGAAGAAGCTTTTGACATTCCCGTGGAGATTTGGTAAAACCTGACCTCCCTACAAACCACTCGATAAATTATTTATAAGAACTGTTTCAAGTTGGAAGAAAGGCTCTGTTTTTCTTTATAAGTAATATAAGCATCTAGGAGAGTACCACATAAATTTTCAGTAAAATAAAATAAAAAGTTAAAATATGCCATGCTTTTTAGTAGTTGTTAGAGTTGGAGGCTGGTAATTTACATCGGTATTGCCCAGGTGAATTACCTTCTTTTCATTAAATTGGAATTAATCTCAGTAAATTGTACCCTTGTTTGGTGTTTACAGATAAATATACATTTCTGAATTGAATACAATACTTTTGGACAGTGGTAATAAAGAGAGAAAAGGCTTCAATGCAAAAAAATAATTTCATTAATTTATCAACAGTTTGTTTTCAAAGAACAAAGAATATATCTTAAATTAAATCCAAGAATAAATTTAATTGAGAACGTCGACAAACAATATTACGCCTAATTCTAACACAGTAAATAAAAACATTTCCATTCAATTCCTACCTTTATTCAGCGACAGAGACAAACGACTACACGATGATCATTAAAAAAGTAATTTTGTCCAAACATCCGTGAACTTTTGGACTATTTTCCCGATTTAGTTCTGAAATGTAAACGGTTTCATGCCTCTGAAATATTTTCCCAAAACATTTTGATCTGACAACGTTTTAAACAAGGAACTTTTAGTCTAATGTATTCGCGTATACTTTGTATTCCATTAAAATAATGTGAAAAGACAATGATATATTGCGAGTACATTAAACATTTCGTCCTTGTAGAGTTTCAAATAAAAGAAAAAAGACAGGAACAGGGATGATCTACCTGGCAAAGGGGTTGGACGTGTAGACGTTTAAATAAAAAGGGCTTTCATATTAGTAATCAAGGAAATGGATTGAATAGAGTGAATGACATTTTCTGGAAAGGGCCTCATTATGAAGAAGGTTGGAACACTAAAGAAACCACATAAATTCTTGTACAGAAAATTCTTTTTTATAAGGCGGTCGGGAGAGGTTTGAAGTAAGGCATTTGGAAAAACCAACTAACGAATGTCAGAGTAGAAGAGATATCCCTTGGGAGAAAGGGGCTTTAGCAATATAATGTAGTAAATTATTGAACGTTTTCCGTGAATAAACTACAAATAACATTTATTTGAAATTTTTATTGTTTAAAAATAGCTGAACAAAATAATTTAACAAGGGAAAGAGTATGATGGGTAAGATAAAACAAAACATAACACTTAATATTTTTACGTTTACCTTGAACAGTTGACCTCCCGTCCAATAAAGGATGTTGTTGATTTTCTCTTTTTTCTTTTGAAAAGGAAGACAAGCATTCCCGAATTACGAATAACCTGACGGAAAATGTTGCTTGTGTTGTGATGGAGGACTTAACCAACCGAAGAATTGAACACACTATGCTTGGGTGGGACCTAAACGCAAAGCCAACTCAGCCACAATTTAACGAAAATTTCGTCTGACATAATAAAATTTGTCAGAAAGTACTTAAATGCCCACTTCTCAATTTAAAACCATAAATTTTTAATGTAAAATACAAAAAAAATCAAATAAGCAAATATACAATTTTGACGAAAAATGTCATTCTCGCAATAACTATTATTTTTTTAACATTCTTCAAGCCCCATTATGTTTAACCCCTCCAGCGTTTAAGGGTTATTAAACTAAATTATGTATGACAATGCGTCCATATTTTATAAAAGTATTTTTTATCTTTTTTTCTATCAAGCGGAAATACATAATTTTGTTGACGATAATACGGACATGTTTCTTGCCTGGTAGTCAAAAAGCATGTAAAAACCTGTATTCAAATATATTTTATGAATAAAGAAAAAAAATATATAAATATATATAATAAAAATATATACATATATATAATATTTATACTGTAATCCAAAAATAAAATCCTAAAAATAAAAGTCGGTTTATATTTAAAAATTATTTTTTATTTTTTATTATATCAACGAGATAAAAGTGAAGGTTCTGTTTTCTTACAAATATTCCCAAACAAAACTAATGTGTTTTCTAAATATCGAAATCTCTCAATGTTTCTATCATTGAAATAAAAAAATTAAGTTAAAATGTGGTTAGCATTTTTGACAACATTTTTCACGGTTTATATTATTTTTTTTATTAAGAGATATTTATGTTTATTTAAAATGCCTACACCAGAAGAATACATTTATTTTATTTCCAAAACAGTTTTTGATTTTACGGATAAAGAAAAATTTACATATTTCAAATTCTTAAAAAATATTAAAAACATAAAAATTAAATAATTTTCTGATTATAGGTAAGTACCTACTTTATCGGAAGTCTAAATTCTCACAATAATTTCCAATTTTGAAAATTTATAAGCAAATTTGAGTTTGTCGATGAGGCTCGCTATCCATCACATCGCCAACCCTTCGGTGGCGCAAAGAGGAGGAAGGAACTCGAACAATGTCGAATTGGTACGTGGAATATTAGAGGAGGTATGGAAAGAAAGATGAATGAATTGTGTGACACGATGGTTAGCAAATATTTGGACATACTTTGTGTAACAGAGAGTATGAAAAAAGGGAGCGGTACAATGCAGCATAATGATAGGCTCGTCATTTGGTCTGGGAGACCAGATACAGAGAGGGCTTGTCAAGGTGTTGCAGCGCTACTGTCTCCCAGAATGATTGAATGTATGTTGCAGTGTGAATGTGTAAGTCCGAGAATAATGTGGATTAGGTTCAAAATCGGTTTGACAAGGGTGTTTCTTGTTGTTTGTTATGCCCCTGTCAATTCTGAGAGTGACGAAGAGAAAGATGATTTTTGGACTGGTGTGAATGATGTGATGAGACTGAAAAATATTAATGAAAGGATTGTAATGGCAGGCGATTTGAATGGGTGGGTAGGAATTAGACGTGTCGGATTTGAATCGGCCTTAGGTATGTTTGGGGATAAAAGAACGAATGACAACGGGAACAGAATACTTGAAGTATGTTTGGAGTGCAACCTGTTTGTGTCCAATACTTTTTTCGATCATAAAGGTATCCACCAATATACGTGGGAAAGAGGAAATGAGAGGTCAATTATCGATTTTGTAGTAATTGACTCTAGGTTGAGAGCCGTTACCGAGGACACGAGAGTTTTCAGAGGGGCAGAGGTTGAAACTGACCACTTTCTGGTGGTGTCGAGAGTAAACCTCTTTCGCGGTTGGCGCTATAAAGTGAAAACGGTACTAACTCCAACAAGAATCAAAATAGAAAAACTACAAAACGATAATGAGAGAAGTAAGTATGTGAATTGTGCAGAGATGAGATTGAATGAGAAAAAAATGGATGGTCTAAGCATAGACGAAACATGGAACCACATAAAAGTGAGTCTTTGTGAATCTGCAAGAGAGGTGTGTGGAATAAGTACGCAAGGTAGAAAGAAAGGTGATGCATGGTGGGATGATGATATTAAAGCACTGGTCTCAGAGAAGAAGAAAGCATGGTTATGTCTGATTGCGGCTGGCAGTGCTTCCAGCAAAGAGAAGGATCGAGCGAAAGAAGTATATAAGGAATGTAAAAAAAAAGTAAGAGTTGGAGTGAAAGAACGAAAGAAACGCCTGGAAGAGGAAGAAGGAATGAAAATGACAAACCATTTCCAAGAAAACATTAAGTTGTTTTGGAAGGAAGTCAAAAGGTCCCGGTGTGGCCCTGAAACCGGAAGCATGAAAGTAATAAAATCGAAAGATTGAAAAATGTTGACGAATGAGGAAAAAATAAAAGAGAGATGGATGAAGTATTTCGAGGAAGTCTTTGAAAGCGAAGTGAGTGACAGTGATTCTAGTGGCGAATCAGATATGAACGATGATGGACTGAATGTTACCGAAATTAGCATGGATGAGATACAAAGATCAATTAAGTGTATGAAGAATGGTAAGGCTGTCGGTTTCGACAATATTGCTGCTGAATATTTTAAAGGAGGTAGCCGTATAATTCTCACATGGTTGTGCAATCTTTTTAACCAATGTTTAAAGGAAGGTTACACGCCTTTAGATTGGAGAAGGGCAGTGATCATGCCATTATACAAAGGTAAAGGGTCACGTATGGAATGTGGGAATCATAGGGCTATTAGCCTGCTAAGTTCAGTTGGCAAGCTGTATGGTAGAATTTTGATTGAAAGGGTAAGAAAGGAAACAAAGGATAAAATATGGGATGTGCAAGGTGCTTTTATGAGTGGAAGGGGGTGCATGGACCAGATCTTCTCATTGCGTATGCTCACCGAGAAGTTTCTGGCAAAAAACCAGAAACTTTTCTGTGCCTTTGTAGATCTACAAAAAGCATACGACCGAGTCGACAGGAAAAAGCTATGGAAGGTGTTGTCCAAGTATGGAGTGAATGCGAATCTGACTCAGGCAATTGCGTCTCTATATGAGGGAAGCGTTGCATGTGTTGGGGTGAACGGTGGTTTTACGGGGTGGTTTGATATCACAAAAGGTGTTAAGGGCCTTCCTTACTAGCGATCTCAATCGTTGTATGAAGAATCATGAATTGTCAGATTCAAACGACAATCTAAGTTATTAATCGTCAAAATATCGATAATGTAGCCACGCTAGGCTATCATAAATACATTTTTCTGTCGAGATATATGTTTTTACTAACAATTTATTTTCGTTAAATACTATATAATGAACATCGAAGAATTCTCCTACTCATTCGGCTCTATGAGGTGGCCGTGAATGCACGCTTTCTACGGTCCGTCGTGTCAATATTTTTTCAAAGTTCGAAATTCCGCGTAATTATTACACTTCCATGAGACGTTTCAACAATATTCCACTCTATGCGTTGCGCGTAGGGACTATAATAGTGTGTCGCCTTTTTTTATGTTTCATCTGTGCGTTTCCGTCGAAGCTGTGTAGTGTCAAATAGTATTATTAAGAATCAATTTATTGTTAACATTTTTTTAGGTTTCTAGGTAATAAACAATTTAATATTATTAAGAATTAATATATTGTTAACATTTTTTCGGGTTTCTAGGTAATAAACAATTTCATATTATTAAGAATTAATTTATTGTTAACTTTTTTTCGGGTTTCTAATAAATATAGTAATAAACAATTTGATGTTTTTAAAATATAAAAGTATATAAAATATTCCAGCACTTACAATAAAATAAAAGAAGCACATCGTATAAAAATGTTTCAGTCGAAAAGATCGAATGCCGAAATCACTTACTTCGAAATTATTGCAAAAAACTTAAATCACTGTTAGAAGTATCCCTTAGCATTGAGGAAGATTGTGTCAAGCCGTATTTTACGCCTGAGAACGGCTGTACGTTGTGCAATAACGTACCGGAAGACTTTGAATTAGGAAAAATAAAACAGTTTTATTTGGATATATTGAATGGTCCAAAACATGTATTTGGAGACCACTCACTATGCAAGGAACGGGCATACTTTTGCAAACGGGATACTGTCGACACTAATTACGTACCCAAAATGACTTCGAGCTTGATAATGTCAAGAAACGCTTTTACAATTTTTGCATGCTACCCGAATTAATTGATCTTCGACACAATCGCTGCATGCCTATTAGAAATCCTGAGTGTTTAGAAAAGTGCATAATAGCGAAAAGAAACAAAGTAAAATTGGTTTCAGCTAAAACCAAAACATGTAAAAAGGAATTGTTTCGAAGAAATCAATAACATTTTATTTCATTGAAGTGTCTTCAGAAGAAATTTCATTTATATTCCTAATGTATGTAGTCCACATTTTTAGAAATAGGGAAAAGGAGGGTTGGAAAGTTCCTGGCTATTCAGATCTAGTCACTAAACAACTAAAGAAACAAACTTCCTTAACCCATATTTCGCTGACGGTTCAAAAACGCACCATCCTGGTTGCTTGGTCATATTTTGATAACTTGATATGGATTCACCGTTATTCTTTTAGGTATTTATAGAAAAGGTTTGAATTTACCGTTAAAACTAAACAGGTAGAAATATTTTTGCTTCAGTCGCATTGTAGACGCCCCCAAAGTCGGACAAAATACGACACTCAGGTAAGCAATTTTTAAATAATTATTATATTTAACATATGACTAAAATTCTTAATATATTCTAGCATTTTTTGATACAGAATTGACTCGTATTTAATAATTTGAACCCTTTAAAAAAATAAAAATTTCAAAGGTACTTATTTTACATAGTTTATTTAAGTGGTGCATTAACGCACCGTCGCGCGTCGGCGAAATACGGGGGTAAAAACCTCGGCATTATTTTATTCATAATTACCGGCATCAATCGCTAATACTGTGTTTTTTCTTCTGAATAGGATGAATCCAAAGGACTTTTTTACCGCATAAGAGGCTGCTGACTTTATCACAGAGAATTGGAATGTCAACGATGAAGACGGCGAAGAAGATATTCCAGATGTGGTCGTTTTACCACCTGAAGTCACCGAAGTTACTGATGAAGAGGATTTTGATGACAATGATTTACATGAAGACGCTGCATTTAGCCAGACTTTCGGAGATACGGCAGGAACTTTGGAAATCCACTCCAAGAGGCTGATGAGTGAACCTTCAACAACTCCATCCCAATCCCAACCATCAACATCTTCGTCATCAATGCCAAGGGAAATGCGTTGGAAGAAATCTAAACCTAGTTATTCGCGAGTGCCAAACAACGTTGAGAATAGAAGCGTCGAAGATGTGAAAAGAAAATTAGTGGGTAAATCTTGTACCGAGTTCTTTGAACTATTTTTTAATGATGATCTTATTAACTTAATTGTAGAACAATCAAATGGTTACGCTCTATTAAAAAACAAAGTAGCCACATCGTTGAAGATCAATAATATAAAAACATTTATAGGATTTTTATTATACACTGGGTATCATAGGTTACCTCGTGAAGAAATGTATTGGTCTCTAGATGAGGACATTACAAATCCTTTTGTAAGGTCATGCATGACCAGAAAAACCTATCGAGTCGTGGACATTGGCTTCTGCAGATGGATATATTTATGAATTTGATATATATACGGGAAAAAACAAAGTGCCGTGAAATACTAATAATTTGGGTATGGGAGGCAACGTTGTGAAGGATCTTCTGAAAAGTGTAGACACTCCAGGAAATCACATTGTTTATTTCGATAACTTATTTACATCGATCCCACTTTTGAAATATTTAAGTGATTATTTGTTTTTCGGTACTGGTACGATAAGAGAAAATCGACTAAAGAACATCGGTACACTAAAAACGACCAAACAAATTAATAAATTAGAAAGAGGGCAATATGATTATAGATTCGAAAAAAACAATGAGATACTGGTCGTTAGATGGAAAGATAGTGCTGTAGTTACAGTGGCATCTAATTTTGATAACGTAGAGCCCATTAAAAACGTATCGAGGTATTCAAATATTAAAAAAAGATATATAAATGTCACTCAACTCAGCGCTCTTACCCAGTATAATCGTTTTATGGGAGGTGTTGATTTAGCGGATAATTTCGTTTCAAACTATAGAATAAGGGTTCGTGGTAAAAAGTGGTGGTGGGCAATATTCTCCAACTTCTGTGATGTGGCGCTTTGTAATGCATGGAAACTATACCAAATGGTTCATCCAGAAGAAAATATGAGCCTTTTGAATTTTAGAAGAAGTGTGGCCACCGCTCTCATGAAGTCGTCAAAAGTAAATTCTTCTTCTATTGGCAGACCCAGTAGATTTGCGACAACATCGAGGTCAAGTATAACAGGGAGTAGTCATTTTTTAAATAAGGGGAAAAATAGAAAAAGATGTCGCATATGTCATTCACACACATATTTTATGTGTCCAGAGTGTAATGTGGCATTGCACCATAAATGTAACGAATTATAGCATACCGGAAAATAGTGTTTATTATAATATTTGTGTATGCTAATTTCTTATTATGTCTTTTAGAAAGGTGCACTTTCCTACCTATATATACAATATCTTTTATTTTAGTTAATATTAGTAATATGATTTATAAATGAAGAGAAATAAATCCACTTTCAAATAAACTTGTTTGGTTTCATACATTTACTTTTTACCCCCCTATTTCGCTGACGGTGCGAAAACGCACCACCTCATATTTTTGTAAGTATAAGTTTTTTCATTTTTCTTAATTTTTTATTTTCTTAATTGTGTGTTTATATACCACATATCCAAATTTCATCAAAATTTGACCACGGGAACTGATAGCGGCGAAATATGGGTTAAAAAAATGAAAATTAATAGTATTATTACTTCAATAGAAGAGAGTCCAAATATAATTACTAATCATATAAATTACTTCTTCAGTGACATTGGTCCAAGCTTCGCTAGTAATTTGTGCAGTGCTAATAAAACTATTGAGATGTGTCTGGTGAATGATTTTAAATCTGAACTTCACGTTACAGGGGACAATTTTTATTTTAAACCAACTAGCATTTCTGAAGTCACAAATGTGATAAATGATTTAAAAATGTCTTTCTCGTGCGGTATTGATTCTTTAAGTGTTATGGTGTATAAAATGCATGTATCCGAATTAGCTTGTCTCATATCTCACCTTGTAAATACAGGAGTTTTCCAATAAGATGTGTAATTTTGATATTTAATCGTAAAATATCAATGGTTTCGTTGCTTGTGTGGCACGTAGCGCCGTCTTGTTGAAAGTAAACGTTGTCCAGATTAATACCATCCGATTCCGGCCATAAAACATCATTCATTTTTTTTCGGTAGCGCAGTCCATTCACTGTTGTCCATTCTGTTGCTCCAGCCTCATTTTCAAAAAAGTAAGGTCCAATGACTCCGCCGGACCATAAACCGCACCAAACAGTCACACGTTGAGTGTGAAGAGGCTTTTTAACAATAACTCTTGGGTTTTTCGAGCCTCAGATGCGACGATTTTGCGTGTTGACGAAGCCACCGAGGTGGAAATGGGCCTCATCACTCAAAATGATTTGCTTTTTATTCACTCAAGTGAATTTTAATAAGTTCAATGCGTTGTTGAAGCGTGTATCGTTCCATTTTATTAATGGCGTTGTTTCTACTTGTCAAATGTCAAAAAATGACAGCTTCAAAAGTAACATCTACCGAAATAGAGGGGTATTCAAAATAACACCTCTTATTGGAAAACACTGTATTAGCTTCGAGAGTGGGATGTTCCCTTCTCATTGTAAGAAAGCTAAAGTAATTCCCCTTTTTAAATATGGAGATCGTCTAGATGTTAATAATTACAGACCTACATTCTTACTCAATACTCTTTCAAAAGTAATAGAGAGATTAGCTATGTCGAGATTGGTATCATTCTTAGAAACATATAATATACTCTCTAGCAATCAGTTTGGTTTCAGAGAGAATACAGGAACAAGTGATGTAGTGTTGAGGGTATTGTCCAAAGTCAAAGTCAAACATGAATACAATGTCCTGAAGGAGCTTGCAGAACTAGAAAGCATTACCATAAAAAAGTGTGGTCTTTTCATACATGAAGAGTATCCGTATATGGGTGCGACACCAGATGGAATTTCTTCTGAATACACCGTGATTGAAATTAAATGTCCTTTCGCAGCACGCAGCATGCTCATATAAGAAGCAGTAAAATCCAAAAAAATTATGTTAGCGAAAATGGAGAAATTCTGGTAAATACATCTCACGATTGGTTTTACCAGGTTCAGGGCCAATTACATGTAACAAAAAAAGCTATTTGTATGTTTGTTGTATGGACTGAACTCGGATAAAAATCGAAAAAATTTTACGGGATGACGAATTTCGGCAGAATAATATGGTTGAACAGCTGAATCGCTTTTACAATTTTTGCATGCTACCCGAATTAATTGATCCTGGACATAATCGCTGCATGCCTATTATATATCCTGAGTAATTCAAAGTGCATAATACCGAAAAGAAGTAAAGTAAAATTGGTTTCAGCTAAAACCAAAACATGTAAGAATTTTTAAGAAGATCAATAACATTTTCATTGAAGTGTCCTCAAAAGAAATTTCATTTATATTCCTTATGTATGTGGTCTACATTTTTAGAGATAGGGAAGATGGGGGTTTGGAAAGTTCCAGGCTATTCAGATCTAGTCACTAAACATATCTACGCCGTTCTCAAGCAACTTTCAATCCTGAATTATGGTCTCTCACCAGGGTGATACTGAACGTATCTTCCACTTTTGAACGAGGTACAGATTCATTATATGTAACTAAATAAAATTTATTTTAATTCTATAATATGACATACTTATATAAATTAAATTAAATTTGTTTTGTCCTCGCCGGCTTTTGAACCCGTGACCTCAAATTAAACTATACAATTTAGTATTAACAGTGCCCCGCCGTACTGCGAAACCAGGCTGGAACAAAGGGAAGCCTTTTGTAACTCTTTATAATTGTATTTATCAAAACAAAAATCCAAATAAAAAGTTATATTAAATGTTGTTACTGAGAACCTCCTCCATGAATCAAGCTATTGTAATATTGCATTACATTCTAAAATATATTTTAACATAATTTTCATAATCACAATATCTTTAACTAATAATAATTTGTTTTGCTCTGTGCGTGTCTTGTATTGAATGGAACGCACCGGCCAGCTGCCAGGTGCAGCGAGTTAGATATTCGAATTCGCGCTAGAAACATTTAGTAGCGAGGGCCGTTAAACAAGGCTGCGTAATGTCACCGTGGTTATTCAATCTATACATGGATAATTGTATGCAAGAATTGAAAGATGTGGGATTGGGTGCGAATTTGAGTAATCTGAAAGTATGTTGCCTGTTGTATGCTGATGATGCGGTGCTGATTACTAATAGTATGGATGATCTGCAGTCTCTCGTGTCTAGGATGAACGAAGTATGCGTGAAGAATGAGTTAATGATGAATGTAAGTAAGTCTAAAGTAATGGTGTTTGAAAGAGAAAGTACGAAAACAGTGTGCAATATAGCTGTGAATGAGGAATACTTGGAGCAGGTGGATGAATTTGTGTATTTAGGAAGCATGTTTACGAGAGATGGGAAGGCTGACAGAGATATTGAAAGAAGAGTAAATGCAGGTAACTCCATTAATGGAGGACTGAACGCAGTTGGCGCTAGCAAAAAAATTGTCCAAAGAAGCGAAGTTAGCAGTCCACAATGGAGTGCTGGTACCTACCCTGATGTATGGAAGTGAGGCATGGAACTGGCAAAGAAAGGATGAAAGTAGATTGAATGCTGTTGAAATGAGATCCCTGAGGCGTATGTGTGGTAAAACCATGTATGATCGTGTGAGGAATGTGGATATCAGCAAAGAGTGCAAGGCTGATGTAAGCGTAATGAGTAAGATCAAGAAAGGGACGCTTAGATGGTTTGGGCTTGTAGAGCGAATGAGCGAAGAAAGAAGTGTAAGGAGAATATACGATGCAAATGTGAATGGTAGCAGAAGTCGGGGACGCCCGAGGAAGACATGGCACGACCAAGTGAATCAGATACTTGAGTCAGGCCATGTCAAGAGTCAGAACAATAGAAGAGTATGTATGAGACGATGTATGAATGTGAATGAGGCACGGAGTGTGTGCCAAGACCGAGTTGTTTGGCGGTCCGTCCTCTCTGCCTACCCCTGCGGGGAAACGGCGTGATGGTTAGTTAGTTATGTCAACCAACTAATCAAATTAGCATTTTTGATTAAAAGAAGTTTGTTATAGAAATTTATATGTTTTTAATAAATAAATAATAAAAGCATATAATAAGTAGGTACTTTATTGATTTATCGCTTTATTACAAAAAGTTTCACATATATGTAACATTTTTTTAAATAAATACACATAAAAAAACAGTAAATTAAAATTATCAGAATTTTCGACTCACTTTTATACAATTCGTTTTCTAATGTGTGATCTCAATATTCATCACATGTCCCATTTCCAAACGGAGTTCTTATTGTATTCACCTCAGAGGGAACTCCACTTAGGGCACAAAACAATTGGGTCATTACTTGAAACAATCTCCCTTAAGTTTGACCAAGTATCGTGGTTTGGTATTATGGCTCATTAGGGTCCGACGAACGACTAACTCATTTCATATTCATTGAAAAAATTTGAATACAGATTCATCTTCCGGAATAATGTACATTTGTGGGAGAAAAGCGAACACGAGATGTTTATGGAGTGACTCGCCTCTTTTGTGTTCATGAAAAATTAATTCCATCCTTTTGTACAGTATTTTGAAGGCTCCAAAGAAGGCCTACGCAAGACAATGACTGATCTATTATTGTTGGCAGGCCCTGCCGAGATGCTAAAATTCATGGCGTCTTCGTCTTTGCCAGCGCAACGTACATACACGTTATCAACAGGGATGACACTTTCATATTATATTGAAAAATAAATACATTTTAATTCTACTTTAGTAAAACGAAATTAATTTTGTATCTACATACCATATTATTGTTCAACTATATTTTGTATGGCCAGTATTCCATTCAAAGTACCTCAATAATTCAAAAGAATTAATCAGAAATATGTTTTTTTAATAAAAATAAAGAAATTTTCTAAATTTATTAAAAAAACGGGTTAACTTTTTTTAATTAATAATAATGTGTATTACTATAAAAAACTTAAAACAGTAAAAGAGAATAAAATGTTTAAATCAATGCATGTAATATTGAACATTCAACGCATTAACACAATAAGAAAAAAAACTTTTAGAACTGGTCATTATTTATGTAATAAAACCTGCAATTTTATAATATCTTTTACATTAAGAGTTCGCCTCTGTTGTGAAGGAAATTCGATACAAATAACGAATCTACACATGTTGCGCAGCTTCTTTTATTTTAGAAATTTCATAATGGAAACTGCCAAAACTCTAAAACCCCATTAAACGGTTAGTTAATAATGTTTGTTGAAAACTTATCTATCTTTTTATGAAAAGTTTTCCTAAAAATAATCTTCAAACTCGAGTGGAGTAGCTCCGCGCGTAGTCAAACTACAATTATACTTTAGTAGAGCCCCGCGGGTAGTCAAACTATAATTAAACTTGAGTGGAGCCCCGCGCGTAGTTAAACTACAATTAATAGTGGAGCCCCGCGCGTAGTCAAACTATAATTTAACTTGAGTGGAGCCCAGCGGGTAGTTAAAATACAATTAAACTTTAGTGGAGCCCCGCGGGTAGTCAAACTACAATTAAACTTGAGTGGAGCCCCGCGCGTAGTCAAACTACAATTAAGCTTGAGTTGAGCCCCGCGGATAGTTAAAATACAATTAAGTCATATTTGGATTGTTTAATGGTTACAAACAATTTAAACATTTCGGAAATAATATTGTTAGTGAACAATTTAATGGTAATATTTCAATTGAACAGTAAATAATTTATCATTTTCGCGAACATAAAATCAATACATTTTGTAATTGACGGTATTTGGGAAAATATTTTTAATTGAAATGAAACAGAGTAGCAACCCTGTTTCACAAAGGCAGGAAGAAGAATAGGGGTGTAATCCCTCATAGAAGTAATAAATCAACGATATGGTTAACGAGTCGTGAACTCAAAATTTGGTGGTGGGAACTAATAGACACGCGTCGATATTTTGAATTATATCTCGAAAGATGATTCAATTCTGAGAAAAAATATTTTGCCTGAGATGATTTTAATATTGTTGTCCGGAATTTTCATGAGAAGATATATCAATAGAATTTTTTTGGAAATATTAACTTTGAAGCGTTTTTCTTTTCATTATATACCTACCTGCTTGAAATAATTAGATCTGCCCTAATTTTAATATTTCATTTTTTATTAAAAATTCCGTAGTTCATTATTGAAATATTATTTTAAGTTGAAATAAAAATTGTGTTTAGCTAGGATTTTCATAAAGAAAATTATTCACTTTTTAGTGTTGCCAAAGCTAGTTACCCATGGTATTTTTTTATTGATTAAAAAGTCAGATAAACAAAAGAGATAATGCTATACCTACTGTTAAGGTGAATACGAAAATAACAAGTAAAACCAACATCAAATTAGTAGACTGGCTCTAACATGAAATCTGGGTATTATTTCGACGACCTTTAGGGAAACCACGTGACTATATTTTTGGCACCAGTAGGGTTCGAGAATACTTTGAATAATCTGTGATATCATTCTTACATTGACCACCGAAGAGCGCACATTGAAATAACCAGACAATGCGCAGAAAAGTAAAGTTCGTTAGAGTAAGGCAAAGATTTGCAGCGCGGTCCATTGAAGGACGTTTCTGCGCAGGATCTGAATGTTCGTTCTTAAACGAATCGCCTGTCGTGGCGACGTTAAAATAGATTGTGGTGGGTAAATTATAACATGTTTGTAAAAATGTCTAACTAAATAGTGTAACCAAATATTGAATTTGGATAACAAGCCCGAACTTCTGTTAAGTTGTTTAGTTTTTTATAAAGTAGGTATCAACATTATTTTATTTTAATTAATTGATTAGTAATTCTTTATTTGACATGTGTATTTCGTTTGTTAAAATTTTTGACAGATATCGCGATTTCTTATATAAAAAAAATTATATTCATTCAAAAGATAAATTTCTGATTGTTTCTAAAATTGGCAATGTTTTTTTTGAGGGACGATGATCCTGAGGAAAATATTTTTTAATAATTGCTTTCAGTTTCATAAATCCTACAATACCGCGTAATTTTTCACGGGTCTGGCTTAGCAATATATTTTACTTGAAATAATAAATTTACAGGAAATTTTGTATTTTATCCATACTTACGGCAAATATGAGAGTTCAAATGAGATAAACAATATTTTTTCAGAACATTTGACGGTAGGAAAGTTTTTATGGGAACCAACTGATTTTAAAAAGCAAATATAATATTTATTTGGGAAATAAATGTGTTTTAAAAAAAATGTACCTTCATTTGGACACTAATGAAGTTTACCTATGGGAGAAAATGACGGTTAATGGTGTTTTTTCAATGCTATTGCTGGATTGAAGCAATTTCGTAAAAATTTTATAATATACATACGTTTAACAGAGTAAAAATAACTCTCCTGCAATTTGTATTATCAACTGCTGTCGTTCTGGTTGTTTTACGATTTAAAGCTTGAAAAAATATATTTTCAAAGCAGTTTCAATAAAAAACGTTTAAAGGAAAGCGGAAAATTTGAAAATCTGATAAACCAAATGCAGCAGAATAGGGCGGACGTAAATTAACTTCACATTAAGCTCTTGAATAGCAAATTTTTTAATGTCAGCCGTTCAATGGTTCTAGTTGATTCAGTTGCCTTAACCATAATTTGTACTCAAGGAAAGGGATTTAAAACATCGAATAAAATGTGACATTTATCCAAAAAAACAGTTTAAATAGTTATTATATTATTTAAAATAGTTAAAAAATAAATAAATAGATAAAAGATCAATAGTTTCGTTGCTTGGCATGTAGTGCCGTCTTGTTGAAAGTAAACGTTTTCCAAATCAATACCATCCAATTCCGGCTATAAAAATCTTTAATCACATCTCGATAGCGCAATCCATTGACCGTAACTGTTGCTCCAGCCTTATTTTCGAAAAGTATGGTCCAACGACTTCGTCGGACCACAAACCGCACGAAACAGTCACACGTTGAGGATAGAGGGGCTTTTCAACAATAACTCTTGGGTTTTCCGAGCCCCAGATGCGACAATTTTGCTTGTTGACGAAGCCACCGAGGTGGAAATGGGCCTTATCACTCAAGATGATTTGCATTTGATTCACTCAAGTGAATTTTAATCATTTCAATGCGTTGTTGAAGCGTGTATCGTTCTATTTTTTATTAATGGCGTAGTTTCTACTTGTCAAATGTCAAAAAATGACAATTTCAAAAGTAACATCTACTGAAATAGCGGGCTATTCAAAATAACACCTCTTATTGGAAAGCCCTGTACTTATTATCATAGAAAAAAAGTTATAAAACTGTGTTTTTACAGTTGCACACACATTTAGGACGGATGGTTTCGAAGAATTAGAAAAATTCTTTAAATTTAAAAGTTAAATTTCAAGTTCTGTGAAATATTTTTTCAAGTTCTGTTATAATTTCAGTTCTGTCAAGCAACTATCCTATAATGATATAATAACAGAACTTGAATAGACTAAGGAAAATGAACCGCAATTGTAGATTTTGTGGATACTAGAGCAGAATAAGTTAGCACTTCGTTCGTTAAAACCACATTGAACATAAGATCTAAATTACATGCCGTTAAAAAAGTATTCGTAAACGATGAAATAAAACAAACTATAGGTGAACATAATGTGAAAAATCATAAAATATAATCATGTGATATTAATTGGATAAACTGTACAGCTCCGTTTTTGTATAAAATCAGCTCAAAGGTACTGTTCGTAAGTTTATTGATAAAAATATGTACATGATAACCTTGATGGTTCTGATTGAAAATTATAGAAGCCGCCACTTCCGTTCGCCTCAGTACGAATACGACATATTTAAGCTTAATAATATAACATTCATGCTATTGTATCGCACCTCCCAGCCATTTCAATTAAATATCCATTATTACGAGGTAGGATCAGGCAGTTTGAATGTGAATTGGAACGATGCTCTGTCAAAGCTAACCCACTGTTTCGCCGTCATTTAACCCGCGTTGGAGCTTCAAAGCGCAAAGGACTATTATTTGCTGGCGTCAAAGGAACGAACGGTCGTACAAAGATCAACTGTTGATAATTTCTCCTGACATAATGGGTGCTGCGATGTATCATCACACGGGTCATGGCCAATTTCAATGAAACGTTCATTATTATTACATTAATTTAATACAAGTGTTGGAATATCAATGTACTAAAAAGATCAGTTATGTAGCTCAAAAATTGTTAATTACTAGATTAACGTTACTAACCGGTGTGGCCCATTTTAATGCAAAAATTTGACTCCGGATGATTTTTTTCTCTCGAACAACTTATTTTATCTTTCTTATATATTTAAGAATAATTGAAAATATTGTGTCATTTTATTTTTTATTTAGTTTCATATGTTTCAAAGTGCCATAGCAAGTGATCAAAATTTAAAGAAATTGTGAGATAAAATAGAAATTACAATTTATTTTTTATTTTTATCAAATATACAAACACATTCAAATAATTAAAAATGTAGATATTTCGAGGCTGATTGCGAAAAACAATTTTTTTAACGAAACTGAGAAGTTATTTCTCGTGTTTTAGTTGCAGAGTGGCGTCATTATGGTTTATAACATAAAAAATTTCATTAATTGATGTAGCTAAAAATTAAAAAATAGTTACAAACCTAGATGATAAATTTAATAACACAATATAATTAAGAAAATAAAAAAGTTAATTACAAACCTAAAAAAATATAACTTAAATATTATAATAATTATTAAACTTAGAACACATAAATTGTTCAAAAACCGAGCTGGCAATATTGTATGAAATAGTTACTTAATAAAATGCAACAATAATAAAATCAATCAATAAAACTCCCAGGAAAATGCTTGAGATCATTGTTTTATGCGTTCTGTTGCAATATTATTTTTACACTTCAGTGATTATTGCAATTGATTTTGGGTTAAGGGTTATTGTTGTATCGTTCGTCAGTTTTTATGCTTTTTCTATGGTAATGACGAATATGGCACATAAGACTAAAGGAACACTTTATTCTCATTAAAAACCATAAACATACAACTAGTTATAAACCTGCTCCGCGGGTTTTTGCTGCTATGCCCTGCGGGGGCACTTGGTTGGGCTTCGCCCAGTTTAAGTGATACTAACAACAGTTACATTTAATAGGTAGATATTAGGTCATTCACTGAGAGAGGGTGAGTACCTATATATTTTTAAAACACGGAAAGGAAGGAGTTAATGAATAATAACATGTTCAATTTAGATATAATAAGAATGACAGTTGTTTGGGTAAAACTTTACCTAAACTACCGTTTTTAATACGTATTTAAAAAAACATGATTCTACTTAATGCCAATAAAAAAAAAATTTTTGCATTTACGATGTTGAAAATATCGATATTTGATATTAGCAGGATTTATTTATTTGCGCGAATGCAGAATTTACTCGAAACATGAGAATTGAATTTGACCAATCAGAGGGCCAAATCCGTCCAGACGTTGGCGTAGTAGTACTATCAGATTAATTTTCTTAATTAAAATAAGTTTTTTTGTTTATTTTATTGATCGCTGAACAGAACATATTAAAAGTTTTTCTATTTTTTTCAGAATGCTGGCCATCTGCGATATATCTGCCGACCCTGGTGGCTCTATAGAATTTATGAATGAATGTACAACCATTGACACTCCCTTTTGCCTTTACGATGCTGACAGAAACAAAGACACGAAAAGGTTAGTTGAATATTTATTTCTATAACATACTCACCATCTTCTAGAATAGAAATACCGTATCTACACAAGGCAGGTAAGTCTATACATGAAAACTACTTCAACGTTTTACTTGGCCCGCACGCCGTAGTGGAAGTAACATTTTGGAGAAAGCCGTTGAAAAATGTATTGGAAACCGACATATTTGAAAAATAAGAAGTAAAGGTCGTTGACACTACCTGGTTTATTGGCTCCACGCCAGACACCATTAGTACCCATCCGTTAGTTGGGCTGGAATACTAGAAAAATTGTGGCCTTACGTACTAGTCAGTTTAGACGTAAGGGGTGTTTAACATTTTAGCCAAATCAAGTACCATTTCGTCTCTAAAAATGTATAAATATTATCTTCAAAAATAAGTTATATTTTTCAAGAATTTTTTCTAGTTATATTTAAAGTGTTCAAGAGAAATATGTTATATATCTGTAGAAATTCTGAATGATAATTACGTTAAAATACGTTATTCAATGAGTAACACTATTCGTTATTCAATGAGTAATACTATTCGGCAATTTACTCAACCACGGCAAAACACCCCCGAATCCTAGAAAAGTGCCTCAAGAGAGTCCCAACTACTCTCAGCCGTCTAGAGCCCAGTGATACTACAGCATACCCAAGTGGGATATGTTATGAGGTTAAAAGTAGTGGGAGGAGGAAAAGAGGAAAGAGTAGTTACCAAAATCGGCTAAAGCCATTTCA
This sequence comes from Hesperophylax consimilis, assembly GCF_061612785.1. NCBI lineage: Eukaryota > Metazoa > Arthropoda > Insecta > Trichoptera > Limnephilidae > Hesperophylax > Hesperophylax consimilis. The sequence goes on along the minus strand of NC_142844.1, from coordinate 35,418,372 downwards.
AGAAAATTTGCTTTTTTTAATGGTGGTCTTTCACCAGGGTGATACTGAAATTATCTACCACTCTAGAAAGTACTGTGTGAATGTAAATAATGAAATAACACACATTAATCAAATGAAATTTACTAGAGTACGCCGGCATTTAAACCAGCGACCTCTGGATTTGTAGCCACTAAACCTCGGAGAGCGTCTAATGTTATCACTACTTCTATTATTCTGACTCTTGACATGACTCGACGAAAGTATCTGATTCACTTAATCGTGTCGTCTCTTCCTCGGGCTTCCCCGACTAACTTATTTAAACTCGATTTAAATCACTGACGAGATCAATTAATAGAAATGTGTTAAAGACGTGACCATATGCCCTATGTAAGCTCAAATTTTCCTTAGAATAAACTTTGATGAAATTCTATATGATTTGAGATTTTCACGGTTAAAATAATTATTGTGATATGTTTTCGGGGTAACTCTTTCTTCAGCCAACTTTTCGGATAGCATTACAGTGCCCATCATCTGTCCGATATCTGCCCTGAAATCATCTCAACGAAGTTATTGTCAGCTCTAGACGACAGATTTTCGATGTCTGAAAATGTTTGATCATTTTCCTAAAATTGTAGTGATTTATTTTCGGGGTATTATGCCGTTTTGCGCTATATCTCTTTTAGCCAACGATTTGAACAGTATTACAGTGTCCATCATCGGGGCAGCTGTCGGACAGATGATGGAACTGTAATGCTGTCCTAAATGTTGCCAAAGAATGAGGTAGCAAAAAAGGTATTATAACCCAAAAATAAATCACTATAAAAAGGTTCTATCTGATTATTATATTTTTTTGAACGCCATGTTTTTTTTCAAAGAATGTGAAAAAAATTCAATTGCAATAGCTGGTGCATTCTGCATATTCACCCTTTTACATGTGTTATTTTTAAATATATTTCCTCAGTTTCACGCAATTGGCAGATGGAAACTTATTTCGCAATTGCTTGGTATGAAGTACAACGCAGATGAAACCATGTTGCTCCAAAAATATATAACTTATGGCAGATTAAATTGCCCGTATTTTTCTTCTTTCGTATGGTGGGGGGGTCAGAGGGGGACATTTAGGTCTGCGAGCAATTCTAGGGCCTCAGGCGTCGCCATGTGAACCTAATCCAGCCGGGGAATGAATTGAGCGGGCATTCGTTGACCACATGCCCGTTAAATTTCTAAATGCAAAGTTGTTCTAAAAAAAAAATTAAATTTAAAAACAAAAATTTGCTCAATCTTAAACATATTGTAGATAGGGTTTTGAAGCGAACAATGAAATGTTAGATGGAACCTTGTTGTTCCAAGGCCACTATAGTTGGAAAATTTGACTCAAGCTCGTGAAATTTTACGCTCTAAGCCATAGAATAATCACATTTGATAATTAAATTTTGGATTAAACACATCCAAATAAAATTAGAGTAATCCCCTTATAAGCAACCTAAGCGTCTCATAATAATTTTGCATAATTTCATATCGTGCCATTGCGAATTAGTTAATTTCGGCAGGTGTTTGAGACGGATGAGCATTAGTTGATAATCCGGTCTTTTGTCATACTTAAGGGGTGCAAAGGTGTGTATTGCCTCTCACTAATTCCAGGGAACTCACTAACTTTAAATTAACGGTTTATTAAAGGAATTAGATAGATTAAGGGAAGAATAATATATTGCTGTGTGCGTTGAGTTAATCTTGACTGCTTAATATATATTCATTCTTCAGCAAATAGTTTACTGATCGCGAAAACCTTATTTGCATAACAAACCTTGCCAGTATTATTATAAACGTATTTAAAATGTTATTTTATTTACAGAGAAAACTTTAACATGAAGTTATCTGTGTTAAAAAAATTCGTTAAAGGATGAAAGTGCCATCCAAGATCTAATGTTTTATTAAATGAGATTGAAACGGTTTATTTTTTATAGTGGCATCTGGTGTTTTTATGCTTTATAAATAATAAACTCGGAGAGAAAAAAAAACCTTTCCGGATAGCTTACTATGAAAGTCTATTAAGATATTGAGGTTTTTTTTAATTTTTATCAAAAATAAGAAAAAAGTTACGAAAGTGAACATATATCAATTTTTTCGATTTAAAATTTGCCATGATTTGCCGCCAAAAATTAATGTTGATTTTTATTCGCGAATTCGGCCGCGTTACCTATACCTTGATGGTAAAGCCTACCTATATTGATGGTTTATATGTCATAATCTTGTTGTAGTCAGTTGGTAACGTTTCGGATTGTGCGGTTTTAGATCATTTTTCAAATCATTAATTATGATTGAAAATATTAAAATTACATATTTTTAGTATGATAATCATAATCAGAAAAATAAACTTTAAGGACCAATTTCATAGAAGGTTCTATTCAAGTTCCGTTATTATATCATTATTGGCCAGTTGTTTAACAAAACTGAAATAGTCACTTGAATATAACCTTTGCAGATCTTGAAAATTAACTTTGAAATATGATGAATTGTTCAAATTCCGAGAAACAACCCGTTCTTAATCTTTTACACATTTTAACGGTATTCGTATTTGCAAAAATACCCCATTATCAGACTCATACTGTGTTACTTTAAGAGTTATATTTAACAATTTTTGAACAACATGCTCAACATTATGAAATGTAGCGGTAGCTACTTCCTTTATGTAGGTTTTCTGCGAAAGGATCACTTCTGCACATAAGATTTTGAAAAGGGTAGAATAAAAGATATTATGGCTTCGTTGGCTTGGATACGTGGAATGAATTAATGAAGCAGAATGTTAGAACTATAGGGCTATTGAAAGTAGAAGGATAAAATAGTAGGAAGAATAATAAACTTTCTTTAATATTTATAAATAATAATAATGACTTAGTGACGTAATAAAGTGTTACATTTTTTATTATTTACCATTTTAAGAATACAAAATAATGCAATTTCTTCACAGTCGTCATCACTAGCGATTCCTGTTCCGAGGCGGACTGTAGGTAGTTATATGGGTGTTTCATCATGATTTCCCCATCTTCATGAATGTTGATTAATGAAAAATAAATAAATTCTTCATGCTTGTCGAATGGAATTATATTTTCTCTTTTTTTTCAAAAAAAGAAGACAAAGATTTCAGGATTATGAATAACCTGACAATATTTGAAAATCTCTTACTACCACTACAGAAAGCCGAAAATGTTTTTTTTTATTGTGATGGAGGACTTAGTCAGCCAAGGAATTAAACACACAACTTCTGGGTGCGACCCAAACGCGATGCCAACTTAGCCACTGACCGATGTATCATGAAAATTTTTGTTTTTCTGGCCAAAAGATGTATTTAATTTCCGAATGTTCAGTAGATTTAAGGTTTTCATCCTTGTGGTGTGGGCGTGCTGATCAGCAAAATACTCATTTTTTTCCTTTAGATTTGAGTAGAGCATTCTCAACAAGAGTTTTTTAACAGTGAAAAGATTAAAGTACTTTCAGGTTTATTTTTACTATTGCTTTTTGTGTTTTAATGATCTGCTTGGTGTGGGTGTTTGAAGCAGATCGCCGTCCAATAATTCCACTTTCTATTTTTATATATTAAAGCTTTTACAATTATTATACACAATATTATAAACAATTATAAGATGAGGTCATAAATCTTTTTCTCACCATACCTATACCTATACATAGATGCTACGTGAGATTTGTGTACCAAGTGTAAATAATGTTGGAATGATGAAATATGTTTTTTTAAATTTCGTTAATGGTAAAAATGATAGTAAAATCTAAATAAAAAATGAAATAGAAAGTATTGGAATTAATCGAGGATAATATTGGTATTCCATTGAAAATATGTGATCTGTAAAAAGGAAGGTCTCAGTAACTCAGTAGTTAGAATTACCTTCAAAACTTATTCCAATAAATTAATAATCGTTACAAAAGTGTGATATTTTTCTTAAATAATGAGCAAACTACCGTATCTTATACTTTGACACAAATAGGTTTTTATTTACCACAACCCATGGATAAATTATCACGTGGTTCTTTTGTTAACAAAATTGAGTGGGTAAACAGAACCATCGAGTTGCATAACCAAGCACGAGAAGTAAACAAAGAAAATAGGTGAAGATACATGCGGTAAATGGGGGTGCTCTAAGGCCGAAGGTGGCGAGCAATATTTTATATTTCCTAAAAGGAAAGTTGTAAACCTAAAGGGTGGTAAAGGGGGGGCAATCGCTGTGCTTGTCAACAACTACCGGTTGAGCACAATAAATCACATAATCTCGCCCTCACTCGAGAGGGTTGTCACAATTTTGTGCTTAGTATTCACCCCAAAGCATATCTGACTCAAACTTACCCTCGATGCGATGGATGTAGTATTTTTCTGGAGCAATAACACGTTGAACTGCAAATTTGTGCGGGACTTTTGTCGTTACGATGCCGAGATGTTTTTGCTTCGGAAAAGTATCAGGAGCTTATCGATAGGTTTTTAGTAAGTACCTACTTGTTCACGGCAAAACAAAACATAAAAAATAATGTATTTTTTACTTGCACATACAGATGTTTAAATCACTTGGTCGTGCCATTTCTACTTCGGGTGTCTCCGACTTATTTTACCATCCACTTTCACGCCATGAATTCTTCCTCACTGTAAATCCGCTCCACATGTTCACACCATCGTAACTTCCTTTTCGTAATATTTTCACAACGCTTTCGTCATGCATTCTTTTCTAATTGTTAACCGTAGAATCGGCTCCCCGTTTCGTAAAACGCTAGTGGGCGCATGGAAAACATTTTGCCGGCCATAATTGAATACTTTTTTTTACACAATTCTCTAGGATTAGTAAAAAAACGACGAAAAAATAATTTTACTAAAAAACAAAAAACAAAAAAATTGTTTCTTTTATTATAATTTTAAGGAACTTTAAGAGAACTTGTAACAATTTGAAAAAAAAATAGAAGAAATATAGTTTTTTTGTTCGTTTATTCGTCAGATTGAGCACAAATCTTAAATCATTATCCAGACTCGCAAAGAAATAATCGTAAAGTAGGCAAATTATCTCGTTTGGCATGACTAAACATTTCAGAAAATATTATCATTTTTCGATAACGGAAATTAATAAAAAAGAATTTTGATCTCAATAACGATATATTTGTTCCAACACAATTTGAAGAACATATTGCATTTTTTGAGCTTAATAATCCATAAAAAATTTCACAATTAACTCCTCAGGTTTATTTGTTCGATTTTGCGAATAAACAGCTATTACTCGTAGAGTTCATTTAATCGCTTTTGCGAACAGCTCATACAAATTGTTGTTTACTTTACCGTCATGGTTACAAATATGATCTAGACGGCGTTAGAAAGAAAATAACTCTACGCTTTATATGCAAATCTTGAAGTTAACCACAGGGGATTAAAAATTGATACGTCTATGAAACCAAAGGTTCCTACCACAATTTGAGAAAAAAATACGAAACTTTTTTTAGATGGACATAATAATTATAATATATTTGTAGATAATATTTATACTAAAAATATATATATTTTGTTCATTATAAGTAATATTAGTTCAGTTTTTAAATGTAAAACGAGCCATTTTAAAACTATTTTTGTTTAATTTCAATATTTTAATATTTAAAAAATAACTTTTTTATTTCAAATAATATTTAGAAAGAGTATTTCATCACCTTTCAAAAACAGTTTTCAGTTTTCGGATAGGTTCAGAAATATTAAGTTTGTTTGGATTTGTTGCAAAGTGGAAATACACACAAATCCTCCGACTTTCTGGTAGCATCTTTAACAAATATAATATTCAATCTGCCAAAGCCCTGACGGGTTAAATTTAAATAATTTAATGGTTTGATAATTTGGAAGAACGGACATTCAAGAAAGCAGCAAATTACTTGACATAATTGTACATCCTTGACTAAATTACATAAGGTAATTATTATGCTGTCTGCCCTTTTCAACAAGTTACCCATTTAAATATGAAAGGAGTTAAAGTTTTTGTTCCTTAATCAAATTCAGTCTACTTTGATTAATGACTGCTAATTAAATTTTTGGACGCGCTGTGTGCGTGCCAAAAGTTTTCAAGGAAATTTAACTGTCACCTGCTTGGACACCCTTCTAATAATTTTAATAAGGCCTTAATAATATTTTAGTTTAAATACATTAAAAAAATAACTTTTCGAAGGATATTATTGTAAACTGGAAGAAATAAAATAAGGGTCGGTCAGATAAACTATACTAACGGCCATTGATCCTAACTTTTTGAACGGTCAATTTCAAGCTCCGATCAGCCAAGTGATTTGTTCAGTAACGTTCGATTCGTCTGTTTCCAAATATCTTTACCGTTGATAATCTTAAGTGGCCCCTCTCACTTTCATCGGCAATAAAATGACATCAAAGTAAAAACTTTCAATTTTAAATTAATATTGAAAAATTAATTATAGTATTAATTATTAATGCATATAATTTTTTTTAAATACTGAAATACATAAACCGATATTTTATATATTTTAAACAGACGTATGTAATATGTTAAAAATATAGTATTTTCTTGACTTTAATGATACCGTGTTTCTGTCGACACTTTTTATAACCAGTAATTTACTGAGGTAGGCTTAGTCTAGTAGTTTGGCTTCCTTAAATTGGTTGATTGCACAGTCGTCAACTTTCCGTTGGAAAGAACATAGTTGCGCGATTGAGCAGTGTTGAGCCAAAATTTTGGTTCATCTGTTAATCAGTAGGATTGGGAACAACGGCCGTAACTAACTAGTTGACTAAATATCATGCCATTTCCTTGTAAAGAGTAGCAGATACTCTCGGTATCGCAATGGTAAAAGATCACAATTTGGAATCGAAACGTTGCTTGAAATTAATCTAGCTGTGTTTGGTGACCAGATCTGAATAGCCAGGTACTTTACAACCTTACCCTTTTCCATCTTCTTACTTTCACTATTCTCTTCTTCTACTCTTCTTCTATCACGTCATACGCCGATTGAGAATGCTATAGTACCACTAGCTAACAGTTGGAACTATCATGCATTAGCGTAAAAAAAAAAAACAAAAAATATTTATTTATAGGCTCCAAACAGTTGGGAGCAGTTGCGACAGTTAAAACATTCTATTTTCGGTTGTCTGTGATATGCGTTAGTTATCTGCGTGAAATTTGGATAAATTAATTTAAATTTGTGTGAATTTAAGTGTTATTTTTAAAATTGAAACTGATTATTGCTTGAAGAATTCAGACGAACCATAGAGTAGGTACTCGTACCTACGTGTAAAGGTAGAATGGAAGATACTTTCACTATCGCCGTATCAGCAGACCACCACTCAGAATTGAAACTTTGCCTGAAATGGCTTTGGCTGTCTCTGGTGACCAAATCTTTCAGCCAGGTACTTTCCCACCTTCTTCTTCCCAATCTGCTTTCCCTCCCCGCTACTTTAAGTCTCACAACATACCCCAGTTGGGGATGCCATAGTCTCACTGGCTCTTTACGATTGGGAGTAGATGGGTGTCTTTATACGGTGTCACACATACATTTTTTTTTATAGAAAATTGCCACTATCAAAATTGGAACTGATTATTGGAACACACTATTCAGTGATAAATAAAAGTTGTGTAATATATGTTAATTTTATAGATAATTATAAAATGGGTAATTTAGTTAACAAACTACTTAAGAGTAAACATTTCTCGTGTTTGGGTTGGGGAGTAGGGCCATTCTATTTAATCAGATAGGTATGTAAATTAACCAATACCATTTACCCTTATGTTTTCTTTGTTACACAGAGCTTATTTTGTTGAAAATATAAAAAAAAACATTTATTAAAACATGATAATGATAAAATAAGTAGAAATGAGTTTTTGATTAAAAGTATATCTAAAAACTTTTATTTGTGTGTATCCATTCTGTCTTTGTGTTTTCTTGTTTCCAGAATCAATTATTCCAAAGGCTTTGTCTTAAGTATCTCTTGTTGTTGTAACTTGTGTTTGTAAGCAATGTAAATTGTGTCCATTGAGACCTTTCATTTGAGCAAACGCAAAACGGAGTTTTCCCCTGACTGCTTCTTAGTAGTCGAGGCGAAGGTCTTATTTGGTTCTGCCTCACTAAATATCCTGACCTTCTGCAGGGTCGCTGGTAGTTGATACGATAAATGTATAGATTATTTATAGAGGAGACATTTTCTTGCCAAATGTTATGTAAACATATTTGTGAAATGTAAACAATATTATGATGTTAAAAAGTACAACGTATCGCCGCAGAAGAAGCGATTCAAGCGTGATGTTTCCTATAGTTACCTAACCTACTATTACAATCAGAAGGTTTACTTGTGTTTTCTCATTGAGAAATACTTCTTATTATTATCTGCTTTACTGTTTTACTGCTTTACCTTAAACTTAAAATGTCATTGATGATACAAAAGTCCAATTGCATACAAGCCTGCACACTTAACTATAATTAGTAAGTAATATAATAATAAAGTAATTTGTTCCACAGTATATAAGTTAAGTGTAAATGGCTACAAGTCTTCCATCAAACAAACATGTAAACACGCTATAATGACATTTCCGTGATGGATGATTTGTATCCATGGAAACGTGAAATTCCCTTAGAAAAACATATATTGGCTGTAATAAAACTGGCATTTTTTAAATCAATGACTACACGTAATTCTGTAAACATATCGCGTTTTTTTTAAGTTTGAATTTACGTAAACAAAGTCTACAGCAAGCGGACGGACCAGCAACAATGATTATTCCGTTATCTAACGCATTCAGAGATACTGAGATATCTCTATATAACACTGAACTCTTTAAACATTTCCCATGAAATACCAGTCACGCTGTATCTTCAGCAACTTCCACAGTATAAAACAAGAACACTTATAAAAAAAATTGTATTTAAAATATTGACCCAACCTACCTAGGCACGGTAACTCACTTTTGTTTATTTTACAAGCGGGACTTAACTAACTTGGATTCCCTCAAGAAATCACAAAAAAGCCGTGCGGAATTAAGTTTTGTATGAAAATACATACCTAGTAAATAATATATTTTCTTTACGTCGCTGATTTATTGAGCACACAGATGGTACCTTCGTCCACGATGAAAAAAATTCCAACTGGAATTGACTGAATGAACAGTAAGGCAGTGAGTCACTTATAGCCACAGAATAAAGAAATGCTTTATGGACGTGTATCGTTATCCAAATATTTGGCCAATCGGGCTTTGAATTTCCAATACAAAATGGTATTTGAAGGGGATTGGGTAATAGTGCACGGAAAAAAATGAGTTTTGCTAATTTATTGAAAATCTTCAAATTATTGAAAACGTGATTCCTGATTAACTATGAGTGAATTCCACATTTATCGGAACACGTGTTCAAACATCTGCATTTGACTTGTTAATATACAATGACGAAATGCTGAAAAATTAGGATTTTTATGAACACGTGTTCTGACTCATAATGCGTTCTTATTTTACTAACAGTTTATTAAGAAACCTATCAATTCATTCGTTAAGGGCCTGCGATCCCGTTTTTAACCGGATAGCGAATAATTTGAACAGATTCTTAAAGAATTTGAAATTTTTATATCAATTTGTTATTGTTGTACACAAAATTTATATTCGGATTTCTATATAATAATATATTCAATTTCAATAATAATGATAAAATGTTCAATTTTTAGTGTTGAGAGATGCTGAAGAAGTTATTTAAAATATCTGTTCAAAAATGCTTATGATTACAATAAACTTGAATTGTGTTTTTAGATTCTCACGGCCAAAAGCATTTTTATTGTTTGTTTTTGGGGTGTTATGCCGTGTTGCGCTAACTCCTTCTTTAGCCGACATTTTGGACAGCGTTGCAGTGTCCATCATCAGGGCAGATCCGAAGATCCGAAGATGATCACATCTTCGGATCTGCCCTGATGATGGACACTGCAACGCTTTCCGAAACGTCGGCTAAAGAAGGAGTTAGCGCAACACGGCATAACACACCAAAAACAAACAATAAAAATTGAATTGTGTTGTTGAACGGTGAGAGAATCAATACATTATTTTAAAAAATCGTTGAACTTTATAACTTACCAGTATTTATAATATTTTTATAGGTGTATCTACTTGACGGTGAGCTGTTGTTTTCACCGCTCCGCAAGTATATTTATGGAGGTATACGATAAATTATTGATTAAATGTAACAAACGAAAGCGAAACAGGGTTTTGTTCGCCAAGGGCGGCGGGTTGGTTTACAAAGGGATGTGATGAGCACTCGGGGGTTGAATAATGCCCTCGAATATTTTCAATACAGGGTCGTTAATGTGATTTGTGGAGTGCGGTAGCCTTACTTTTCCGGCGCGGGAATAAAAAGGGATTGTTTTTGATATTTCAACACCGAAAATCTATTGTTTTCATTTATAATTTTTTTGCTGCTATTACTTTATGTAAATGACGCATTTTTAAATAAGTGAATGGAGGTCAAAAACATCTCGCTAAGAATGATCAGTATAATTCGGAACGTTGGCTCGATAAATTTGCAGATTGCAAACCGTAATTGTAAATTTTAAGTTTCTTTGGATTGTTTCAATAATTATTCATGAATATATCCCAAGAAACCTAAAACTAACAGATAGACTTCAACTCTATTTATCTTAAAAAATACATTTATATAATTATTAGTTTTGTCGTATTTCTTGATATAGTGTATTTATTATTACTTCAATCTTTCCATTACTATTTTTGATATGTCTAACTAATGCCTAACATTTTCTAAAGCCAATAAAAAAATAATTAATTAATTTCAATAAATAGTTATATAGTATTACAAAAAAACTAACAATTTACTTCAGTAATGTCATTTTATACTCCTCAGTATTGACAGATATGTAATTTTATGGTCGAGAGGTACAAAGATGTTAAAACGAACTTAATAAAACCAAAAACTGCCCACGCGTTTGAAATTTAATCAAAAGGTAGCAAGTAATACTCTTGTGTTTAATTTTTGAGATACCATATCGTGTTGCGCTTCCTTCTTATTAAGCCAACGTATCTTACAGCGCCCATAATTAGAGCAGATGTATTGTGATGTTTATTGTTCGGTGTAATGTTACTATCTTAAAGTTGTCTTGAGTTAAAATTGGGAAAACATTCATACGGTAGAAAGCTTTTAGGTTTTTAGATAGGTCGAATAAATCATAATTATAAAGTAACCCCTTGAAATAACTAATTTCCATTTTTTTGTTAAACCGTTATAATCTTGTTAGGTTCAGCTCTTCCGAGCACGTCTCATACGCGGAAGTCTTGGTTGAGATAAATAGAAAACTTCACTACGTGTTCGGGGTTATTCGCGGGGTAAAAACAACCCTAAGGTGCACAGCCATTGTTTTAACGTTCATTTTAAAAGCAGAATTTATGATTATCACAGCTGACTACAATTTCTTCAGTAAAAAAGCAAAAGAAAAAATAAAAAACAGGTACGTGGAAAAACATTGCTGGAAATTTGTTGGAAATAATTCTTACTTCATTCCTGGTTATTTGTGTCTTGTTTCTAAAGACCAAATAAAGGTAAGCTAAGAAAAAAATATGACAAATCTGTTTGCCCTTTTCAAAAAAATTATGTTCTTTTCAAAAGATTTTTGGCCAACTAATTAAAAATATTGACATTGTTGATGATCCAATAAATAAAGCCGTTTTGGTAAAGATTGGCCAGGGGCGGCGCAATGAATGTCATAAACCATGTTATAAATCATACTTTGCTTTTTCTGTCCTCTTTTGTGGAGGGGGTCTGCCGGGTCATTGCCAGGCAAAACAACGTAAGACGAATAAAGCTTCATTCACGCTATGAGTTTTATAACGCTTTGCAATATTAATAATCGCTTACGAATAATATGTAGGTTGTGGACATACGATTTTGACAAGGGTGATCTTAATAAGGCTACTAAACACGTAACAAGTACATTAATACAACTTTATGCAAATTACTTCTTATAAATGGCTGATTTTTATTTATATATTTTTAATGTGATACCTCACAAGACCGCCTCTTTCTGTACAGTGTAAAGGCATGGAGCTACGGCGCCGCCCGGTTGGGCAGCGTTGTGAGGCGGGTCTTGAAAAGGCCCGGATTATATAAAGGAGGAAAACAGAGGACGGCAACTCGTTCCACATACGAGCCAATTTACACAAAAACGAGTTGAAGAAGCGGCCTGTTCTCAAGAAGCCAACTGTAAACGGGTGTTTTGGTCGTGTACGTCGAGTTTATCCCACGTGCACCGGGGATCAATGCTGTTAATTGATGATATTATTAAATTGTTGTTACGTTTGATTTCTAAACTAAACTTTCACGAAAGTCGTGCCTATAATCGGAGAGTAAAATTGTCTCGTTTACAAACTGTTGAAAGATATTGCAACCTGGTAAAGATCACCATTCAGAATCGAAACGTTGTTTGAAATGGGTTAAGTCGTGTTTGGTGACTACATCTGACTAGTTGGGTACATCTCCATCTTTCTTTTTTCCGTCTACACTTCCTCCCCATTCCTTCAGCCTCACGATATGAATACCTCGAGTGAGGATGCCGTGTCTCACAAGCGACGGCAGACTCCTACTCGGTTATTGTAATGCGATAATGACAAAGCAACTGCAAGAAGTCTATGCGCCGAACATTTAGCATCCTTGTGAACAAGGCTTTGGGAGAAACTTTTACTCACAGAATAGACGTAATGGGAGCTTTGTTAGGCTGGAATTACAATACGCGCATAAAATGAGATGTCACTGGCAGATAATTAGAATTACGGAAATTGAATGTTAGATGGGGACGCGTTTTAACTGATGGCTTCATAAAATTTTATTGAGTCATTATTAACGGTTGAACGACCTGAAACCTTCCATCAACATCATTTACAAAAATCGATCGAATAGCTTGTCATTATGATTTTATCGTTTTGCGCGATATATCTGACGTTTTTTTCTAACTGAATACCTAGAGTGATGTAATTTGTACTTTGAAATTGATTTCTCTCGCTGAAAGATAATTGCCAGACTGTTTTTTTGTAACAAAAAAGGAATAATAACATTTTCTATGTACAAACATATGAAGCTGCTAGTTCGAAAAAACTCACGAAAGTCCTATATTGTATTCGAACTATCGTTCGCAACTATTGTGTGGAGCTATTGTTTGCAACTATTGTTTAAAATTAGTATTACATCTACCTATATTGTTTGCTCTAATTGTTTATCAAAAAATCTGTTATGCATTCGTTTATCATTGATTTGCCAGTTTTTAAAAATCAGATGCAGACAACAATGTTTCCTCTTATTTTGAAATCTCATTAACACGGTAACCTTCGTCTTGTTTCGAAAGTGAAGAGTGCTAAATTTCATCAAGCTAGTAATAAAACTCTATAAAAAACAAAACAATGCCACCACAGACTCTTCTTTACATATCATTATGTAAGTATATAATATAATATTTACATAATAAATATATTGAAAGATTATGAATCTGTACTTTATCTAACTATTTTTGTCCTATTATATCATATTTAGAACAATGTAAACCCTTAATTTTATACATAATTTGTATGCAGACATCCATCATTGTCTAAAGTAGTGTTTTTCATTCTCTTTAAGGGGAAGGTCTCAATTCTTTTGTTATATTTTAGAGGTGGTGTAAAATTTACGTCAAACTCTCTTGTTTACACATCGTGAGAAGAAATTCACAAAAAATTATGCCTTGCCACCCCACTTCACTGGATCAAAAAATGGATTTTATCTTTAGAAGAATATTCCTCCATGAGTTTTTAGATAAATTGTAAAACTTTGTGGAAAGGAAGTGAAAACAATGGCAGCCATTAGTTTTATTTTCCCGCTGATTGAATCAAAAATGAAATTAAGTTTGTTCATATGAAGGTCTCTAAATATGAACTCTTGAATAAGTGAATTGATTGTATGAATTTTTTGACCGACAATTTGAAGTTACATTAAATTTAGTTTTCCAAGATAAAAATTGCACTAGTTTTAATTTGACGATCAAAATTGTTTTTTTAAAAGTGGCTTATATTAATGTGTGTAGAAGCTTATTATGCTTAGTATAAGATTTCAACTCTGCAGCCCGCAGGTGAAAAGGACGCTATTCTCAGCTTTCTGCACTACCTTGTATACTTGCGAGCTGTGGGCCAATTTCAAAAAACGAACCATGGAAAGGCTACGGATTCAATATAACAATGCTTACCGCATAATGTTCGGACTTCCAAGTTTTGCAGCCCTAATGAGAACCAGAGTAGCAGGAACGAGGGGAAGGATCAACAACTCCAGAAACGTCCCCATCATCGAATCCCGCCAGACCTCAGGATCGAGCATCGAAAAACATTTGAGAAAAATATTGGCCCCCATAATTATCGCTCCGATATACCAATAAGCTTACAAGAAATGTAAATGATTTATGATATCACTCTCCATTCTATATATTTCCTTTTAATTTTTCTTATGTTTTATTTGCTTTATCAAACTGACATTTTATATTTTATTTTATTTGTACTTACTTGAATCTCTGTATATAACATTGTAGTTATATTTTATGGAATGTGTGGGATTGCACTCACCTCTCCACATTCTGGAATAAACTTTTTAAACTTCCGATTTAGTTGTCCGGGTTAAATCTTCCCCAAAGGAAAAGCTTAACCCTTCCACTCACTTTTCCACAAATGATCATCTAGTCAATCAACATTATGTAAGTGCATTATATAAGCAAAATAAATACAAAACAATACAAGAACAACACGTCAAATCACCAGAGATCAAATGGGAAAATAATTCACCGTCTCCAGATATTTTCATATCAGAGGGTTCGGCTCGGTAGAACTTCTAACAGCGCCTATAAATCCTACTGATCCCTCAACATAAATATTTAAAAAATCTTTTGTTATCCTACATGTATCCAAATTGACCAAAATGACCGACTTTTGCATCTTTATATATAATTTTTTTGATAGATCTAATACGCCTAAATTTTTAATTAGAGAGCTAGGTATAATGCCAGTAGCCGAAATAACGAATGGTAATATTTTTATAGTCTGAGAATGCCAAATTCTTTTTATTTCATTTCCTAAATCTGTGTATTTTCTTATTTTTTCACTAACAGATTTTTGAATATTACAGGAATTTGGAATAGCGACATCAATGATATAAGTTATTTTTTTAATTTTGTCATGTAAAACTATATATTATTATTATTATTATTAAATATATACTTTTGATTAAGACGTGTTAAGAAGTTTCAATAAACTGTTTTAGAGTGGGTTTAGTAAGTAGCATATTAATAACTTAACTCGTAAGTTAAAATACAGCTTCGTTTTCAACGCTTAAAATTGTTGAAATGGCAATGCTAAAGATTCACATTGAAGTTTCACAATGGAAAACTTTTCATAAATTATTCAAAGTAGTTGAAGAAATACAAAACTAGAGAGATGCTTCATACGCCAACCTTTTCATAAATACGGAGAAGTTATAAATACTGACGTTCAGATTAGGAAACGTTTTACAATTATTCAACCTTTTTCACAAAGGCACAGCATAAGCTTAAGAAAGTAAAATGGTAAAATGTTTTTGTTTTTTATTTATGTCAACCTTGAAAGTGAAAAATGCAAAGTAGTGAAAGAAAGAGAACGCCGAGGAAATAAAGAATTTTATCGGAAATGTGGAAGCCTTTTCATAATGTTAATGCAAAGTAATTTAAGAAATACTAGTTTTATTATAAGTAGACGACGCTTGGGTCTTCCAAATGCGATGCCAATTTAGCCACTGACCGTTTAATTTACATACGTCGAATTGCAAAAATGAATTATGTTTCTGCATCTACAATCGGTAGCCTTTAGTAAAACATTGTATATTTTTATACTTAACTGAAAACACGAGAATTCTTGTTTTTTTACTTAAAAAATAAAGAGAAAATGCTTTCACGGAACGCCTGGCAGATGTGACACAACGAAATTGATTATTTTTAGTGTAAATGAAAGTAAACATTTCTTTGATGACAAAACAATATATTCATTGTTATTAAAATTAGTATTCACGAACAAAAATATTACAAATTATAAATCATTATCGTTTAGAATAAATCCACTGCCAATTTTAGTGAGAATAGAAGCAAATATACCACACAGAGTTTTGGTGGCCGAGAGGAAAAAAGCCGACGAGTTTCGTGCAAGAGCGGTTTTACCGTCCTGTGCGAGCCAAAATATGTTTCCAATCAAAAACTTTACGATTCCCGAAGATGAAGAAATGTATGCCACGGTACTAACTATACACGGAGAAAAGTTAATTTATTGAAAATCTCTTAAAATGTTGGTAATCCGGTTTAAAACGGGATTACAGCCCGTTTCCTGATAAACTTTTTGTAAATTTATAGTCTTATATCAGAAGACGTGTTCTGCCATTGTGATTATATTTCTTCTTTTTTTTTCTTTATTAAAAGAAAGACAAACATTCCCGGGTACGATTTATCTGACAATATTTGAAAATCTCCTACTACCACCACAGTAAGCGGAAAATGTTGCGTGTGTTGTGATGGAGGACTTAGCCGGCCGAGGAATTGAACACACTACGCCTGAGTGGGACCCAAGCGCGATGTCAACTCGGCCACCGACCTGTCGTATAATATGTTAAATATGTTCGTATTTTACTAAAAGTTTATCAGGAAACCGATTTTTAAGGGTCTAAAATCCCGTTCTTAACCAGATTATGAATAATTTGAGGATATTTTTAATAAATTATTAATACTAATATTTTTATATTTTATTAAAGGTAAACTTGTGTTTTCAAGACAAGGTTTTTATCCAAAAGGACAAAAGATTACATATTACTGTAAGCAATAATTATTAGCCTGAAACACAAACACAAATTTAAAAAACTTCCGAGAAAAAATAAATGCCGCTGACGGGAATGGTTTCATTTAAAAAATAATAACATTTGACAAGTCAAAAATTTCACCATTTAATGAAGATATAATATATCTACGCCACCTAGTGAGAAATTAAGTATTTAGCAATAAATTTCCTACAAATATGAAGCTAGTTGTTTTCAGGCGAAAAAGATCAAAAAGCAATAATTGTTGAATGAAGTACTAGTATATATTGAATTATTTGGTGGTTAAAAATAAGCCAACGTAGCACAGTGGTGCCGTTCACCTGACCGAAGGTGCGGGTTCATTTTCCGCTGGCGGCATTTATTTTTTCTCGAAATTTGTTTCAATTTATATTTGTGTTTTAGGCTTATAATAATTTGTAATAATCATTTTTCTCCGTGTATAGTAAGTACGGTGGCAAACATTTCTTCATCTTCAGGGGGCTGGGGTAGATTTAGTGAGTCGCTACGTTTGATATATGAAATCGTGGGGTCTGAAATAAGAGTGATATATCAAAAGGCACGGTAAAAACTCGGGTTTTATCGGTGGAACAAGTTTAGTTTCCCTGGCCCGGTCGGCTATCTTGCTGCTGCGAGTAGGAAGTTGGGAACTTTTGGGCAATTTGTCAGAGTGGTGGGGAGGGGCGGGAGGATAGGGTGGAGGAATGAAGCGACCCCAACAGTTTCACGTTATTCTTACAATTTCATTTCGGATCCGCGTGACAGGACCTTTAAATCGTTCCTCCATTTGCTGACCGCTCTCGAAGAGTAATGCCAGTATTTATTATTATTTAAACAACGGTACTCTTTATTCCGCTTTATTTTAGTAATACTGGGAGGAAAATAGTGTAATATTATATACTGGCAAACGTGTAATCGGCGTTGCTCTACTTTTCTCTACTTTCAATTAATATGACATCCATGTATTATATATATAAACCTTCCAGAAGGAATTCTCTAAAAGTTAGTGAAAACCCTATCAAATCCGTTGCACAGTTTAGAAGAACTAAGCGCACAAACAGACAGACGCGGATAGTGACTTTGTTTTATACTATTTAAAGATACCGATGTATTGTCACGATTGGGAATTCACTAAAAGTTTATCAGGAAACGACTTGTAATCCCGTTTTTAGTTCATTATGATCTGGGATGTTCCGGGATGTTTCCCAACTTTCCAGACTATTCCAAATGAATGTTACGGGATGTTCTGGAATGTTTTGGAATGCTTTCGAATACTCTCAAATGTTTTTGACTGTTCTATAAATTTCTAGATAGTGAAACTTCCAGCCCTTATATCTTCAAAAACACGCCCTTTAGGTAAAAACGTGAACCTTCTTCATTGATGGGGGATAGAGGGCTATCAAACCATATAACTCCATTGAGCGTACCGGGACGCGTTTCTGAGTTTGAGTAGGTACTCTTAAAGTTCTGTGAATGTTGATCTTAAATTTTAGTTTTGTGAAAAACCGGTCAATAATAACATAGTAACGGAACTTGAATAGAACCTTCACAGAACTTAAAAATCAACATTAAAATTTCAAGATCGTTAGTTGGTCGAGTGGTCCGAGCGTCTGCTTCCAATACTCAGCTTTCTAAGTAAGTCATTATTAATATGTAGAAGGGATTAAAATATTGTCATAAGTTGTTGTGTTTTTAGTGCCTTATGCGTATTTAAAAACATTTATTTAAATTTATAAAAACAATAGATGGTTAACTACTATTGCTTACATAAAAAGTTTCTAGCTATAGTCATTTTTTAACACTATATTATGGAGATTTTCTGCAATATTATTAACAAGAATTGACTTGTTGCGATTCTAGCAGTGCGAATGTTCGTGTTCCGGAAAGTCGATTTCAAAGCAAGCCATGTCCCACTTTTACATTAGACCAGGATATAGAATAGTAGGATCAGATGTTTATATGTGCTCAAAGGTAAAAATGAAATAAAATCACATGTGTGATATTGAATTCTTTTGAACAGGTTTCCAATGACCTAGTTAGGTGAACAAGGAAAAATGCAGGTCTCAAATAAATACGCAGCACAAAATATTTAAGGACGTCTCAAAAATCTCAAAATTTCATTTTCATCATGGAAAATATATATTATTAATAAGTTGAATCATTGAAAAATATCGGAAAAACAACGCTCTCTCCCTCTTTTTTATACGTCCATGGGGATGTTACATTTCGGTACATTGAAATGTTTACAATTTCGTACATAAGGTTTATAAACAATGATTGCAAAAAAAAAATTTCATTACAGGGTTTAACAATTTGATTAAATAAATAAAATATTAATTGAAATTATTAATAAACAATTTTGACGTAAACACAATGTTTCGTTATTCTTTTAACACAGAATTTGTTGAATTAAAAATATCAATATCATTGGTAAATTCATTTGCTAAACTATGTAGGCGAGGAATTGGCGAGATTGCTACATAATTTGCTTGTGAATGGTGACATTAAAATAGGTCTTAATGTTTAGTGTGTCATGTAGGCACTCTTAAATTGACTAGACTGAATAGTCCGTAAGTGATTCACTCAGTATCATTAAAAAACTATTTTGATATCAATCAATTATTTGATCCGTACCGTAAAGCAAAATTTTTTTATGGATTATGCCCAATAAATACTCTCAAAGAATAAGTTGATCTTTGACATGAAACTTTCAGAGCTTTCTATTTAGGAAATCTCTAGGCCAATGCACTCACTGTCGCACATCGATTTTTCTATGGACCGTATGGAGTATTGCACATAACAATGTATTTTCAATTGAAATATTTTCAAGAGAATTCTAGAGAAGAGATTCTGATATATTACATAAGCATATTGACTTTATTGACTTGACTGAATTTCAAACTCCGAGCTTGTTATAATGAATTTTGCACAGATTTTTATTTCCGTAATTTCTAGACCAACGTTACAATATTTAACCCAAATCATCATTTCTATCATGAAACGAGTAAAATAAAGCATGATGTAATTTAGTTCGATCCATATATTCAAAATGTTCGATAAGAAAAAAAAATATCGAAAAAGAGAAAGATAAATCTCGTGCGAATCCGGCAAGTGACCAGCTTTGCTACGTTTGGTGACTTAGCAGGGTTGCCTAGCTTCATGAAGTGAGGTTTGTTCAGGTCATTGCGATAGGTGGCGGGCCGGGCCGATTGTGTAGCGGGCCGAATCGGAAAAGGCTGGTTGAGGGAGACTTTTGCATCTTTCCAGCCGGAATGCCTCAACACACAGACCGTCAGATTCCTACCCACCCCTCACATCTTTCTCCTTCCCGGAACCTCCCCTTCTTTATTTCCTTTAAAGAACCTGCACACAGCATTCTCAATCCTTTATGGAGCGTAGGTGAAAAAAAAAACAGGAAAAAAAAATACACACTTCACGTCCAGGGCCGTCTTAAGCTCCTGGGTACGCTGGCTTTAGCAGTCCCTCATTTTGGTAGGGGTTGCTAAAGATTTTCAAAGATAAAAATGCACTAAGTTTCAGGGCCATGCAATAAGTTTAGGGGTCCTTTTTGAAAGTAAAAAACCCACAGGAAAACAACAAAAACAAAAAATAATGTTTCTGTACTATGAGTTCCGGGGGCCCTTCTGGCCGGGGCCCTGGGCTCGTGCCCCGCGTGCCCGTAAGACAAAGACAGAACTGTTCACGTCTAACAAACAGAAGGGTGGATAGTATTTATTTTTTGTTGTTCTCCATAAAACGGTTATATAGTTATATTACAAAGAAGATTACATTATGTGTGTACCACCATCGTTGAAAGTGTTAAATATACGTTAAAATGTTAATAATTTTATTTGCAGTTCAAATAGTGAAGTATAAACTTAAATAGCTTCAAGAAAGTCTTTTTAGCATTTTATGTTATGAATAGGATAGCGCATTTTAATGAAATATGTTTTAAAAGATTCGCTGTACGTTATGCAGAGCAGATTGTCCCAGGAGTATTAATGAAAGCGTGCATAAATGATGTTTCAACAATATAATCCAATTAGTCCGCTACGTGCCGCTAGTCACGTCACGGGCTATTTTCTTCCAGTACCTACCATATCAACACTGGAGGCTTTTAGGTCACAGCTAGTTCATATTAAAATTAAGAGTAGGTAGTTCCTTAGAAAGCAGTAGGTAGAAACACAACTCAATCAGAGTCAGGAGCAGGTATTTTAATCAAATGCAAAACCTTAGATATATTCAAGCTCCCAAGAGTTTGCTGTATTCTGAGTATTTCTCAAGGAATTTAACTGGATATAAACTTTTGTAACGCAATTAAAATAAAATTGTGTTTTTCACTCAAATAAAGTCAGGTCTCTAACGACGAAACAAAAACATCACACAAAAACAAAAACATTTGGTTGGGCTACAACGTTTTTTTGTTTTTCATTGGCCACAGAATTTCCATGGCCCTGTCCTAATGTTTCGCGTTCGCACAAACATTTGGTTGTATGTTTATGGTAAAATTGTCGCTGGAGATACAGACTCATACGTATTATGAAATATCTTGGCAAATTACTTCCATTTTAAAAATACGAAAGGTATCCGGTGCTTAAAAATTCTAAACCCAAGATGAACTGATCGGGGTGGCAGCACGGCTAAGAAATTTCCGACCGAACTGCAATATTATGTGATGGCGTCTTTGATTTGAAAAAGGGAAAAAACATATTGTTCACGGACAAGCTAGCGATCTAAAGACGTCTGCAGGTATCAGACATTTAACGGAGGCTTTTGGCTTAGGATAATAGTTTGCCATGGATAAATTCCGTTTGTTACCCCTTTACAAAAAAAAGTTCTGTTATTCTGTTATTGTTCTGGAAAGGAGATTAGTTAAGCCCTATCTACTGGGTTATCGTCAACACGATTTAATATTATTATTCTGGAAAAGGGGCAAGTCAAGCCCTATCCACTGGGCTATGGTCAACACGATTTAATACTATTGTTCTGGAAAGGGAATTAGTCAAGCCCTATCTACTGGGCTATCGTTAACATGATTTAATACTTTTGTTCTTCAAAGGGAATTAGTCAAGCCCTATCCACTGGGCTATCGTTAA
Organism: Hesperophylax consimilis; assembly: GCF_061612785.1. NCBI lineage: Eukaryota > Metazoa > Arthropoda > Insecta > Trichoptera > Limnephilidae > Hesperophylax > Hesperophylax consimilis. The sequence continues at coordinate 35,396,431 of NC_142844.1, read as the reverse complement.
CACGATTTAATACATTTGTTGTTCTTTAATGATATTGAAAATAAAAGTTTATACTTTGTGATTCCTCGGCTGGCTAAGTCCTCCATCACAACACAAGCAACATTTTCGGCTTTCTGTGGTGGTAGTAGGAGATTTTCAAACATTGTTGGGTTATTCGTAACCTGGGAATGTTTGTCTTTCTTTTTAAAAAAAAAAAAAAAAATTATTTTTCGAGTAGAAGGTTAGTGTATATTTATAATCTTAAAAGTGCGAGGGGTATGGTTTTTTTATATTGACATCAATATGTAAATGGTTTCGTTAACTTCACTACTGATACTACCTTTAAACATATAAAAAATACTGTTAAGTAAACGAAGAGTATTAGTTGAAAGCTTTATGATAAAAATTATGGCCATGTTTGAGCACTTTCGGTACACCTACTTTAAAGACATTTCTTTAATTTCGATGCTTTAGATATATTTAGCTCAAAATTGTTCTAATAGAAGTTGGCTGTATGACTTCAAATGGAAATGATTCATTTGGTGAAATGTAAGCAATTATACACCAGAGTTAAGTGTATTATGTATAATATATGTACTCTGGATGTGCAAAATGTAGTTGGTCGATTTATTGTATTTAATGATATTTATTATATTTACTAAGGTATTAAATGTATGCTTAATTTTATCTGTATTTTGTATGTAATCTGTTGGACATAAAAGCAGCACGCGCTATTGTTTCTCTATCTGCAGGCAGACTGGACAGCAACGCGTGGCGCAGTACAGCTAGTAAATAAATAAAAATAAAATAAATATTTAAGGCGATGCCATACGTAGTAATGCAAAATCATGTGGTTTTGGTAAGAAAATTTGGTCGCCTAGAAATGTTTCAGATGCTTTAATTAAATACTGCGAGTAGAATACATCTTGGCCTTTGAAATAATCGAATATTTTTTTATTTATGTCTTTTTATAAGCCCAGAAAAAAACAACGTAAAGGCCTATGAAAACTGCTTTAAAGTTCAAAATCTCCTACTTACGAACCCATTTTCGGTTATGATTTTATTTTATAATGTAGCAAATTACGTTATTTATAAAATTATCGAAAAAAATATATTTATGCCTGAACATCCACAAAATAAAATAAAAGGCAATTTTTGGCCATGTTTTTTTCTTGCATAAATCAAAACAGGCGGATGGTGTTAAGCGGGAATTTTAACCTTATCGCCATCTACGTAAGGGTTATTATTGATAGCGGCTCAATTTAAAATATTACACGACGTAGTGCATCGCCTTAATCCAAAATGAAAGATTCCTAAACGATGTTTGCTGTCGAATGACTTCGTGGTATAGTTCATTTTTTTAACCACGTAAACGTAGAAAGGTCTTTGCTTTTTTAGTGCAGTACGCGGAAAATAATTAAAAAATTAATTACTTTCAGCATGTAGGTAAGTAGTAGGCTGATAGATGTAGACCCATTGCAGCGCAATATCATATCTGGGTACGCAGATCTGAAAGAATTGTGAGTTCCAACCAGTCGGGACAAGTAAAGTTTAACCTTTGTGATGTTTTGAATATCCACAAAAATAAACGATAAATAATAAACGAACGTGCTCAAAAAAATTTTTTTGTTTAGACAACGACGGAAGATTTATTGACAGACAGGCCTGGAGTAAACAGATTCCCACGGGAAAGGAGAGACCGGAGGAACAGTCGAGTTTTGAACTTGGGTGCATTGACAGCCCCGAGAAAGGGATACAAATCAGAAGTGTTGTTTGAAATTGCAGTTAATTATTGAATTCAAATGGTATTAGAGAATATTGCGGAATATTGAATTAAAGTGAAAGATTATTGATCCGGTGTTTGTGTGAAGTGAAAGTGGTTCGACTCAGTGAGAGAACAATTAATAATAATTACAATAATAATAATTGGATAATTTGTAGAGCGCCGTTTTGTAAAAACCCACCTCAGGGGCGCCAGGTGTTGTGCAATCGCGATTGTGTTATAAAGTTGTGTTGATTTAAACGTGATTTCGTATACAGTTCGAACTAGATTGCTTGTCTTAAAAACATGAAAATAATAAAAATATTGATTGCGTTTTTAAAACAGAGTGAATGTACTTAAAGGCAGGAAGTGTTTAATCGGGCTAAGTTATTGATTTGGCGAGATGGCATTCTATCCACGGAGACCGAAAACCAGAGAATCAAATAGATTATTAACTGTGGGTTCGAATCCTAACAGATTAGGGAGGTACAATTTTATTTACAGGAATATTTAATTACCCTTTTATAAGCGTAGGGAGGAGGTCGAAAATTAAAGTGATTTAGCTATATAGTGTAACCAGGTAAGCTTCACGCTGAGAATGAGAGGTGACTAACTGGGTGAGTTTTTTATATTATTTATTAAATTTCAGAGGACCTTTTTAAAAGACGGATGCAACCGAGGTACAGGAACTAAGTTTACGACACCTGCCGCCCAAATAATGTTATCATTAACAGGGATGTGCTAGGCGAACCGTCAATCAGCTGTGAGCGAGAGACGAGTCAACGACCTTTTCATATATAGGACAAGACGCAGGTACAGTCAGTCAAAGGGGGAAGTTTTGCTAGCGTATGCCGTCCCAAATTGAAAGCGATCGGATGCAACCAGACGGAACAAAATGAAAACTTTTCTTCTGTTATTTGACTTTCTAATTTAATACTTTTCATCTATTGTTTGACTTTCTAAGTTACGAATTGGGATGCACAAAAACAAATCTAAAGTCAAAAGAGGGAGATGGTAATCTCCGAAATAAAACTACCAACCGAACAACTTTTCTCAACAGGTACCTTTCGAGAGGTAGGCAGCCTCTTTAAATTAAATGCAAAAATCAAACCAATTATCCGTTTATACCTACCTGAGAGGATAGGTATTCAGTAGGAGTTACCCATACCTAATACACGAGGATGCTAGTAACCTCATAAAATAATTACTAGAACCGAATATTAAAATACAGACAGTCCTCATCCTAAATTTGGCATTTCGAGTAGACCTTACATATATCTCACATGATAATTGGCTGAATGGGTAGGCACACAACCTATCGTTAAAAAGCGGGCTAAATGTCGACAAGATCGTCGTGTGTTATCTATGTATTGACCTAGAAAGCGATGTAAATCCCCGACGGCGTGGGAGTTACAACGTTTTCTGGAGGTGGCACGTAACTTAGGACCTTGCGTGTCACATTTTCGCGACTAGATTCGTGACAAGGGATGTCATGGTTTTCCCCTTCTACACTCAGTAAAGTAGATTTTCCTGGAGGTGTTTGAGATTGGGGCAATTCTGAAATTGGTGATGAGACCTGGTTTTCTTTATTCTGGCGTGAAGGTTGCCGATTTGGAACAAGGGGAGACCCGGCCGGTTGTGATATCCAGACACGCAGATATCGATCGCCTTGCTCAAATTATCATCCATCAGTTTTGTTTGGTAAGAGGAGGAGTCAATCTTAGCTTGAAAAAAATTCATTTCCTTTCCTCTCCTTCCCCTCCCAAAATATATACATGGATGGCGCCGACAACTAACACCATAAACTTATCGTATGTATATCACATATATAAAATCTAACACTTTATTATATTCACATTACCCTACGATAGGTAGAATCGAGTAGCTAGTGGGGGGGGGAGCAGGCGACTTAGAAGATAAGGTTTATAAAATGGTTTTAAAACACAGCGGTAATGGATTCAACTCACTCTATCTCAAAAGAACCAAGGGATACCACACATACATAAATAACTAGGTTTCTAAACCGAGAAACAAAAACCCAACACAACGTTCGGTGAAGCCTTTTTATACTGAACCGTCACGTGAAATGAGTACGTTCAAGGTCGTACGTCACGTAGACAAACTAGGATGTACACACTTGAAGGGGTGTGTAATAAAGAAAAGACGGCAGGGAGGACCTTCCTACCCCGGATATATATATAACCAAAGCCTTATGGAAAAGTTACCTACGGGACTTAAGGAAAATTATCGTAGAAAGAAGAGAAGGAAAAGTTTGAAGTAAAAAGGGCAGATCATTACACCTTGTTATAGAAAGGCGACATTTTTATACACGTTCTTTTTCTTTATGAAGGGTTACATTAAGGACGGGTGGTTTCGCAGAATTTAAACAATTCATCAAATTTCAACGTCAATTTTCAGGTCCTGTGAAAGTTTAAGTTCTGTAATTATAACACTATGGTCGAGAAGCTTCACAGAACTGAATAATACAAGAATTAAAATAGAACTTCCAATAAAATTGAAAAAGAAATTTCAATGAACTTGAAAATTAGCTTTGAAATTTAATGAGTTTTTCAAATTTCTAAAAACAACCCGTCCCTAGAAAGTAAATTTAAAAAAAAGTTTTTTTGTGAAAATTTTTATCATTTGCATTCTATTATTTTATGAACTATTCATAAAAATGTAAACTAAAAATGAAAACAAAAATAGGTAACGCGTAAGGTCAGGCAGATAAAATATATTCAAATATAAAAATAAAGAGAACTCTTTGATCGCGTCAAAAACAAGAATCATAAACTCCTGAGACATTTTAAAAAAATATTTGTTATTCGTGAACAATATTTATTCTGAAATTGAATATTTTGGAAAACCATGATTTTTTTTTTTTTTTTTTTATATTTACTCCACACAGGAGGCCCTGAAGAAAATAATTTCCCTCGGGGCCTATGTCATCTTTGGGGATGCTGTGTGGAGGGTCTTTTTTTGGAGAGGAAGGAGTGAACATGGGTCTTGAAGAGTCCCATGTTGTAGGAGGGAGGAAATACAGAGGCCGGCAGTTCATTCCACAGCCGAGCTGTTGAACTTAAGAACGAATCGTAGAAGCGACCCGTTCTCATGTGACAAGTGTCAACTGTGTACAAATTATTGAATGATTAATTTTCATGTACAACAATTCTGATATTAAAGCATGTACCATGCTTATTTTGTTTTGATGAGGGGGAAGAGAGGTCACAATTACATATTATTATTGTTAAAACTGTTGATTTGTGTAAGTTTAATTATCAAATCATTAATAATTAGTGTGAGGAAAACTTAGTAATTTACGAATATGTTATCACGATGTCGGAACCCGTGTTCGTGAAAATTGGATAAAAACAAGGAATTTCATCTTGATAATATGGATGTAATATACTAAAAGTTTATCAGGAAACCTCAGAAATCAGGATCAAATAAGAAATAGATTTTCATGAACACGTGTTCCGACATATATTCGAAATTTAATAAAATCAGGAAACCTGTTAATTCATTCGTAATACCTGCAATCCCGTTTTAAAACACTCATTTTTCTACTTGTAGCGGACATAATCCACCAAGGGCATTGTCAGAAGGAAGTTTCGTTATTATTATTAGATAAAAGAAAACAATTGACAAAGTCGAATAGTAAAAAATTTTCTTTTTCGTTTCAGTTTCAAAGGTCCAGGAGTTCTAGTATGTTCCATAGACAACATGCCTACCCAGTTGCCTCGTGAAGCCACGGATTTCTTCGGAGATCTCCTGATCCCCTTCGCCATGAACATCATGCAATCTGATGCCACAAAGCCTCTAGCTGACCACAAATTCTCTCCAGCCGTCGAATCGGTAAGTTCAAACATTATATTTGAATAGCTTATGGTGACAGAACGTAATCGTAAAAAACGTGATCTTAATACTTGATGATATTTTATTTGAGAGATTATCCGTCAATAGTAAATGAAGCTAATAAAAGAATATATCTCAAATATTAATGGATCTCTCACGAGTATACTTGTTATACAAATAATATGCTTCGTAAACTTCACGGCATACCTACCAGATGAAGGTATTTAATATTCACATCGAAGTATATTGGTATGATGTTAAAAATATCTCAAAACACATGACATTACAATGTCATTGAAACGAGTTTCATTATCAATACACCTACGTTTTAACCGTCACGTCGCGTCAGCTAAGTATAATAAATGAAAATAGATTTCAGTCTGAAATAAGTTTGCATTAACAGCAAAATCGGCGCGCAGCGCAAAACAGCCGTTTCAGTTCCAAAGTTTAGACAAATTATGTTCTGTTTATCATAAAATAAAATATATTTTTAAATACATAATTTGTTATTCTATACTTTGGGGGATAAAAATGCGTAACAATATTTAAAACAATAGCGTAAAAAAATATTTACAACACCAGTAGAACTTGCTTAAAGTTCAATTGTATCCTTTGATTCTTAATACGGGAGACGTATAAAAACATTCATTTTCACAACACCGACGATGTCTTAACCTCCTATTATTTTAATTACTTTAATAGGCACTTATACATTCCTGAAATAAATAAATTAAGTGTTAATGTAAAACTTTCCGCATAATATGCAGTCAGTGCAGTTAATGGTTTATTTGTGCGTCAGTGCAAGTCAGTGTTTGTTTGAATGTCGAAGGGAGAGGTTATTCATTTTTTGCTGCAAAAAAGTTTTGTAAACATGAAAACATCCGAAAAAAAGTCAAAGTAATGGTAAGTAGTTATAATTATAAGCATCGTCGCATAGCCAAGTTGATTTTTTGACAACATCCACCGTGTCGGCTAGCGAACACATATAACAAACGGTGTAAAATATTATAGAAACCTTCACCTGTATCGGATTCCAAAGCGTTTTACACATGTGATTCCATATAGATTCGGTATGGAAAATAGGACTATTTTTGATACCGATTATGTTCATTGTGAAGTAGGCACCATTGTTGGAGTAATTTCAAATAAATACCTACAATATTAAATATTTTAAGGATATAGGTAAATGTATTGTTATATGATAAACACATGCAGTGAAATTTCACAAAACAATGATAAGATCGATAAACTTCCCAAAATAGATAATTGAAAGTATTGTACTAATTAATAATAAATATTTTACTGAAAACACCACTCAAATAAACACTTCAAAGTTCAATGATTCCTGGAAAATAATTATAATGGACAGTTAAATTATTTAAATTTCCCAAGATTTAGTTGTAAATAAATCATTAGTATTTTAGCGAACCGTTGTATAAAATAGATATACTAGCTAGAGTATTTACCAAATAACTGGAAATTGACTGATAAATGCCTCAACAATTAGCATCGAAAATTCCACCAACTACATTAATATTCACGGCCTTTGAAATTATATTATATAAATTATTTTTAAATAAAGCCTAGCCACTAAGATCAAAAATTTCAAGATGTTCCGGTAATAGAAAATATTTGCAATGAAAAATAAACAATTATTGGGGTATGAGAATACAACGCAAAATCGGCAATGAAAAATAAAGATATACGCACATCCCGTATAGCGCTGTCCTTTTTTGTCGCTAGCTTAGTTGAGGGTTTTTCTAGATAAATAATAATAAACGTTAAATTTTTGATAATGTTATATTGCTGTCAAGACACCGGAGAGCCATTCTTTTGATTTTGGATGCGATAAGAACAGGATGTCCTTGCCTTTAACTCGAGATTTGCATAACAAAACAGTTGAAAGTGTTAAAATAACTAAAGTGATTCAAGTATTCATCTGGGTCCCCTTAATCTCCTCGCCCAAAATCTACACTACTTTGGTATCGTTATATTTTATTGTTACAGTTTATTATGTGCTTTCAATCTGACCTAATTTACTTCAAAAAGCTTTTGTTCAAACAATCAATTCTATTATAAATGCGTCCACACAGAGATTAAAAGCTTTTTACAGGAGTGTGGATTCGATTGATAGGAGATTCGACGTTGGGTGCCAATTGATAAAGATTTAGATAAGGACTTTAAGCGCGTATGTTGTGATTGTGTAGTTAATATTGTAATAAACTTAGAAGTCTCCGGATAAGCAGCTTTGTTTATAAGGGCGCCAAAATTCAGGGTTTATCACTCTACCGGGCAGAGACGAGATTCTCAACATTTCTGATGTTCTCAGCTCTGATAGGGGACTGTTTTCGTGACATACCAGGGAAAGAGATGACCCTTAACAGAATTAAACAAATAGTTTACAGTAGGTTATTGCTCCAGGAAAGGAGTAGGTAGATATATAAATATTTCTTACCCGGAGACCCACGATTACTAATATAGCTAAGCTAATTCTGTTCGTTAAACATACGTCCACATTGGAGGGTCTCATCAGGCGAACGATGATGTTGAGAGAGAGAGGTCATGGGCAACTCCTGGAGTTAATCCATTATGAGGCCCCGTGTGGGCCTTTCAAGGCTGAAATCAACCCCAAAACAAGTAAATGGATTTTTAGAGCGTCACTCGGATCATCACCAGGATCAAAACAGCCGCGGAATAACGAGATCCCGGATTCAGGATTAGTATATCACACCTGCTTAAGATCGGGGAAGGTGCCGCATTCATATACCGAAGCGCGAACCATCGGATGACCGCGATGCCAGTCGCTAACACCGGGTAGTCAAAACACGACACGTGATTTTCAAAGGATCTTCCATTATTTATTAGCTCTTTCAATACAAGCACGAATCTCCAATTCTTATCAAAACAGTGCATTCCGGAGGTTAAATTAAAACATAGTCCACGGTTATTTAATCCACCAGGATCATGTTAGATTACAATAAATATTACAAAGCGTTGAAGTACAGCAGTCCATTCTGTACCTCCACAAAAAATCCGGAATCAGAAAGCAACCATCTTTACTGCCATGCGGAGCTCTGCCTTCAATCCGGTGTTACCAATAATTTAAAAAGAAAAGCAATAAAACACCAATTTTCAATACGAATCGATCCTACAATTACTAAGTCGGATTTAAGTCGGTAAATATTAAGTAATTATTAAGTCGGGATCAAAAAACTGCATTTTCATGAAATTAATTATTTCATAGCAATTCGCTTCCGATATGAGGTATTTTTCATAGCAGAGCGAAAAATTTTCAGTTTTGGTCAACTAATCATTACAAAAAAATTCCAAGTAAAAGTAATTCGTATTTCTTTTCCAGTTGAGGATATTAATTATTAAGAATAGGTTACAAATACAAGAAGAAGAGATATCCGCTATTAGACATATCACGCTGTAAAAACATGCAAGAAGTGCTTGCTTCTGGATTCAGCAATACTTTACCACCTCTACAATTATTGCAGCAGTTAGTTCACGCCCTTCATATAATGTCAGAGGGACCTAGTCTACCTAGGACCTAGAGGGACGATATCGTCTAGGAAAAAAATTAAACATGTTGTAACTGATGACATATTATTTATTTAAGAACTACAGTCGTAAAAAGACATACAAATGCATACTTTCCATAGATATTTGCTCTCAACTGGTATCAATTATGTTAAAATTTTGTTTATACAGGAAAAGTAAAATTTCGCAGCACGACTCCCTTTTTCAACAGAAACAATTTTGATTCAAAATTTAATATGTTCTTGAAGTCGTTTAGTATTTTTAATTGCGAAGATGTGAAAGATTATGTAAATATTATTAATGGTTTCTGGAATAGTTAGTATTGGTGCTGGCTATTCTAATCTAAAGGAACTAACGGCCGTAGCAAGAATCCCTCGTATGAATAGCAAATCACATGAAAGGATATGTGGATGGTAGTTAAGCTAGCCAAAATTGCCGGTGATGTTGACTGGAACGAGGTTCTAAAGATTACAGTTTGGGTGCTGGTCATAGAGATCTCATAAGACGAACCATGCTGCTTTGTCTGGCGCAGCAATTATTGGATACGAAACAAAGAGAATTTTAAATATTGAAGACAATATTAGTGATTTTTAAACGAAAATCTGAAACAGAAAAATCACTAATATTGTCTTCAATATTTAAATATTACAATTTGAGGTTTTACTCAATAAAGTTATTCCGAAAAATAAATAAAGAGAATTTTGTTTATGGGTGGCAAAAATAAGTTGTGTATGACTTGCTATCGGGTCTCTAACAAAAGTGTGTTCTAACCAAAACGTTAGTGCTATTAGAATTTTGTAGGCTCTTCAAGCGGCATAGAATCCCAAATCATTGTTGAAGGGTTCTAAAGGTCAACAACTTCATACGGATTAATATATTCCAAGTTTATTAACTAATAGCGGATAGCGATAGTAGTGTGAATGAGAAAACATTAGAAACTCTACCCTATTCCAATAAAACCGTAGAGAAAATCGAAAGTCGGATAACCCTTGACACAATTATATAACTAATATAAGTCGATTAACTTTCAACAGATACCTCGTACGTTTACGCAAAATTATTAGTGGATTAAAGATTACTTCGTTTGCCGTAATTATAAATCTATATTTTATAACTATCAACCATTATGACAGCAAGTAAATGTAGGATTTCAGAAATTATATCAAAAGGGACAACAACATCGGAAATTTAATATTCTAAACAGTATTAAACACGTACAGTGGTCAACTTTTTACGATGCCATATGAAAAATGCCATAAAACTATTATTACTTATGGTTGACTTGTGTGTCAACAACAGTAGACCTTGCTTATAATAAAGTATGTTTCATTTTTTTTAATTTAACAAATCATCACAAAATTTTTTGCAAGATCTTAAGATATGTAAGTAGGTACTTAAATACCTAGCTACTAATATAAACCATAATTATATATATATTTTTTTTAAATTTCAAATAAGGAATTATTCACTTATCCACTATCGTTTTTGTGGCGATACAATGATTATATTAGGCAAAAAATACCGAACAAATACAAAACATAATTATGTTCCATTACTAGAGGGTACATACTATATTATAGTATTTCTTTCTCCCCCCTTGTCCTTATGCCCCCCCCCCCCGGCCCCGTAGCCAGTTACTTCATTCCTTGAGAGATGGTGAGCCACCGAAATATTATATCTATCTTCATGAAGATGGCCTAACAAAAGAAGTCTTATTTGTACACATTTGTTGTATTGTTATTTGTAATTAATATGAATTTATCATACTTACAAACGTGAAGAGTTAAAGGTTCACACGTTGTGTGGCAGTTTTCTCGAAAGTGCTTTTGTGTTGTAAGCCCCCGTAAAAATTTAAGAAAATAATAAGTAATAAACATTAATCTATATAATAGTCTAAGTCTAAATTAATAAAAGTACAGTCGAACTCAGTTATAGCGATCACGGAAATAGCGAGTTCACGGCTATTATGAGCAATTACAAAACGATATTTTAGTTCAGCCTTATCTTGATATAATTGTTGACCGTTATAACGAGGTCGATTCACTGATATACCGAGTAAATAATTTTGTCAACACAATTTCTGAATACATGAATTTGAAGTTGGGTTTGAAAAAATAGTTGGGAATTATTCTCGAAGTAAGCATTGACAAAGGGGTGGCATAGCGCGATGGAATTTCCTATCCCGTCAAGAAAAGTGTTAAGTGTTGATACTAGTGCAAAGCTGGGTAGTATGTCTAAATTTTAAAAATAACCCTGAAATATTATGTCGCAAGGTTCCAGTCTTAACGAAATACTTACACGCGAAATTAATTTAATCCATTCTGTTTCAACTGAAGTACCTAGTTTGGATGCAGGTTTCATCGGTGGTTCGCAGAATATACCTAGTTGCAGTTTTAGTAACCCGTAGTCAGTGAACTACATATTGTTTTCCTGCTGCAGATTTCGGAGTTTACATATTAAAATTTTGTATCAAAGTTTTAAACCACAAACACAGGCAGCTAGAACAACATTTGCGGGCAAATAGAAAGCTGAACAAAATTAACTATCAACAGGGATCTAATTCCGATGGTTAGATGAGAAAATAATTATATTATTTCTTCTCAAACTCTCGAATTTAGTTTACAACCTCAGTTTGCAAGCGTCCCTTTGATTGTTCCATTGAAAACAACAACTTTATAAGTTCGTTTAAGCTATGTAGTAGTTCTGCGAAAAGAGGACCTCGCTTCCAAAAAACACGTTTCTGTATATCTCTTGTTTTAAATCAAAACAAAAAAATCCTCTGAAACATCAGATTTTTAAGTAGGTATTTAAATAACTATCTTCTTAATTGATGGGCACGACAAAAACACCTTTGAAAAAAATTAATGAACCCGTCGTATGCTTACGCTAAATTTTCCCCGTACACCAGCTGATTATATTTTCGCAAGAACTGTTGTTGATTGATGTTGTTAATTTTTTAAATTGTACCGCTGTACCAGATAATGCATTTATATATTTACTTTATGTAGTTTCTTGAGGTTACCTACTTATATTCAGGGAATGTTTTTTTTCTCTGATGTAACAAAAAAATATTATGTTATACAGACGTACGGAAATCTTCTTAAGGTATATTATAATTTCCTGCTAAATAAGCGCTATTTACAATAAAAATGTCACTTTTGTGTAAATAAATAAATAATGACTTTTGATAATCAGAATTATGTCATTTAACTTGGAATTTTGCGACCTGTCGGTTCTCAATAAAGTCATTCCACTCGAACAACGAGTGGTTTGACCTACTCTTTGTTCTAGTGGAATGACTTTTGACGTTTGGCACATGTAATTATGTACCTTTGACGAGATCAAAAATATGAATGTCGACCAATAAATGTACTTTCGACAGCGATTGCGAGCGGCCTGGATTTGAGAATTGATACCCTGCTCTATCACAGATAAAATAAGTATATTTGCAAGTGACGAAATGACAAACTAGAATAATGTTAATATAGAATATTTCTTTGCCTAGTGAATAAAATATACTTTTCTTGCAAGTAAAATTTTTCAAATTACCATAAAATGGAGGAAAGTGCGGCAAGCTAATGGTACTTACTATCAATTCCATGGTTCAATCAAATCAAGACTTTTTTCTTCGTGAATAACTCTTTACACTTAAACATCATTATGTAAACTTTAATTAGGTATTATTATTCTCATAAAATACTTTACGCGTGAGTAATTTTATTGCTTTCGGTTTTGCACAACTATACAAGCACATCTCGAAGAGCCTATAAGATATATGTGAATGATTATTTCAGACGTTTATAGTTGTCACTACGGGGCTCCTCTCTCAACCTGTCAATTACCCCGCTACACGTGGAGTTGTCACCCCTTCGTTAAGGACATGGAGAATATACAAGAGGTGCTCTATTTAATATCACATGTCATCATCGTTTGAAACTTATCATTCGAAACGAAAACTCTGAAGCTTTTGAAGACATGACTCATTAGAATTTTGATCTAAACTTTATTTTTAAATCCGCTTACAAAAGTAACATTATAATACAAATTTCCATTCTTTACTCTATATAATATGCTGAATTGGGGGATCGATAATGCCCTTGAATGTTAATAATGTAAGTAAGAAGAAGAAAAAAAAACAATCCCATTAAAAATTTTTAACAACCACACAAGATCATACTTACTTTTGAATTATCCCTAAGTGACCATTTTTTGAGTTTTAAAAAAAATTACGCTTTCCTAATACTACGAAGTGTTATACCGATTTGAAGGGAAACTGATGTCACCAATTAACGTAAGACCTTTTTACTCATGAGCTCTATCCTTGAAGAGTATTTCTCAAAAAAAGTGTACATTTTGGAAAAATAAAGTGTGCCTAGAAACAGTTCAAAAATTACACATGTTTTTAATTAATCATACAAAAAAAATATGCACCATTTTGTAGAATAAATATTACACTTTAACATATCGAAGAATAAACATTACAATCGTATTAATTCGCAAATATTTTAATTTTTTTAAAAATATCGATTTTTACCTTCCATACAAAATAAAATTGCCACCCTACCCACCTCATTTGTTTATACTTCATAAAATGCGATAATAACGTTATAATTTGTGATTTTTTGTAAGTTTTAGGGTCTTAATTAAATGTAGTTTCTGTACAAAGTAATTTTCTATGGGGTTTCATAATAAATTAATAATTTATGCACAAAAAACAAAATGAGACATAGTCATTTACTTTTTAGTAACTACTCTTTAGTTACGTTTTATTAGTACTTCCACCGTAATTTTTGAACCCATTTGTAAAATTTAACATGGGCAACACTAGCCTCTTTCTGATTAGTTGTTGGTCTGACTTCTCCGCCATAACATTAATTGTTAAAATCAGTAACAACGTGTTTCTTTAGTGGGACCACTATTTCGTAACAGGAAATATTATAGCCTTTTTTCACAAAACGGTAAGTCTTTTTCTACTCATCTTTTTGTAATATGTGCGGAACGAACATTGCTAAGCTTACATATTAACACTTTTAAATTTTATCAAACCATTGACTTTTTATAACATAAATTCTTATTACAATTTCGTAACGTTTGTTATGAATTTCGTAACGTAACGAAAAAGTTCAATGTAAAGCTGAGTGTACACAGTTACAACGTGATTAAGAAAACGTAAGTATATTGTTAGTGTGTCTAGCATTTTTATGAAAGTCTTATCTAAGTTTGGTAATAATGTAATATATTATGCACAATGCACAAATATACATATGTATTTAGATATAATAGGAAAAAAATAAAATTTATTATACCATAGAGCAGATCTGTTGATGGCGCTGGAAAGTAGGTAGGTTGTAATACATAGGATGCGCTGGAAATTCCTGATGGTCAATGGCAGAGCAGGTTTCGTCGGACTTGTATGTTTTATCATCGCGATTATATGGCATTATACATAATGACAAGTACTTGAAGATCAAGCTGAGCCGTCCAATACTGGTTTTATTTTAAATAAGCTTTAGGCACTCATACACACTATCCGTTCTACAGGCGCTCTATACAATATTTATAAGTGCCTTAAGTTTTTTATAAAAGCTTATTTAAATATAAATTTATTTTTATTTACTCTGATAAAACCATAACTACAGCATAACTTTTTTTAGGAATGCCCCCAAAAACGAATGCCGAAAGGCAAAAAGCTTACAGAGAAAGACTGAAAAAGGAAAAGCCAAATAAATATGAGGAAATCCGAATTAAGCATTTAACAAAAGTTAAAGAAAATATCAAAAAGAAAAAAGAAATTCTTACAGAAGAAGAAAAAGAAGAGCTACGAGCAAAGTGGAGACAAGCCAATGATAAAAGAGCTGAAAGAAAGAAAATGGCTAATCCTATGACACAAGACAATAATACATTTGAAGATAGAAAAAATGATAAAAAAATCCTAAAGGAAAGACTACAAAAGCTGACTGAAGAAAATACTCGATTAAAAAGTCGAAATAAGAATTTAAGACAGTGCTGTAATCGGATGAAAAGGCAAGTGAACATTCTGAAAATATTATTGCATAAACAAACTAAAACTAATAATGATGCTATTTCCATTGAAACTACTGAAACTCCACGGTGTGACGATACACCATTAACGAAATCAAATAGTTTTTTAGAAGAAACTTTACCAAATGTGTCCACGCCAGAAAAAGATAAGGTGAAAAGAAAGCTAATTTTGCTAAATACAATTACAGATTCTTTAAAGACAGAGTTCAATAAAGCAGATCCCAGAGAAAAGAAAGTACTAAAAAAAGTAGCTACAAACCAAATAGTAAATAAACACAAATTAAAAACAGCTATTTCTAATGTTCTTGGGCTGAAAGGAAGAATTAGAATGACGAAATCAAGTAACCAAATTAAAAAGAAATACCAGAAAGAAATCAAAGATTTCTTTGAAAGAGAAGATGTAAGTAGATCTAGCGCGGGAAAAAACGAGTGCATAACGAGAAACAAAGAAAAAGTACAAAAGCGATATTTAATTGAACCAATATACAAGCTCTACAGAAAATACAGGACAGAAGGTGGTAAAGCATCTATACAAACTTTTTATCGGTTCCGACCGTTCTCCGTTGTGAAACCAAGACTTCAAGATAGGAATACTTGTGCTTGCATAAAGCATTGCAATTTATCTTTCAAAGCAAAATCGTTGAAGAAGCTAGGTTTGCTTCAAACATCTGACATTGATGAACTTATGAAAAATGTCACTTGCAGCAAATGTTTCAAATGCATGTACTCCGAGTGTTCTGAATGCAAAGATAAGAAACCAGATATTGATTTGACCATAAATGAAGATAGTCCCGTGCAGTGGCTTCAATGGAAAATGGGAATACATATCTATACTAAAATTGGAATAAAGAAATCTGAAGAAAAGCAGACAAAGAAGTATTCAAAACAAGTAGTGAAAGGAACTGTGATTACATTAGTTAAAGAATTTCAAGATGATGTACAAAAATTTAAAACTCATTACTTCAATGTTTTGCATCAGTACCTAGCATGGAAAAAGTGTATTGAAAACCTTGATGAAGACGAAGCTGCATTGATTTGTGATTTTTCAGAAAACTTTTCATGCAAGCAGTCGGAAGAAATTCAGGCTGTACACTTCGGAGGATCCAGGAATCAGGTCACATTGCACACTTGCGTACTTTACAGAAAAAATGTGAATCCCAAATCCATATGCTCCATATCCCCAAATAATGAACATGGTCCTGGAGCAATCTGGGCTCATTTGGATCCAATAATGAAACTATGCAAATACTTTAACATTAAAAAGATTCATATCTTTTCTGATAGTCCTGCAACTCAGTACCGCCAAAAACATAATTTCTTTTTGTTCCAAAAAAATATAAAAGATTACGGATTTAAATATGCAACTTGGAATTTCTTTGAAGCCTCTCATGGAAAAGGCCCAGCTGATGGGGTTGGTGGAGCATTGAAACGACAACTTGACAATCATATTTCACACGGCAATGATATAACCAACGCAAAAGAAGCATATGACTATTTAATGGTTAATAGCAAAGTAAAAATGTTTTATATAAATGAAAACGACATTCAAAAGATGACCAAAATGATACCTGAAAACATTGTTCCTATAAAAGGTACAATGAAGCTGCATCAAATTTCAACGGATGGCAACACGTCAATTAAATATAAATTGCTGAGCTGCTTTGATTGCAATAAAAATATCTGTTGCAATTGTTACTACACAAAAGAACACGAACTTCTATCCAACACCCTATCAGAACCAAAAGCACAATGTAGTTACATACGTCAAGCCTTGAAAAAACAATACCCACCAGCTAAAAGATTCAAAAGAACAAATAGTTCTACTACGACCGAAAGTGATATCAGTTTAATTTTACGTAGTGATTCAAATCTAATAGATATGGAATTTGAGAATGAAGGTCATTTAAAGATAACAGATGACGGAGAGAGTTTTAAAAACATAGGAGTGAAAGTTGATTTGAGATTAGATATTAAAGAGAAAACGCATTTTAGGATCAAAGACAAGGAAACGCAGGTAAAAATCTAATAATACCCCTTAGAATTCTGAAATTTCGAATAGTATCAATGGGATTATTAATAAAATACACTTCAATGATTATTTTTTTAATTTTTAGGACTCATCAAATAAGGAAAAAGGCAAGAAACGAAAACCCACAGAAAAAGAAAAAGCAACAATGTCATCTTCATCAAAACTTATATCTGCAAACCGTACTTTCTATGATACTGAAATAAAATGCCTCAAAGAAGAAGGATTAATAACTGAAGACGAAACATATTCTACACAACACGATGAAGAAAAAATAAAAAATAAAGGAAAAGGAAAAGGAAAAACAACAGTAAAACACCAACAAGTTATAGAAGAACAAAAATATCCCATTGATATAATACAAACAGATGACACAGAAAAACAAAGTAAAGAAATAAAAAGTCATATGATAGAAGGGTTAACCACTGATTTAAATTCAATGCCAATAATTTTTTTCGACGATTTAGTAACTGACGAAGTTATAATTACAGTTGATAAATATTTGTCGGATGCAATAACATTTAATGAAGCAGAATTTAATTTCAATAATTTTGATGACAACATCGGAGATGTTATAATAGGAAATAATAATGCCATAGAAAATAACACTGATATTGAAAATATGAATAATGAAAATGAAATTGAAGATTCTCACAAAATCAAAGATAAACCATGTGGAGTGACTATTCTTAAAAACGAAAAACTGGAAAATATCCATACAAAAAAGAAAGTGGTTCGTAAGGGCCTTATCTCTAAATCTCTATCACTAAATGACTATATTCATGCGCCAAAGCGGAGTGATAAACCAAAGACTGAAAAACTGACTGTGAAACCAAATGTGTCTTGGAAAGATTTCAATTATTATAAAGATGAGGAAGAAATTTATAAAACGCTAATGGATAGTGATTCAAACTAAATAATTGTATGTTATTAAATTTTTAATAGTTTAAACAGTGCCTGTTCTTTAACTTCTTAAGATTTGTTGAATATCGTGTTAGGTACTTAAATTTGGGAGCTGATAATTTGATTAAAAAAAAAATATTTGTACTCCCTTGTTTTTTTTAAGCCCCTTACAACGGGTATAACAAAATACAAGTATTTGGGTCGTGAGTTTATGTATGTTTGTAGTATGTACAATAAATAAAAAAGTAAAGGATAATTACTTACATTTAAAAAAGACGAAAACAAATTAAATTTAATAAATAATAAAAAAAGTAAAATAAAATTTGCCATTGTGTAAACAAGCCTTATGTTTACTATTTAGTTACGTCTTATGACTATTTCGTAACACTATTTCGTAACTACATTTTCGTTACGTACATTTATTTTGAGAAATACTCCCATGCCAATAAAAACGACCATGTTTTCAATATCGTAGTGGCAGTATCGTAGTACCATTAAGAATTGAAATGTTGCCTCAAATGGCTTTGGCCGTGTTTTGGTGACTAAATCTGAATATCCAGGTACTTCCCCACCTTCCTCTTCCCATCTTCTTCATTTCAATACACCCTTCAGTCTCACATCTTACCCCAATTAGGGATTCTATTTGCGTGAATATTTTTTTTAGAGGCTCCGAACAGTTGAGAGCAGCTGTGACATTTGAAACATTCTAATTTCGGTTGTCTGCGATGTGCGTTAGTTATTCCCACGTGAAATCTGGTTCAATGAACTTAAATTTGTTTTGAATTGAATAATCATTTTTAAAAATGGAATTGATTATTGTTTGAAGAATTCAGATGAGTCATAAAGTAGATACTCGTACCTACGTGTATAATTAGAGTGGGAAATACTCTCAGTATCGCTCTGGTGTAAGACCACCTTGAAATGGCTTTGGCTGTGTTTGATGACCAGATCTGATTAACCAGGTACTTTCCCACCTTCTTCTCCCCCATCTCCTTCGCCACCAGTCCCCACTACCTTCAGCCTCAAAACAAACCTCAATTGGGGATGTCATGGTCGTACTTGCTCCAGCTGGTTGGGAGCAGCTGTTTTTTCTTCATAAGCTTATCTCATAAACGGATTCCAAACGCCTCCCTCATAGATTATGTTTTTTTGTATCAGTCTCCTAGTGATGAAGCTCAGTCTATGGGTGTCTGGATTGAGTTTTGCCAAAGTCATACATCTGAAGCCTCAAGTCAGTATCAGCAGTGCCTGCTACCTCGGTTGCCTTAGACGTAAAATATATCAAACTAGCGCAGACCGAATCACAGGAAAGTCGTAGAGAATTGCAATCGTAATTGTAATCATAATTATACTCTTATTGTCTCGAATCGTAACCACTATCACGCAAGTAGCAGAGTGCGGAATCGAATTCTTTAGATCGTTGGAGGTTAAATTGGACTAATTGGATGTAAAAAGATTGGAACCATTTTTGACGGTCTGAATTCTCGACGAATTAGTTCCAATTTTGAAAATGGCAAATAATATAATTTTCCGTTAAAAATATTATATTATAGGTAAGTACTTTATTCTTTATCTTATGCTTGTTGAATTCTCCATACAAACACTTCTTATTTTGAAAATTAGAAGTGTTGAGACAAAAAGCAAAGGTTCTAGAGCTTCTGTCAGTCACAATCGAAATCATTTAAAAAAAATGTTTTGACCATTTAGATGGACATTACATCTGCCCCGGAATCGCAAATAGTATCATACTATTTTAGTATCGTAGATGTGTTGCCTACCTAGTACCGATGTAGGTTAGTAAGTTTCATCTCGCCACTTATCTGGATATGTGGCTACCTTCACTCCTCATCTGGTTTAACCCTCTGTATGCCAGGTAGGGTCTGATAGACTTAGGATATTTTAAAACAGCTGTAACCATTTTAAAAAAATTTATCACGAACGTCATGCCTTTCAATAAGTCACACTAGCATTACATGTAGGTAAGTTAGTTGTGGTGATATGCAAGTACTGCAAAAGCAGTGGCAGCAAACGCAACCGCTCTGCGATGTGAAAGACAATTGACATTCAATTAGAACGCCCAGATAGAATAAGTTAGTTCTACTCACGCTGCCTTCGGAAGCAAAAGTCCGCGCGGGTCACACATACACTACCAGATATACGAAGTAGTTAATTTGTAAATAGCTATCATTTTTCTATTTTTTAGTTTTTAAGATTTGCGCTATTCAAAATGTCTTTTTAACTAAGCGCAGATGACATTGTAGCACTATTGAGTGAATAATGAACTATAATAATAATAATATTTGGGTAATTTGTTAAGCCCCATTTTTGTGCAAAATGACCTCAAATATATAACACGTGTCTATATTAATATATGTTATTACTAACTATAGACTAGTCAAACTATTATCAATTTATGTCAACAGTTGCATCGATCGGTTCGTCGATCACTAATACAAAGGTATATGTATAATGCATTGATTGATGAACGTGTGTTATTAATTAAGTGAGTTCAAGTGGATTATGATTTACCCATTTGTTTCACTTTGTATAAAGTTCACTCTAATAATATAGAAAGAGTTGAGCACAAATGTACGTAAATTTAAGTTCATAATTCCATTTATTATTTTTTCAATGATAAACTAATGTTTATAAGACAAGGTTTTTATGCATAGCACAAAGGATAATACATTATTTCATAATTCTATTTGAACACTTTAATTTTGTTAGTTTGATGAATCAATTACGACTAATAACACTGTCCTACAGGAAAATTACGTCAGATCTGCTTGTGTTACATAGTCATTAACAAATTAATTGACAGTCCTGCCATCGTTGACACTATTAAATTCCATTTTCCGACTAGGAACACAAGACAAAATGTCAAATTTATCAGACGCACTCACTAACCACTAGGATGCATGATCTGGGCAAAGAGTTTGTGGGTACTATTAAAATATTTATTGACTCCATTCATAAAACTAAGCGTTAGCTATACCAGCACTTTGTTGAATCCTACAAATTATAGTGGCGTTGGTAATGCATTTTTAGTAATTTGTCTAATATGTAGTGTTGTTCTAGTTTCTACAATGTTTGATGTTACTGTTACACGTTTTAATCTTATCGTTTCTTATTATTTATAATTTTTAATGGCATGTAAAAGTAAAATTAAAATTAAATAAAATTGTGATTCCGAATAAATTGTTAAGTTTGATTCACTCACATCCTCATCCTATTTTTTTACATGTTGTCACGATGACTATCAACCACCCTTCTGATATACAACATGTCGTAACACAAAATATCGTCAAAGCATCTATGTCTTTTACGTTACTCATATTTGTTTAGAGCAGTGGTCCCCAAACTTTTTAATGAAACGTTTGATAATTTTAATTTTAATTCAATTGCATTTAAATACGCCCTCAAAATAAAATACAGTTACACCAAAATACGTAAATATCTCATAAAATATAGTATATAGAATTCAGATTTTGGCAAATCCCTCACTATACGTTTGCGAATTTATTAAAATAAGCATGCGGGGGGTTAACCGATCAGTTGAGATCGTTTTCAGGGGTTGGCAGGTGTAACCACATGTGCTGACCGCTCAATGGGGACCAGTTTCTAAGAACATCTCCCCAAAGTTGCCCAAAGGTCGGTCTAACATTGAGTCAAAGCTCTGTCCGGGCTCGTTTCATTTCTAAGAAATTATACTAATCAAAAATAGTAGATTTCGACTTAACATGATTAACCTGAAATCAATTGATTGATACTAATAAATAATTACTGATTTATTTGAAGTCATTTTTTTTAAATCACCAGATAAATTTGAAGATACGATATTTTCGCAGATAGGGTTGACCTGTAAGAAGATTTGTAATAAATAATTATAAAATGTCTTTTCATTTTGTTTTCCAACATAATATTACAAAACATCAACTACTTTAACTGAAAACTGATAACTTCTAACGGCTTACCTAACTTTAGCACGCTTAGTAAAAAAAAATTGTAATAAAATAAAGCAGAATTTTATAAATTATTACGAATAAATAATGTAAACAAGAAGAATTTAAATCTAAACAGTTTTTTCCCCGAAGCTATTAAATTACTCATTTACTTTTTACAGCTTATGACTTATGTTAGTCTCACACGAGCGCTATATTCTCATAATATACGTTGGCCTGGTAAGTTTTTAGATTCTCACGGCCAAAAGCATTTTTGTTGTTTGTTTTTGGGGTGTTATACCGTGTTGCGCTAACTCCTTCTTTAGCCGACGTTTCGGACAGCGTTGTCTGCCCTGATGATAGACACTGCAACGCTGTCCGAAACGTCGGCTAAAGAAGGAGTTAGCGCAACACGGCATAACACCCCAAAAACAAACAACAAAAATACGTTGGCCTGGCCTATTTCACCGTATGCAAATATGAGAGAATAGCTTTATAACCTAATCACTATAATAACAAATAATAATCTCCAATAAACACTTCTACTAACCAGGGGTAGGCAGAGTGGACAAACCGCCAAACAACTCGGTATTGGCACACACTTCTTGCCTCATTCACATTCATACATCGTCTCATAGACACTCTACTATTATTCTGACTCTTGACTGGACTCGAGTATCTGATTCACACGATCGTGCCATCTTTTCCTCGGGCGTCTCCGACTTCTGCTACCATTCGGATTTGCATCATATATTCTCTAAACCTCTGATAATTCATAAACACAGACACAAAACAATTCCAATAAACGCAAAACCAAATTAATATAAAAAAAACGAATAAATGGATGGTACATTTGTCCACAATTCTAATATGATGTTGTCTTAAATAATAAAAGATGTTTTAAAATATCTCGAGACATTTAATTAATAAGGCAAATATAAATAATTTGAAAAGTATATCCTTTTCCGAGAGAGCTTTCGAGGGTACTTATATATAAAGAGGCGCTTATGTTAACATAATGCGGTAAAAAAATGCATGTCGCGGAAACGGGAGAACTTTAGGCAAACTTCTTAAGTTGCGATATTGCTTTCCTAAGCCAAGGCTTACCAGCTTGATAATACCCAAGCTATTTTATCGAATTTCCACAACACCGAAACAATCTTTTGTGATATAAAAAAAATGTTTTATAGCCCACCATTGTAACGGCTAGTAACCGTCCACCTTGTGTACATATTTTTGATTAGAATTGAAAACTCATTTGCTTGGACTTTGGAGACATTATATCAACATAATTTATATATTTATTGAACGCCCGTTGGGCTTTTAGAATCTTAATATAGGTAAAAAAATTAACAAAAAATATACAGAAATAACAGATATGTATGTTACGGTTCCATGCTAACTCAACACAGTGACTATTCAACACACTTTTAAAAAGTGATATAAAGTCATTAAAAACGATGATTTTTTTTTAACCTAACCTTACCTAACCTAACCTAACCTACTTAACCCAGATAATAAAGTTTTTGCTTCATCACTTTCCATAACTTTATATAACTTTTCAAATAAGTGATGAATTATCATTTTGATGATTTATCCGGTCACCGTATGTTACATATTAGTACAAGATCCGATCACTGAAAAGCGCTGCCAAAGTCTTCAGTCGAGGAGCAGTGAGGCAATCGTACAATCATAATTTACAATTTCATAGATAGCCCATGCCTCTCGGAGTGTTATAAGTTGTTCGTACCGAACAACTACAGCCATGGACTGCACCATGATCTGCAATGTATCGCACATAGCAGAACGGACGTGCTGGCATGGCGTAGAATGACATAATATTACTTTATTTAAGAGAACTTTTAAATGAAGTCTCAAAGACTTGCATAACCTCTTCGAATACCTATTTATGTAATAGTTCTTCTTTTTTAAAGAATGTTTATAAAAATATGTTGTTTATGTATACTTGTGTATTGTAAACGGACAAACAGTCAGTATTACAATAAAAAACATACTTTTTACGAACATAATACGCAAACATGTCAATTAGATTCACAATTAATTATTATTGCGTTGATGTAATGACGTAGAGATGTTTTAAATATATCGAAAAGGTTTGTAAAAGTATTGGCAATTTGGTGAAATTACGCTATTGGGAGTGATGTGAATAGTTAGTGCTATGGTTGTCAAAGTGGAAAAGATGGTGGAGTCGTGAAGGTTTGACAGGGATACGGATATTCATAACACTTAACATTTGGGGGTAGTTGACGAAGTTATTCCGGGTAGGAAGTAGCGGTAGTTTTAGATTAGACATTAATGTTTTGTTTACAGGTTGTTTCAGCTTATATTAAACTTATCTAAGAAACTTTTTGGTTCTTTCTCCAAGCGGTGTAAGTATGTGTTTTGTAACTGTTTTTTCAGTTCCCTTCAGGGCCTATGACGTTTTTGGGGATGCTGTGTGGAAGGTCTTTTTAGGGAGAGCTAGGAGAGGAAGTTCTGGGAAGGAAAAAGGTACGAGGGATGGGTAGGAATCTGGGGGTCAATGTGTCCAGGAGTGACAGACATATGAATCAATCCATCCCACTGAGGTACAAGGCAATGATGGTTCGAGAGAGTCCAGCTGGAGTCTCCCTCAACTAGTCTCTCCTGATCCGGCCCGCCACTAGTAGGTAGGTAAGCGCATCCGCCACCAAGACCTAGACAAACCTCACCCCTTGAACCTGGGCACCCCTGTTAAGTCACCAAACGTAGCAAACCACTTGGGGTGACCTTCGGCAGGAGTTTTGATTATCCAATACATGGTTTCCGGGGCAGCGGTACCCATATCTGCCTCTTAAATTGAAACTTACTATTTGTTTAACATGATTTAATTCGAGTGAAATCAATGAAAGAACTTTAAAGATCAAATCTTTTGGAAAAATAAAATATATTTATTTATACGCCTAAAAAGGCTTTTACATAAAATTGATACAAAATTCAGTGTACATGGGAGAATATATGTATTATATAGGAAATACTAACAGTATATAGATGTAATCCAATATACTCGTAAACTAGATACAAAATAGGGTGACCGGATAAATCATCAAAATGATAATTCATCACATCTTTAAAAAGTTATATAAAGTCATGGAAAGTGATGAAAATAAAACTTTATTAACTTGGTTAAGTAGGTTAGGTAAGGTAAGGTTAGGTTAGGTTAGGTAAGGTAACACTATATATAAGACAAAACACTAAAACTACATTATCAACGTTTCTATAATTTTTCTCCAACTTCATCCACCATTCACTACTGTATACAACAATGTTACTGTTAAAAACTACATTACATCCACTCCGTATCTCATTCCAGTGCAGAGATAATGCGTTAATTATTCTTTGGGCGTCCCCGACTTTTTCTACTATTCAAAGCACTCTCTAAACACTGAAACCAATTAAATCAAATTTGAAATTCAGTGAAATCGGATGAATGGTATAGGAACGCGTATGGAACAAACAAAGAATCATTAATTTTTCAAAATTTCAGCGATGTCGGTTGACTTCTTTTAAAGTTTTGCGAGCACAAACATACTCAGGCTGAATATTTATACATTATCTAACGTTTACCCGGCGTTGCTCGGGTATTTATAAATGCTTTGTGCGAAAGTTTTGAGATTGTGAGGCCGTTTTGAGATATTCAATTCCGAAGGATATTTATTTTTTTATTATTTTTTTTATTAACAAAATTTTTGATACATATACAATTCAGGTACATACATAGTAATATAGAATGAAAGAGTAACAAAAAAATCCCACAAAGGCGAAGCCTGAGCGTGGGTATTATAGTGTAAGGATAAAACAGTGGTGTTTAAAATATATTTTTTAAACTTGTAAAAAGTATCTATAGAGATCAATGTGATTGGTTTTTTTTTAACAGAAGTTTCTATTTTTTTTATTTTATTTATTTTTTTATTTTATTTATTTTTTAATTTACAAATATACACACACACACACACACACACATACACACCCTCACACACACACACACACATAAAGCATAGATGGATGTATATTTCTTTGATTTACAGAAATTAATCTTTAATTTACAGAAAGACATGTGGTATTTTAGTTATTTAGAAACAGATTTATATTAACAGAATTATAGAAAAAAGTTACTCGTTTCGAAATTATTTCTTATCCAACTTTTAACATTTTTCTTATATAAGTTCAGGTTTCGACACATGTTGATGGAATTGGGTAAAGAATTGAACAATTTGGGGCAATATAGTTGATATGCCTTTGGCCCAGCCTAGTTTAGCAGTGAGGGACTGTGAACACGCATGTGGTATGTCTCTGGCTCGAGCGATTTGTGTTTTTGGTGAAATTGATAGGACGTGTGAATATAAATTTGAGACATTGAATACAATAGATCCGTCTTAGTTCCATAATTTCAGTTTCGTGAAATAACTGGTTGGTGGGATATGTCTTGGTCCTTTGGTACATTATTTTAATGATGGACTTCTGAGCAATTTCTAAGGGTTTTACGTGGTTATTGTAAGTTCCTCCCCAGGAAATTATTCCATAGGAAATAGATGAAAGCACGAACGCGTCATAAACAAGTTTCATGGTTCTTATATTGACAATGTTGCTCATTCGTTTGAATATGTAACTTAGGTATCTGAGTTTATTGACCGTCTTTTCTATATGGTAAGTCTATTTGAGTTGGCAGTCTATAGTTACAACTAAATACTTGATATATTGTCCGAATTTCACGTCTTCGCAATTTGAGCATGTCGCAAAGTTACAATTAGGGTTGTGGAACTTCAGATTAAGATTATTTTTAGGGGATGACTTTTGGGAATTATAAAAGGGAATAAAGATAGTTTATCATAATTTAGACTGAGGAGATTTCTATCAAGCCAATCTTTGACTGTTGCAATACATTTGTTGGCCTTACGGGTTGTTTCTTCCCACGTTTTACCTTGTACTGTTATTGCAGTATCATCGGCAAAAGAGAGAATTTTACCTGGTATTGCAATATTGCATAGGTCATTGATGTAGATTAGAAAAAGTAGTAGCCCTAAGACAGTTCCTTGAGGAATACCATGTTTTGTCAAGTCATAGGTGCTTAAGCTTGTTCCTATTTTTGTGCGTTGTTGGCGATTCAATATATAGCTTTTTAATAACATTGTAATGATCTGCCCTTTCTACTTCAAACTTTTCCTTCTCTTCTTTCTACGATAATTTTCCTTAAGTCCCGTAGGTAACTTTTCCATAAGGCTTTGGTTATATATATATCCGGGGAGGGAAGGTCCTCCCTGCCGTCTTTTCTTTATTACACACCCCTTCAAGAGTGTACATCCTAGTTTGTCTACGTGACGTACGACCTTGAACGTACTCATTTCACGTGACGGTTCAGTATAAAAAGGCTTCACCGAACGTTGTGTTGGTTTTTTGTTTCTCGGTTTAGAAACCTAGTTATTTATGTATGTGTGGTATCCCTTGGTTCTTTTGAGATAGAGTGAGTTGAATCCATTACCGCTGTGTTTTAAAACCATTTTATAAACCTTATCTTCTAAGTCGCCTGCTCCCCCCCCCCCCACTAGCTACTCGATTCTACCTATCGTAGGGTAATGTGAATATAATAAAGTGTTAGATTTTATATATGTGATATACATACGATAAATTTATGGTGTTAGTTGTCGGCGCCATCCATGTATATATTTTAGGAGGGGAAGGAGAGGAAAGGAAATGAATTTTTTTCAAGCTAAGATTGACTCCTCCTCTTACCAAACAAAACTGATGGATGATAATTTGAGCAAGGCGATCGATATCTGCGTGTCTGGATATCACAACCGGCCGGGTCTCCCCTTGTTCCAAATCGGCAACCGTCACGCCAGAATAAAGAAAACCAGGTCTCATCACCAATTTCAGAATTGCCCCAATCTCATACACCTCCAGGATAACCTACTTTACTGAGTGTAGAAGGGGAAAGCCATGACATCCCTTGTCACGAATCTAGTTGCGAAAATGTGACACGTAAGGTCCTAAGTTACGAGCCACCTCTAGAAAACATTGTAACTCCCACGCCGTCGGGGATTTAAATCCCTTTCTAGGTCAATACATAGATAACACACGACGATCTTGTCGACATTTAGCCTGTTTTTTAACGATAGGTTGTGTGCCTACCCATTCAGCCAATTATCATGTGAGATATATGTAAGGTCTACTCGAAATGCCAAATTTAGGATGAGGACTGTCTGTATTTTTATATTCGGTTCTAGTAATTATTTTATGAGGTTACTAGCATCCTCGTGTATTAGGTATGGGTAACTCCTACTGAATACCTATCCTCTCAGGTAGGTATAAACGGATAATTGGTTTGATTTTTGCATTTAATTTAAAGAGGCTGCCTACCTCTCGAAAGGTACCTGTTGAGAAAAGTTGTTCGGTTGGTAGTTTTATTTCGGAGATTACCATCTCCCTCTTTCGACTTTAGATTTGTTTTTGTGCATCCCAATTCGTAACTTAGAAAGTCAAACAATAGATGAAAAGTATTAAATTAGAAAGTCAAATAACAGAAGAAAAGTTTTCATTCTGTTTTGTCTGGTTGCATCCGATCGCTTTCTATTTGGGCGGTCATACGCTAGCAAAACTTCCCCTTTGACTGACTGTACCTGCGTCTTGTCCTATATATGAAAAGGTCGTTGACTCGTCTCTCGCTCACAGCTGATTGACGGTTCGCCTAGCACATCCCTGTTAATGATAACATTATTTGGGCGGCAGGTGTCGTAAACTTAGTTCCTGTACCTCGGTTGTATCCGTCTTTTAAAAAGGTCCTCTGAAATTTAATAAATAATATAAAAACTCACCCAGTTAGTCACCTCTCATTCTCAGCGTGAAGCTTACCTGGTTACACTATATAGCTAAATCACTTTAATTTTCGACCTCCTCCCTACGCTTATAAAAGGGTAATTAAATATTCCTGTAAATAAATTGTACCTCCCTAATCTGTCAGGATTCGAACCCACAGTTAATAATTTATTTGATTCTCTGGTTTTCGGTCTCCGTGGATAGAATGCCATCTCGCCAAATCTATAACTTAGCCCGATTAAACACTCCCTGCCTTTATACGTTCACTCTGTTTTAAAAACTTAATCATTATTTTTATTATTTTCATGTTTTTAAGACAAGCAATCTAGTTCGAACTGTATACGAAATCACGTTTAAATCAACACAACTTTATAACACAATCGCGATTGCACAACACCTGGCGCCCCTGAGGTGGGTTTTTACAAAACGGCGCTCTACAAATTATCCAATTATTATTATTGTCATTATTATTAATTGTTTTCCCACTGAGTCGAACCACTTTCACTTCACACAAACACCGGATCAATAATCTTTCACTTTAATTCAATATTCCATAATATTCTCTAATACCATTTGAATTCAATAATTAACTGTAATTTCAAACAACACTTCTGATTTGTATCCATTTCTCGGGGCTGTCAATGCACCCAAGTTCAAGACTCGACTGTCTCATCGATCTCTGCTCCTTTCCCGTGGGAACATGGCACTTCTAGCCCGTCTGTCAACAAATCCCATCTGTTAGCCCAAACAAAAAAAATTTTAGAGCACGTTCGTTTATTTTTGTGGATATTCAAAACATCACAGTCTCCCTTTAGTTCTAAGCCCAGCGGGTAATCTCGCTTCCACGTGTTAGTCGATGGGATTAGAAATAACTATAGGTAATTTACGTTTCTCGAATACCTCTGTATTTATTTTTTTTATTTTTATTTTAAATTTTATTTTAATTCTTCCAAAATGTTGAGCGCCCCTGTTCTTCGTTTCTAACCTAGCATCTGTTTATTTTTTGGTTCCCGTGATTATCGGCTTGTTCTACTGGTGAGTTTTTTTCCGCCCTCAGCTTTTTCAAGTGTTTTTGTGTCTCTATGGGAAGAAATTCAATATGTCATGTCACACTTGTTTATTTTCGAATTTTAAACTCCGAGTTTTGTTTAAACAGTGTTGTTTCATCTCAATACGTTATTTGTATTATGTTCGAGTGTTATTTATTTTCATGTTGATTTGTTTTTATTTTGTGTCCTCGGCGGTGATCCGATGGTTTTTTTCCGTCTTTTTATTTATGACTTAAACATTCTCTGCCTTTTAGATCTGGAATAAACAATAATTGTTTACAGTTATTCTAATATCAACGGTATAAAATATGCCATATACTTCACGATATCCGAATGCAATGTTTATTTTAGATTTGTCCCAGCTATCTTATTCTTGTGTTATAATTAATCCGATTTCGATGTTTGTTTATCCTTTGGCTTCGTTGTTTATGAACATTTTAGATGTTTTTTGTCGTCACAATGAATTAAATGTTTTCCGGGTCTGTCTGTTTATTCTATTTTGCCTTTGAAGTACGATGTCTCTGTTATCATTTTTGACGATAGGTACCATTTATTTTGCTGTTAATGTGAATTAATAAGGTTTATGAAATCCATTTTTTTCTCAACAACAGTAATGAACTCAAGCCAGCTTTTAAATCTATCTCTCCTGGTTTGCGGCATCAGATGTAATGATCTGCCCTTTCTACTTCAAACTTTTCCTTCTCTTCTTTCTACGATAATTTTCCTTAAGTCCCGTAGGTAACTTTTCCATAAGGCTTTGGTTATATATATATATCCGGGGAGGGAAGGTCCTCCCTGCCGTCTTTTCTTTATTACACACCCCTTCAAGAGTGTACATCCTAGTTTGTCTACGTGACGTACGACCTTGAACGTACTCATTTCACGTGACGGTTCAGTATAAAAAGGCTTCACCGAACGTTGTGTTGGTTTTTTGTTTCTCGGTTTAGAAACCTAGTTATTTATGTATGTGTGGTATCCCTTGGTTCTTTTGAGATAGAGTGAGTTGAATCCATTACCGCTGTGTTTTAAAACCATTTTATAAACCTTATCTTCTAAGTCGCCTGCTCCCCCCCCCACTAGCTACTCGATTCTACCTATCGTAGGGTAATGTGAATATAATAAAGTGTTAGATTTTATATATGTGATATACATACGATAAATTTATGGTGTTAGTTGTCGGCGCCATCCATGTATATATTTTAGGAGGGGAAGGAGAGGAAAGGAAATTAATTTTTTTCAAGCTAAGATTGACTCCTCCTCTTACCAAACAAAACTGATGGATGATAATTTGAGCAAGGCGATCGATATCTGCGTGTCTGGATATCACAACCGGCCGGGTCTCCCCTTGTTCCAAATCGGCAACCGTCACGCCAGAATAAAGAAAACCAGGTCTCATCACCAATTTCAGAATTGCCCCAATCTCATACACCTCCAGGATAACATACTTTACTGAGTGTAGAAGGGGAAAGCCATGACATCCCTTGTCACGAATCTAGTCGCGAAAATGTGACACGTAAGGTCCTAAGTTACGAGCCACCTCTAGAAAACATTGTAACTCCCACGCCGTCGGGGATTTACATCCCTTTCTAGGTCAATACATAGATAACACACGACGATCTTGTCGACATTTAGCCTGCTTTTTAACGATAGGTTGTGTGCCTACCCATTCAGCCAATTATCATGTGAGATATATGTAAGGTCTACTCGAAATGCCAAATTTAGGATGAGGACTGTCTGTATTTTTATATTCGGTTCTAGTAATTATTTTATGAGGTTACTAGCATCCTCGTGTATTAGGTATGGGTAACTCCTACTGAATACCTATCCTCTCAGGTAGGTATAAACGGATAATTGGTTTGATTTTTGCATTTAATTTAAAGAGGCTGCCTACCTCTCGAAAGGTACCTGTTGAGAAAAGTTGTTCGGTTGGTAGTTTTATTTCGGAGATTACCATCTCCCTCTTTCGACTTTAGATTTGTTTTTGTGCATCCCAATTCGTAACTTAGAAAGTCAAACAATAGATGAAAAGTATTAAATTAGAAAGTCAAATAACAGAAGAAAAGTTTTCATTCTGTTTTGTCTGGTTGCATCCGATCGCTTTCTATTTGGGCGGTCATACGCTAGCAAAACTTCCCCTTTGACTGACTGTACCTGCGTCTTGTCCTATATATGAAAAGGTCGTTGACTCGTCTCTCGCTCACAGCTGATTGACGGTTCGCCTAGCACATCCCTGTTAATGATAACATTATTTGGGCGGCAGGTGTCGTAAACTTAGTTCCTGTACCTCGGTTGTATCCGTCTTTTAAAAAGGTCCTCTGAAATTTAATAAATAATATAAAAACTCACCCAGTTAGTCACCTCTCATTCTCAGCGTGAAGCTTACCTGGTTACACTATATAGCTAAATCACTTTAATTTTCGACCTCCTCCCTACGCTTATAAAAGGGTAATTAAATATTCCTGTAAATAAATTGTACCTCCCTAATCTGTCAGGATTCGAACCCACAGTTAATAATTTATTTGATTCTCTGGTTTTCGGTCTCCGTGGATAGAATGCCATCTCGCCAAATCTATAACTTAGCCCGATTAAACACTCCCTGTCTTTATACGTTCACTCTGTTTTAAAAACTTAATCATTATTTTTATTATTTTCATGTTTTTAAGACAAGCAATCTAGTTCGAACTGTATACGAAATCACGTTTAAATCAACACAACTTTATAACACAATCGCGATTGCACAACACCTGGCGCCCCTGAGGTGGGTTTTTACAAAACGGCGCTCTACAAATTATCCAATTATTATTATTGTCATTATTATTAATTGTTTTCCCACTGAGTCGAACCACTTTCACTTCACACAAACACCGGATCAATAATCTTTCACTTTAATTCAATATTCCACAATATTCTCTAATACCATTTGAATTCAATAATTAACTGTAATTTCAAACAACACTTCTGATTTGTATCCATTTCTCGGGGCTGTCAATGCACCCAAGTTCAAGACTCGACTGTCTCATCGATCTCTGCTCCTTTCCCGTGGGAACATGGCACTTCTAGCCCGTCTGTCAACAAATCCCATCTGTTAGCCCAAACAAAAAAAATTTTAGAGCACGTTCGTTTATTATTTATCGTTTATTTTTGTGGATATTCAAAACATCACAACATGAAACTTTTGTTTTTAATGCCGACTTTAGAGATTTTTTTTAATAAAATTCTGTGGTTGACTGTGTCAAACGCTTTCTTTAAATCCAAGAAAATGGTTAGCGTTTAAGTGTTAGAGTCAAGGTTAGAGTATATGTTTTTGGTTAAGCTAAAGTCATCGGTGCACAGTTTGGTTCTAAAGCCGTATTGATTAGCTGAGAGGATTGCATTATATATATTGTCCTCTTCCCGTATTATGTTGATCCAGTAAGAAGTTGTTAGACTAAGTTGATCCACCTTTAACACCATATAACTTGGCTATTATGGAATACATCTGAATGAATTGACAACAGTGGTACAATAATTATCAATGTTGCCAGTTTGCCAGAAAAACCATTTGATATACTGTTAGTAAAATTTTCAAAATTTGTATGGAAATCGGATGCATAATTTATGTTGATCTACCCAAATTGGCATACTTATGTTGATCTCATATATATTGATCTATTCCCGTAGTATGTTGATCTACCCAAATTGGCATACTTATGTTGATCTCATATATATTGATCTATTCCCGTTGTATGTTGATCCAGGTAAGAAGTTATTAGACAAAGTTGATCTGTGTCCCTATATATGGTTTTACTAAATGAACCAATCAAGGGGCAATCGGTGGACTGTTCATCACAAGGTTTTATGTGATTCCGTAATCTTTTGTGATATTGAACTCAAAGTATTAGTCTCTAGAGTCGAATATCGCATGAAATGACTGTGAAATGGTACCGTTTCAAATCAAAATGACGTGTGTTGCTTGAATTGTTTATAAGAAATGTATGCGTATTTAGATCGAAACGAAAATTTCGCAAAAACAAATCCATAAAAAAATCATAACTTAGCAAGGGGAACACGGGTTCATAGGGTGAGGTTTGTCTAGGTCCTGGTGGCGGATGCGTTTTCCCATCTACTGCGTGGCGGGCCGGATCGAAATAAACTGGTTGAGGGATACCTTTCGACCATAAAAATCCAAAATGGCGGCATAAGGAATAATGTTATGTAGGAAATTTTGAACCTGTATCTTTTACCATCTCTCCTGATTACGCTTCGTGACTTAGTAGGGGAGGCCGGGTTCTTGGTTATAATGGGTAATTAATGGATGATTGGACGCAGTTGGAGCTAACTAAAAACTGTCCAAAGAAGCGAAGCTAGCAGTCCACAATGGAGTGCTGGTACCTACCCTAATATATGTTGCTTGAATTGTTTATAAGAAATGTATGTGTATTCAGATTGAAACGAAACTTTCGCAAAAATCAAATCAATAAAAAATACCTACTGCGTGGCGGGCCGGATCGAAAGAGACTGGTTGAGGGATACCTTTTGACCATCAAAATCCAAAATGGCGGCAAAAGGCATAATGTTATATGGGAAATTTTGAACTTGCATCTATTACCATCTCTCCTGATTACGCTTCGTGACTTAGTAGGGGTGGCCGGGTTCTTGGTTATAATGGGTAATTAGTGGATGATTGGACGAGGTTGGAGCTAACAAAAAACTGTCCAAAGAAGCGAAGCTAGCAGTCCACAATGGAGTGCTGGTACCTACCCTAATATATGGAAGTGAGGCATGGAACTGGCAGAAGAAGGCTGAAAGTAGACTGAATACTGTAGAAATGAGATCCCTGAGGCATATGTACGGTAAAATAAGTTGATGGTATATCTGGTGCAATATCGCACCAGAGTCCCAACTGCTACCGTCTGGAGCCAGTGAGACTATGGCATCCCCAATTGGGGTTGTTGTGAGACTGAAGATATTGTGAACCTCGAAGGAGATGACGGGGAGAAAGTTGGGAGAGTACCTGGCTATTCAGATCTGGTTGCCAAACACTAATTGTAAAATAGTACAAATTTATTTTAGTAAAATTTATTTGAGCCCGCGACCTTCGGATTGCTAGTCGATAGCCTTACCCCTCGATAACGGAGGCCGTCATTTAGGTACGTTTTAAATTATGTTTTACATTTGAAAGTAGAAGTTTATCACAATTTGGGAGGAGGGTATGTGTACCGCCGCCCCGGGAACCATTTATTTGATAACCCACACTTCTGCCATAGGTCTCCCCAAGTTGTTTGATATGTTTGGTGACTTATCAGGAGTGCCCGAGTTTATGGGGTGAGGTATGTGAGGGGCTTGGCGGCGGATGCGCCTGCCTAATAACTGCGTGGTGGGCCGGATCGATTAGTCCTCTTTCAACGCATCGCCTTGCAACGCAGTAGGAGAGTTAGATTCTTATGTATATCACTCGAACACACTGAACCCCAGATTACTACCCACCCATCAAACCTATTTAGTTCCCAGAACTCACTCTCCTTCGTTTCCTTCAAAATTCCCCCAGCACAGCATTCACAAAGATGACATAGGCCCTGAGGGTTGCGATTTTCCTCAGGGCCTCCTGTGTGGATATGATGTAAAAAATATAAGAAATAAACAACAATCTCGCTAAACGTTGGCGGTGACCTATGGTAGGGGTTTTGGTTATCTAATAAATGGTTCCCGGGGCGGCGGTACACATAATTGTAATAGTTCTCGAGGGCTCTGATGTACAGACATTATGGCTCCTGTTGATAGACGAACATATACTAAAATATCGTTGGTTGGAATCGTAGCTTGAAATGACTTTAGCCATGTTTAGTAATAAACAAATTAGAATAAATTTTTTAACAATCATAATTTAAAATTTGAAAAATTTAATTCTCACCAATCTAATCGCCGCAATTTTAATAGGCACATATTATGGATATTACGCTTTGTTTCAACTTAATCATTACAAGAAACTTACGTCGGGAGAAATGATAAAAGATACATTAAAATAAAATTTTATTCAATCAATGTTCAAAATTTCTCTTATAAAATGACTTAGACAAATCTCACCCCATGAACCCGGGCACCCCTGCTAAGTCACGAAACGTAGTAAATGATGCATTAAAGTTACATTTTTGTTTAATCAAGTTCAAAAGATTTTGTTGATCTCATATATATTGATCTATTCCCGTAGTATGTTGATCCAGGTAAGAAGTTATTAGACAAAGTTGATCTGTGTCCCTATATATGGTTTTACTAAATGAACCAATCAAGGGGCAATCGGTGGACTGTTCATCACAAGGTTTTATGTGATTCCGTAATCTTTTGTGATATTGAACTCAAAGTATTAGTCTCTAGAGTCGAATATCGCATGAAATGACTGTGAGATGGTACCGTTTCAAATCAAAATGACGTGTGTTTCTTGAATTGTTTATAAGAAATATATGCGTATTTAGATTGAAACGAAAATTTCGCAAAAACAAATCCATAAAAAAATCATAACTTAGCAGGGGTACACGGGTTCATAGGGTGAGGTTTGTCTAAGTCCTGGCGGCGGATGCGTTTTCCCATCTACTGCGTGGCGGGCCGGATCGAAAGAAACTGGTTGAGGGATACCTTTCGACCATAAAAATCCAAAATGGCGGCAAAAGGAATAATGTTGTGTAGGAAATTTTGAACCTGTATCTTTTACCATCTCTCCTGATTACGCTTCGTGACTTAGTAGGGGAGGCCGGGTTCTTGGTTATAATGGGTAATTAATGGATGATTGGACGCGGTTGGAGCTAACTAAAAACTGTCCAAAGAAGCGAAGCTAGCAGTCCACAATGTAGTGCTGGTACCTACCCTAATATATGGAAATGAGGCATGGAATTGGCAGAAGAAGGCTGAAAGTAGACAGAATACTGTAGAAATGAAATCCCTGAGGCATATGTGCAGTAAAATCATGTATGACGAAATGTGCGTATGCTGTGTCTATTCTACAGGTATTTTATAAGAGCCTGTTAAAAGAAGCTAGCAGCATTGATCCCCGGTGCACAGTGCACGTGCGTGATACTCGACGGACACATAAAAAAATCATACCGCCGAATTTGAATATAGAGACTTACAAAAACTTCCGTCTGGAGCCAGTGAGACTATGGCATCCTCAAAGGAGACCTCAAAGGAGATGACGAGGAGGAAGGTGGGAGAGTACCTGGCTATTCAGATATAACCAAACACTAATTGTAAAATAGTGCAAATTAATTTTAATAAAATTTATTTGAACCCGCGACCTACGGATTGCTAGTCGAGAGCCACCTCAAGTAGTTTGATATGTTTGGTGACTTAGCAGGAGTGCCCGGGTTTATGGGGTGAGGTTTGTTCGGTTCTTGGCGGCGGATGCGCTTGCCTACCAAATGCGTGGTGGGCCGGATCGATTAATCCTATTTGAACGCATCGCCTTGCAACGCAGTAGGAGAGTTGGAATCTTATGTTTATCACTCGAACACACTGACCTCCAGAATACTACCCACCCATCCATACCTATTTCCTTCCCAGAACTCACTGACCTTCCTTTCTTTCAAAATACCCCCAACACAGCATTCACAAAGATGACATAGGCCTTGAGAGTTACGATTTTCCTTAGGGCCTCCTGTGTGGAGACGATGTAAAAAAATAAACAACTATCTCGCTAAATCGTTGGCGGTGACTAATGGTAGGTGTATTGGTTATCTAATAAATGGCTCCCGGGGCGGCGGTACACATAATTGTAATAATTCTCGAGGGCTCTGATGTACAGACATTATGGCTCCTGTTGATTGACGAACATATACTAAAACATCGTTGGTTGGAATCGGTGCTTGAAATGACTTTAGCCATGTTTAGTAAAAAACAAATTGGAATAAATTTTTCAGCAATTTCAATTTAAAATTTGAAAAATTAAATTCTCACCAATCTAATCACCGCAATTTTAATAGGCACATATTATGGATATTACGCTTTGTTTCAACTTAATCATTACAAGAAACTTACGTCGGGAGAGATGGTAAAAGATACATTAAAATAAAATTTTATTCAATCAATGTTCAAAATTTCTCTTATAAAATGACTTAGACAAATCTCACCCCATGAACCCGGGCACCCCTGCTAAGTCACGAAACGTAGTAAATGATGCATTAAAATTACATTTTTGTTTAATCAAGTTCAAAAGATTTTTTAAGCATGGATTTGACGTTTTTGAAAGTTCCATTTCAATATAAATACGCGTGAGGCAGTCTATCCTCTTTAAGTACAGAGTCATTTTCATAGAATATGGATGTTCTAACGGAATCTAAAAAGTACCACAACGCGCGCGAAATTGGCGGTTACAAGTTACAACACATGCAAGCGGTCAAGTTTGTCAGAAATATATAGATCAACAAAATAAATCGTGTAAAATGTATATGCGACCGAAAAATGGGCGTGGCTTACAGCAAAATCTCGATGACACAAGTTGATCTGTAGGGATTTACATATGTATGCCAGCTTGGGTAGTGGATCAACATATCCGGGGTGGATCAACAAATGCAAACGGATCAACATATACCTGGCGTACCGTCGCGCGAGATCAACATAGTACGAGAGGGGATAAATATATATATATATATATATATATATAATATATATATATAAATATATATTATATGATTTGAGATTTAGCAAGAAGAAGCAAAAGTATTATAGTGACTTATTTTTGGGATATTATGTCGTGTTGCGCTACCTCCTTCTTCAAGCCAACGTTTTGGACAGCAAAGCAGTGTCCATCATACAAAACTTTGGCTTAAGAAAGAGGTAGAGCGACACGGGAAAATTTCAAAGAATAAATCACTATAAAATTCCGTAAGACGTTATTTTGATGTATCTCAAGAGGTTTAGCCAGCGTTAGCGAATGTAAGCGCTCGAAAATAATTTGTTTACGACTTGATTAGAAAATATCGACTTTTCTCTACTTTCTATAAATATAATATGCTTGTATTATATATGTAAACCTGCCAGAAGAAATTCTCTAAGTAATAATGAAAATCCTATCAAAATCCTATCAATGGAGACTTTTTTTTATACTATTTATAGATTAGAAAAGATTTTGTTAGTTAAGGCGATGCCATACGTAGTAATGCAAAATCATGTGTTTTTGGTTTGAAAATTTGGTCGCCTAGAAATGTTTCAGATGCTTCAATTAAATACTGCGAGTAGAATACATCTTGGCCTTTGAAATAATCGAGTATTTTTTAAAGTCTTTTTATAAGTCCTGAAAAAAATAGTGTAAAGGCCTATGAAAACTGCTTTAAAGTTCAAAATCTCCTACTTACGAACCTATTTTCGATTATAATTTTATTGTACAATGTGGCAAATTAAGTGATTTATAAAATGATCGAAAAAAAATTTAATATTAATGCCTGAACATCCACAAAATAAAATAAAAGGCACTTTTTGGCCATGTTTTTTTCCTGCATAAATCAAAACAGGCGGATGGTGTTAAGCGGGAATTTAAACCTTATCGCCATCTACGTAAGGGTTGTTATTAATAGCGGCTCAATTTAAAATATTACACAACGTAGTGCATCGCCTTAATAAATATCGCAGTTAAGTGATAATTGAAAGAATATTCAGATGCAAAATATTTATTTTTAAAATCTAAATTAATCAGTTTTTTCTTCTTCTTTTCTTCACAATAAAAACCAGGGTTTAACGGCATTCAGAAAATAGACCGGAAGATTTCAATATTAAAGTTTATCTATTATAATCCTTGTACCGTTTATAAATTGTAAGGACAGTTACCACAATATAATACAGGCCAACTGCCTTCCTTAATACCTTCGGGGAACTTTTATATCCTGCGCAAGGCACCGCGGAGCGCAGCTTATGTAACACAGCTTTCAAATTATTCGCTTGCTTCGGGCAAATCCTACTCAGGACGGGTTGTGTTCCCGTTCCTCCGTCCCACGATCCACGGCAATCTGAAAGTTTTATGTAATGCGTTCATTTTCAGGACTTTTCTTCGTGCATGCGGCTGAAGGGGATATTGTTTTCAGGACTTAGCTTGGTGTATTAGCGGTTGCTCGTGGAATATTTTTATTTAATGTTTTGGTTGAGTTTTGGACTAGTGTTTAAAGTTATTTACATTAAGTTAGAAATCAAGAAAGATTTTGAAAGTTAAATTATAGTGTTTAATAATATTCAAGAGACTCCCGTTTCTTGTATTTATTAAAACGCCCATTACATACGTAGATAGATACAATTTTTTAAATATTTTTATAATGAACATAAGTATATAATAGTTGTAATAATCTTACAATCATAAAAAATAAATAATACTTAATAAGAAACAATAAAATAATGTTAAGGAATTTTGCTTATTTGCATATGCGTTTGATGTTTAAAGAAATCAATGGTATTAAAATACAATAAATATTTATACTATTTTTTAAGCACAGTTGTTATAAGTTTTGTTAACACCTCATTAAGAGAACCCGTGCTGAAGTGTTCGCACGTATTGAGAAAGTAAAAGTGCATAAGTAAAAATAAATTACAGTCCTTGAGGTATTCAAGGAGGATACTGTTGTTTCATCCATGGCGGAAATAATGTATACGTAATAGGTTAACAGTGTTAATATGTCGACAGTGTTTCATTTCACACACGATGCAAGAACAACAATTATTGTAGGTACATAAAATTACAGAAACTACACGGAGAAAAATGTTCCTGTTAAAAAGTGACAGCTTGCCAACTTCCTGATAAAATATTAGTCATTCAGAATATATCGTGAGCCCGTGTACTTTTTCTATTACATATCATGTGATGGAATTCGACAATATCAGTATGTAAATATCAATATCAGTATTTGTGTGACTCATACTTTATTAGGAACTCTTTTAATCCATTCGTTATAGGCCTGCAATCCTACTTTTAACGGAAAAACAAATAATTAAACCAGATTTTTAATAAATCAGCAGTATTTCATATCGGTAAGTTTTCTTCGTGTAGTGTTGTATTTCTTGGGTTCGCAACAACTAATCATATTTACTAGGTCAGGGCTGTCCGAGTGTTCGTTATTGATTTTATATAATGATAAAACATCGCAAATTTTATTCCCTGTGACAATTGGCGTAGTTGTGACAATTGCATTAAATTGCTATAATTTATATTATTAATTCAAATCTGTATTTTGTAATTTATGTGCTTTCAAAATGTATGCTGCACTTTTTCAATTTTATGCGTAGTGCACGATTTATAACCTCCATACGAATGTGAACATAAGTCTGAAATCTAAGTAAAAACAAGCATGCGATATAACACTGTTTGGACTACCACGCTATTGCAGCGCTTCAAAAAAGTTTGCCTATGGATGCATCTACTGGAATCATCGAGTTACTTGCTTCGAGGATTAATAATGAGATACTTCTTATTAACTGAGAATGACAACTACTACAATCAAGTTTTAAGTATAGAAGATAAAATATGAGCCAATGGGTATTTTCCAGTTCATTCATTTTTTAAACAACGTCCTTGTCTTTTTTAAATCTACTTACACGGAGAAAATGAGTATTGCTGATTCAATAAAAATCTCTTTAAATTATTGGTAATCCAGTTTAAAATGGGACTGCAGGCTGCTTACGTTTAGTAAATTTCTAATAATATCGGAACACGTGTTCATTCACCTGCGTTTGTCTTATTAATAATTTTCTGGGATTTCTTATACATTTTGTTAAACAACACGTTCTTCCCGGTAGTAAGAATATGATTTAAATTTACCTTATAATTTGCATGAAATTCTTACGTTCCACAGAAAAAAAACCAATTTATCTTGGATTTTATTTCTGTACTGTACAAGGCACGCTTTGATTGATATTTAAACAGTCGTAACTGCTAAAAATAACGACATCCACCTGACGACATTAACTCCGTAACCAACGCAAGTCATAAGACAAATTTATATAATGACGAAATGCGAAAATGGTAGGATTTTTATGAACACGTGTTTCCGACATCATGTCAATTCATTGGTATTTTACTAATAGTTTATCAGGAAATCTATGAATTCTTTCGTTAAGGGATAGCGAATAATTTGAAGAGATTCTAAAAAATTGGCAATTTACATCATAAACCTATGTATATTTTTGGGGGTAGTGCGAACTGAACGCAATATTAGAAAATTAAAATGAAATATGTACTATTCATCAGGAACTCATAAATTCTTTTCCGTTTCATTTCGCATTTACTCGATGGCTTTACTTCACCGTCAGATAAGTATAAACCGCAAGTGCAGCAAGCAGCGAACCGGCAGCCTGCAGCTTGCACCATGCACACCACACAGATAAATGCAATCTGCGCAAGTTTCCGTACAGGAATAAACACCTCAATGAATCCGCAACGCATACATTCGGAGGGTGCACAACTGATGAATGTTTGATGTTATTAATTCGGCAGCCATTGTTCCCGGGTGCCATGTTGCCAGCTTTCTGAATCACAATCACTGTGATGCACCACTTTCTGGATTACTATGATTCTATACACAATGTTTCAGGGCAGTACCGCTAAAATCAGGCCGTTTTTGGTTGAGTTGACTAATTATGCATCTCGTTCCCACCCCGCAGCTTCAATTCCTCTGCTAGTTAAGTCATTATTTGGTTTTCATTATTCTAGAAAGATGGTAATATTAATGCATGAATTACACCTGCTGAGTAATCAGCCGAGACAGTGCATGTTATTGATGGATTGCTCGGCTGATGTGATTAGTACAGTCAGTACTCGGCGTAGAAGCGGGCGAGTGATTCAGGCGAGACAGTGGATGACAGGCCTAATGACTCGGTCGCGTAGGCACCCCCTCCACCTATATACTCAACTCGGCTCTTCGCTCGCTCGAGACTCGGTCAGTGCAATCAGCCGAGTCAGTCAGTTAGAGAAAATTAAAAATTCATAAACATTTCGAGTTCATCGCGAAACCATGTTCACAGCACTTTAAATCAATCACAATGAACTGACTCGCCCACTGTCTCTTCTATATGTTGTCACCTCTACTCTACAATATGTTGTTTGGCGAGAAACTAAGCGAATGACTCGGCCGAGCACTCGGCAGGTGTAATTCGGTCTTAGATATATACAAAATATAATCTTGCGTAAAATTGATGAATTAACTATTATTAACTTTATTTTTGTTTTTATTCCTTCATATAATCCGGGTCTTTTCCATATCCACAAAGGTAAATCCTTTCTTACAGCGCCAAACTTAAACCCTTCTCACAACGCTGCTCAACCGGGTAGCAAAATAGTTCCCCTGCACTGTACAGACGCTCTTGTGAAGTATCACATAAAAAGATGTTGACTATTGTAACGTTAAAATGTCTAATAGGTATTATATTTTACTTGTAGTTAAATAAAACAACTTATATAAATTGTTTTGTATTACTGTTGTTTATTATGTGAAAAATGTGCCGAAATCTATAAACTTCCCAAAAAACTAATTGAAGACAACTTCAATTAATTTTTATCAAAAATCAAATATCAAAAACCGACAGTTTTGAAACAGTGTGAAAGTTACGCTCTCTTCATATAACTTGTTCGCACTTAGTGAACGATGCACTTGCCTTTCTTCTTATTATGTTGGGGAATATGTACAGATAGTACGCATTTTAGGAACACGTTCTTCTGGA
Organism: Hesperophylax consimilis; assembly: GCF_061612785.1. Classification (NCBI taxonomy): domain Eukaryota; kingdom Metazoa; phylum Arthropoda; class Insecta; order Trichoptera; family Limnephilidae; genus Hesperophylax; species Hesperophylax consimilis. The sequence goes on along the minus strand of NC_142844.1, from coordinate 35,352,817 downwards.
ATGTCTTCTGGTAGTTAGAGACGTCTTTTGATAATTATGACAATAATATATAAAATCATAAAGTCACTTTAAAGATAATCAGACGTCATTTGCACTGACAAGTTAGTTATATTTTAAGAAATATATATTCCCACAGTTAAAACCAATTAAGACAAGCGCTGCACCGGGATTACGGTGCTGGTAAAGGTCCGGGATTTTTTGAATCCCAGTTCTCAATATCCCGGGATTGAAAGCTCTAACTAGGATGTCACGAATGCACGGCGCGTGATTCGCAATGTTTAGAAAGAGAGTGTTATATTTCGGTCGCCCAGGCGTCAATTTTACGCAGACCATCTTTGTGGGGTTAAGGACAAAATGAAAAAAGTTGTGTTAAACTTACGGTAAAAAACGTTTGTGTACCAGTTCCTTTATATTACAAATAAGCATAGGTACCGTTATTGCCACGCTAAATACAAAATCTGTTTGACCTACGACTGAATGACCTACGCAAATGGGCGGATATGTATGAGGGTGTTTTAAAACTAACAGCACAATTCCTACATCTTCTAAGCTAAATTTATTTTTTTAAAGTAGATGGTTCAAAAACTTTAATATTGTTATATTCTCGTATATCGTTTATAATCATCTCCTTAAGTTTCACGGTACTCCCCTGGTAAATGGAGAACTAATAATAACCCCCGATGCGCTCAGTATCGTCTGTGTAGAGCCGCAATCCTATAGTTGGATGATTCTGGGAACAGCGGGAAGAGATTCAGGTGCGTTTGATTATGCAAAACGCTTTGCACCACCGGCTGGTGTTTGTTTAAATATTCGGAACAAACTAATGTTTGCCGTAATGATGCAGGCGTTAGTTATGCAGTTTCTCAAATGGTAATGAAGCACGATTGTTCCGAGATAGTATAAAGCAGCGCATTAACAGAAATAAAACGGTTAGTGTGTTCATGAAAACCATGTAAAGAAAACGAAGTTACAATATTCATTTTAATTACATTCCGCAACAAAGTAACAATTTTATAAGGTTAGTTTACCTTCAATTTGATGAATGCTTTGTTGTAAATAGTCTAAATTAAACTGTAATAATATATTGAAAGAATTGAAACTGGGACATTCTTTTGTTGACACCCGGTATTATCAATAAGGAACTCAAGAGATAATTAGTTTGGCTTAAACAATATTTATTCAAATAGATCAACAAACGCTGATTCAAAATACATAAGTATTATTATATATTATTATTCGTAGAATTTATAAGTCGTCATTTAAAAACGAAAAAACACCATCTGATTTAAACACACCTTTTGGTTGGTACGTCTACATCACAATCAGTCTACCCGAGTAATGTATTAATGGTCTAAAATTACACGAAAGAGAAAATAGAAAACGAACAAAATAAATGGTGATGAAATGACAATTTTGATAAAAGTGAAAAAACACTAGGTTACGTTAGGTTAAGTTTATATCCACTTTTTCATCACTTTCAAACTTTTCAAATGTGTTGAATTGCCACTGTCCTAATTTGCCGTGGAACCTTAAGGACATTAAACAAGGGGTGTTTCATAAAATTTGAACAATTCATCAAATTTAATATTCAACTTCTGTTACGATTAAAGTACTGTAAAACAACCGGCTATGATTAAATAATAACAGAACCCGAATAAAACTTTGACAGAACTTAAATTTTGAAATTTGATGAATTATTCACATTTTGTAACACAACCCGTCCTAACTTATTGTTATCACAAATACTGCATCCCATGAAAGGTCCATGCTCATTTAATAAACCTATTTTACTGAAAGCGGTTCGATAGACGATGATGCACAAATAAATATGAAAATTCTATTCGAATTAAAAAATAATCCTTTCCTTTCCAATAGAATTGTTTTTCTTTCAAGCTTATCCTAATGTGTTTTTCATTGAATTATTTCGCTCTCTAATCTAGTCTAATTTCACTTTCTGATTCAGTTTAAAAAATAGTTAACGTTGAATTTATGAAGATTGATAGCAATGCTTGGAACGTTTGAAATAAAATATTTTCTAAAACCAACAAGCCATAAAAATACACAAAAGTTCCAGATGCTCCCACAGGATTATAACGTCTGGTCGAAATTATATTTTTCCTAGTATGGCATCACTACAATTCAAGTGAGTTAAATCATTGATCCGAGAAAATTAAGCTACTTCTTTCAGTTTAACTATTAAACATAAATACATAGCTTTTGATCGAAATGACGTTGTCAATAACAAGTTGTGAAAATTTCATAAAATTTGAGCATAGCTTCAAGAGTTTTTTTTGCATCACATAATCGGAATATATATTTAAAGCCATCTAGAGATTATTTACATGTAATAATCTATAAATATACCAAATATGTCAAGAATAAGCAATATCTGCCTGAGAATCGACAAACCAAAATTTACCTGTCAAATAAAACCGTTAGAAAACTTTGAAAATCTGATTCAGTTTTAGATCTGTAAAAAATTTAAATAATAGACATTTAAAAAAAATAATTTCGGTTTCCACAAGGTATCTAGAACGGTCGATCGATAAAAGTTTTATCGATTATGTCGGTAACTTCGCTCTCACGACTGCAGATCGCCTACAAACAAACAAACAAACTATTCAAAACGGCAAAATGCTATTAAGTAAACTATTGTTTGTACGTTACCGATCTGCAGTGGTGCTCCTGAACGATGACAAGTTACCGACACTATCGATAAAACCTTTATCGATCAAAAAGTTGGCGCTTGAATAAGTTTTCACTTTACAAAAAGCAGGAATATTTCACATAATGCACATCATCACAGACAATCGAAATTAGAACGTTGATTATAGGAATTTTATAGTATTTTAAGCAGCTACAACAATTCAATTTCTTGGGATGAATCATACCTCTTGTTAAACAACATATTCTTCCGGGTAAGTGCTCAAAAGAACATGAATTAAATTTACCTGCTAATTTACATGATAATCTTACGTACCACAGAAGGAAACATTCAATTTATCTTGCATTTTATTTCTTTACTGAATAATCCACGTTTTCATTGAGATTTAATAGGTCTCAACTGCAAAAAATAACGACATTCACCTGACGATATTCACTCCGTAACCAACACAAGTCATTAGAGAAATGCTTTATATTTGAAACATGCTGTAATTTCTAAATAATTAATTAAGTACCAACGTATATTTAAGAAAATAAATTGCTTTTATTACAGAAATATACATAGTATATTGGTTACGGTGAGGAACAAATTATAGATATTAAATATTACGTATTCTTCCTGTGACATATTTCCTTGTAATATCTTATTTTTGGAAGGTACTGTGGTGATCTCAACTGCACAAACTTTAACCTTTAATATTAATTAATAAGCTTTTATAGCAAAGCTTCAAGTATTTGCATGCATTTGAAATACTGCATTTCAAGATATTGTGCTGGACCCCAGGATGGGTAGAATTAATATAATAATAGAGTTTAGGTACACTAATTACTTTTTATTGTCACACTACTGGTACAAATTAACTGAAGAAAGCTTACTGGTAAAAATACCTGATATGTACTAAAGTAGACATACTCATTTATACAAGTAGGCATACTTAGCTATTTCATTCACATACCGATGTTTCTTACAAAAATTTAGACCTACGTTCACTACAGGTACTACAGGTACAGGTATATTAAGTAATTACAAGGTGACGTATGTAGAGTATAAGTGTGTGAATGTGTTTATAGGTGTGCGAAGTGGTTGACCGTATACTTGTCATTTCTTCAAGTTTACCACAGTATATCCTTTTTGCTTACTTAAAATTTAATATAGCAACAATATATTATATTCTTTAAAAGCCTCACAGAAAAATCCAGAGAGAAAGTCATTCCACTCAGTTAATAGCCCATGCAGTTCATTTTCGTATTCAAATACCTAACAGCCTCGTAATGCCAGTTATTTCCACGTCTCAAACTTGTTGAATACGAACGGAGGAGCACAGCCGCACAGTGGCTCATCTGTCTATAAGTAATATGAGAAACTCTTTCGAGGGGATAATATTATCCAGCTTCTGCAGAGATGCAATGCTTTGAATTTTATGAATCCGGAAGATTTATTGTACTGTAGTGCCTTGAATTGCATATGTAAGTTCAATGAACGCGAGGCTTGTGAAATGTATGTTCTCGACGACAATTCAAATAGACATATTAATTTTAGTAAATAAATAATTTACCGTAATGGGATCACTAACTTCTATTTTGACATTCTCAAGAATCGCCAGTGTTATGTGAAAGTAGTTATAGCTCACTGAGGTGGTAGGAATGAATATTGCTTTAGTTATTGACGTATAAAGATATATTTTCTTACAGAACCATTTCTTAACATTGCATTTTGAGTAGGTATATTTTTACGTTAGATAATTAAATAAGTATGAGGCTTTTGATCATTTAAGGCCCAGCGTGTACAGAATTAAAGATACATGTTGATTCATTATCGGACGTAGGTATACTAGGTGAGTCAAGTCAAAAGCTAGTCGACAAGTTTCGCACTGAAGACCCTCCGACTGGTTACCAATGCGTTACTGACTGGTTAGTGACTGCAATGGGCTGGTTAGTGATTTGCGCCAGTTGTCAGTTACTTTTGAGTAGCTCCGTGTACACAGGACCTAACACAGTTAAAACCAAATCAGGAAAATTTAAGATTCTTATTTAGGTGGTCTTTGCATCGAATATCTTCATTCCTGGAAAGAGGTAAAAGCATACAGTGAAAAATTAAATATTAAAAAAATATAAAATAAAAATACATTACAATTACCAGATACACGGATACGGGATGAGAAATGCAAAGCAAATTAGATTGCCAACAAGGAAAAAATCAAGCACCCGAAAACATAAATCTAAAAAAAAACACAATCCCGAATGAAATTACCGAGATTGAAAATTTGATTAATTTTAAAAAAGAATTAAAAAAAAGTATATCTACCTCAAATAATGATGCTTTGTTTATGATTGAATATTCTTAAAATTAAAATATTTACAGATATATTACATTGCCAAATAATATAAATTTTTATATGTAAACGGTTTTTAAAAAATATTGGCACAACCGACGATTTTTTTTATTTATTCATCAATATAAAGTTTTATTACATAAATTTTTCGACATCTGTCTCACTAGGGTTCACCTGTGTCGAGACAGACGTATTCAGGTACATAAAGATTATTTACAAAGGGCTATTATAAAATTATTGAATATATTATTTTATTTTATTAGTGAATTGTTGTTACTGTTTACGTGTAATTTGGTACACATATTTTTGTGATAGTGGGACGCCCAATACTTGTTATCTATTTCTTTATTTCATGTTTGAATTTGGTCGTTGACTCTGTTCGTCTAATAGTGGCTGGTAGTATATTGTATAATTTGCAAGCTATGTATTTGAAATGTCTTTGCCCAAAGGTGGTTTTAACAAAAGGAGTTTGGAGAAGTTCTTTGTTTTTGGCTCGGGTATTGTGTATCGTTTGAGTTGGTTTGTATAGTGTTTTGCTGTTTTGGTGAAAATTAATCAAGATGGATCTTGCAAAGAGCTGTTTTATGTCCATAACGTTGATAGTATTGAAGATAGTATCAGTGCTGGTAGAAAGAGGAAGTTTGAGAAATATTTTTATGAATAATATTTGTGCTTTAATAATGGGGTTGAGGGCACTAGAAGAAGTATTACCCCAAGCTAAAATTCCGTATTATATGTGTGGTACGATGTGAGCTATATAGCCGTATACGATGTGAGCTAACTTAAGATAAATATATATTTTTTACATGTTTATAGTTATCCTTTAAACTACGGCTTTTGATTCCAGAGTAAATTAATTTATCACGGATTGAAATGTGGATCCTTGATTAAAAATATAAATTAATAAGATTTTATAGCTAAACTTCAAATATTTGCATGCATTTAAAAAACTGCGTTTCAATATAAATCTGATGATACAACAAAGGAATGATTACTTATACTAGATTTCAGCAAAAGTGGATTAACTCACAGAACAATCGGTTTGTTCGAGTGGTATTGCGCAACTTTCGTCCGTGTAATTTTAGCAATTAATTTTATCTGGATTGTGCAGAACGGGCGACTTATCGCCGCGAGTCCGCCATCCCGTCAGTTCGGTTCAGAGAGTCACGTGCCTTACGTACATTGTCGGTAACTAGTTTCCTGAACTAAACTCTGAATCGCAATGGGACTAAAGTTTTTCTCGTTACACATGACTCTGTAATGCCCCCCGGCGAACACTCTACAATCTATTCCGCGTTCTGGTGGGTGGATCTGGTCAAAATAAACCGCTTTAAGATGCACCACAAAAAAAGCGGAACCTACGTGCAGTTACATTATTTGCTAAAAAGGTTTACCCCTCGCTAATAATGTGAAGAAGATTAATTTATATTTCTTTATTTAAAATTCACGGTCATTAACAGTGTCAAGTACATGATATAATTATAAAAAATGAAAATTAACTATTTCATTTTAACGTAAAAAAACTACAGAAAGTATAACATTTATACATGCTCTAGAAAGGAACAAAAGTACACAGAATATAGTATAGACTAAGCTTAAATTAATATTTATTGAAAGATTTTATAATATTGTTAGTATAGCCTTCTTGTACCAAAGCTCCGTGCAGTTCAAGTTATCTATTACCAACTTCAAGTTATCTAAGTGACTGTTTAAAATATTGCATTTAAACTGAATTTTATGAACTTCGCTTCTTTGAAGTGCGAAAATTGTACATAGTTTGCAAAAGCTCTATTAATAATTGAGTAAAATATTTCCTGATATTATTTAATATTATTGTTGTGGTGAAAAAAGACCAGTCTTTATTAGCAAGATATTGTTTCATTTTAGGATAGTCAGCTTTGGAAAATTATAAGTAAGGCTTAATTTAAATATATTGGTGCTTGTACGGTGGTGTACTGTATCGTACTACTACTGCGGGGTAAAAGAGTACTACGGGCGGTGTTTCAAACTATTTTGAAACAATTTGATACACCAATAAGGCTTAATTTAAATAAATTCGTGCTTGTATGGTGATGTACCGTATTGTACGACTAGTGCCGGTTAAGAGAGGACTACGGGCGTGTGTTTCAAACTATTTCGAAACAATTTGACACACTATTTTCGTATGGTGGGCAGAAATATATTAAACCTGGCGCTCTTTAAATGATTTGCCTGTATATGATTAGAAAAAAGAATTATACTTGGGTGCATTAAATTCAATTTCAATTATAGAATACCATTGAAGACCTGTGAAAAATCACGGTATAGTCTGAATTCTTGACACATCACTTCTAATTTTGAAAATTACAATCAAAATAATTTTGCGACAAAGTATTATATTTTAGGTATGTACTTCATTGCTTTTTTGAATTCTTGACAAAATCAGAATTACTCACGAGTTCATTGAACCACAGTTACAACCAAAAATTTAAATGAAATTAGCACGCTTCGTTAGGTAAGGTTACTTCAAAGTCTTGATGAACATCAAATGGTTGATCAACCGCCTTTTGAATTTTCGACAATTGCACGGTCCCCGTTATTCTAATTAATCGTGCGCTTCAACTTTAGATCAAATTATGATCAGCTATCAAGCAAAACGATCATATCATTACTTTCATCAGCTTATCATAATTTGTTCAAAAAATCTGAAAAGCACGGAAAATCGTCGTTCAAGGAGAGCCATTCAAAAGTCTAAAAATCAAAATCGCTCCGATTGAGAGTTTGATGTTCATCAAATGTGACGGATGTTTGAAATAACCCAACTTCAGTATCATTTAATCGTTTAAATTTTATATGACCAAATAAACCTTACTCTCTAGTTTTTTCTCACAGTAACGAACATTTCAAAGTTCTATAAATGATGAAGCGAATGCATTTGAATTGTTTTGAAAATTAATGGGCATGCTTAGATATCGATGGCCTAGCGCACACATGTGTTAAGTGCAATTTGAATATTCAGTTTATATAAGTAGTCCAAGTTAATTGTGATGTTCAAATATCCTCCATAAACGGCTGCTTGCACACATTTTTCACTTTTATTCAACGTCGCCTATCTATCTATTCTTATCGTTTGGTTGTTATTTTAAAATACGGAATACATTGCATTGCACTACCCCTGCATACATTCTGGAAGAAACTATTATTATTATATGATTAATGTGAATATCCGCATTTTATCCATTCTAGGTAAAATAAGTCGTGTAAATTTCTCACGAAAAATCTATCAATAAATTAATATATCTTGATAAATGCTTTTCAAGACATGTGATTATTTTTAGTTAAAACTGCGTTTAGACGTGTGCGCTAGGCTATACGATATTGTAGACATAATAAGATGTGTAAATTCGTGACACATGAGCTACCGTTTCAGAGTTTTTATTATTAACTACAAATTTCTCTTTTAAAGATAAAGAAATGCTTTGAAATATGTTTTGTTAGTTGAAAATAGATTCGCTTATCCAGAAATCACAGAACAAGACAATTTCAATAAAACAATACAATACGCGTAGGTTTTATGAATGTTTCCACCCCAGCTTTTGTTTTCTCCAAATTAAAAGAAAAAAATTCAAAATTAAATCGTTTTTTTCGCTTCGGAAATAGAGATTTTTTTTGTTATCTACCGCCAATACTTTATCCAGTTTCCACAAATCGCAATTCAAAAATAAATCATTTCCTGATACAAATGCTTAATCCCGTTTCAACCAACAATTGGCGACTTTGCGACGGTAAAGGATATTTCTCCCCGACATAAATTCAAGTGATGAAATCGGCTAATCTCCTTCAGGCTGATTAGTTTTACTCTCATTTATCAGCTACGCTTTTAGTGAGTCTTTGCAAAAGTAAATTCACGTTTAGTTTGAGGGCAATAAGTAAAAGAGGTCCTAATCATTTTAGGTTGTTTTACCATATTCGTGAAAAGTTGTTTTTTTGAGTTCGTCATAACTATATAGAAATAGTTATTAAAAGTAAAACAACAAATTATATGTTATTTCAAATCTAGCAGAAAATAGGTTTTTCAATCAGATTTAATCCCGAGTTACCACAGTTACAACCAAAGACATATAAATGAAATTAGCAGGCTTGATTAGGTAGGGGTGCTTCAAAGTCTCATCACATAGTACTTTAGGATTCATATATCTTATACTGATTTATAAATGTGGAAATTCTAATTATATAATTGTAAATGTTCTTCAAAATGCCCTGGAAAGAATCTCAGACTTGTGATGTCCCGAAAGAAACCATTCATCTGTTCTGAATGCAATTACTAATGTTATCCAAATTGACCCTGGTAATAATTTTTCTTTGCGATTTTTTCAAGGATAATGAAATCATCCCATCACTTCGAATGCAATCAACAATGTTCCCAAAATTTGTTTTGACAGCATCGCTATTCTATTGTTAGAATATTATGTACTAAATACACAATTTGGCTGTCCTGAAACGGGAATCCTTCCCAGTTGGACGAAGGTTAATTTTGTTTTGTATTGTTTCGTTTTGTATTGTTATATATATATATATATATATATATATGTATATATAAATAAAATAAATAAATAAAAAAATGTAATTTGATGAAAATCAAATGGTCGATCAACTCCATTTTGAATTTTCGACAGTTGCAAGGTCCCTATAAAATTCAAATTAAACGTGGACTTCAGCTTTAGATAAAATTATGATCAGCTGTCACGCAAAACGATCATATTATTACTTACATCAGCTGATCATAATTTGTTCAAAAATGCTGTAAAGCACGGAAAATCGGCGTTCAAAGAGAACCATTCAAAAGTCTAAGATTCAAAATGGCTCCGTATATCTAAGGCATATCGATGGCCTAGCGCACACATGTGTTTAGTGCAATTTTAAAATTCAGTTTATAAGACTAGTCCAAGTTAATTATGTTAGTTTGGGTTATTTTAATAATTTGTGCCTATTTTGTTAAACATCAAACATAACTTTGAAAATCGAACATTAATGCATCTTTTACCATTTTCCCCGACATAAATAGTTAATTTTTGTAGTAATTAAGTTGAAATCATTTGCTGTTTATATATTCTTTTGTGTGTTAAGCATGAAGCAAAATTCGCCAATTTTATCTTTAATTTGACCGTTTTTGTGCTTTTTTACACAAGGCCTAAAATTAACCAAATAGTTTGGGTAAAGTAAATCTTCTACAGGAGAGATTGCTACGATTCCAAAGGTTCACATTAAACTTGAATCAAAACCAAAATCATCAAAGGATTAAGAAACGTATTTAAATACCTGATTTACTTAGCTTATTTATCAAATATTTTATTACGGTAAAAAAATTAAGCTTCCTTTTTTCATAAGTGGCATTAAAAACCGATCCAGATAAAATTGACAAGTAGATCGCTACACTTCACAAACTCAAATAACATTAACTATATAAATACGTATCAAATCAGTTAATTAATTTTTACACATCATAAAATCAGTGAACAAATTAAGACGCTAACCTAACATATCTATTATATTGTAAACATGAAAGTAATTTCCACAACGTTATAAATTTAATATTATGTAAAAAAGTAATTTCTCCAATGCTATGAATTTTATTGGCATGCACTTCTGTTACATTACCTAAATAATATGAACTAAGCCTATCAATTCAGGGCAGCTGGACAGTCAAAGCTTCATTATTCTGTAATTGTATTTTTAGTATCTAATAAATAAATAAATGTACAATAATCAATGTAATTTCTTATGTGATGTACGTAATATTAAACTCTTTTAACTTAAATTAATATGCCTAAATTTTCTAACAGAAGGATTTTTAATGACTTTGTATTTCTTCTAAATCCTAAATGAAGATTGGATTCCTCTACGTAATAAAAGAAGTCGGGATTTATTTCAGTGCAAAACTTTTGGTACTAACTACCATATGTATTCTTCACTGTCCAGAATACTTAAGAAGGGAAATAATTATACCGAGTCAGTGGACATTTTTAATTTATCACTAACGAATATATTAAAGATTGTTACTTAGACAGTTATGTCATGTATAATAAATATGTACTGTATTAATAAATTATTTTTACTTTATGTAAAAGAACCTAAAAATGGCCTTAATAAAGTAATAAATAACACATAGATATATTTTCTAGGCAAATATCGCAAAATAATCCTAATTGCTCCCAACCATCTAATAGTGCCATCTATTGAAGCCGTGAGACTATGACATCCCTAATTGGGGTGTGTTGTATGGCTGAAGGTATTGGGGAGGGGAAAGAGATATGGAAGAGGAAAGTGGGGAACTACCTGGCTATTCGAAACTGGTCACCGAACACGGCCAAAGCCATTTCAAGCATCGTTTCAATTCAGAATGGTGGTCTTACACCGGGGCGATACTAATAGTATTTTACACTCTGGAACGTAGCGCAAATTTACAATATATTATTTTTAATGGATAAATGAATTATTGTAAAAAAACACACATCTGAAATAAAATTTATTTGCGCTCGTCAGGATTTGAACCCGCGGCCTCAGGATTGCTAGTCGAGAGCCTTACCCCTCGACCGCGGATGCGGTCAAATATATTATGAATTTATGCCGCCGTTTTTACAATAGTTGGTGGTGTAATGGTCAGCAAAATTGCTTACCAAGCAGTTAATCGGGTTCGATTATCGCTACTGGCATTTTATTTATTTTATATATTTCAACATTTAATTTAACATTTATTTAAATTTAAAAAAAATGTTTCTTATTTCACGATTTTTACGGATCTGGGTAGTAAATATGTAAACTTTATTTTTAATGTTACATTTCAAATATGAAGTTCAATAACTAGGTCCCAATGGTCAAGTGGTTAAGACGCTGTCCCGGTAAGACAAGAGATCCTGGGTTCGATTCCTAGTTGTGTCCGTTATATTTTTATTTTCTGTGTCTTGTTCTCTTTCATGTTTCGTTTAGATTTGTTAGTATTATCTTCTTCTTTAATGATAGGTTACTTTTCAGTATATTTTAAACTAGCTGACGTGTACATGGCATTGCTGGGAGTTATCCTTAGGAGGTAGACAAACCACGGCGGACCTTTCTGTAGACCTTTAGAGATATACAATTCCGTAGTACATTATTTTAAGGTATTTCATAAAGAGTAGCCAGCGTTAGCTATGTAAGCTTCCAAAAACATATTTTTTGACTTGTACAAAACATCGACTTTTCTCCACATTCTATAAATATAATACGCATGGATTATATGTATAAACCTTCCGGGAAAATTCTCTAAATGATAGCGAAACTCAATAAATCACAATACGTTGCGTAGGTTATAAAAACTAAGCGCGCAAATAGACGGACACGGATAGCGAATTTATATTGTACTATTTAGAGAAGCAATATTTCAAATAGATGAATTCAAAAATACTAATAATAATACAAATATATACAGAAATACATATCAGTACAATTAATAATTGTCTTTTCACAAACATAAAACAGAAAGACATCAATTTCATTGACTACTAATTATTTTTGTTTTGATGCATGACGGAGAGTTTTTGAATATGTCGAAAAGATATATTTATATATTGGCAGTTCGATGAAATCGCTCTAGTTTTGAGTGATATTAACAGTCAGTGCTATGGTTGTCTCAGTGGAAAAGATGGTAGAGCCGGGTAGATTCAAAAAATCTTTTTATCTTGGGGTAGATTTAACAGGACACGCATAATTAAAACACTAAGGACGGGTTGTGTCGGAGAATTTGAAAAATTCATCAAATTTCAATGTTCATTTTCAGGTTCTGTGAAAGTTCTATTCAAGTTCTATTATTATATCATTGTAGGCTAGTTGCTTGACAAAACTGAAATAAAAACAGAACTTGAAAAAATCTTTCACAGAACTTGAAAATGAACGTTGAAATTTGATGAATTGTTCAAATTCTCCGAAACAACCCGTCCTAAGGAGGGGGTTTTTCACAGAATTTGAAGAATTCATCAAATTTATAAGTTGATTTTCAAGTTGTAATATTATATCATAATTGACCAGTTGTTTCACAACACTGAAATATAAAAAGAACTTGAATAGAACCATCACAGAACTTTAAAATTAAATTTTGAAATTTGGTGAATTGTTCAAACTCTGTGAAACAAGCCGTCCATATCATTTGAGGGCAATCTGTGAAGTTATTCAGTAATTTAAAAAGTGATAGAAAATCATTAATAGTTCATGAAAAGTTCTCGTTTTGTAGCAGATATTAATTACACGATGTTACAACTTGTATTGAAAATTATCTAAGAAACTTACTTTGTACTTTCTCAACGCGGTGTAAGTTACAAGGATACATAGGAGACCATACAGAATATGCTTACTCTAGTTTCCTTCGAGTCTTGGCTGTCGAAAAACACAATTCCATTCTAAGTTTTTAGTACGTTGCTTATCTGTTTATCAGAGTTCAGTTTTTATGAAAACACACTTGAGTTAAACAATCAATCATATTCAAACTATTTGTTTAACCTCTGGGCAATTTTGGGAGATATCCTTTACAGACAACAAACAGCCGTAGAGTACTTTTAGGAGATATATGTATATCCTAGCCGGTCTCACAAAAGTTATGCTATTTCATTTTATATTATGGTGACAAATATGATTATAACTGTATTAGAAAGAAAAAAATACTCGCTTTCAGGTGATATTAAAACATTTACCATAAACTCGACCCAAAAAATTATAAAATAATTCTATAAAGCAACATTTACTATTTTTAAAATATCTGTCAAGGTTTGCAAATTGCAGAGACAATAACTTTTAAAATACCTTTATCTAATTAAAAATGTTTTGAATTTCGTGTAAAGTTATAATTAAAGTTTGCACGATAAAAAACCACCGGTAAGCGACTTTAAAAACATTTTCTTTGTATTTCATTCGTCTATTCATAATACTATAATCTGAAAAAGTTTTTTACTTGCGTTCAAGAACAGTTTATTTGGAAATTATATTGAGTTTATCTGAAATTAAATGCAATGTGAAAATATTTTCCGCAGAATCTGGAATCTGACAGTTCTCATATAAGAAGCACATTGCAAAATACTAGTGGCTTTAGGAGTTACTGTGCTTTATTATAGCTATAAAACATAACATCAAAAAGTGGTAAGTTAAAATAATTTCAAATTAAGATCAAAAAGATACTTTTTTTTTCAACAAGAAAATTATTAAAGAAATCATTCTGGTCTCTGAAAAATGATTTATGCAATGGCACCATTTTTACTTTACGGCAACATCCGGACTTCCGAACAAAGCGGAACCTAAGCCGGATGCCGCCCGTAACTACCTTCACTCCATTCCCTTACAGCATGGTTTTTGGTTTATTTCGTCTTTAAAAATTACCCGTAAATACTTCCGTCCAAAAAATAATATACTGCCCTGATAAATGGTTTGAAAGTATAATTTTCATGTTGAAAACACAACATTTTTTAATTATTAACTGTACCCCGCCACGCGTTGCTATGGTACAGTCTGTCTGTGCAGATAGAAAAACAATAGCGCGTGTTGCTTTTATATCGAACAGATGACGCTGTTTTAAAAAAAAGCATGTTTGTCCAATAGATGGCGCTGTTTTTCACAAAAAGCATGTTTTTATCTGTCACAGGTAACATATATATAACACCCGTTTATAAAGACACGAGCGTATTTGAATGCAAAGTTGTGTCAAAATTTTAAACCAATCGGTGAAGAACTTTTGGAGATTTAAGATTTTGAACAAACGAAGATTCAAATTTTTATTAATATAGATTATCATATATTGTTGGGTATTTAGTTTTATTCCAAATATATTTTCCTCAACAAAATATAGGGTGAGAACACATTATATGTTATAGACGATAAAAAGCATGATCTATGTTCGACGAAGTGCTATCGACGACAAAGTTAGGCCTGGAGTCTATTTACAATTATTAAAATCTTGAACAATTTTCATTTTAATTGACGTTCAATTGAACATGCTACTCGTAACAAGTTGTTGAAACTTGGAGGCACTTGCAAAATTGAATTAATATACCAAAAATAAGTCCACTTTACATGGTTACTAATAATTATTATTAACGACTTCAATGTTACATTAAAAACTGAATATATACATATGAGATTACGAGGATTTCAGTGAGTCGAAAGAATTAAGGTATGTAAATTAGCGATAAATTAAACAGTTTTTTTAATCGGTTTAAATCACGCTTTCGTCGATTTTTTTCACTGATTTTATACATATGGTGAAAATAAAGTGATGAAAATATATACATATATTTTTTTAATTATTTTTAAGATAAATGATTTCTTAGTTACAGTTTGATATTTCCCTTGAATGCCGTAACAAATGTCACAATAATGAGAACTAAAATACATGCCAAATTCTATTAAAATTGTGACACTCGGTATGGGCATGTAATTACAAATAAAAAAAACTTACTTTAAAACCACTTTATTTGATTTTTACACATCGACTGGTTTCGGTTGCTCTCAGCCTTCTTCAGGACAATAAACATATAAACTAAATCACAGTATGAGAAAAACAAAAGAGATAGAACAAACATATAAGAGGGGGAGAGAGCATCAGAGGCAGGCTGGTAGAGGTTTAGGTAGATGGGTAGGGGAAGGGTTATTACACAGCTAGAAGGGAACAACTTTAAAATCGGACTTTCGGTTTATTCTAACCTAATTTTAAAAATTACCAAGGCGTATTCCTATTTTATTTTAACGTATTACTTGGAATCCTGAATTTGTATTAAATGTATGGTTAGTATCAATGAAATTTCGTTACGTGATTTAAATTGAAAAAAATAATAATTGATTTCGACGAAAAACACAATAACAAAATCAAAAAAACGTATCTTGCTGGTAAAGTGAAGTCATTCTGTCTGTTTTCTCTTTGTAATGTTATGTTTAAAACACGTTTCACGGAGAATTCTTAGAATAAAAAGCTCAAGAAAACATAATCCTTAATTCCTTGTATTTTTAACCTTTCCTTAGCTGCAACTGAAAATTCGAGATCGGGTTATAAGTCATACAGATGTTTCTGACAAGTGAGTGGTCTGGGGTATGGGGTAAGGGAACGGGTTGGGCTGAGGGAGTGGGGGAATGAGGGTGGGTGTTGGCGAATCCGAGCATAAAGCCGATTAAAGGACGATACGCCTCCTTAAGGGAGTGTTTCTGGCCCAAAGGGTTCTCACGGAAATATAAAGAAATAATAATAACCAACAGGAAGCCAACAGTTAGCAAAAGTAGCGGAAAGAATTTACAGTACAAGCTGATGCTTTTAACGGAATGGGTTGAGATAAAAGATAATAATGTTTTGTTACCGTAAGTGAGTTTATAATCGCGCTTAGCTTAGCTTTTGGGCTAGCCCAATATCTAGATAAATACTTTTTACAGATATTAATTAAGGACAAAGAGCTCATCAAAAAGCTTTATTACTGAGAAATCATTTTTTCTGTGATGAGAACGCAAAAAGGTTTTTTTTTCAAATTTATAGAAGGTGTTTTAAAATTTCCTTTAACTTCTAACACCGCCATCTTCTTTAGGTATTCTTTCTTACGGGTGGTTGGCGTTTACTAATACATTACACCACGAAATACTTTTTTTTACATTACCTCTACGCAAGAGGCCCCGTGAAAAATAATTCTCGGCCTATGCCGTGTTTGGGGATGCTGTGTAGAAGATCTTTTTTTTGAAGGAATGGAGAAGAAGTTGTGCAAAAAAACAAGGCGTATCGGGAACCGGGATCCCGGGAATCACGGACATTTTCAGCACCGTAATCCCGGTGCTGCACCTGTCTTAATCCTTGGAGAGCGGGATTTTTTCTTGTTTCACAACCTAGTTTCAACGGCGGGAATATTTTGTCTTACGGCATGTCGTTTATTGCACAATATTGAAACTTAGGATACAGATCATAAAAAAATTGGGGTAGTTTATATATATTGCGCTGTTCATTAGAAGTAAGGAAAGAATTATTGGAGCCTGAATAACCTTCGGTATTTAGTGTCGTGACATCACTAAAATGGAATTGTTCAGGCAGATTTCTCCTTGTTTCACATCTCCACCTAAATCCTCAACTGACTACAGAAATAAAGACAACAGACGGTTGCTGACATATCGAAATCAGTCGAAAAAAATATGTCTTTCTCTGTGTCGGAATTAGGGGCATTGAAATTGTAGAGGAAGTCGATGTAAATCTGTCTGTACATATCGATACTGTCGATAGAGCTATTGATCATGGACTTCATTTCAAAATCTTTTAAAATATATGAACGGTTGTAGGTATAAAAAAATCTTATGGAAAGGAAACTGGTTACCGATAGAAACTGATAACTGACAAATTTCGAATTCGAAACGCAGCGTGAAGTAAATCTAGGAAAATGCTAAAATGATTTAAAATCAATACCACCTGCCAGAGTGGAATCCGAACGGGTTTGTCAATATGGAGGGGGAATAGCGACTAAAACAAGTTTATCACTAAATGTTGAAACCTTACCATGATCTTATTAAGGTCACATTTTAAGTCTCAGTTTTTAAAAATTATGTTTGTTTATTTCGGTATCACCCTGGGGCCTTAGCATAGGAAGTATATATAGCCCTATAGCAATACGGTATCGTTAAAATACGTCATCAATGAGCACTTAACGACATATGCTAGCACGATCAAAATATAACAACCGACGGTTGTTAAAATTCCTTGTCTATGGTCAAAGTAGCGACGGTATCGTTAAAATTGCGAGCATGAGAATGTATCGATAGGATAACTTCCGACCGACGGTTGCTAAAAGCCCGCCGAATATAACGTGGGGTCTTGAGTGTCAGTTAAAACTTTGGTTGGCTGTCGATATACGTATTTTTTTAATAATGTCGTTCATTATGCAAAATTTCTGGTTCAGTGAAAGGAGGCAGGTTAGGGAAGATCGTAGGATTGAAAGGCGTCGTTTACGCGATCAATTGAATCCGTTCGAACTTGCAGAGACGGAATTCAGACAATTGTTTCGAATATCTCGTATTATGGCTAAAGATCTCATTGATCAATTAACTCCTTTTCTAGTGTCAAAAAATACATTAGGACTTCCAGTATACAATAAAGTGAGAGTATTAAATATTATTGATATCTTAGTAAAACAAAAACACAATATAAATCTATCCACCACTGGAACGACCACGTGAAATAAATAAATTTGCTTCGATTGCTAGAGATTTCTAGATGATAATTTTTCGCCGACATTTAAAAAATCATAACTTCGAATTTTAACATGGAAACATAAAAACTTATTAAAGTGCTATATAGTCATTATTTATTGACTATATAGCACTTTACCTGTATTTATCATAATATCAGCATTTTGAATATCTTAAAATACTGCGTATGATTGAAATGTTAGTAAAAATAACTTCAAAATTTTGACACAATAGAATGTAAGTATATCTCTTTGATAATAATGGAAATTCTTTCACATAAAAAGATAAATAAATAACTTACCCAGCTACCATTGCTTGCGACATCGTAGAATATTAAAAAAACACGGCGGTTACAATGGTCACGCTTGAAATCTGACGTTTGACGTCTATCCAATTCATAGACAATTCCGTCCCAGTATTGCCAGCGTATATCGATTTGTATTTATTGCCTTATCGATGTCGTTAGAGATATCAATAGCGTTCTCATGCTAGGGAAGTCGTTATAAAATCGTCGGTAGATACGCTTAGCAATCCGATATCGTTAAGTTCGATCGATTCTCATGCTAAGGCCCCTGGTGTGAGACCAATTGGGGATACCATAGTCGCACTGGTTCCAGGGAGTTGCCAGCAGATGTGACTCTTGTGCGGCATTTACATAAAAAAATACAGAGCACGCTTGAGGTGATTTTGCACAAAGACGGGGCCATACAAATCAACCAAATATTATTATTATTAAAAAAAGATTAAATCGGTGATTCCCGAAAATGATGTCGTCTAATAGACTCATATTATTTATTTGAAAACATTTTGGCCTTGCATAATAACATGAAATTATTTCCCTCTGAAGATTTTTTCCTCTGAGAATATTCTAATAAATCCTTTTTATTCAAGAATTTTTCTAATATTCGCGGTAACACAGCCCTATTTTCTTCGGATGATTTGGACTAATAAAGACTCCTTATTAGATCTCACTTATCCGAATATTGATTTGGAAAATAATTTATAGTTTAAATTATCTTTAAAAAGTAGAATTCTCGGAAAATTACTCCAACAAAGAAACGTAATTTAAAAGATTAGAAAAATATGATAGCTCGAATATTCTTTGACCTTGATATAATATGACTTGGAAAAGTTCTAACATCCTTTCTGCGGGCTTTTCAAAACTAACCCGCTACTGCCGCTGGCCATTTTATTACAAAGTTAATGCATCGGAAAAATGAACGATGTAATAAAAACAATGAGCTTCAAACGGGTATGAATATGAAAATACTTGACCTAGAGGAAAACAACATTAAATTTTATTTGTTTCTTTTAAGGTTTTTCGTAAAGTAAAAAAATGCACTGTAAAATGTGTTGCGCTAACTCCTTCTTTAGAAAGAAGGAGTTAGCGCAACACGGCATAACACCCCAAAAACAAACAACAAAAACTATTAAATTTTATTTAAAAAAAACAAGCTTAACCACACAAAATTCTTGTAAATGAAGTAAATGTTAGCATTATATTGAAGAATTTATGATAATAAACATAAATTTTTATTTTATTTTAGAAATAAACACGAGTAAATGTACAGTATTATTAGTAACTAGCAGTTAAAAACCCGCTCCGCGGGTTTTTTTCTGCTAGGCCCTGCGGGCGGCTCTTGCTTGGGCTTCGCCCATTTTAAGTGATATTAACAACAGTTACATTTAATAGATAGATATTAGAACATTCACAGAGAGAGGGTGAGTATATATATTGTTAAAACACGGAACAGGAAGGAGTTAATTAATAATAACATTCTAAATTTACGCATAATAAGAATGACAGTTGTTTGAGTAAATGAAATTTTACGTATTTGTGATGGATTATTTCAAATGAAACACTATTATTGACTACATGTCTACAACTGATATTAACTGTTATCGTACCTAATATAATTAGCTCATAGGAGACTTGCAGTGCTTAAATATGTGTTCGTCAATGTCTATAAGTTGAATCAATATCGTTTAGTTTGTCACAATTAAAGACAGTTTTAACAAAGTTGACTTAAATAATAGATTATTACATATTGATTAATTGTACCAGTGTTTATGAATAAAAGGAGGGTAATTGTGCGATGACATTAGCAGTCGGTTTAATTAAAAGGTGTTAATTTTACTCCAACTGGTGGTAATTCTTTACCTACAACTGTTACTGTATCTAATAAAGTTTAAAGCTAGATTATATATACACCTTCATCAGGAGAGTAAAAATCTATAAATAAAGGTAGATTATTACAATATAGCGCCCCTGAGGTGATATCTCACAAAAGCGGCGCTATGCAAATTGTCCAATAAATAAATAAATATAATGTTTACATTTTATTGTGTATACACCGAAGTCAAAAATTAAATATAGATTGCAATTGGGAAAGAAGAAGTGGAAGGAGGGGGGAGGAGTAAGAGTAGGCTGGGTTTATAATAATTAGGAATTACAATATCGTTAGACGGGAAAGACCAGTTGAGTGGGAAAATATTTAAAAGAGAGTTTATAAAAAAATTCTTGTTAATTATATCTGCTTTTATATTAATATGTTTCCTCATTTCTAAAATTTAAAAATTATTTATAGTGAAGTATTTTAAGACCTGAAAAAAACAAATAGCATATAACCATAAAACAATATATTCATAAGACAAATAGCATTTAATAACGGTTATTCTAATAAATTGATAGTTGAAATCATAATAAAAAAATTAAACACATTCTCTTCAAACGGTCTTTCTAAAGATAGAAATAAACAATGGCGTAGAATTCTGTTTGTGGATAGCGATACTTCTAAAATTATATATATATAAACAATCCTGGTACCATTCAACTGGCGTTTTACACTAATAACAATGAAGAAATATATTCTTAATAATAATGATAGCAAAATTCAAACAAAAAAAACAGGAGTTTAAAAACTCAATTGAGATGATTGTAATTTCTTTTACAAAGGTAGAACCAATAGAAACTTTGAAGTCAGAACTAAAGAATATCGCAGGGCTATAAATGGAAATAGTGAATCTGAGTTAATCTTTTAAATAATGATCACACTTTCGATAAAAATTCAGGTCTTAAAATACTTCACTCAGGATATAAAGCATCGCAAATAAATAATTTTGCAATTTTAGAAATTAGAAAACATGCCAATATAAAATCAGATATAATTAATAAGAAAAAAAATATAAAAAATAATGATAAATGCCATTACAAAGTGATAAGCTTCCAGAAGAAATCTTCTTATAAAACGCTTGTTAATGGTAAGTAGTCAAGTATTGTTAGCTGCATATTTAAATATTCGCGCCAGGCATTTGGTTCGTTTTCCAGAGGTGCGCTCTGTCGGCCATCTTGAAGAAACGCGTGAATTTTTATAAACGTCAAACATAATCACGTAACTGTGGAGAATTTTCATTGTAATGTAATTAATCCAATGGATTATGAACTTTCTAAAACATATTTTCTTCGATATTATCCAAAAATTATATGAGCAGAAACGATGCTTATGAAGAAATCTCGTATTATTATGAGGCGATCCTATTTTAGTATGGAATTGTGTCTTAATATTCAAGTTACCCGAAACAGACAATTTAAATTTGACCAATCAGAGGGCCTACACCGTCCAGACGCTGGGACAATAATACTATCAGATGGTGACCGGAAAAATCATCAAAATGATAATTCATCACATCTTTAAAAAAATTATAAAAAGTCATGGAAAGTGATAAAACAGAAACTTTACTAACCGGCTTAAGTAGGTTAGGTTAATTTTTTTTTCATCGTTTTTAATGACTTTATATCACTTTTTAAAGATGTGTTGAATAGTCACTGTGTTGAGTTAGCATGGAAGCATTAAGTGTGAAACAACATTTAATTTACAATACCTTAATATTTATATTTAAGATCAAAATTGAGATGCTCCGGAAATACATTTTTAAGAGAGTAAATTTTTATTTTGAAATAAATGGCTACTCCAGGAGAAGCTGTGGAGATTTTCAACTTCGGTAAACAAATTTGTCGAGAGCAAAAAATACTTCTATTTTAAACGATTCAAAATTTTCCGTAAAAAATCGGCGGATGTTAAGGAAGCTAAAAGCCTTCCAGTTTTTATTGGGTTATGCTTAAATCCTATTAAGAATATGTAGTACATTCAAGTTATTTTAAAGGCTTATACTAGATATAAAAATGTATTTTTTTATAAGTAGATTAAAACATGAAAGAAATAAGTTACATTAAAGGATAGTAAAATATTACGTACCCACAGAAAAAAAAAATAATATTTATTTATTTTATTGATACATGACTTGTACATGTGGTTTTTTGTGATAGTTAACCCTCCATGCTAGGGGTGACCCTGTGTTATGGCGGTTGAAGTTTACAGTTTGCGGACATAGAATCTATACATTACTACAATATAAAAAAGAAAAATGATGTATAGCTAGTTTGGGTTGCAAGAAGAGGATGGAGAAGTAAAGAATTATAAGAAGATGAAAAATTTGAGAAATTATTAGTAAATAAATCACACTAATTAATTATGTGTATACTATACCACTAAGTTAGGGATTAAGGATATATTATGTTTTGTCTGAAATTTGATTAAATTGAAAGAGTGTAGAATGAATGTTATTGTAGTTTTAATGTATTCCGTGTGTAAGGATCCATTTCGTTATTTGTTTTTTAAAGGAATGGAGTTGACTCACGGTTTTTAGGTTTTCAGGGATAAGGTTAAAGATTTTAGGAGCTAGGAAGAAAAATTATCTTTGAGCTGACGTGGTCTGTAGTGAAGGTACTTTGTAGTGACTGTTGGTTATTTTTATGGTGGTGTAGTTGTGTTGTAAGAGAGTTTTGTTTTTATATTTGAACAGGAAATGTATAAGCCAAAATTTTAGGTGGAGTTGTCGTATGTTTAAGACCTAATACTCTACGAGGAGTCGAATGGAGGGGTATCTTATCGGTCGCTTGTTAATGACACGTATTATCATTTTTTGGGCATTTATTAGAGGTTCGATGGTAGATTGTGCAATATGATATGAGTACAAATCATGTCTCGAAATTACTTACACCAACTTTAAACTGATGTTTCCATTTTAGTGAGGGCACGCTTGTGGGCCAGTTGGATCTGTTAGATTACAAAAATATGACTGAAGGTTTTGTTATTATTTCTTGTCAAATTGATAAATATATGAAATTGATTGCTGAAAAACATGAGCTTTCCATAATAATTCAACGATAAATATTAAATGTATAAATAACTTTACAAGAGTTTCCGGGTATGCGCATAATGCTTACGACGAGCTTTTGAGAGAAATACTCGTGGGGAAAATGTTGTTCTTTTTTTTAAATATTACGTAATAACGAGAAAAATATGTTTGAGTCGATGTGTGTTCAGAAAATATTGAATAAACTACACACTTTGAAATATTTGAAACGAAATGAATTTGGTCAGTTGTTTCACAAAACTGAAATAATGACAGAACTTGAATAGAACCTTCACAGAACAATAATATTTCAATTTAAAAATTTTCGTTTCTGTGATACAACCGGTCCTAAGTGTATCGCCGCGTAAAATCCCTATTATGGTTTAATCAACAAAGTGCATATTTCTACAACTTTATTCTTTTGCAAGAAACTCGAATGAGAGGGCGGTGAATGGGTGAGGGGTAGTGTTGTAGGAGAGACAGTTGTGCGCCTCCCTTATCGAATTAGTTACCCGGCAAACAGGCACGGACTGGCAACGCCGCCATATTTCTGAGTTAGGAGGGTGGATAGGGGAGGTGCGGTACCTGCCCGGGATACCTAGTGAACAGTGAACCTGTCGACCCATCGCAATAACAAAACCGCAACCATTGATATTAAAGAACAAAGATCTTCCTCCGAAACCAAAAAAATTGTAGATATCTTAAATTGTGATAGCTTTGCAAATATATTATGAAGACATGTTGTTTGAACTCCCATTATATTTGACATTGTCATTGAATCATAAGTAGCGTGCGCTGTTTTAAAATGTTAATATTTGAACGATATCCATTGAGAACCGATTCTTTTCCTGTCAGTTTTCGTTAAGATCAGAAGTTTCCAACCCCTTTGGGCTCATTGCCCACTTTTCGATATATTTTTCTTCAGCGCCCCCCTCTCCAAATTTTACAAGTCCCAACGACAATTTAATAAATGCAGTTGATTCTTATCATTCGGCAAATCATATTCCAATGAAAATTTTTGTCTCGAAATATTTTGGAATTTATTAAAATTTTAATCAACAAAAAACGTTGCATTAAAAACAGTGTTTATAATAATATAAGTGCGCAAAGTATGTCCATCGCTCGTCAAACTATATAAAAACGTATTCCAAAGCACTTTTAGGCTTGAAATAGTTTTAGCCGTGTTTGATGACCAGATCTAAATAGCCAGGTACCTCCCCACCTCCATTTTTGCCATCGCTTTTCTCTTCTCCCTACCTTCAGCCTTATAATACACCTCAATTGGAGATGCCATAATCTCACTGGCTCCACACTATTGGTAGCAGTTGGGACTTTTAAACTACTCACAGGTACTCACTCAAAGGTATTCACATAAAAAAAACCTTTTGTTATTTGGTATCTACTAAAATCAAAAAAATCTTTATATGTATTAAAAATTTAATATTTAGACCATTGACTACGGAGTGCTGAAACGAGTGAGGTAAAAGTATTTTGTTTTAATAAAAAAAGGGTACATCTAGTAAAATCTATTTCAACAAGCAAATTGAAAAACAAAACACTCTAAAATAAGTTGAAAATTGTCACTAAATTGAATCTGGCAAGAGCAGGCAGTCACCCGGAAAAGGAACAAATAGAATAATCAAACAACCCAACATTTGTTGGAATACATTGGTGGTATCATGGATGTGGGCTAAAAAGCACAAAACCATTTCAAATTGTTATCAATTTTTATGTTTGTAAAAATCCATGGTTCTGCGCAAACTATCAGGAAATGAGGAAATCCAACAAATAAAAACTGTTCTAGTTATTAATGTTTACAATAAATCAGTAAACTAAGTTTAAAAAAAATATTACTCTTAACCTATGTTTATAATTATCTGATGTTCCAGTTTAGATTCATTGATGTGAAGATTTAATCTTTATTAGAGGACATTATTATTAAACGTCATTTTTTTATAATCATAAGATAGAGTGTGCTGAAGTAGACATTTTCGTTGATAAATTATACGGATTCAGAAAAAATGTTCTGATATTGCTAAAAAATACGTTTCACTGATTATATTATGTTTTGTTTTGCATCTCTATTTCTGTCTCTCTTGTCTCTTATTTTTTGTACTATTTGTCTTTCAAATAATTTTGTGTTTTTAGTTGTTTTATATTTTAAGCTTCATTTAGATGTGTGAAAATTAATGTATTCTATGTTTGAGTAGATTTTTGTAATTGTTGAACCGATTTGTATATTTACTGGATTGTTCTCACGTTCTTTACGTAATAAAGTAAATAAATAAATAAATTAAACTGATTGGTTAGACTCTGTATAGTTAGAGGCGTAGTCCTGGTAAGATAGAGCTTCTGGGTTCGATTTCGCGTTGAGACCGTTACCTTGTAATTTGTCTAATTCTGTTTCATGTTTCTTTTAGGTTTATTAGTATTATATTCCCCTTCAATGATTTAAAATATTATAAAAAAATAATAATATTTAATAATATTAATATTATTAAATATATAAATATATATATTTTTTTAATGCTTCCGATTTTGTTGTCCGGGTTAAATCTTCCCCATAGGAAAAACTAAACCCTTCCACTCACTTTTCCACAAATGATCAGCTAGTCAATCAACACTATGCAAGTGCATTATATAAGTAAAATAAATACAAAACAATACAAGAACAACAACACGTCAACTCACCAGAGATCAAATGGGAAAAAAAAATTCACCGACTCAAGATATTTTCATATCAGAGGGTTCGGCTTGGTAGAACTTCTAGCAGGGCCTATAAATCCTACTGATCCCTCAACATAAATATTTAAAAAATCTTTCGTTATCCTACATGTATTTAAAATGACCGACTTTTTCATTTTTATATATAAATTTTTTGATAGATCTAATACGCCTAAATTTTTAACGAGAGAGCTAGGTATAATGCCAGTAGCCGAAATAACGAATGGTAATATTTTTATAGTCTGAGAATGCCAAATTCTTTTATTTCGTTTCCTAAATCTGTGTATTTTCTTATTTTTTGATTCATTAACAGATTTTTGAATGTTACAGGAATTTGGAATAGCGACATCAATGATATAAGTTATTTTTTTAATTTTGTTTTTTTTTAATATTACTATTGAATGTTACAGGAATTTGGAATAGCGACATCAATGATATAAGTTATTTTTTTAATTTTGTTTTCTAATATTACTATTTTTTATTTATTTTTTATTATTATTTTTATTTTCTTTTTACATTGATAAAACTATTACATTGGGTTTAGCTATTAAAGTTATTAAAAGAAAAATTATTCTAATAAAAATTGATTTTTATTTAATTCAACGAACGGTGTCGTTCTATAAAATTCAGGCGCTATGTTAAACTTCTTAGTAAAAATACAAGTAGGTAAGGTACTCGTACATATCAAGAAGGAAGCAAATAAAATTTGTAATATTATTTTTTGATTACTCTCGACTGATTTTTCTCTAAAATAAAATGCTATTAAAAATCTTTAAAGTATGTAGGTGAACAATTAACAGTATTGATATTATTTTCATAAAACGACGTTGTATAAATTAGCCATTTATTATTGAAAGTAAGGGGGTACCATGCTTAAAAGTATACGACTTTTTAAGGGTTTAACGTATCTGTTAGCAACGACCCTGTAACAGCATAAGCGTGTAGGCTCATAAAGTTTAAATGTTATAATTCATCCCCGAAGCATCTTTCAGCCAACCTTAGTGTAGTTTGTGGTGGCTAATTAACCTAACCATTAAAAGAGCCAACTTTGTGGAGAATACCCACGTATTTTTGGGGTGTTTTTAAAAGGGGTCGAGTTGTTAAAACTCAAATATTTTGAGTAATGGCTTACATTCTTTTGATTTATTTTAAGAAAGGGCAATTTATAACAAAGACCACAGTTACAGGGCTGCAAAGCTTTTTGTAAGGTTCATTAAAGTAATAAAACACTTCATATGTGTGATTTAATTTTTTATTGCGCTGACACTCGAGCCCACTTCACATAAGCTCAAATAACTAACCAATAAATCAGAAATCTGTTTGCCTAAAGCAGAAAAACTCGTAAGCTGTGAGCTTTGTCGTTTAGAAATCGAACAATACGTCGAAGTGTTTTTAATATATTTTCAATTATTGTTAAAATATTTAAAAAAAACATAAAACAGTGCTGTGGGGTAGTAAAACCAGAAACCCTAAACATTGTAAAAACATTCATATGCTTGTTATTTTACGACCATTCTGAGATGGGCACTTGAAGTTGACAACTTTCAAGTCGTCTTCAATTTTTTACATCTTAAATATTCTCAGAAAAGAGCTTAAACATTGTCATAAAAACGTATTTTGCAGACGCTATCAACTTTCAATACATTCCAGGTCGCGAATGTGGCTGATGATATTCCCATAAGAAAAAGCATTCCGCTACGCCATATGTTCCATCGTTGGGAAAAACGTAAAGAACGAGGTGCTTTCTATACCAACATCGTATATGTGGACTGTTTTATGGGAACGTTTCCTTTATTTCTGAGTCACGTTGTCGTGTCGACTCAGTTTGAAAAGAACAGATATACCCTACAAAGAAAAACGGTTTGACCTGAAAGTTTGATACATAAGAACTCCCTTTATCATTAATGTAAGTTGTTTATTTTGTTTTTGAGTTTGGAATTGGGGCGTTAATTCCAAAGTCTTTTATTCTTGAAGTTCAATTTCAAATGGAGAAGCCTTTTGTTCCCTAAAAAGGTTCTTCTGTCAAAATTTTGCAAACACAAATTAAAAAAATCACTTAGAATATAACGGAGACAAAAACAGCAGTAATCTCTATATAATAAGGATATTAATATCTGCAGCTTAAGTGTAGTGAAAATGAATAAGTATTGTTAACAATTTACCATTTTAATTAATAAATACCATTCCTCAGAGTATTAATATGGTATATTTGTAGTAAGCATTAACTTTGTGGCTTCGCTATAATTTACAATGTTTTAATACACTTTCATCTTAATTACACTCTACCGGATTCTGAAGCACCCTTCCTAAACTAACCTTTGATTTTTTGACTTTTGATTTACTTTATTTTACAGAGTTCCTAAACATGAGATTACTGACTCTAACATAATTATATTTGATTATCTTTAGATACTTCACTGTTATTTTTATTATTATATTGGTGTTGAACAAGAGCTTAAAAATTATACAGCGGCTGAAGGCAGGTTATTATTCCTTCCGGAGGACTATCTTGGGTTTTTTAAATTTAAATTTATCGTTTTCACTATATTTGGAAAGTGAATTTATTGTCGGATTAGTGTGGCAACTAACCTTTGATACAAAATATTGATAGGGTGACTTGGTCAACAGTGTTTCACTTTTTTTTGGAGGCATATAACTTCAACATCAGATGAGGTATCGTAATGAAAACTTTCACAATGGTTCATTATTTATCATTCTTGTAAATTGTAATAGTTTAAACTCCGCCATTAAATGGGAAGGAAAGTAATATGTACTTATTTGCGATGAGGGAAAATGATCCACTGTGGAACTTGGTGGTACACAGTGGATCAACCTATATTTAACAGTGGATCAAGGATGGGATTTCTTTTAAATAAAAAAAAATTAATACTAGAAACAAATCAGTTTTTTATTATTGAAAAAGAAGAACAAACACAATAGCCCATGGCTAGATAAAAAAAATAACTGGATTTAAAAAGAAAAAAGAGAACGAAAACAATAATCTAAAGAAGCAAAATAATTTTTTAAAACTCTTGAAATAATTTTTGAGAATTTCTTCTTGTTCCTTAGAGAACATCATATTCGCTTCATAGTTAGGAACAAATCGCATATTTACTACATTGGGTGAATTATTATTTTTTTTTATACCGCTGTAACGTAGTAAAGGCAATTTTTGTATGCTTTGCCGCTCCACGGATGCTTGAGCCTTCTGAAATTAGCTTTAATGCCTCTTCTATTTCCGCCTGTGTATGTTTGCCTATTTTTCTTTCTTTCGTCCCTTTTCGAGGCATCCTATAAAACAAAAAAAAAACAAGCAATCAAGACAAATCAGGCATCAGTAGTACACAGTGGATCATGATCCACTGTGTAAGGTGATCCACTGATCCACTGTAGAACAACACTGCATTTTGAACTAAACATATTATTCTGACTTTATTCTTTTGAATAAGACATATTTCTGGGTGTTAACACATGTTGTAATAACTACTGATAACAACTAAAATATGCAAAAATGTATCATGGAAAAAATAATGAAATGGTACGCAAAAATATACTTACGTGATTTTTTTTCTCCTACCACAAAAACACTAAATACAGCACCACACGTCTATTCGCCTGCGGAGCCGGACAAGTACCGACTTGTTTAGTAGCATGAAGGAACACCTACCTAATAGCCGAACACACATGCAAACACACTAAGAACTTTCGAGATATTGGAGTGATCCACTGTACCATACCGATCCACTGTAGACCAGGTCACACTATATATAAATAAAATTTTTTTTTTAGGTGTTTGAGTGAAAAGTTAACAAAGGAGAGGAATAATTGCGGGAATTCCGGCAATAACAGAACGGTTTACTGGAAATATTTCTAGAATGGGACTAAACGATAAATTAATTTGGTTTTTCAATATACTAGCAATATTATTTAGGGATTTTAAGCTATCTAATTTTTTGCTTTTATTATTACGGTGAAGAGTTCTAACCCCTGTGTCCTTATTAAAAGTTTGATTGGTGGTAATAAGATGATTGGCAAACTCTGAAAAATTATTGTTATTTAAACATCTTGATGTTCCGTGATTCTAATATTTATATTTTTGGTTGTCTTACCTACGTAGAACGATGGACAATCATTGCAACATAGTTGGTAAATGCCTGAGTGGCTTAACTTATAATATTTATCTTAAGAGTAAAAAAAAAATTGTATATATATGTAAATATTTTGTATCATAGGTTAGTTTTAATATTCTCCTGGCAAAGGAAGGGTGCTTCCAAAACCGGTAGAGTGTTATTAAAATTAAAATGGTCTAAAAAAATGTATATATTTTTTGTATATTAATATGGATTCATATAAAACTGCTTCTGTTTTTTAAAGCCAATGAATTCACCTAGATTTCTTTGTTTTTTCAAAATTTTTAAGTTCTACCAATTTGGCATATTATGGCAAACGATCGCACAAGAAGTTTTTGCCAACTTGGCATAATATTACAAAAAATGATTATATGAAAAAGTGGTTATATTCTTTTATACATTCGTGCGTTATATTAAAAATTTGTTTATTTTTTTAAGTTAAAATTCTTTAACTTACAGTTAAAAAATATTTTTATTTATTAAATGTCAAAAATCTCTTGCCCTGGCTCCAATGTACAAAAACAAGCTTTTTAAAACTGTTTTATAATTTTGTTTCAAAGAAGGACTAACGTTTCCGAGTTACAAATAACCTGGCTAAATTTGAAAATCTTCTAATATCATCACAGTAAACGGAAAATGTTGCTAGTGTCGTGGTAAAGGACCAGCCGAGATGCGATGGCAACTCAGCAAGTGTCAAACCGTTTTGCTGTCAATATTAAAATTTATATGAATCTTTGATCTTCTTTGAATGTTTATGGCTTTATTTTTTTGATGATCTGCATAGATATACTAGTACTAGATATCACAAAGTTACAAAATGCATAAAAAATAGTATCCTGATAGGTGTTGGAAAACAACAACACATGAATGTAAAAATGATAAAATTGTAATATTTTTGTTGTTGTGTGATTTCAGGCCATCATCGCAAGCAATGGGAGGCTAACTCCGTCCTACGAGTACATCAACGACCTGCGCAACGCTAACAGGTACCATCTATCGATATAATCCTACAGCTGCGCGGGCTCAGCTAATGCACTGAGTCTAATACTCATTTATTTGCGGTTCTCTCGTATTTACACTTAGCAGTATAAGCACCGCGGAATTTACTACAGGGTTCCAAAAACTTGTTTGACTTTCCATAAAGTTTTTTCAAAATCATAATTCATTCTCTTTGAACATTCCAAAATTTACTGTACACCAATTTTTTATTTGCTTTTAGACTTAATATACAATATGACTATCTATTGTTTAATAACTGCGGTAGCGGTTCGTGCAGTGAGGCAGGGGAGGCTGTGTCTCACTTCGAAAATACAGGAGAAAACGGAAAAAAAGATAAACAAATACGTATTAATTTATCAAAAATATAATTTATCTTCAATTTTAATATAACCAATTTTATATATATATATATATATATATATATATATATATATATATATATATATATATATATATATATATATATATATATATATATATATTAGCTCTAAACAGAGAACCCTCAGGAAGATAATTTTCCTCAACAACTATGTCATCTTTGGGGATACTGTGAGGAGGGTTTTTAAGGAGAGGAAGATCTGGGAAGGAAAAAAGGTATGAAGGGTGGGTAGGAATCTGAGGGTTGGTGTATCCAGGAGTGATGGACATTTGAACTCATCCCTCCCACAATGGTACACAAGGCGATGGGTCGAGAGAGTTCTGCTGGAGAGGTAAAAAGATCTTCCTCAACCAGTCGCTCCACATTCAACCCGCCGCATATTAGGTGGGGAGACGCATCCGTCGCCAACACATAAACAACCCTCACCCTATAAACCCGGGCACCCCTTCCAGGTCACCAAACGCAGCGAACCACTTGGTTGACTTATGGCAGAGATGTTGGTTATACAATTAATGGTTTTCGGAGTGGCGGTACCCACACCCTAATTGTATACCTAAACCTTAAACAAAAGCCCTAAATTTAAATATTACCCATTAATATTTTCGCATTTCACTAGAACTGGTTGTGTATATGTAACTCATAATGCCAATGTGACGCGACTGGCCACGCATGGATTTTCGCTCGCCCAGCTACTATAAAACGCCAATTGAATAATATGCTAGTGAGGCAGATATAAGGCCCGCCTCCGAGCCCGCTGATTCCTCCTTCCGTATGAGGGAGAGGGTGGGGAAGTCACATGGAACGATTGCTGACGTGGTCGCGCGTTGTTTAGTTTGAGACGCTTTAGGCGAAATAGAACCGATCATTTATGATTATCTCGAGTGACAAAGATGTTTCGTTTTATGAATTACGCGGCAGCGCCTACGGAGTAAGGCTATTGTTTGTATCTATTTAGTATGGCAAATTTGCATTTAACGGGTCTACCTTGTGTTTAAATCTAGTAATAAATTTGATCATGTTCGCACATTATTATTATTGCAGATAATACCCCAAAATAATTAACGATATAAATCCGTTTGTTTACCTGGAGCAACAAAACTACAGCTCGGGCGACATGAAATCATTCCAGTAATTTCAGTGATAAACAAGGACAGGTCATATATGAGAATTCATAATATAAGAGAATTCCTATTTGAGTTCATGGTGCACTCAACATTTGCACGCGACTCTCCGTTTGCGAAAGCATGCTCTTTTTGGTATTGTTTATAATCCTAATTGTTTCATCCATTGATAATATTATTATTGGTCGATGGATTCAACAGATGAAAGGTTTCCACGACAGTGATCAACCAATAATAATCAGAGCGCATTTTGGAAGGATTATTATTTATGCATTGGTTTTCGATAACAATGCAATAAGCCTGTTGAATTTCCACGGCAATTTAAACAACAGTTTTAAAAAAATTATTTCAGATTTCAACAGTAGAGAGATTAAACAACAAATCCATTATAAATAAATATAAATGTTTTATTTTCTTCTTTCTATTCAGTGTAAAAAATACATTTAATTCATACGCTTCAGAACAGAAATCTTCTAGTCAGGTTACTTACTTGTTTGTATATGATAATGTTATTTCAATAAACGCCCGGGTAGCCGGCAATAATTTTTTTTTATAGATATTGCGAATATTTCCAAAATATATTGACAACTATTTAGTATGGACCACAAAACTGGTTGCTTTATCTATGAGTTTTATATTTTATTAATATTATGACTTTTTCATTATGTCTGTTAGTGAGATTTCATTTCATCACGAGATTAACCCTGCTAAGCGTTGCTGTGGCTAAGTCTGTCTGTGCAGTTAGAGAAACGATGGCGCATTTTGCTTTTAAGTCCATCATATAGAACTGTTTTAAAAAATATATTATTTTACCTGTCACAGGTGACATCTATTGGTTTATTATATAAACACACGCGTATTCAAATGCAGCGATGTGACAAAATTTCAAAGCAATCGGTGAATAACTTAAGGAGATTTAAGATTTTGAACAAACAAACAGTTATGAGTTTAAATATTGAAGACAATATTAGTGATTTCTAAACGAAAATCTGAAACAGAAAAATCAGAAAAGGATACGGTCACATCTAGGACTCGAACCCAAGACCCTTGTCTTTCCGGGACACCGCTCTACCACTGAGCTAATGGGACCCTATCCCCCTCGGTCACTTTTAACTGTATCATACTTCGAATAAGAACTACCAACATTGTCTTTTTATTTTTAATGTGCGACATCTATTGACTTTTCTGCAAGTCTAGAATGAATATTTATTTTTCGGAAAATCTTTATTGAGTAAAACTAAAAAAAATAAAAAAATAAGATAGGTTTATCTAAAAAAGACGCTGTCTAGATTGCATTTAGTTCGGGTTGAATCTTGCGATCATACTAAAAGGTAGTTGCCAATAAAATGTGCGGTGAAAAAATGAAGACAATGTTGGTAGTTCTTATTCGAAGTATGATACAGTTAAAAGTGACCGATGGGGATAGGGTCCCATTAGCTCAGTGGTAGAGCGGTGTCCAGGAAAGACAAGGGTCCTGGGTTCGACTCCTAGATGTTACCGTATCCTTTTCTGATTTTTCTGTTTCAGATTTTCGTTTAGAAATCACTTATATTGTCTTCAACATTTAAATATTACACTTTGAGATTTTACTCAATAAAGTTATTCCGAAAAATAAATAGTTATTTGTATAGATAGAGAGTTTACCTTCTATAAAAAATACTATACGTTTTTATTTATCAATATTTTTCAGCATTTTTTCACTAGAGTTTTGTGTTTTTAACTATTATCTGTCAGTCGTAACGTAATATCCAAGATAAGCTAAATAGTTCAAAAGTATTATAAATTTCATATAATAAGACCCTAATTAATTATCCATATTGTCAATTACAAACATGTTTAAATAAATGTATGAGAACTACATTTTTGTTGATCACTAAAGCGTATACTATTCAGACCCGTAAAAAAATTACCGGATATTATAATAATAAGACTTGTACAGACTTTTGTATTAAAGTTTAGAAAAACTATTTGGGTAAGGATTATTGTCTTTCAAAAGACAGTAAAAAATAACAATGAGAGGCGTTAGTAAACTTTAAAAAATTACGTCAACTTGCAAATATAGAATTATAAATTAATAAAATAATCTTTGTAGCTACTTTATCACTTCTCTAGGTCCGTCCATTATGACTTCTTCACTTTTATCGTGAGACTATATTTTGATTTGATAGGGAAAATTCAACCATAGGTTTGATCAATACAACAGGGCTGAGCGTCGCATATGTTTGTTCACGACTGCTACACTTACTTCGTGAAGATTTTGGCTTTATTTTAGGGTATTGTCTCGTCTTAATCGTATCGCAAGTCGCAACCCTAATTCAGATGTCAGTCGTGTGAATTCCGTCATTCATAAAGTCGTCCATCACGTCGGAAACATACTTTGATTATGGACCTCGCCGGGCGGCCATCGCACCGGAGACGGAAATGCGGTAAAGATAGCAAAGCCAATTTCCACACGCCCGCGCCCTTCACTCGGGTTCGGGCCAATTCTCTGATAAAAAGATTTCCTACATTTCAACGCCGAAATTGGGAATAAGCTAATATGAAAAGTTTTATCTTTCATTGGGACCAGGGCGAATGTGGAAATTTTTGTATGAATTATATAAAATATTTTCGAAGGCTGTTTAATATCTTTTACGAGTAGGAAATCATTATGCTTAAATTTTATTAATAAGAAACTAATATTAATTGCTTTCATAATTTATTCTTATAAAACTCAGCAAAAGTGTTAAGAAATATCGCGTTGTGGGTGAATTCAAAGCTTAGAAAGTGAAGTTTGCTTTCATCAAACAATGGTTTAACGAAAACAGACTAACCCTTTTTACAAAAAAACAAAATTTATGACTCACAGTATAACACAAAGAAACACCCTCCTTGCATCTTTGTTCGGAAAATAGATGACTGCTCACACCCTTCCTCACCATGGCATTGCAAAAGTATAGAAAATTTTAAATAAACCTTATATCTTGGCATCATATTTGATGAAAACCTACGATGGACTGATCACATTAACTCGTTAACATCCAAACTACAATGGATTGACCACATTAATTCAATAACGTTCAAATTACAATGGACTGACCACGTAAACTCGTTAATTAACATCCAAACTACGATGGACTGACCAAATTATTTATTTATTTATTTATTTATTTATTTAGACGCCGTAAAAGGCTTTTACAATATACATGATTTATGTTTACAGTGGTTCACAGGAGCGAAACAGTATTATGTTAAACAGAATAATTACTGAGAAATTATGTTGAAAATTAAACAAGAATAACATCTGGTATACATAGGTACAATAGCATTTTTATTTTCAATCCGTACAGTAGTTTAGTATTGAGGTTATTGTTACCTTCAATATTGGATTTGGTTGAATTTGCTGAGAACTAAGAGTTAGCTCTATTGAAACAGGGCTGTCAGTAAGACATCTCATAACAATTTTGGGAAAAATTATAGTTTTGATTAAGTATATAAAATTATTAGATAAGACTCTTCTGTCTGATATCTGATGTGCATAGTTTAGGTTCTGTGATAACTTATGAATAGAATGGTATTATGCCTAATAACTTTGATAATTACGACAGAGGTATGTTATTATAGCCTTCTTATAACTATATTCCGTGCAGTTGAACACATCTACTACTTCTGAGAAAGCATTGCCAACTGCATGCAATCTAGGTATAAGCGAGTTTCTAAATGACTCAGTCCTGATATTGTTATTGAAATTAAAAAGAATTTTGGATCGAGTGGTTCTAGTGGGTATATGGAAGGTAATTAGGCTTAATATATCAGGGCTGTCTATAATACCATTGACAATTTTAAAAATAAAAGTCAAATCGGAAATAAGTCTTCTATCTGAGAGTTTAAGTAAGTTTAATTCTTTCATCAAGTGATTGTAATTTATTGATTCTATAGGTAGACCGAGTTTATAGTTAATGTATCTTAGGAATTTATGCTGAATTTTTTCAATAGAGTCGGAGTGGATTTTAAAGTAAGGACACCAAATAGGAGAATTATATTCGATTTGACTTCGAACAAGTGAGGAATATAAGATTTTTAGTGTTGAAATATTTTTAAAGTCTCTGCCATTTCGGAGAATGAAGCCGAGCATTTTTAGTTCTTTGTTGGTGACTGTTTCTACATGTGAAAGAAAGTTAAATTTTGAATCGAAAATAATGCTGAGATCGTTAATTTCACTTACAGAGGCGAGAGAAACATTATTAATTTTGTATTGATAGTTAAGGGGTTGTGTTGTTCTAAAAAATCTTATAATGTGGCATTTACTAATATTGAGATAAAGTTTGTTAGTTTTGCACCAATCTTGAAGTTTATTTAAATTTAATTGAATTTGAATACAGTCATTTATTGTTTTTATAATTTTAAATAGTTTAAGGTCATCGGCAAAAAGTAGCACTTCAACATTTTTATCAAATACAGTAACAATATCGTTTATGAAAAGGAGAAACAGTATTGGGCCTAAATGTGACCCTTGGGGTACACCGCTAGTAGCTATGAATTTGTGTGAAAGGTTAGAATTATTTTTTACTTGTAGATTTCTATTTGTTAAGTAGCTTTTTATCCATTCCAATAGTTTACCCTCAATTCCGATTTGACTAAGTTTATTAAGAAGAATTTTATGGTTAACTTTGTCAAACGCTTTTACAAAGTCTGTATATATTGAGTCGACTTGGGTTTTGTTTTCGAGTGAACATGCTATAAAATTTTCATATAAGGAGAGATTTGTTAGTGTGGATCTGCCTGGCATAAATCCATGTTGATTAGTTACAATGATGTTGTTAATATGTATGGAGATTTTATCGAGGATAAGTTTTTCAAACAGTTTGGGGATAGTTGAGAGCATGCAGATGGGTCGGTAATTAG
Source organism: Hesperophylax consimilis (assembly GCF_061612785.1). Classification (NCBI taxonomy): domain Eukaryota; kingdom Metazoa; phylum Arthropoda; class Insecta; order Trichoptera; family Limnephilidae; genus Hesperophylax; species Hesperophylax consimilis. Next base: position 35,315,184 of record NC_142844.1, on the reverse strand, counting down.
TGACATCATGAATATCGCCTTTTTTAAATACAGGTGTTAGATAGCAATTTTTCCATAGGTCGGGGAAGCATCCAGAATTTAATGATTGGTTAAATATATGACATAGTGGATTGGCTATTATTGATGCACAGTTAATTAGAAAGGCAGGACTAATTTTATCAGGACCCGCTTTTTTCTTTAAGTCGAGTGTTTTTATTTTGCGTATAACATCAGGAACATTTATATGTAAAGCGGGAATGTGGACCGATTCCTTTGGATGAAAGGGTGGAAGTTGAACATTTGGGATATCATTATCGTAAACATTTTTGAAGAAGTCGGCAAACAAATTAACGATGTCATTAGTATCACTACTACTTTTCCATTCGAAATACATGTATGTTGGTAGGCTAGGTTTGTTTTTTCTTAGTGAGTTTACATGTGTAAAAAAGTTTTTGGTATTTGAAGGAATAGACTTTTCTGTGTTGAGTATGTATGTTTGATATAATTTTTTGGAGAGCTTTTTACAGTCAGTTCTATATTTATGAAATATTTTGTAGTCTGAGATAGAGTTGCTCTCTTTGAAATTTTTGTGCCAGATTTTTTTGTTAATTATTAAGTGTTTTAAGTCATTATTAAACCATTTGGGGAACTTTGATGGTTTGAATTGAATTAAGGGAACATATTTTTCAATAGCCGTGTTGATGATGGAGTAAAAAAATTCTAGATTTTGGTTAACATTTGTGTTTTTGTCTAAAAATGACCAGTCTGTACTTTCTAAGTATTTTGTTATGAGTGGATAATCTGCCCTTGCAAAATTGTATGAATATTTAGGAACACTATTAGAGTAAATGTTTAGGAAGTTGTTAGTAATGGTGATGTTTAAGGGAGGATGGTGGGAATCTTCGGGAAGAAGGGGGTCTATGGATTTACATAATTTTACTGAAGGATCGCTACTAAATGCAAGATCTAGTAAATGGTGATTAGAGTTGTATACGTTATTAATTTGTTTAAGACCTAGGAAATTTGACATATTTATAATTTCACGAGCATTAGCAGATGTATTAAAATGAGTTGTTGAGTTATCGCTATGGGTAATCCAGTCTGTATTGGGAGTATTGTAGTCGCCGATTAGCAGCATTCTAGCTTCCGGATATTTGAGCTTGAGGGCCTCTACATCTTCAATGTGGTTTACGTAAATTTGTGTAATTGATCCGGGAGGAATATAAACACATCCAAGAATGATTTTTCCTAGGTTCGTCTTGAGTAGTAGGAAAATTTGTTCTATATTTTTGTGTTTGCATTTTAGCCTGGATGAAGTTATAGATTTGGTGACTGATATTAATACACCTCCTCCTCTTGATTTGGTGCTGGTGGCGGTACTTCTATCTAAGCGGTAGGTGTTGTGTGAAATGAAGCCTAGTTCTTCTGTGTTAAAGGACGGATCTAACCAAGTTTCAGTCAGGAAATATATATGAAAGGGATGGATTGGAATCGATGATCTTAGCTCATTAAGTTTTGTGCGGCAGCCTCTGATATTCTGATAGTAAGCCATGATAGGTTTTAGTTTTTTGAGTTACTATTTACAATAACAGGTTTATTATTTTTGTATTTTATTGTGAGTCCAATCTCACCATCTTTGGTTCTTTGTTCTAGTGTTAAACGTAGCTTGGTGAGATAGTTTCTTTGAGCTGGGGTTTGGTCTGAATAAATTTTAATACCGGGGTATTCGGTTATGTTGTTCTTTTTCTTTAGTATGTCTATGGCTTGGATGGAACTGTCAAGGATGACTTTAAGAGGTCGAGGTTTGTCAGGTTTTGTGATTCCCAGACGAAAAGTTGTTATGTTGGCTCGGGTGATGGATGAGTTAAGAGTTGTTAGTGTGGTTAAGATTCTCGTTGTATCATCAGTATTTTTTTCTATATGGGAACTGGCTGAGCTTTCAGGGAAGTTAAAAATAATTATGTTTTTTGACCGTTTTTTCCTCTCTTCGAGCTCATCGGCAGCTTCACACATTGATACAGTTGATGAGTTTGTGGATTCTTGTGATGAGTTTGAATCTATCAATTTTGAAGAGACCATGTGCTCGTACGACTTGACCTGTCCCTCGAGAATTCCAACTTTTACACCTACATCCAACATAGTGCCAGAGAGGTTGGACAGTTTATTGAGTAGTTTGGTCATCTGATCTTTAGTTAGTTTTAAAGCGGGATCCGTTATGTTACTGTATAGAGCACTAATTTCTTCTTTCGCTTTATTGATATAAGAAAGAGCATCTGTGGCACTCATCTTGCAAGTTAGAATTTATAAAATTATTTTAATTTTATTTTATATAATATAGCGGTGACAACCCTGCACTTGAGTTGTCTGTGACAAGTTAGATGGGCAATTCACTTGCACACTTCGATACTCTGAATGTGTATGTCAGTAGTACTTCCTTCTGTATGACGTTTGTTTGTGTGTGTCTAATGCGCTCTGGTGACAGTTGAGATTTGAGATATTAAGTTATAAATAAAGAGTTACCAGTTAGGCAGCTGTAACTATTATTTCACTGTTTAAGTTTAGATTTAAGTTGAGTTTTTGTAATAAAAATCACTACATAGAGTCCTTAGATTAATGTTTAATGTTAAATTTTGTGGAGCAAAAAAAGTATGTGTTCACTGTGACACTTGGTATTGTTGTGTGTAAATTAACTCGTTAACATCCAAACTACAATGGACTGACCACATAAACTCGTTCATTAACATCCAAACTACGTGTACTGACCACATTAACTCGTTAACATCCAAACTACAATGGACTGACCACATAAACTCGTTCATTAACATCCAAACTACGTGGACTGACCACATTAACTCGTTAACATCCAAACTACAATGGACTGACCACATAAAATCGTTAATTAACATCCAAACTACGATGGACTGACCACATTAACTCGTCAACATCCAAACTGCGATGGACTGACCACATTAACTCGTCAACATCCAAACTGCGATGGACTGACTACATTAACTCGTTAAAATCGAAACTCGAAAAATGATGCAGCTTCATTTATATTCTCATTTCATTTCTTCGAGTAATTCGCCAATTGTATTCATTGCTTCCTACGTCTTTAGACTTTTTTCTTTCTGAATGGGATCTAATTTAATTTATTTTCTCATGTTTGTGGTTGTGCTGAATTTTTAAAATTTTTCTTTGAAATTCAATGGCATTAATTATTTTGTAGATTCAAATTAAAATATTGAAGTAAATATTTTTTTTAATTGGACAACATATTTAACTTCTTCAACATTGCATATTTTTCTGCAGTATAATTCTAATTATCATTGGTCTATTTTTATCACTATTTAACTTTTTGCTACTGAGATTAAACTTGGTTAAACAGGTTAATCAGGTTAAACTTGGTGTTACTCAGGTTAATTAATTAATTAAACACTCAGTGTTAATCAGATTGCAAAAACATTTTGACTAAGGTGTTGAATTTTCCTTAACTGGTGTGCTTATGGCTAATTTTTTGATAAGAATCAATTCATAAATTTAGAAAAATTTCAGAACAACGTTTAAAACTATTACATATTAACCAGCTTTGTGAAAATTAAACAATTACTCGTAGTTAGTTTTAAGGTGCTACATAATATATGAACCAGTAGCTAATGAGTTATTACTTTATTACAATAAAAATATATAAATTTGTTTTAGACCACTTTAATTTTAATTACACTCTACCGGTTTCGGAAGCACCCTTCCTTCGTCAGTAGAATATAAAAACTAACCTATGATACAAAATATTGACAAATACATATAATTTTTTTTTCGTTAGGTAGGTAAGAAAAACTAGTAGGTAGATAGGTAAGATAACCAGAAATATAAAAATAAGAATCACGGAACATTTAAGATGTTTAAATAACAATAATTTTTCGGAGTTTGCCAATCACCATAGGTTAGTTTTAATATTCATCTGACGAAGGAAGGGTGCTTCCGAAACCGGTAGAGTGTAATTAAAATCAAAGTTGTGTAAAAAAAAAATTTATAGCTTTATTGTAAATTATGGCGAGCCACAAAGTTAATGCTTATTACAAATATGTATTACTTTATTATTCATGCATTTGTATTTATTTATGTATTACAAGGGAAAATGCTGAAATGCCTCAAAAGCTTAAATTATTTTAAGTTCGTGTCGTATCGGATTTCAACACTGGTTTAATGTTTAACATATTTCACTTTAAGCCTTTGTAACCCCTTTGAAACATCGCGAGATAGCTCCCGACTCAAAGTTGCCGAGCTGCCTGTACTGTACTGTAAAGAATGTTCATAATCATCTACAAAACCTTCATGAATGATGACGTGATAAGCAAAATGGGAACTTGTACAGATTTTGAGTGGAGGCTCTCAGGTTCAATTTGTAAATACACAATGAAGGCAGACAACATGCTCGTTGTGATATTCTGTGAAGAATTTTTATTTATTATTATACAAAGTGGTAGGTACCTGGGAGTACTATCTTTCTTTTCTTATGTTTTAACGCATAATGTCTTGAAAATTAACCCCATATTTTAAGTTATTTGTTATTTAATGACATAAATAATTTAAATTTTGATGTAAATAACAGAAATGAAGCAAAACAACAACTTATTAATAACAAGGAAGCAGATCTCACTGGCAGAGATAGTTGCCATTATCTAAAATGCGTCGTGGTCATTTAGTATGGTCGCTAAACCATTTGTAAAAGTGGGGAGGCATACATTTTTTAAGTAAGTGTTATGTTTTTTCCATACCTAACTATACCAAGAAAAAAAGAAACTATTGTCAAAGTAAATAAATAAAAATATATTAATAATATGAAAGCACGAAGTTAAATACTAGACACACAAACACAAAACAGACCGTCAACTGCAAATTCTCCTTACTACTTTAATCCAAATAGCCATATTCCATAGATCACTATCATCATCACAATCGTACTATAATCACAAATTATCACAAAACCAAACAAAACTTAGTAAATAGAGCGCGAGTGCTAATCGTAAATGATCGGTTCTACCTGTGTTCGTTGTCTGAGGCGCGCCTCAAACAAAACAACGTGCGACCATGTCAGCTTTCGTTCCATGTGACTTCCCCACCCCCTTCATCCTACATAAAATCAGCTGCTTTCGGAGGCGGGTCCTATCCCCGCCTCACTAGAGTATACTTGTACTGCGTTGCGTAGTAATCCATGAAATAAGTGTGTGGCCGCATTGCACTGCGTTGTTACGAGTATATAATATAAAGATAATTAATTCTAGTGGATCACAAAAATATTAATGGCTTATATTCAAACTGAAAATACTTAAAGGCTTGTATAATTTATAAACTGAAAACATTTAAATAAACGTTGTACTCTATTTCGGATGTATTGATAAGTGTATCTTTTTCTCCTTTTCTTCTCAATAGTTTTAGGGGAGGCACATACTCCCCTGCCTCATTCCACGAATTGTTACGTGGTTTGTACGTAGTGGTGAGAATGCACAGATCGATGCAGCATCGTTAATCAGCTGAATGTTAATTAATATCCACGTTCTGATTGCTATTGAAATTGTTGTGCATATAACAGAAATCTCGTGACCTCTCACGAGTACTCACAGTTATTTTAAACATAAGAAAACTGTTGCCGACCCGTAAAAAAAACACGGGATAATATAATTATAATATATCTGAAGCTTAAAGTATATATAAAACAAATATTTGCCTCAGGATCATTTCCTTTCAAAATATCATCTTTGGGGATGCTTTGTATGGAGGATTTTGAGGAGAGGAAGGAGTGAACACGGGTCTTGAAGAGAACTATGTTGCAGAAGAAAGGAAACACAGAAGCTTATAAATTGTTCCACAGCCAATCTGTTGAACTCAAGGTACGAGTCGTAAAAACGACCTGTTCTCACGTGACAAATTTCAACCGTGTATAAACGTTAAGTGCGTGTTTGGCGTTTTTCCCGTTTATGCACCGGTGCCGAAAGGATCAATGAAGCTAGTTCCTCGGTGCATTTTTCATTGTAATACCGGTAGAACAAAAAAAGCATTCCTTCCTGACGCCTGTGCTTAAAAAAACGGATCATCTATTTATAAAACTAATATTGACATATTTTTTAGCTTGTTTGAATCGTTCCCAAAGGTAATTCCAATTTTGAAGATCAAAGCAAATCCCAGTTCTAGAGTTCATTGAACCATAGTTGCTAGTAGACGCAGATATACTACCGAAATTATTATGTTCAATAAACTTTTTCGGATTCTAGTCCGAAGAAGCAGTGATAAGAAATACCAAGTTAACAATATTCCTCACATTTTTCTATATTGTTTTAGAAATCACTAATTTTATTATTATTCAATTGATTATCAAAATTATCCGGTTGTTGGCATGAAATACAGGTATTTTATACAAATATTTAAATTTTTTATAGAAATTCGTATTTTTTTGTTTGCAGTGGGAGATCTCGACAGAAGACTGAGGGTGAGTTCACGGATCCAGAGAAGCACGTGTTAGTGCTGGGCGCAGGGTTCGTTTCCGCTCCCTTGGTGGAGTACCTACACAGGGAAAAGAATATTGCCATCACTGTTGGTAAGTTAGGAAAATAACATTAAATTATTTATTCATAAGATTTTAATAAAATTGATTTCTTTTAATGTATTGATGTTCACCGCAAGAAAAAAAAAATAGGGGCACGGATAATAAGCAATTTATAAGAAACATCAGTTAGATAACAATAAAAAGTAAGTATTTCAGTTTTCGAAAATGGAAAATAATTTATTTTTTGTAGCTATTTCATACAAAAAACGGATAATTTGACGTTTTTTTGATAGATTTTAATTATTCATGTTTTGATTAAACCCAATCTGACAATCTGAGAACCTATTTTAAGGTCACACGTTCATATATTGGTTTAAATACAAGAAGAAAAAAAATAACTTTAAAACTTAGGTACCAATAACAATGGCCGCTAAGAAACATTCGATTTTAATTTTAACGGAAGAACTATTAAAATGCATTATTTTCTATTTTTGGGAACCGAAATACTTACTTCTCACCAAATACAGATGGGGTAGGACCGAATTTTATTTCGTGTATTAACTGCTGCAATGTCATACAATTTCAGAGCACCACTTGTTTGCCACCAAAAGATTGATATACTATCTGCCGAGTTTACTTCGAGCGGATGTCGAGAAATGGGTTGATTTCCGCTTCTAAGATTTGCAATAATTCATTCATTCATTTCCAACGGTTTTATTCTCGACCGTGGCAAATAAAAAGTGCGATTGTTTAAAAAAATCATATTTAAAAAAAAACTTTCAAACGTTTTTGAAGTTATTTGCAAAAAAAATTATTTTACAGTTTATTGAGGTTTTCAATCCCTGACCTCTGGGCCCAGAGCCAAAAAGCTTACGACTCATCCCCGGAGATTGTCTAAATTCTGGAGACTTAACTGTTTTCGTTTCAGTAATCAATGAGGCTTTCACGTGACCCTAAGTTTCATCAATTTGTAGGACCAAAGATAAATTCGGCCAAGTGAGAATAAAACGTTTTAGGGATAGCATTATTCTTAAGCCACCGATAAGATGTCATGTCATTTATTTAAATCCATAAAGCCCGATGTCCTCCGGTCATGCTCCATCCTGCGTATAACCATTGGTTTCATCTGATGCCAAAATATCCCCGATTACTTTCCAAGAATCCTTTTTAAAATATATTTAACTAACGCTATCTTATGCATCACGTATTCATGCATAAATTTGGAGTAGTAAGGAAATTTTACAGACCATATTTCGTCATTTATTGCAAAGTTTATAGTACACTGGCAAAGTCAAAATCACACCTTAAAAAAAAGGTACAACAAAATGGGAGTATAAAAATTTTAAATAAAAAAAATTTAATCAAACCCCGATCAACTGCTTGGAAGGCAATTATGCTCACTGCTCACCGTTACACCAACTTTTTTAAGAATGGCGACAAAAATTTATGGTATTTACTTAAAATAAGATTTAAGCATTTTTAAAATTAATGTATTTCAGAATGTTACGTACAGACAAACGAAAAAATATTTTTGTTATTTGTTTTTGTTATTTATTTAAATAACACATCTGCCCTAATGATGGACACTGAAATGCTGTCCGAAACGTTGGCTAAAGAAGGAGTTAGCGCAACACGGCATAACACCCCAAAAACAAATAACAAAAATACTTTTGCCCGTGAAAATCTTAAATCATATTCGAAAAAATATTGTTTATATGACGAGTCCGTCGAAAGTGAAAATTTATAATATTTAATATGACTGCTCTCTGAACCTAAAATAATAAAAAAAATCGATTTTAAAATGATGAAGAAAATTGTACTTTAGCAAAACAATAGTCGGTTCAAAAAAATGAAAGCAAATTGGTGGTAAGCAACAGTTACCGTACGATTAATGAAAGATGTGAGCGTTTATTGTACACTGCACACGCACACGTGTTACAACTGCCTGAAGCCTACGATCTATGGTTACATTTGGTATGTTACGAAGCTAAGGATGTGGGGAAGAGAGTGAGATGAGGAAAAATAAATGGGGAGAAGTAGGATAATAGCGAATTACCTTTCAAGATGACAACAGACTGTACTTACTGTAAAATTTTTTTAATATCATTCCTTATTTTGAACCCGTTACCTCTGGATCCAGTGAAAAGGAGCTCATGAAGGTCGTCTGTGTTGGCAGTTGAATAATCTCCACAACGTGGCATATTGCGTTATGCACATTTTACCACCCTAAAAAGTAAAACGTTTTTCGTCTCGTAGAATAAATTTAATAATAATTAACGAATGAAAAACTTCCGATATGCAATAAAATCCCTATAAATCTAGACAAAACGAAACGATGTATTTCGTTGTGAACCAAAAAATTGTCTGGTTTGTAGATTTGGAGAGGGGTTAATTGAAAAAAAATGGCTTAGCGGAAACTCGTACCAAAGAGATATGCATTATGCATGGGTAATCTATTTTCGGTAAGCCCTTACGATGTGAATTTTTTTAACGAAGAAAATTTTAACGAGGCTTGTAGAATTTACTACGTTGCCAGAAGTCGTCGAGTCACCATTAGTGGTTTTGAAGTAATAGTATTTAAGAATATGTATGTCTATGCAGTTCAATCAAATGTCTCTACCATAGACATATGAATATTAGTAGACCTGCCCTAAGTGATTAAAAGCGTATTATCCCCACTCCCCATACCGGTTCCATTGGAGCCGGCTGTGCTCGCGTATGGCCTCAAGTGAAATTTGAAAACGTGACGTCATCATTCTTGTGCAAACTATGGTCGAGGCATCATCGGTTCATTTTACGAAATAACACGGCAAAATGTTGACTTGTGATATGAAAACTTGTAAAAATAGATGTGAAAAAGAGAATAAACCCAATTGTCGTATTACATTCCATAAGTAAGCATTATTTTACTTTATTTTAAGCTTATTCACACCGTATTATATGGATCAGTTTTAGAAACATATACTATCACATTACAATGTAGCGATTCTCAAGTGTGCTCATCGTTGTTTACTGGGGTAAGTAAATTATGAAACATTTGTAAAAGTGTCTTAACTAAATACTCTGAAACTAACTACGACTCTGCAAACAGAAGAAATTTACTTTGCCGAATTTGGACTTCGCAAATTAGTTCATAACGTGGCGAGTAATTTGCGCTCCCATGTAAAAATGTCTATTCATTCAAAAGCAGATTTTACTTTTAAGAACTAAATGGTGATATTATAATGCGAGATGCCTATTTACTGTCAGATTGATTTATTGACGAATTACAGTCAGCTTAACCCCCTTCGTTCTTCAACAGTTGATTTTACCCCTCGCCATTATCTTCTCGTCTATTAATTCCTATGTCTGTGGTCTCTACTCATATCTCAGTGACGTACATAAAAATTTGAATCAGGGTAGGCAGTACGAAAAACAGTGAATTCGTTGACATTAATTCAAACAAACTTACCACTGAAAAGTTCGTACAAGTTTTCGCTAAGAATGGCTAAGCTGTTGGTTGTAGCCGATGTTGTTTGGGATTGCCTAAGTTTCAATATATGTATGTCTATATTATTAACCAGAATAAATATTATTATGAAATAAAGCCAACCTTGTTAACACAATTAATATAATATTATCGTTATTACGTTACTCATACTAATTAACAGAGGCACCAAGATGTTGCACTGATCGCAGCATTTGGCAGTGGCCGTATATTATTGTTTGTACCAAAAAGGCACATCCCTTTTCGGCACTAAAACGAAAGAATCGTTTTTGAATGCACATCGCACAATAGCATGTTGTTTTTCATGTAGAATAACAATGAACACTCGAATATGATGTGTACGTCATTTCGCATACATAGTCCCTGCTTTTAACAACTTATAGTAACTGTTGTGCGTTGCGATACGTGTTGGTACTTCGCACATATTTTTGAAAAATGTATATATGTAGATTAATTTTTTGAAATATTTTGAATATTTTTAATAATATTTAAATTTTTATGTAAATAAGGTAGGGTAGGCAGCGCTTATATGCCTATGTGAAATGCACGTCTCTGCCATTTCTTGTTGTCTTAAAATGTTAAAGCGTTAGTCTTATTTTTTCACGTAATTTATGTGGTAATGTAGGTACTGTCGCAGAAAACCTATAACGTCTATGTAAGAGCGGGAAGATCCTTGGCCCTGTGCCCAATAACAGCAGATTCAAAACTTGGTGTGAAAAAATATTAATGTAATTAAAAGGGAATCGGTTTTCCAGCTCAATTTAAAACACATTAAGAAATGCGTGGGCATTCGGGCTCGTCATGACCATTTTCTGATAAAAAAAATAATCATTCAGAATATATCTGAACACGTGTTCAATGCAGGTGACCTTGTCCGAATAAATACAAAGGACGAGATGCGAAAATATTATTATTTTTCCGACTTCCTCAAAACGGTGAACGGGTAACTCATCAAAATGATAATTTATCACATCTTTAAAAAGTTATTTTAAGTCATGGAAAATGATGAAACAAAAACTTTTTTAACTGGGTTAAGTAGGTTAGGTTAGGTTTAAAAAAAATTTTCATCGTTTCTAATGACTGTATATCACTTTTTAAAAGTGTGTTGAATTGTCACTGTGTTGAGTTATCATGGAACCCCTCAAAACATATTCGTGCTTTACTGAAAGTTTGTTTTGAAATATGTCAAATCATTCGTTATAAGCCTCTAGTCCCGTTTTTGACAGGAAAAGGAATAATTTGACCAGATTTAATAACTAACAATATTTCATATCAGTAAGTTCTGGTGAGCGATAGTATTCAGTGTTTAAAGGTCAACGCTATTTTCACCAGATTTTAACTGCCTGGTACTTATTAACCATCCTATTTCTCATTATTTTTTAATATTCAATATATTTCAATATAACAGGAGTATTCATAAATCATATTCAAAAGTCTGTATTTTTTCAACAAAGCTCTTCAGTGTGCTTTCATAGCCAATGTCACCTTTGGGGAGACTATTCTTTGGTTTTATATAAAGAGGTGGCTGAAAGGTAAGCGCGTTAAGAAGTTTTATGAAGTGTTATTAACTAAAAAACATATTTTCTCAAAGTAACAATGAGTAGACCTACGTATCGAAATAATATTATATAAGTCGAGACGCCTCTGGGACCCAAACAATAATAAATTCATAGGATCTCAGTGTCCTTGTCTCGATTCTCACTGGACTTACACCCGCATTTAAGACTCATCACGACGGTAAAAGAAGCCCTACTTTGAATAATATTTTATCTTGTAAACTCTTTTAAGCCCCCGTAATTCAAAGTCACATTAATGCCCTTCAGACAAAAGGGTATATGATACCTCCAACCTAAGTACACCTGTTTTATGCGTATCGATACAGCCTACGTTGAAATTGTAGTTCTCCTGACATCAAGTTTTAGAGTGTAGGACTTAGTGCAAAATAATAAATTTTAAGTTTAATACCAAAGCCATTTAAATAAAATATTTGTAATTTGTTAAAATGGAGTATGAAATGGGATGGCAACGTGAATTTTTAATATTAACTAAAACCACGAGAGTAATTAATCAGAGAGAGCTTGAAACAATAAAATTATTTATTCATTTACATTATTTTATTTATACTTTCAATTTTTTGCAATCCAACAGTGGCGTAAAGTTCATAAAGGTTGAACAGCTGTGCATACCCCAAGAAAAATGAACCATGTAAAAGAAAATATAAAAAATTTCTTTTACATTTTTCTCTGATTTGGTATGGAACTTGTACGCTCATTTATTCAGTTGACGACAACAATCATACTAACAATAAAAGAACTTGCAGACTACATTTTATCATAGAGCAATATACGCAACTGCAATATAAATTTATTTATTTATTTGTTGGACAATTTGTATAGCGCCGCTTTTGTGAGATATCACATCAGGGGCGCTTTACTGTTGATGCAGGTATTACAAAAAATATAAATATTACAAAAATAAAGTGAAGTTAAGTTAAGTAAAATGAAGTACAGGAATAGGTGACACGAAGATAGGAGATGGAAGGAAGGAATTCATAATTTTGAAGGTTGTCAATGGGTACCGCCGCCCCGGGAACCATACTCTGGGTTACCAACACCTCTGCCACAGGTCACCTGAAGTGGTTCGCTACGTTTGGTGACTTAGCAGGGGTGCCCGGGCTCATGGAGGGTTGTGCGTTCTGGATCACACTGATGAATGGGTCGGCCTACTCACTGCGGGCGGGCCGGGCTGGGAGAGGCCGGTTGAGGGAGATCTAGTAAACCGGTTATCGCTGTCCGGGCCGCTGGATAGTACAGGGGCCCGACCCTTGGGCTCACGACCAAGGGTGGGCTGCCCCATCAGCCAGCGAAAAAACCCTGCCGCTGATGTTGTGCCGGTTCGTGACCGGTGAGGACCCAGAATCTAGCGTTTGGGGCGCACTGGGCGACCTCCACAGCCGGACTCTCCTGCCCATTGCCTAGAACCGCAGTCAGAAGAACATACCTTACATTTGGTGTATCCAGTTGCTCCACTCTCCAACTCCCCACCCAACCTTTTTAACCTAATCCTTCCCAACCCATCCTAAACCCCACAAACAAATAAAACAAACTTAAAAACTATGAACTTACAACAAATTAATATAAACTCAGCGACAGCGAACAGTAGGAGTCCTCAGTGTGGACCGAGGATGAAGGTGAATTTCGCTAACATTCGCGGTCTGCACACCAACCTAACTCCCATCCACCACCACCTTCTCTCACAAAATCCCCATCTCCTCTTCCTTACGGAAACACAGATTGCCGAGCCCCCAGATACCTCCTATCTGAACTGCCCAGGATATCATCTGGAAAGCCTTTTCAGGCCCAAAGGCGGGGGTCTGCCTTAACAGCCGTGCTGACATCAGCTGCGCTCGTCTCGCAAATATCGAGAGCGCAAAACACGAAGTGTTATGGGTACGTGTGGATCTCACCGGTATGATGAGAATTTATGCGTGCCTATATCGCTCACCAAACCTTGCCGAATCAGACACTGTTGAGTTGTTTAAATACTTGAGTGACACTGTAGATATTCTCTTGCCCCGTTACCCATCGGCCGAATTTGTAATCCTGGGGGACTTCAATGTTCATAATGAACAATGGCTGAAGTTCTCGGGCCCAACAAACTCTGCCGGTAGATCAGCGGAATCCTTTGCCCTTATCCATGGACTAAGCCAACTCGTAGAATCTCCGACCAGAATACCAGACATCCCATCACATCGAGCCAACCTACTCGATTTGTTTCTCACTAGTGAGCCACTCGGGTACAAAGTGGAGGTGACAGCGCCCTTAGGATCCTCTGACCACTGCCTGATTACCACCTCTGTCCCATCCTCCATGAACCGTCAACCCGACAAACATGTAAAGAGGAAGGTATGGCACTACAGGGCAGCAAAATGGGACGGCATGCGGTCTTTCTTCGGCGCCTTTTCTTGGAGTACTGTATGCTTTAGCTCCGAGGACCCATCAATTTGTGCACGCGAGGTAGAAGAAGTAATCACATCAGCAATGGATTGCTACATTCCCTTCTCCGTCAAATCCTCTGGAGCGGGCACAAAACCGTGGTCAGACAGCTTCAGCACAGCGATGGTTACATCGCTGTGCTGAAGCTGTCAGACTCAAAAATACGGCTTTTAATGCACTCCGGAAGATTAGCTCCATGAATAACCTTTCGGAATACCGAAAACGGGCAAGGGATTGTAAGAGAGTTCTAAATAGAGCTAAGAGCGATCACGACCAGAGAATTGCGAAAAAGCTGGCTGACTGCCCCACTAGTAGCCGTGCTTTCTGGTCACTCGCTGGCTCGATCGGAAGAAATTTCTGCAGAACCACTTTCCCACCTCTGACCAAGCCTGATGGTCGGCTGGCTAACTCGGCCCGCGAGAAAGCTGAATTATTAGGCAAAATTTTCGCGGAAAACTCAACTCTTCAAGATAACGGAGAGACTCCCCCTTCCATTCCGCACTGCGGTTTTCAAATGGAGGAACCGAAGATCCGGAACAGAGAGGTTCTCCGAGTCTTGAACGAGCTGAAAGTCGACAAAGCCAGTGGGCCGGACGGAATACCTGCCTTGGTCCTCAAGAAGTGTTCTGCAGAAATGACTCCAGTGCTCGCGAAATTATTTAGGCTCTCTCTCAAAGGTGGAAAGGTGCCAGATCTTTGGAAAAAGGCAATCGTCCACCCAATCCCAAAAAAGGGGGACCGTTCCGACCCTTCTAACTACCGCCCCATAGCCATCACTTCCATACTCTCGAAGGTATTAGAAAGGGTGGTTAACAACAAATTGCTCACATATCTCGAGAATAACAATATCCTAAGCGATCGGCAATATGGATTTCGTCGAAACCGATCGTGTGGCGATCTACTCGGATATGTAACGCATATTTGGGGGCGGTACATGGAACGTTTTGGTGAAACCCAAACCGTTGGGTTGGATATCTCCAAAGCCTTTGACAGAGTCTGGCACCGGGCGCTTATCGGGAAATTACCATCGTATGGGATCCACCCAACCCTGCATAGTTGGATTGCGGACTTTCTGAGGGGAAGAACAATTCAAACCGTGGTTGACGGCTCTTCTTCCTCACCGCACCAAATCAATGCGGGGGTGCCACAAGGAGCTGTGCTGTCTCCGACGCTGTTTTTATTGCACATCAATGATCTCGTTGAATGTGCACCAATTCACTGCTACGCTGATGACAGCACCGTTCACGAGGGTTATCTTTTTGACAGGCCCCCTTCCATCTATGATGTCCGAACAGCTCGGGAAGTTTTGAAGCGAAAAATTGACCACCACCTAGAGATGGTTCGTGCCTGGGGTAAGGCCAACTTGGTCAGTTTCAACGTCTCAAAAACCCAAGCGTGTCTGATTTCGGCAAAGAGGCAGATCAATGACTGTCTGGTGCAATTTGATGGGAGCACTCTCCCCAATAAAGACTCCATTGAAATGCTTGGAGTTACTATTTCAGACCAGCTCAAGTATCGGGGATCCATAGAAGCCCGAGTAAATCAGGCCTCCAAAAAGTTGGGCGTCTTGTACAGGGCTAGGAGATTCTTCAACAGTGACCAGCTGCTGACCCT
This sequence comes from Hesperophylax consimilis, assembly GCF_061612785.1. Lineage (NCBI taxonomy): Eukaryota > Metazoa > Arthropoda > Insecta > Trichoptera > Limnephilidae > Hesperophylax > Hesperophylax consimilis. The sequence continues at coordinate 35,299,568 of NC_142844.1, read as the reverse complement.
GTACAAGTCTCAAGTCCGCCCAACTATTGAATTTGGGAGCCACCTTTGGGCTGGTGCCCCAAAATACTTGATAAACCTGCTTGAGTCTGTGCAAAGGAGAGCGATCCGTCTGATTGACAATCCATTGTTAACAGACCGATTGCCTTCTCTGATGCATAGACGCAATGTAGGCATGCTGTGTCTGTTCTACAGGTATTTCAATGGAGCCTGCTCCAAGGAGCTAGCAGCATTGATTCCTGATGCACCGGTGCACGAGCGTGAAACTCGACGGACACGAACTGAACACCCGTTCACGGTTGACGTTGGCTTCATGAGAACGGGCCGTTTTTACGACTCGTTTTTGTGTAAGTCGGCTCGTATGTGGAACGAGCTACCGGCATCTGTTTTTCCTCCCTCCTATAATCCGAGCCTCTTCAAGGCCCGCATTAACAAATCCCTTCTTACAGCCCCTACCTTACTCCGCCTCACAACGCCACCCAACCGGGTGGTGACATAGTTTCCCTGTCTGTGCACTGCACAGGCAGGGACACTCTTGTGAGGTGTCACATAAAAAAAAAAAAAAAAAAAAAGATGGAGACTCTGCAGCAAGAATTCTAGGTGGTGAGGAAACTGGTCCAGTTGCTGCAGCGAAAGAGTCCACCAACAGTGACAGCACAAAGTTCGTCATCCGTCCAGGTATATGTCTGCTGCTAACGAAGCGCTGACACAATATCCTCTCACAGATACCAGATCTTGGCAGCACCGCTGTGACGTTCTACGAAGATAGAAAATGGAGACGCTGCAGCAAGAATATTTAGTGGTGAAGAAACTGGACCAGCTGCTGCAGCGAAAGAGTCCACCGCATGCACCAACAGTACCAGCACGAGGTTTGTCATCCGTCCAGGTATGTGTCTGCTGCTTATAAAGCGCTGACACCTCACATAGATAAGAAACCCTGACAGCACTGCTGTGACGTTCGGCAAGTCCATCATTCATCTCCATGCAATCCTGTTCCTGGTGATTGTTGAAGTGGTGCATTCTGCCCGCAATAAAAAGCGACGGTCAGGATAATAAATTACCCTAGGCTTAGCAAAACACTTGCCTTCAGAGTTTCCGAGAAATCCGTTGAAAACATCTTGGTCTGCATTTACCGATCGACGTTCGTTTCGAATATCGAATATTTTTGAGCAAAATTTCCAAATATTTACTTTCAAAACACTGCACCCAAATCACATACTATAAAGTTCTAATAACTGGTTGTTAAGTTTATTTTTATTTATATTAAAATGTTGTTTGATTGATTTTAAAAATAATTTCAAAGGGATTTTGCCTCATTTCCCTTGAAAATATTAAAAAAAACACAAAGCGGTTGGAGGACCTGTTAGGATGCGTCCTGCTGCCACGAAGGGCGCTATACATATCGAAATCTCGATTCATGTTAATACGATATCAAAGTGAGGAAATTTTCCCAATGTACACATTTTGACTTACTGCAGTGTGTTGCTGGTGTGTGATATAACGTGCTAATGGATGAAACTATAAACAAACAATACTTGGCTAAAGTCGTGAAAAGAAGAAATTATAAAAAATATTGTGTTTTCGTACGAACCGTCCACTTTATGGTTTGGCATATTATTAAATGAAAGCAACTATTTGATTTAAACTAATAATTTATTTAAATTTTTTTACCAACCGTGTTCGTTTGAATTAATATTCATCAGAATAACAATTAACTGAAGTAAGAGTTTATATTCAGCCAAGCAAAACCGGTTGGTGAATACATTTATGTAAATAATTAATGCCTTAAAATAAATTGTTTGTTTTATTTGTGTTTTAAATTCAATGTATGAGCAAGATATAATTTAATGTATCAGCAAAATAACATTAAAATTCCAAAATTGAACAACCAAGCATTATCAAAATACCTACCATCTAGGAATAACTTATTTTAACAACGTTCCTTTATGGGATATGATTTGAGATTGAAAGTATTTTAGTGATTTATTTTTGGTGTATTATTTTGCCGTCTTTCGCTACCTCATTCTTTAGCCAACATTTCGAACAGCATTACAGTGTCAATCATCAAAATGTATAATATACTATAAATCTTCTTTTATATTTAAAAAAAATATCGAAAATATTCATGAGTTATATTGAATAAATAATCATGCTTATATTGAAAACTTACTCAAAATTGCTGAGTCCATCGATATTATGTATATAAAAAATTATTTTTTTCTGTTTTTGATACATCTTAGTACGAATTCCCCCACCAAACACAAGATCCTTGTATTTTTATTGTGCGGAAAAGCTTATATTATTTCTACTTTGTCACTTATAACATTTAATAAGTGGCATATTAACTGTAAAAAATACAAATTTACCTTGAAAAAATAAACATATTTGTTCCAGATTTACTATACTCTACGTAAAGATGTATTTCTTACCAATTATATTATGTCTTTGCGACAGTTCCAAATAGTAGAGTTAATTGTTCCAAATTAGCAAAGTTTCCTTTTGAGGAGAACTCATATTATTTTGTTGAATATGAATAACTGTACTAAATTGTTAGTCAAAAATTATTTCGAAATCGGGAGGGGCCTAGCATTTTATGAGGGGTTATAAAATACTTGGAAAGACTTTACTAGACTTAAGAACCAATAAAAAAAGCCCCCGTACAACTGTAGAACTCATAGTCTACTGTAAAATTTGATAAATGGTAGTAACACTTTCTACGAATCAAACCGTCGTAATTCATAGAATGTGTTACTTTTATCCAATCAAATTTTCAAATTTTATCATCTCTCAATCAAATTTACAGTAGGCGCAAAAAAACTTTTATGAATTTTAATATTTAGTGGGTAATTCAAAAAAATATATATTTGACCTCTGTCTATGTAAATACGGGGGAGCTATATCGGCACCGGTTTGGCAGCGTTGTGGAGCGGGTTAAGGAAGGGGTTGAAGGAAGAGATTTATTAATGTCTGTTTTGAAGAGGTCCGAGGTACGTGAAGTAGGTATAACAGTTTCCGGTAGCTCGTTCCAAATACGAGCTGACTTACACAAAAAAAACAATCGAATAAACGGCCCGTTATCTTGAACCAAGATCGACTGTGCATCACCCGTGCACAGGGGATCGATGCTGGTTGTTATTTATAGCAAACTCCATTGAAATACCTGTAAGTCAGACTCACCATGCCTACAGCTCGTATTTGGAACGAGCTGACTTATACAAAAAAAACAATCGAATAAACGGCCCGTTATCTTGAACCAAGATCGACTGTGCATCACCCGTGCACAGTGGATCGATGCTGGTTGTTATTTATAGCAAACTCCATTGAAATACCTGTAAGTCAGACTCACCATGCCTACACTGCGGCTGTGCATTAGACATGGCATTCGGTCTGTTTATATCGGAAGGATACCTCAAAAATCGTCTGCTGTGACATCGATCACTGAAACGATACTAATTTAAAGGAAACTGAAAGCCTTGTAATGGTGTGAAGTCAAATTTTGAGAACATTTGTCAGATTAGTAAGAATAGATAAAAGTAATTATACACTGTTATAGCAGATTAATAAAAGTAAAATACCAGATTTAATGGGACTAGATGCGTTCTACTTGTAGTATTTAAGTAAAGCGTCTATAATATTTCCAAAGGAACAAATTTTCAAACCAAAAACACATGATTTTGCATTAATTCCGACTTTAGAGAGAACGCAACCATAAATTTATTAATGGTAGAGAGAACAAACTCATAAATGATTTACTTCTGCACAAAATAAAACAAGTTGAACTTTAGAAGAGAGGATTCGATTTTGCACGTAAAATATGTACATATTATTACTTTTAGTAGCCCTAAAAAATTAACCAAGAATACAAAACAGGTCTTTAATGTGATTACATTTTCACAGTAAATTAGGAATAACTACGTGAAAAATCACGGGATATTATAGTAATTGTAGGATTTGTGAATAATCTATGAAGACTTGAATGAATATAAATTATTGCCTCGCGAACATTACCTTTCAATAACAAAGAAAGTCAATTTTCTGTATAGTCAACAAATTAGAGAGGCAAACAGAAATTTGGAATTCGAAAGAACACTGTTGGTTAGCTTAAAATCATAAATTCAAACAAAAGAAATGCACAATTCAAATATACAGGGTGTCCGGGAGTAAAGTGTGATAACTTTGGGGGTGGTTCTAGAAAATAGCACAAGTAAATAAAATAAACAACTTTTTTCAAAATTTCAACGACTTCGGGTGAAAAATTGATTTGTTTGCATGGGAAAATTAATTTTCCTCTGTATGGAAAAATTAACGTTGGAATTTCAACATGTTTTAAATCACTTACTGAAGTTAGCGCACTTTACCATCGGATACCCTGTAGAATTATTAAGAATCATTTTCTGATTATCGGTAGCTTCATTCTTTATTGATTGTATGAAAAATCAGTTCCAATGATTTCGAAGGAATTGAAGGAATAATAAGTAACATTTCATGCACAGATAACCGAAATGAGTATTTTTATGATTATAGAAATTGATGAGAAATAGATGGATATTTGGTTTTTTCTGGGAACGAGGATCATGTCTACTGTTATTTTGGAGAGTGTTTTAATAGCCCTAATGAAGTCTGCTCCCCTTGGAAGCATTATGAATCATTGGGGGAAAACCCACCCACGATGTCATTACCAAACGAATCATAAACTTTCTATCACAAAAGGGAATATAATAGAGCACTTTTATAAGATAATGTCAATTTGAAAAATGTCAACCAAAAGCATTCAGTAGGTGAGAATAGGGCGGGGGGGGAGGGGGATGTATAGATTTATTTATATTTAAGATATAGGAGTTATTTATATTTAAACTTAATAAAAATATGACCTTATTATTAAAATAGTTTATGTAATACGGTTTGAAAATGTTATAAAACGTTTTTCAATTATTAAATTAGCGGTAAGCACCAGATATTATTTTTTTAGAAGATGAATCAGTAACTTCCTGAGGGATCACTCTTGAAAAAATTGAGATTTTAGTAATACGTTCTTCAAAAATGATTAAAATACATCGATTTTCTAGGCCTGCTAGGGCAAAGTCGACAGTAGGTCCGTTCATTAAGCCGGGTCGCGCGCCGAGTATTGTTTTAGACGACTTCATCACTTATGTCATTAGGATTCCCACTTTATTTTAGAGATTTGATAGGGAAAATTGAACTGGAGGACTATCTAGACAGCGCGTCGCATATTTTTGTACACGGCTACTGTACTTAGGTACAAAAGATTCTGTCTTTATTTTATGGTATTGCCTCGTCTTAAGCGCATTATAAATAAAATTGTTCAAAAGAAATCTTACGTACGAAATTATATTTCATCAGTGCATGAGATATAATAAATCGATAATTTTTTATAAAACCTGCGATAAATAGTTTATCTCACTCTATTATTGTTGATTGAATTTAAATAGAAAGTAAAATTTCATTTGTACAAATATAGTTTACATTTAACATATAATTAAAACACAAGAATCAAATATTATAATTTGCTGCAACACAATGAATTCAGCTGGGCGTTTTTAAAAAATATTTTTAGTTTTTGCTCGAAAATATAGATTTTATTTCTGTGTCTTAAGAAGATCTTTGAATAATTTTATACATTTACATACAAAATTATTTTCCTTAAATACCCGAAAATGCGCCCTACTCTACACTTTTCCGAAAAAGTAATCACTTTTGCAGCCTAATGAATACCATCAACATTTAATTTATATAATCTGAGCTGATAAACCAAAATTCTAATCCCCGAAACGGAGAGAAATAAAATGATAATTTTTGTTTTTTATTGAAGAAGTAGTAACATTTTTAAATGAATATGTGTTTAAAGTAAATGGTATAATCGGTGACAGTTACATAATATCTTGAAAAAAAGATGAAAAAATTAGGTATGGAATTTGCTATTTTGGAGTAAATAGCATAATGACGCATACCCCACAATTGATATTTGTTGGTGTTATAATAATGCTAATTATAAACTACAGAAATCAACAACAGCTGAATTATAAATGGTGTTATAATATAGTTGCTAATTATAAACTACAAAAATCAACAACAGCTGAATTATAAATGGTGTTATAATATCAATAAAAAAAAATAATACAAAAATACAATAAATTACACAAAATCAATATAAACACACATCACTCACAAACACACAAGATTATATATTAAATGTATTATTTTATCTTATATTGTAGATTGTATTTAGATTATATTTTCGTATTATAAAATGAAGGCCTCAGCACGGGCAAGCCACCCAGTGAGGCCAACATTACTGGAAAACTTTGAAATGTAAAAAAAATATTGTACCAAATAAAAAAAAAAAAAATGCTAATTATAAACTACAGAAATCGACAACAGCAGAATTGTAAATGGTGTTTTAATATCAATGCTAATTATAAACTTGTGATGTTTTGAATATCCACAAAAATAAACGATAAATAATAAACGAACGTGCTCAAAAAAATTTTTTGTTTAGACAACGACGGAAGATTTATTGACAGACAGGCCTGGAGTAAACAGATTCCCACGGGAAAGGAGAGACCGGAGGGACAGTCGAGCCTTGAACTTGGGTGCATTGACAGCCCCGAGAAATGGATACAAATCAGAAGTGTTGTTTGAAATTACAGTTAATTATTGAATTCAAATGGTATTAGAGAATATTGTGGAATATTGAATTAAAGTGAAAGATTATTGATCCGGTGTTTGTGTGAAGTGAAAGTGGTTCGACTCAGTGAGAAAACAATTAATAATAATGACAATAATAATAATTGGATAATTTGTAGAGCGCCGTTTTGTAAAAACCCTCCTCAGGGGCGCCCGGTGTTGTGCAATCGCGATTGTGTTATAAAGTTGTGTTGATTTAAATGTGTAGTTCAAACTAAATTACTTGTCTTAAAAACATGAAAATAATAATAATAATGATTTCGTTTTAAAAACAGAGTGACCGTATATAAAGGCAGCAAGTTTTTAATCGGGCTAGGTTATTGATTTGGCGAGATGGCATTCTATCCACGGAGACCGAAAACCAGAGAATCAAATAGATCATTAACTGTGGGTTCGAATCCTGACAGATTAGGGAGGTACAATTTTATTTACAGGAATATTTAATTACCCTTTTATAAGCGTAGGGAGGAGGTCGAAAATTAAAGTGATTTAGCTATAGAGTGTAACCAGGTAAGCTTCACGCTGAGAATGAGAGGTGACTAACTGGGTGAGTTTTATATTATTTATTAAATTTCAGAGGACCTTTTTAAAAAGACGGATACAACCGAGGTACAGGAACTAAGTTTACGACACCTGCCGCCCAAATAATGTTATCATTAACAGGGATGTGCTAGGCGAACCGTCAATCAGCTGTGAGCGAGAGACGAGTCAACGACCTTTTCATATATAGGCCGAGAGGCGCGGTGTACAGTCAGTCAAAGGGGAAGTTTTGCTAGCGTATGCCGTCCCAAATTGAAAGCGATCGGATGCAACCAGACGGAACAAAATGAAAACTTTTCTTCTGTTATTTGACTTTCTAATTTAATACCTTTCATCTATTGTTTGACTTTCTAAGTTACGAATTGGGATGCACAAAAACAAATCTAAAGTCTAAAGAGGGAGATGGTAATCTCCGAAATAAAACTACCAACCGAACAACTTTTCTCAACAGGTACCTTTCGAGAGGTAGGCAGCCTCTTTAAATTAAATGCAAAAATCAAACCAATTATCCGTTTATACCTACCTGAGAGGATAGGTATTCAGTAGGAGTTATCCATACCTAATACACGAGGATGCTAGTAACCTCATAAAATAATTACTAGAACCGAATATTAAAATACAGACAGTCCTCATCCTAAATTTGGCATTTCGAGTAGACCTTACATATATCTCACATGATAATTGGCTGAATGGGTAGGCACACAACCTATCGTTAAAAAGCAGGCTAAATGTCGACAAGATCGTCGTGTGTTATCTATGTATTGACCTAGAAAGCGATGTAAATCCCCGACGGCGTGGGAGTTACAATGTTTTCTAGAGGTGGCTCGTAACTTAGGACCTTACGTGTCACATTTTCGCGACTAGATTCGTGACAAGGGATGTCATGGCTTTCCCCTTCTACACTCAGTAAAGTAGATTTCCTGGAGGTGTTTGAGATTGGGGCAATTCTGAAATTGGTGATGAGACCTGGTTTTCTTTATTCTGGCGTGACGGTTGCCGATTTGGAACAAGGGGAGACCCGGCCGGTTGTGATATCCAGACACGCAGATATCGATCGCCTTGCTCAAATTATCATCCATCAGTTTTGTTTGGTAAGAGGAGGAGTCAATCTTAGCTTGAAAAAAATTCATTTCCTTTCCTCTCCTTCCCCTCCCAAAATATATACATGGATGGCGCCGACAACTAACACCATAAACTTATCGTATGTATATCACATATATAAAATCTAACACTTTATTATATTCACATTACCCTACGATAGGTAGAATCGAGTAGCTAGTGGAGGGAGAGCAGGCGACTTAGAAGATAAGGTTTATAAAATGGTTTTAAAACACAGCAGTAATGGATTCAACTCACTCTATCTCAAAAGAACCAAGGGATACCACACATATATAGATAACTAGGTTTCTAAACCGAGAAACAAAAACCCAACACAACGTTCGGTGAAGCCTTTTTATACTGAACCGTCACGTGAAATGAGTACGTTCAAGGTCGTACGTCACGTAGACAAACTAGGATGTACACACTTGAAGAGGTGTGTAATAAAGAAAAGACGGCAGGGAGGACCTTCCTACCCCGGATATATATATAACCAAAGCCTTATGGAAAAGTTACCTACGGGACTTAAGGAAAATTTATCGTAGAAAGAAGAGAAGGAAAAGTTTGAAGTAGAAAGGGCAGATCATTACAAACTACAGAAATCAACAACAGCTGAATTATAAATGGTGTTATAATATCAATGCTAATTATAAACTACATAAATCAACAACAGCTGAATTTTAAATGGGCTGGTGTTATATCAAAGATACGAAAATAGCTGAAAATTCAACGAGAAACTTTACGACCCGGAATCACTTTAATTTTAAATATGGCGTTGATTTCAAATATGTTTGTATGTAAGTCAGTTTCGATAGGTTTCGATCTTGCTCCTACTGTATTGTGGGTTGGGCTTATATTGGTTGAAACAGCACATATATTCCGTGCCTACCTTAATAATAAAGGAAACTCGAATGAACAATTTTATGACATATATAATAATGTTTTATTCAGATTCCTACTTAATAAATATCGATTCTAAATGTAGATTATTGAGATCTCGCAAAGATTAGCTCTGGCGATATGAAATCAGCGAAAATTCTGGAATTTGTATAGCAAATCAACCATTTTCAGCTTACAATATTATTTTCGCCATGAGCTGCAGAACCATGAAACATTTTTTGTGTCAAAAAGTAAGACAATATTATAAAATATATTTTGTTTCATATTATTTTTCAATATAAGGAATTGTTAATTGGGATAATTAGTATTTTAAAACTCTGGCAAAACCGGGTACTTTGTAAGTAACTACAAGAAAATAAAGTAATTTATTAACGTCGAATTTGGACGAAAGTAGATAGATTATTTTACAATTTCCTCTATCCCGAACAATTTATAAAGTTTGACAACCGACCTTTGCTTTCTTAGTACATAAATAGAAACTTCTTGAGAAATATATTTTGTAAATTAAAGAAAATCAATTTATTGTTAATCAATCAGTATTTGCAATCAGCCATCTACTTGGATAAAATTATTGACAATGAATTAACGGATTTTATCTAGTACTTAGAATTTGTTGAATATCTTTGTTATTATAAGGACTTTGAGTATAACCTTAATGATTAATAATTGTGCCTTCGGTAAGGAATCTATGGCTGATAGTGTTGCGTACCCCCACGCGATTATTCCATATTCAATGGTAGATTGGCAAAGTGATTATGATAAGTACAACATTCGTCCTTTTTATGTAGAGTATATTATTAAAGAATTCAAAAGATTTGTAAGTTTTCTATATATAAGCGAACAACGTGTATTTCAGTTAAGATGTGCATCAAATGTAAGACCAAGGGTATTCAACATGGTCTGTTCCATCTAGGCAATGACATTGACAGTATACACTATAAATTAATACAGTCATGTACATACTATAATTTGAAGATCTTGACTAGTTTAGCCGACGATATTAATACTAGAAGTTATGTACCTATTTAGTTTTCGCGATATAACAGTCGAAAATTGATCATGATATAATTAAAATGGCTTAGAAATTACGGAAATGAACAGGTTTGCGAATTTCACCTCAAAGCTCACCGATCGAAAGTTTTTTCTGTACCACACCAACTGGTTTTATGCTTTGTAGTAAAGATACCAATGTTTAAATGGATTAATAGTCAATTATTAAAACTGTTTTAAAAAAATAAGGTTATTTTTTGATTGCCTGATTAAAGAAAATGTTATATATTTTTCCCGTACCACGCACTAATAGTGTCTTTCTTGCAGTTTCATTTGAGGAAGATTATTTATAGTCCTTTAAGATTTATATCTTCAAGAATTTCATTGTAGAGTCCATCTGAACTCATTACTGCCCCATGTTTCTAGATTATCGAACAAATCGTGTTAGGGGAAGAGCCATTTCAGACCACGGAATGAATAATGTAATGGTCTGCTACTAAAACGAACAAGCCTCGATGCAAAACAGATTGTAATGTTTATCTTTTCGGTTCACGTAACCTTAGAATTTATCTATTTTTTTTTACTATTCACCCTATAAATTTAAGTGGTGAGAAGTGTAATTGGAAAACAGTAGAATGAATTACTTTTAAGCAAACAAGGAGCAACATATCAAGGTAAGTCAACAAGTTTAATTCAATAAGTTGAACAAATTTAATTTTTTGGACAGTTTTAACCTTGTTTTACAGATACAGTTAAAAAAGTTAAAAACTGTAAATTGTTCAAATAACTGTTATTTGAACAGTTTTACAGGCTGTTTTTTTTTCAAATATTTATTTTGAAAAAAAAAATTATTATTTTGGTTTTACATGATTTTAGAAGCAGAAAAGACAAATAACTTTTTAGAAATTCTAACGTTTTAAGGTAGTTTTAGGTAAAAAAAAGTTGAATTGTTTGTATGGGAAAATAAATATTTAAAAAATGAACCTTTTCAAATTCACTGGAATATTTTTTCTGAAGTCATATAATATGTTTGACACATGCTTTGAGCAAGTAATATTTACTATATTAATCACTAAAAACGCATATTTTGTCAGACAAACTATTATAAATGTGTTGACATTTCACGTTGTTTTTGATGTAAAAATAATTACAAAAAAATTTGGCAAGCCTTGACCGGGTAAACTGTTTGGAGGTTTTTGTTTTATGGAATTATTTCTAATTTTATGGGGACTTCTATGGAAATCTTTAAAATGCAATTATAAATTATGGTATTCAATCTTTATAAATTGGTTTTATATTATACGTGTAACCATAGTAGAAGAAGAGATTTATTATTTATATAACGAGTTTTATTAGGGCGTGTCGTTTGGTAACAAATATGAAATAACGTGATCCGAGTGGTTTTAAATGATTTGGTTGAATGCCATCCACTTCAGGACTAATATTATTTGGTTAAATCGATTGTACTGCAGAAGTTTCAGGATGTGGATTGTAGATCGCCATGAATACTTACTCGTGTTAGCAGGGCCATTGACTCGGAGAAGTAAAAGAAATTTCCACGTTCAATTATTTATTCAACGGAAGGTTATGTTTAACATTTAAGAGCGAAAGTGATTTTACAAAGGTAACGACGTGCTGGCTCTAAGACGCCCAAAAACAGAGTAGCGCTCGAGTTACCAGCGTGTCCAGTCGGACCTCAAGCGGCCGGTGTTGCCATTAAATAAAAGGTGACCATCTTATAAATAATAATCACAATATTGGGGTGCTTTCTTAGATCACGACAGTACAAAGAGATTCCTCTCTTCTGAAAACAATTTCTTAGGATTTTAACTGACACGAAGTGGTGAATGTGCCTTGTGCTGCTGAAAATGAAAAAGATAGTAAAATAACAAGCTTACATAGATCCACTGTTGCTTGATGTCACACGTACTGGGTATCGATGAATTAAAGACAACGCCAGCCATTGTTAGGAAAAGGACCAAATTGACAAAATTCTGAATTAACAGCATAGTACAAGTAAGTACTTCTTGGAAGCTTGGCTGTTCAAATTTAGAAATGTTTGACTGGACCTCGAGTGGACAGTAGCGAACTTCTTCGTATTTCTTTATCTTTGTACTTCTTCGTATCTCTGCGTAGAATTTTAATTTTCACTTAAAATGGATCTTATTTTCAGGCTAATTTGAGAACATACTTAATTTAAGTACGTTTTTAGTTTTTTTCTGGATAGTCATAATTATAATGCCTCACAAGTAAAATTCGTAGCATTGGAAACCGATAATAAGTAGTTAAAACAAGTAGGAAAACGTTAAAACAAGTAGGAAAACGTTAAAACAAGTAAGAAAACGTTAAAAACCGGTATTCATTATACGTAAGAGAATAAAAGGTGCTATCATATTTAATTATTGCTAATGGAAACGCAAAAAGCGGCTGGAGACAAATCAGTGTTATATTTTGAGCAAACCGCTTTTCTCAGATTCCGCGTCTCTCCTGTATTATTTCCCGGAGACAGTCGGAGTAAAGCGACCGTGATTATATTGTCTTGAATCCCCCCTCTCCTGGGGGCTAACGACTCGGAAAAAGGAATTGGGGAGGCATAAAAACTTTCCAAATGCCGCTCATATCGTTCGAAAAACATAAAAAAACAAATACCCCCTAGCAGAGAAAAAACAGACCATTTTTGGATCATTGAAAACAGATGATGTAAATATTTATTCTTCTTTAGAATATTCGAACTTCGTACATAATATACGTTTGTTATTAGGTTAGAGAAAAATATTGTTTCTAAATCACACTAATAATACCATGGTTCAGATTAGATACATTCAAGTTGGACCTTCTCTAATCCATTAACTACCTACTGTTGTTCGAGTACGACTAATTATAACAGACAGGTCGCCTGGATGCCCTACTTTTAGATAATCTTCCGTAGCGTGTCGTTCTTTATTAATGTAACCGTAGCATCTCCGTAGCATCTGCGTAGTGTCTCAGTAACGTCTTCGTGGTGTCTTCAAAGCGTTTTCTTGTCGTCCCCGATGACGTAAAATCGGCAGAATATTCATTCGTGTTCAAGAGGTTGAAAATTAGTTTCCATGCTTAGCTCAAACACGTATTGAAGAAGAAAAAACTCACTTATCCATAGTTGAAAACATTCATAAATAAATCATGTCGATTATTAAAAATGTATGAAGAGAAACAATAAATCTTAGGCAGTCATGTCTGCTTTCCAGCAGGAAAATAACGCAAGTCAAAAGTACTTCTTTGAGTAATTAAGATTAATGGTTGAGCACCTTTTTTATACGTTATTAACCACCTTGCCACGGGCTTCTTATTTATTCTATCCGAGCACGCACGGATGACATCTTTATTAGCACGTAATTTTATGAAATGGAGTAAAAATCTGCATCTACTGCATTGATTTTATTGAACATTTCAGTAAAAAACAATAATATCATTTTGAAAATTCTTGTTCTCACACCGCAAAAAATAACAAATCTCTGACAAATAACGTAGAATTTTTGTCACGCAGTAGAACGTGACAGTAATATTTGTATTTTTACTTTCGTGATAAGGGCGTCCTAAGAATTATAAATTTAATTTTAATATTTACGTCATTGCTAACTGCGCAAAGATAACAAAGGCATTATAAGCCCTTTGAGTTTGAAGATTTATTGCTCACGATAAGAAATAATTAGTACCCTTACGGCCTGTTACAATCTCACAGAATTCTAAGTATGGTCCTAGGTCAATAGAGATGACTGATATTAGGCACGGCTATTGTTAAAGGATGGGATTGGATTTTAGGTTATATAATATTATTTGAAAGTCCGTTTATCTTATAGGATTTTTATCGTTGATTCAATCATGTCATAAACCTATTATAATTTCTCATCACTTAGAATTTACGTTGTATTTTATTGTTGATTCCATCATGTCATAAGCCAATTATAATTTCTCATCACTTAGAATAAAAGTTGTGTTTTGGGGTTATCTAAGGTCAATAATGCGCTATTTTACTAACCGTTTTCCAATAAACTGTTTCCATGTGAAAATTTAGGTGCACATACCTTTTCAAGCAAAGATAATAATTGAACTAGGTACAATAACACTTTTATAATGTATTTATTAACTTGTGGGTGTCGCAGAAAGCTAAAAAGCTTCATACACGAAACATAATAATCTAAAAATAAATCAACCCGTTTAAAACAAAGATTTTTTAATCTATTTGAAAACGTCTTTTAAAACATGAACTATTTTCTTCTTTGGTTTGATTGAGTATTGAATCTTATTTCACTGTTTATCATCTATCAACCTTGCCAAATGCTGATCAACTAGGACTGACATTTATTTCGTATATTAACTCTTTAAATTTGTAATGTCATCCGATTTCAGATAAATGTGTATAACGAGTATATATATATACAAGTGTATAACGAGTTTATCTGCCAACTTTCAGCTCGATCGAATATTGGGAAGCGGGTTAGTTTCTGCTTCCAAGATTGTTTCCTGATTCATTGATTCCCGAAAAAAAATTGAAATTCAAATGGGTTTATTTGAAAATAAAAAAAATCTACAAAGATTAAGCGAATAAAACTTGAACTAACATAATATTTGTTGATGTCTCGGGCTGTGAAAAAGAGCGAAATTGTTGAAATTAGTAAAAATTAAGACACAAAAGGTGATTCTATAATTTTAGCATGATCTACAATATTAGTGTCCGGATAGCGTTTTTGCGATTTAAGTTTCATGGTGAATTCAGTTTATAATTCAGCATGTAATAATCTGTTTACTGCCAAAATCAAAGTTATAAATGTGTTAGCACATTTATCGCACAAACTTTGAATCCATTCATTATGTTTGACCAAATACAAGTTGGTCGACCATGAAATTGTGGCCTTTAAGCTTTTATTAAATGATCTCTAATTTTAGTTTATAAATAAGAATTATGCGATAGGGACAGTCAACAACCGAATATGTGAAATAATGTATAATTATATTAATTAATAGTAGCAATAATTTTGCTTGAGTAATTATATACAGCCATTAATTTTTAAAAAAAAATTTGGAAAAAACAGATAGCATACTAGACAGAAATTTTATTAGAAAAAATAACTAAGTTGAGATTTTTTAAGAATACTTGCTACAAGGTTCAAGCAAACTCAAAATTCCACTCAAACTGCCACAATCTAACAATTTGCCAACGGAATAGGCACAATTCAAATATTTGTGATTTTAGATTGTCGTTCCTTATTTTGTAACGGTCGTAGTGAAAAAAATATATTTAAACCAGTTTTTTTATTCATTCCCGAATTTTTTTACGAAAATAATACTTTTTTGACTCCAGATTTGTCTCATAAACTCTTTAAACAAAGACTATTGGGTCAAAAATACATTTAAAACTTTATTTATGATAAATAACAATGAATCTTTATTTAGCAAGCGCGTGGTAGGAATTATTCCGGGCCTCGACCTTGAGGTTGTAATATTACAAATTAATCTCAACAATCCCTGCATTATTGACAGCTATGTGCCATCTATGTATAATTTCTCAAACTACTATTTAGTGCCATCTATGAGTAACCTCTTAAACTATTCTCTAGGATATCACAAAATAAGAGAGAAAATATTGTTTTGAGGAGCCGTGTACTCCTTAAAAAGTGTTCGTCCACTTTCAAATATCCATCTCTGAACACCAACGGCAAATTGGAACAAACTTCTGGATTATCTGACGTCAGTGTACAGTGCACTGAACATTTTGGAGGCGAAGAATCAGAATCGACGATGAGCGAATGTGGTCCTTGTCTTGGAGATAATGCATCCAATGTTCGATGAGCAGCGCATGTGGCTTTGGTTTAGTAGGCGGTTTTCGTCAATACATAATGTGTCTATTCCGCCGGCAAACGTGGCGAAATTATGCCGTTGGACTTGCTGCTTCCTTCTCCGTCGGTACAGTACTTGGTCGTCTTTTAAACACGTTGACACGTCTTCGTCGACTGAATTCGATAAGCAGGTGCCCCTGCCAGTAGCAAGCAGATGTTTCGGGTCTGAAAACGTGATCAGAGCGACAACAACCTGTTTTGGAATAAAACCATGGCGCCAACGGCAAGAAGAAAATAAAAAGATTTGTTGTATAAAAGGTAATTTTGCAGAGCTTCAGTTAAATTTGGGAGTATTTTATTTTTAATACTAAATATATGTGTACTTTAGAACACTTCTCAGTATACACATATTATTATTATTATTCTGAGAGAAGGCATTTCAAACAATTCAATGCAAGGAAATGCCTTTTTAATGAAAAAAAAGTTTTAATTATGAACAATGTTTATTCAACAAATCATATCATTCGGCTTCTTCTTCTTCTTCAATGGCGCTACAGCCCATTTCGAGCCTTGGCCTCCTTTAACATGAGCCTCCACCGCCCTCTGTCCTCGGCCGTCGTCTTCCAATCTGCAACATGGAGTAGTTCTCTGGCATCTTTCCTGACATCGTCCTCCCATCTCAGCCTAGGTCTGCCCGCTTTTTGTTTGCCTCCCGGGTGTCCTGTTAGAACCTTCTTTGGTACACGTGTGCTTGGCATTCGGTGCACATGTCCGGCCCATCTTAGTCTTTGGAGCCGTAAATGAGTAGAGAGTCTGGGAGCTTGGTAGATGTCATATAGCTCCTTATTGTGGGGGATTCTCCATGCCTCTCCCTCTCGCACCGCTCCTAAGATTCTTCGAAGTACCTTTCTTTCGAAGGTGTCCAGCCGTTCCGCAGACTTTGCTGTCAGTGTTCCTCACATCCATAGGCCAAGACCGTTCTAATAATTGTTTTATACAGGGTTATTTTGGTTTTCCTATGGACGTTTCGGGATTTGAACACTGGCAGCAACGCGAAGTAAGTGTTGTTAGCGGCTGTGATGCGCTTTCTTACTTCTACTGGGTCTTCGTTGTCCTGCGTTATGATGGAGCCCAGGTAGGCAAACTCTTCGACCACTTCAAAGTTATAAGAGTTTTTAAAATTCACTTTATCTTTTATTCTGCGGTGTGGGGTTCTGGTTTGCATCATGATTTTAGTTTTGTTCTCATTGATTTGCAAGCCCACCTCTTTTGCTGCAGTCTCCAAAGGGCATATCATTAAATATAATATCATTCGGCTATCACATGATAATATATTTAATTGATATAATGAAAAACTATTGAAAATCCCAATGCTTGGCTATTGCTAATGTCTTTCTCGAGTGTCCCCGACTTCTTCCACCATTCACTACTGTATACCATAGTGTTACTGTTAAAAAACTTAATTTCATCGACTTTCATTCAAGTCCCTGGAAAACACCCCAGGAACTATTAAGAACAAACTCTAAAATTTTCAGAGATATCGGCGATTACTTTTAGAATTTTTATTCATATATTAAGAATACGTAAAACTCATAAAAATTTGAGCTCCGTTCGTCAGCAAAGCTAAGATTTTCGCTATAAACAATGCAAGTAAACGTAAAACAAAACTTATTGTTACCATGCACGATATGACATATTAATATTATTGTTACCATGTGAATACATGTCTAGGTTTATTGAAGATGAGTAACGCCCAAAGGAATTAATTTATGCTGGCGAGCAAGATCACACGTGTAAATACAAGGTCTATCACCTATCCAATAATGCATGGATTCATCATTGTGCCCTTTGTTTAGGGTTGAAGGCTTTGACGCCACGACACTATTTATAACCATCGTTATGTGAAATGTCTGCACCCTACATACAACACAATATATACTACGTGGTAATGGAATATATTTACAGTAAAACGGGAAACGTCAAATTTGTCCAACGAAGTTCAGAGACGGGTGTGATAATCGTTAATCTTTTTTTTGTAAAGGAATATTTCAAACTGAATTTTAAAAAAATTTTTACAAACATTGAGACCCAAACGCAATCAAATCGATAATTAAGTGGAATGATTAAGATACAATAAGCTGTCAACCTTTGTTTATCGATAACCGTAGCACAAACGATGGTGCTCAATACATCGATAATTTAATCAATGTCTGGAAAAAGGTGCCTTACGATGGCAATACCGACGAATATTATTTTTTGAGTAGACTTTGAAAACATCCAAATTAAACCTACTCAAAAATTCGTTTTGAAAGATATTTTATTATTTTATTTAAGCCATTACCGATTCTTTTTTGACTAAAAGTTATTACCCATGATATCATGAATAACTCGCAAACTCCGTTTCATCAGATTCAAATCTATTCCCGTTCGTTAAAACACAACCCGTGCATGTTTAGTTCTCGTGAAAATTTAGCAGTAATATTTGTGGATATGTAGACAAGTTTATCCATGAACTGACCTCGACAAATGAAGCAGATTTAGTCTACGTTGATTGTCATAAAATGTTGACGATTACTAATATTTCTGACAAAACTTTGTGCTAAGGGGCGCACGGTATTTTCTTTCTTAAGTAAACTGGCATGTCTCTGTTTACGAGCAACCATCACTATATTATATATGAAATATCCGCACGCTACAATTGCATAATGTTACACACAATACAATATCTTTTAATTAATCAGATCAATTCATACACTGTGCTGAAAGTGCTATATTTCAACGAATAAAAACAATAATATATTTTTCTTATCTACCTTTTTTCTCACGTGCTGAGGATTTCATTAACAAATTATTTTATTTGGTTTGATGCCAAGCTGGGCTTTTACTTGGATTCTAAGAACAGAATACACCTAGGGATAATATATATAGATATATATATTTTAATAAAATAAGATGCTAGGTAGTTAGAAGGCATATATACATGTTTCCTAGTCCAGATGTTGGACTGTCAAACCCCGTTCACGTCTCTGAGTATGTAATACCAATTGAGCCGTGGTGCAATTTTCCTGGAGCCGTAAAAATGAGCCTCATAAAAATGACCTAACTGAATTGTGCGGCTCGCTCATGAACGACTCATCTCTATTTTGAAATTACAAAATGTACCCATATTTACATGAGGTTATACGAAGTGGATCCATTCTAAATGTAATAAAAATCAACAGCAGTATAAAGTAATAATATATAGTAATGGAACACACTGCCAACTGCAAGAGGAAAGTGTTATATTTGTAATGTTTTCGCCTTTTCCCCATTTTCTTTTATTTTTATTTGTTTAAAACAATATAAAATTTTCTTCTCTCTTGGCTATGACCGATATTTAATTTTTTCTCTAAGGCTTTGCATATGTGTTCGCAGGGATGGAAAATTCCTCCCCTACAACACATAAGCCTCCATGAAAATTGGACCCTTTTCTTTGATATCTACAGAAAGCTACTTAAAGCTCTCTTGTACTATATATCTTCATAGACATATGTACTCAACTAATTAATACGTTATTTACGAACTTGAACGCAAATAATTTTCGTATTTATATTGTAATTAAATTCCATCAAACGTTGTGTAATTTTTTGATTTATGATAAAGGATTTTAATTACCTTCATTTTGTGGTAACCCCCTTGGTTCTGATCGAGGTGTTGAGTTAAACAATTTTTGGTCTTTCCATTGCAAACCTAGACTTAAATGAATTCCCTGAATGAGCTAACTTTCCTAATGTAATTATTCTGATTCCCTGCACCCTAACAAAGTCGTAGTTAAACGCTGATAAAAGATATTATACATGTTTATTTGGACAGGTAATTAAATATAACTCAAATGGTTAATTGTTAGTAAATTTGATTTTGGTAAACTCTTGTGTCTGTCTGGTGCCACTCCTTTATGATTCTGCTGCTATAAGGTACATGTAAAGATTGATTTGGTAGGTTAATGTAATTAGTTAATTGCATATTTGACGAACTCGGAATAGCCCATTTGCTGGCATAATTTGGCTCCAAATCCTCCTGCAAGTAAACGAGATGATCGTGAGTCAACAAGAAATTTGCACAATCCTTTGACACGGCTCTTTGATTGATACCTAAGTTATCGCGTCCCAAAAAGCCTTCCACATCATCATGTACTGCATTCAAGTTTCCCCTCGAGTCCCGATACCCCCAAATTCCGACCCCTCCTTGGACTACAATTTACTTAGGGCGAACCGGTTTCGTCCTATATACAATCATATACTCACGGTTGGTGTGGACTTACGGGTCGTGAATCCTCATTCCACGTTTAAGAGAAAATGCGAGAGTAGTCTATAAGACCTAAAATGCAAGCTGTATGCAGGTCCGCATTCTCCAGTAAACAGTACATACGAATAAATATATGTATACATACAGTTTGGGAAAGGTTTATAACTCACAATACGAGGCTATCTACCTCGCATCCCGAGCTCGGATCTCGCGCCAAGAACTCTGCGAAGCTCTAGGTCTGGTAACCGAATATATACGTACTAATAAGGTGATACTAATAAATACTAGTAGAATAAGGTCATATTTGATAGTTTGTTTTGGAGAGCTATCGAACTCCAGGCTTTTGTTTGTTTGGTTTTGACGTTTTTATTTAAGAGAATCGCCATCTCTATTTGATTTGGTTAATGGTCTTGTTATAGGAGCGACCACTGCCTCCTATTGATGAACTGTATTTGTTTTAAATTTTACCTCCAGGGTTCAACATTAATTTTTGTTCATCCTATCCCGTGATTTTCCAATTGTTTCAAGTGGTTGATTGCCACATTAGAGAGTACTCGACCCTCAAATATCTCAGGCAACTGATGGGGTTTTGTATGAGCACCCAATCAATAAAATTCAAATGTTTCGTATAATTATTCGATATAATCCTACTAGCCCGTGATTTTTCAATTGTCGATTGTGACTGATAGGTATTTGAGAGCACGCATCTTCCAGCTGTTTCGGGTAATTAATAAAAATCTATGCGACTATCTAATCAATGATATTTAAATGTTTCATGTAATTTTTTGATATAAATCTGGCTAACCCGTGATTTTTCAATTGTCGTTTGTGATTGATAAGTATTTGAGAACACGCATCTTCCTGCTGTTTCGGGTAATTAATAAAATCCTTTGTGACTAACTAATTTTGGCCAAGGTCGTTTTCAAACTATGCGGTTGACCCAATTCTCCAGTGATCCTTTGTTTTGTAAACAAATAATATAAACATCTCCTGACACACTAACCTAAATGTGAGATTTGTTTATTTTAAAATTCCTTAGAAGTCATTTGTGCCTCTTTACTTTTATTGCGCACTATTTATTAAAATATTTTTAAATCCTTTATTGAAGTTAAACTATTTATTTCATTTCCCGAATTTAGTAAATTTACTAGGTTTAATTGAAGAATAAATATACATATATAAGTACACATATCTCGATTATCAAAATATGTTAACTAAGATTACATATATTAATAAATAAATATAAGGTATATGATTCTACATGGTCTTGAATATTAATAAATACATATTTTCTTTTTCAATAATATAGATATGTCCTCGGGTAGGTATTAAAAAATCGCTACCATTTCGATGCTTCGATTAATAAATAAAATACATATATATAATTACATTACTCATATATATATTCTTTATATACAATATTTTACTTTATATTTATAAATATATATACAAATATACAATATACATATATTAATGTGTAATTCTTTGTTTTGTTGTTTTAATTTAATATTCAATTGATATACTTCCACTTCACAGCCCTTCTGTGTCTCCTGGGACCTGAAAATTATTTATAAAAGGAAAACTCACCCACGTCAAGGTATTTCCGGTCGGGTAGTACACAACAACCTTGATGAAGAAATCCTACCTAATTAATTGTATTTTTCAACTAATTTCAAAATAAATCTTTTCGACTATTTATTCCTATTTAATTTTTTATTCTCGCTTGAATCGTATAAATTAGCTGATATTTAATTTTTCTTCCGAACGAAATCCTAATTCAGAAAACCCGTTGATTTAATAACACTTTTCTAGTTTAAGCTTTTGAATGATAGCTGTTAAAATACTTTTTTCGAAATGATAGACTGATGATTAAAATTCCGGTTAAAACGACAAACACTTTTAACACTGTCGCTATACGCACGATGGATTTTAATTGAACAATTTATTAATTCTAAATTTCTTTTTATATAAATTGATAAGAAAATTTATTCCAAATTGGGCAAACTTTTAATTTACTCGACTATTAATAAATTAATTTTTTTCTAACTGTTAATTTTAGAACAAAGATTTAAACGTTTATTATTATCGAATCCTTTTTTTTGTTTTTGTGTTTCTTTTAACCTAAGATGAAGTATTTATTACTATTATTATTATTTTTTAACCAAATTGACGTTAAATTATAATCTATTTTTAAATATCAATACGCGATCACGTTCACTTTAGATTAACGATAACAAACTCTTAAATTTAATTTGAATGTTTTCACTTTGAATGAAATAATTATTTTTAAATTTTTAATTAATTCACAATTCACTTTTTGCACTTCACTTAACACTTTTAAGCACTGAGTTTAAATTATATTTATTTTCACTGTTTAACCAAATTAAACTGATTTAAAAAAACTTCACTGGTGGGGTTTTCAGAATTTAGAAACTGAATTTAAGACTTTTTACAAAACTTTCTAAGTCCAGGGACTTGTTCAGAATTTAACACTTAGATTATTTCACTAGAATTTTACCAATAGACGTAGTACTGCCATGTAACAACTTTTCAAACCCTCGGCGCGACTGACTCCTGACTGATGTGTTCCATCTTTTATACCCCTCTCAGGTTCCAAAAGACGTATCTGAATTTCTCTTGATGCTTAATTCTATCTCCTATCAACTCGTAAATCCGAACATCCCTCCCATCAATATCGATTGTGCTTCTATAAGATGTTCTGCTTTCCGGCTCTGGGCGGTAGTTTTTATCTCACAAATCTAAGTCGATAGGGTCCGAATCGGGTAAGTCTGTGTTAATCGCCTAAGCTCCCTTTGTCCTCTGTTCATACAAAAATGTAGTTAAAATCTCATGATTTTGCGTTCCTTTTTTTTCTCAATTCGCGATAGGTCCGTCCTCAATAACATATATACAGATCTCAATTTTATGCATCTCGTGCGAAATTGTTTTAATCCATGTCGAAATCTTTACTACGCATTTTTGAATTTCGATTTGTTTAAATTCTACTTAATTTTATTGTTACTTATATGAGCTTTTCCATTTCCACCCGTACTTTCTATCTCCATGACGCAGATTTGAGTTATTCCTTTATCTTTGAATTTTATTTTTATCCGCGACGTTTTCTTGCACAATTTCTTCTTGATTCTTATGTCATTTCTCATAACTCTTATAATTACTCATTTTCCAAGTCGTATTTATTTATTTCACGGATAAATTTGAATTGTATCACTTTTTTCCACTTGGATTATTCTTTATCTCCGTTCTTTACCCTTCCTTTTATCTTTTCTCCACTTTTCCCGATGTGTGTGGTCTGCTGGGAAATTTCATACTTCATTTATTATTAATTAATATATAGTTTTCCACACTTCTATGGGAGATATACCTAATTAGACTCTGGGATATCTGTCATTTTTATTGCCTGACCCAATCTCCGCCCATTCTCCATCCCTCACTTACAAGATTTCACATAAAACATATGCATTGACATCTGTTTACGTTTAAAATTTTGGTACTAGACTCGTAAATTTAGTTTAATTTCAAACCTATTAATTTTAATCTCTTTTGACTAATCTAAATACTTCCATAAGGTCCACGTTAAAGTTAATCGCTTTTCTAATCGTTTATTACCTTAACGTAAATAAAAATCATGTTCGGATTTTGATTGTTTATCCTTCAAAATATACATGAGACCGCCAACCTTTTATCTTGTTTCGATCCCTCCGTAATATTGGGTAACTCTAATATATATCTAACCTAATAATCATGAAAATGTCTACTTTTCCTGAATCTAATCTATTGATATATGTTTAGTTTTACTGTCTTCTTCTGATACTCGATTTTCACGTCCCTAGGACCTTCGTAGCAGTCCAAAATATCTGTATTAACCTTCCATTCGATCGCCGCACTTTTCTAAAATGTGTATTTTTTTTGCGAGATTTTCATTCAAGATTGATTTACCAATATGTCCGTTTCATCTTAAATTGATAACGATTAATTTCCATTGTTTCCAACACTCACTCCTCTCTTTAGTACGATTTTTATCGAAGATGACACCCTCCTTCTATCATAAATAATTGCACTACAGTTGAAATTCCGCCAGTAACTTTCCTTCGCTTTTCCGTCCTTTTTTTATACTATCGCGTTTATAATTTTTTTCATTGCATTTTTGTGTGTGCGCTTTACAATTTGTAAAATCTTCAAAGCACTCGATTTCAACGGTTCGATACCCCATAAATGTCCCAGTTATTGTAAACATTCCCAGGAGTTTGTCACCTTGAAAGTCGATGTTGACCCTAAAGTGCGTTCACCTCTAATTTCTGTGGGAAAGAAGAAGCCATTAATTATCTTTTTTCATTGCCCGATCCAAAGTTTATTCCTTTGTCCGTCGTAGACACACCTCCCTCCGCTCACTGATTGGTTACTCAAAATTTTATAGCTCTTTGTTCAGATCTATTGGTTGACAAAATTCAATAATTATTTATAGGCCTAGGAAAAGGGGAAGTACCAGTCGTCCTAGACGATTTTACGACCTCTCTGCTTAAGTCCCGGAACCTTGATTTAATTTCAACTATTACAGGTGTCTACTGCAAGCAAGCTGGATCAATTCTTTCTCCGCCAGATGTCGTTAGCATGTCCGTTTTCATAAATAATTTGCATATTTTCTTGCAGCTATGGTTTATCTGTTTTTCTTTCACTGTGATTTAAAGCCTTTCATCACAGTTCCCCCCTCTGAACTCAATTTGCTGTGGCTAACGTTGTATACTACTTTAGACATCGAAATTGTGTTCAAAATGTAGTCTAGCTTTTCTCCCCCCTTCGTTCTGTTATTCCTTTTCCTACATCACTTCCTGTTATTTCCTTTCTCTACCTCACTCTATCATTCCCTATCTCTCTCTCCATTCTGTTATTTCCTTTCTCCCCCCCCCTCATTCTGTTATTCCCTATCTCTCTTTCCATTCTGTTATTTCCTTTCTCCCCCCCCCCTCATTCTGTTACTCCCTATCACTCTTTCCATTCTGTTATTTCCTTTCTCCCCCCCCCCCCCTCATTCTGTTATTCCCTATCTCTCTCTCCATCCTGTTTGGATTGTTAACAACCTTGACTTTGAATCACATTGTATTTTCTATTTTCTTTTCGCGTAGATTTTATTTTATGGAATTTTCTCTAATTTTGATAAACTCAAAATTAATCTCTTTTTTTTTTTCTGGGAAAAACACGCCCCTCGACTCGCGTGTTTGGGTGGTCCTCAACCTGGTTGGACTAAGACCTCCCTTACAATGATTCAGGTAAAGATTGTTTGCAATCTCGCGGTCTATTGACCAACTGAAGGGCGGGTGGTCTCTTGGTGTGCAAATAATCGTTTGTTTTGGTTTTGTAAGTATTATATTTTTGTGAAATGTATATCTTTGCACGACCTCACCCAATCCGACAATCAGTGGTATACATGTTTCATTTAAACTTTTCCAGCATTTTGTTTTTTTTTTTTTTTTTTTCTCTTATTCGCTAAAATTTTTTTTTGTGTAATTTCTAATTGTCTTTTCATAGATCATTCAAACAAGTTGTTCAAGCCTAGGTGTTGTCCATCCTAATTTTTTTTATTTCATAAATGTTCTTAACTAACCTCCAATTTTCTCATCGTTCCTGTTTCCTTTTAAATTTTTTTTTTTTTGAAAATTTAACCTAACCATATCGTAATTTCTAATGTTCCCTTTTTATCTTTACCTAATGTCTACTCTAAATCTATAGTTAACCTTATTTCAAGTTTCCAAAAAAAATTCTAACTCTATGCATTGTCAATTTAAAATCTTGTTTTATAAAACGTACCCTATCCTATTTATAATATATATATTTTTTAAAGTTCCTTTTGTGGGTATATAGCTCCTATACGTTTTCCTTCTGTGTTCTTACTTATCTAACAAAATTTTCCTACACACTAACACACAAATTTTTTTCTAAACTAGAAAATCAATATTATCGAAAAAATTTTCTCTTACTCTATTAGTAAATTAGAATATGATTGTCGCTTATTAAGAAATTTGTTCACTCAACCTTAAAGACTTAAGGACGACCCGCCCCTCGCAAACAAACTGATAGTCTAATATTTTAGTAATTTTCTTTCTCCCTCCCTCCTTAAATTATACCGTATTCTAACATATTCTTATTGGTATTTCTCAATCGTTTGTTTATTTAAAGTTTCAAATATTTGTAAATTTCGCATTTTATTCGTTGATTTCCACTATCTCTAAACTCGGTTTTCGTTCCTTATTACATGTATAATATTTCGCTAGATGAATTGCGCTATAATCTCCTTTTATTTCCCGAGTTACCGGATCAATTAGCGTATACGTGTTACTATAAACTTCTGACCCAATTACATAAGGTCCATCGTAAAGCAGATTGAATTTTTTTATTTCCTTTTTGAGTAGGTTTGATTGTGTAAATTTTTTCAACTTGACCAGGGTCCCAATCTCATAAGTTATTAATCTTTTGTTGAGATTATAGTATTTCTGTCGATTTGCAGCGCTTTTCTCTAAATTTTTCCGTGCTGCTAATCTTATTTCATTTATTGTTTTCGTAGATTTTCCGCAGCCTTGAGTATACCTGTCTAAACTATAAGTTGGTGATTTCCCAAAAGCTATTTCATTAGGTGAGAATCCTGTTGAACAGTGTATCGAATTATTGTAGGTTTGTTCTATTTCTTTAAGGAAAGCCGCCCACTTGGTATGTTTTTCGTGACAATAAATACGGAAAATTCTACCTAATTCTTTATTCACGCGCTCTGTTATGTTCGGTCCGGGATTTCGTATTGAAGTATGTACGATTCGTATGCCCATCCTATTTAAGTTGCTTTCCCATTTCTTCGATGTAAATTGAGATCCGTTGTCAGTTAACAAAGCATCTATTTGTATTGTTTTATTAAAATCCTCTACACAATTTAACACGGTCTTAGTACTTGCTATCCTCAATTTATATAATTTTACAAATCTACTGAATGAATCTTGGATCACGAAAATGAATCTAACCCCTCCTATTCCTCTCGGTAAAGGTCCGTATAAATCTGCCATAGCTAATTGTCCTACTTCTTTGGTAATTATGGATTTACTCGGCCCTACAGTTGGTCGAATTTCGCGCTTCGCCAGCTGACATAGGTGACACCCTCTCACTATGCGTTTTATATCTCGGTGCATGCCTGGCCAATAATACCTATCTCCCAAAGCTGTCCCTGATTTAAAAACTCCTCCGTGTCCAATTTCTAAATGTATCATTTTTATTAGTTCTTCAGTCAACTCTTGTGGTACTGCTAACACCGTTTTGTTTAGTCCTGTTGTGTAATATAAAGTCTTGCCTATTTTTTTGTAATTTTTCAAATACCTATTAACATCTTTTGTCGGCGGCCCAAATTTTCCCTTGCGCAAATATCCGGAAATTTCTCCCAAAAATGTGTCTTGTTTTTGTAGTTTAGTTATATTTTCTAAGTGTTTTCGAATCTGTTGTCTACCTTTCACTGCAAAAGCTGCTATCTCTGGGCACGTGTTTTTCTCCTCCTGTACATTTTTTGCATCACAAGAATAACGAGATAAAATATCAGGCCCTATATTTTCCTTCCCTTTGACGTACTCTACAGTGAAGTTAAATTGATTTAAATACAAAATCCACCGTGTTAGTCGGCCACTGTACATCTTCCAGCTCTTTAAAAATGTCAATGCTTGATGATCCGTTCTAATTATTAAGTGTACTCCTCTTAAATATGTCTCAAATTTATGTAAAGCATATATTATCGCCCATAACTCTTGTTCTGACGTGGTCCATTTCAACTCCGGTCCTCTTAAAGCTTTGCTAATAAATCCAATAACGTGGTGATTCCCTTCCTCATCCAACTGATATAATTCTCCTCCTATGGCGAACCCCGAACTATCTGTCTGTAAATAATAAGTACTATTTGGGTCATGATGATGTAAAATAACTGTCTCTAAAAATAATGTTTTCACTCTCTCAAATGCGCGCTGTTCTGAGTCACCCCATCGCCAGGTTCTATTTTTCTGAAGTAAATCGCACAAAACCCGTGTTGTTTCCCCATATTTATTCGCGAATCTACGGTAATAATTACAAAGTCCAAGAAAGGCTCTAACTTGTTTTATTTTCTTGGGTACCGGAAAATTTTTTATGGCGTCAATCTTTTCCGGATCCATTTGAACTCCCAAAGGCGTTATAATATGTCCTAACATACGTACTTCTGTGAATAAAAATTGACATTTTTCGAGTTTACAAGTCATGTTTGCTTCCTTTAACCTTTCAAGCACTGCGTTTACATGTTCAAAATGATCTTCTTGACTACCACACGTATATATTATTAAATCATCTAAGTAATTAGCGCAGAATTCCCTCACCCCTGGTCCTAGAATTTTGTCCATTCCTCTTGAAAAACTCCCTACTGATGTTTTTAACCCCTGCGGTAATACCTTGTATACGTAAGATTTTCCATTGTATACAAACCCAGTATACTTGCGACTTTCTGGACTGATAGGTATTTGAAAGTAAGCTGAATTTAGATCTATTGTGGTTATGAATTTTACACCATGAAAACGCTGTATAATTTCTGAAGTTAATGGTGGTTTTTCTACTTCCGCCTGCATTCTGGTGTTTAAGAATCTAGCATCTAAGAGTATCCTAACCGTCCCATCTTTTTTCAAGGTAAATGTTAGAGGACTAGAAAACTGCGTGGCCTCTCTACTGATGATTCCTAATGACTCCAATTCTCTAATTTTTTCATCAATCTTATCTCTGTAAGCAAATGGTACTGGGTAGGATCGCTTAACGAAAGGCGTCTCGTCCGTCATCCTTATTTCGTGAGTGTACAAAGTAGTTAGACCCGGTTTGTCTATAAATACATTCTTATGTTTAATTAAAATCTTTTCTAACCCTTCTTTTCCTTTTGAATCTAAATTTAACTCGGACACAAAGGTCGTTATTCTACGCTCGAGGCACGCCGTATTATTTATTTCAGGGTTTACTTCAATACTAATTATTTTTCCACTTGTGAAATTTTGATTTCTAACCTCCTGTTTAGGTTTCCTATGAATTACGGTTGAATTTACTAACTCTATTTCCTTCTTCCCATTTCCTGTTTTTATTTTTAACTTTCTGTTTTCTCCACATTTAAATTCAGCTGTATATTCGTCTAACCAGTTGATACCCAATATAATTGGCCTAATTAACTTTGGTATTATTAAACACGGCGTATTTATTATAACATCTCCAAATCGCAATGGTACTAGAACCAACCTAGATATTCTCTGACTTTTATGTCCTATCGCTACTTTAATCTGTATAGTCGTTACAGGCATAATAGGATAAATTGTTTGATCATTTAAATAAGTTTCATAAAACTCTTGAGAAACGCACGTGATTTGACTTTCGGTATCTATTAAACAGTGAACTTCCGTGTTATCTATCTGTGCTTTGGCTTCCGGTAATAACGGTAAAGTGCTACCTTTTTCTACTTCCTCATAATCTCTGTCTTCGAAAATGTTGTTGAACCCCCTAATTTCCCTGCTTGTTTTCTCTTCGTTCACTTTCAATTGATTCCATTCATCCGTTATTTGTTGTAAAGAATTGACACATACTTCCACATCTATTTCCGCTTCCGTTCTCGTTTCTTCCGCTCCATCCTTTCGTCTTCTCACATTCCTTTCTGCTTTTATTGGGGCAATCATACCTTGTTCATTTTTTCCCAGTCCTTTCATTGGATTCCACCCCCATTTCATCATAATCTTCAATGCAGTGTTGTGTTTTGGTGCCGGCGTCCCTCTCCCTGTGTGAGTCGTATTCATGAGGGCTAATGAATCAACCCTCGGCCGTTTCCCGAATTGTTCGCGATGACTAGCTCCTTGCCGCTTGTAGTTATTGTAGAACCTCCCTTTGAAGATGTCGTAGTTTCGGCACACTTGCTGCAGCTAGCGCCTCCTTCCACACTCTCTATTGCGTGAATTCTCTTCTTTATAGCGTGGTAACGGTCACGGTATTTGTCCTTCTTGGCGAACTCCTCCCCACTCCTTTTCTTTGTATTCCGTTCTTCCGGTGTGCAAACCATTGTATCTAGTTTTCGAAGAAACTCAGCAGCGACAATCTCATCTCCTGACTGCCCTGAAAACCATAGCGATTGAACTTCTTTAGGGTAATGTCTCATAATTTCGTCAACTACGCTTAACGGTGCTTCTGTGATTTTTAATGTTTTCGCTAAATCCCAATAATTCGCGAAATGAGTGAGCATGGATATATCTCTCTTGGCATCATATACCCCTTCTGCAAGACGACGGCGAACCTCATTCTTCTTTATGTCTCCCCAATAGGTAGCTAAAAAATCTCTTTCGAAATCCAACATTGTTTCCCATCGCTTGTTGTATAACTTGGCCCACGTTTTTGCTTCTCCCTTCAAATTTTCCCGTACGACAATTAATGGATCTGTACGTTTAACTTTTCTAGTGTATTCTTTTAAATCTTCTAAGAAACTTATGGGGTTTTGATTTCCACCGGAAAATGAAGGTCGTTCCTGCTGCGGTAGCATTTCCACTACTTGGAGAACGTTTTTCGGCGCACTATCCTCTCCTGTCACCGCCACTGTTGTTGGTCTTCCTAATTGTTTCTCAAGTTCCTGCATTTTATCAACAAGCGGTGCTAAGGCTGCTTGAATTATTGTAGTAATATCTCCAATGTTCACTGCTGACGTCCCAGCTGTAGCATTTTCCTCGATTGCCGTCACTAAAGCTTCTGTTTGCCTCCCCATTCCACGTTTTCCCACCATTTTCTTAGCTCTTCCGAGTGTTACCGGCTTATGTATCTATATTTTTTTTCTTACTAAGCGACAACCTTAATATTCCTAATTTAATTTCCTTAATTATTTATATATATGTTGCCTTTCTTATTCTATATTTTTTTTTTTTCCAATTTTCTCGTTTTTCTTATTTTTTTTGTTTTTTTTTTTGTTTTTCTAGATTTTTTTCTGTGTTTTGTCACCTGGCTGTTCCTGTAAAATTTCAAGTTCGTTTATGATTTTCACATCACTCTCTTGTATACCCTCGTCTTGTTTGATATCCGAATATGTTCTAGCCTCCCCCTCTGACTGACCCATATTTTCAGGTGCCTTCAAATTCTCGACTTGTAACGAACTTTTTCGCGATCGTTTGAATATTTCTCTTAGTTCATCAACTATAGGAAGTGTCTCGGTGCTTACCTTCGCGTCATCGATTTTTCTTTTCTCCGCCATATTGATTTATTGTTGAGTTCAAATCTATATTCAATTTGCAAAATTTGCAAATTCTATTATGATTTTTTTTGAAATACCTAACATGATTTTTTTTCAATACCTAACATGAATTTCTTTTCAATAGGTATATATATACACATATATATATATCCCATCATAAACATTCGTCAACGACATTAAAATCTCGAGCCAACTCTGAATTGTTTTTTTTTTTCTTTGAAATTGAAACTCGAATTCTCAACTAACACTTTGTCTTTTCAAAACAACGTTTATTTGTTTGGCCTATACTTGAATTCTTTATCGAATCCATTGACTGGGTTCTCTGTGTCTTAAAATATGTCTTAATAGTCAACAACCTGATCCGAATGTCAACAAAATTATCATGAGTAAATCTTACGTTATTTCAACTTACCCGTTTATATGGTAAATTATATTATGTAAGATTAATCTTACCTCACAAAACAAAACATCAAATGTTTCACCCTCATTAATGTCTCTGCCGATTATCGAGATTTGTGATCCTGACAACAAGTATCTACATTGGCGGCACGTAGCGCGACCATTTGAATCTAACACGTGGTCCTAATGAGTAACTATGATGTAATACAATTACACTTTTCTATTTTGATATTATTGTTATTATAGATCTATCTATCACATGATATGGGTGTAATATTTCCGCTATTTATTATGTTACAACATGATCATAATAGATTACACCCCAACATATCAAAATAATTGTTTTTCTTTTGTTTTATAATGATATTGATGTTAATCAAAAAAAAATATATATATATCATTTTTTTGTTAATCAATTGATATTAATCAATTTTATATTTTTCGTAATTATTATTTTTGCAAAACCAATGATATCTAGTAAGGTACATTGGATATTGCAAAACATTAAATCAATTTAATTTGTCTAAACCTTTCTATTCTTCTAATAAATCTGTCGAATGTCTAACGATGAAATAATAATTTCTTTTCCTGACTTTGTGAATAATTTGTTAAGTACCACGGCCCGCCGCTGGTCTGTATTTTCGGATATAAGAGAAACAATAATTGTTTACGTTAATACTTCACGATATCCAAATGCAATGTTTATGTTATATTTGTTCCAGCTATCTCGTTTTGTGTCATTGTTTATTTAATCTCGAAGTTTGTTATTTAATTTTTTGTTCCTCGGAGTGATACGTATTATTCAACGATGTTTCCGACTTTTAAAATCTCGATGTTTATCTTATCAATTTTTAGATGTTCTTTGTTGTCCCAATAAGTTCGATGTTTTTCGGGTTTGTCTGTTTATTAAACTTGCTTCATATCAACATTCCAATTCGTTCGGTGAACCCAAAACATAAACAATGTTTTTGTTTACGGAACGCATTCCTCTCGAGTGAATGACATCATTAACCTACTTCTTTCATATTGTTTATATTATCGTATGAAAAGAATTTTTATTGACTCTAAAGTTCACGGTCATTTGAATTAACACATTTTTTATTTATAAGGACACTTTTTGTATTATAAGATTTATTCGTTTACACTTTCTTTTTGGATTATTGTTTGTTTACGTTAATCTATTATTATTTTTAAATTTTACTGTATATTTATGTAATGTCGCACTTTTCTGATAAATTTTTTTTTTTGTTAACTCTTTAATTAATTTCGTCCTATTTATTATTATTATTTTCTCCGTTTTTGCAATAGGTTGACCAATAACTTTGTTTTTTTCTCTCTCAAAGACTTATAAAACCTGAACCTCCTGGACACGGCTATGCAGTTGTAATATTTTCGCCTTTTCCCCATTTTCTTTTATTTTTATTTGTTTAAAACAATATAAAATTTTCTTCTCTCTTGGCTATGACCGATATTTAATTTTTTCTCTAAGGCTTTGCATATGTGTTCGCAGGGATGGAAAATTCCTCCCCTACAACACATAAGCCTCCATGAAAATTGGACCCTTTTCTTTGATATCTACAGAAAGCTACTTAAAGCTCTCTTGTACTATATATCTTCATAGACATATGTACTCAACTAATTAATACGTTATTTACGAACTTGAACGCAAATAATTTTCGTATTTATATTGTAATTAAATTCCATCAAACGTTGTGTAATTTTTTGATTTATGATATAGGATTTTAATTACCTTCATTTTGTGGTAACCCCCTTGGTTCTGATCGAGGTGTTGAGTTAAACAATTTTTGGTCTTTCCATTGCAAACCTAGACTTAAATGAATTCCCTGAATGAGCTAACTTTCCTAATGTAATTATTCTGATTCCCTGCACCCTAACAAAGTCGTAGTTAAACGCTGATAAAAGATATTATACATGTTTATTTGGACAGGTAATTAAATATAACTCAAATGGTTAATTGTTAGTAAATTTGATTTTGGTAAACTCTTGTGTCTGTCTGGTGCCACTCCTTTATGATTCTGCTGCTATAAGGTACATGTAAAGATTGATTTGGTAGGTTAATGTAATTAGTTAATTGCATATTTGACGAACTCGGAATAGCCCATTTGCTGGCATAATTTGGCTCCAAATCCTCCTGCAAGTAAACGAGATGATCGTGAGTCAACAAGAAATTTGCACAATCCTTTGACACGGCTCTTTGATTGATACCTAAGTTATCGCGTCCCAAAAAGCCTTCCACATCATCATGTACTGCATTCAAGTTTCCCCTCGAGTCCCGATACCCCCAAATTCCGACCCCTCCTTGGACTACAATTTACTTAGGGCGAACCGGTTTCGTCCTATATACAATCATATACTCACGGTTGGTGTGGACTTACGGGTCGTGAATCCTCATTCCACGTTTAAGAGAAAATGCGAGAGTAGTCTATAAGACCTAAAATGCAAGCTGTATGCAGGTCCGCATTCTCCAGTAAACAGTACATACGAATAAATATATGTATACATACAGTTTGGGAAAGGTTTATAACTCACAATACGAGGCTATCTACCTCGCATCCCGAGCTCGGATCTCGCGCCAAGAACTCTGCGAAGCTCTAGGTCTGGTAACCGAATATATACGTACTAATAAGGTGATACTAATAAATACTAGTAGAATAAGGTCATATTTGATAGTTTGTTTTGGAGAGCTATCGAACTCCAGGCTTTTGTTTGTTTGGTTTTGACGTTTTTATTTAAGAGAATCGCCATCTCTATTTGATTTGGTTAATGGTCTTGTTATAGGAGCGACCACTGCCTCCTATTGATGAACTGTATTTGTTTTAAATTTTACCTCCAGGGTTCAACATTAATTTTTGTTCATCCTATCCCGTGATTTTCCAATTGTTTCAAGTGGTTGATTGCCACATTAGAGAGTACTCGACCCTCAAATATCTCAGGCAACTGATGGGGTTTTGTATGAGCACCCAATCAATAAAATTCAAATGTTTCGTATAATTATTCGATATAATCCTACTAGCCCGTGATTTTTCAATTGTCGATTGTGACTGATAGGTATTTGAGAGCACGCATCTTCCAGCTGTTTCGGGTAATTAATAAAAATCTATGCGACTATCTAATCAATGATATTTAAATGTTTCATGTAATTTTTTGATATAAATCTGGCTAACCCGTGATTTTTCAATTGTCGTTTGTGATTGATAAGTATTTGAGAACACGCATCTTCCTGCTGTTTCGGGTAATTAATAAAATCCTTTGTGACTAACTAATTTTGGCCAAGGTCGTTTTCAAACTATGCGGTTGACCCAATTCTCCAGTGATCCTTTGTTTTGTAAACAAATAATATAAACATCTCCTGACACACTAACCTAAATGTGAGATTTGTTTATTTTAAAATTCCTTAGAAGTCATTTGTGCCTCTTTACTTTTATTGCGCACTATTTATTAAAATATTTTTAAATCCTTTATTGAAGTTAAACTATTTATTTCATTTCCCGAATTTAGTAAATTTACTAGGTTTAATTGAAGAATAAATATACATATATAAGTACACATATCTCGATTATCAAAATATGTTAACTAAGATTACATATATTAATAAATAAATATAAGGTATATGATTCTACATGGTCTTGAATATTAATAAATACATATTTTCTTTTTCAATAATATAGATATGTCCTCGGGTAGGTATTAAAAAATCGCTACCATTTCGATGCTTCGATTAATAAATAAAATACATATATATAATTACATTACTCATATATATATTCTTTATATACAATATTTTACTTTATATTTATAAATATATATACAAATATACAATATACATATATTAATGTGTAATTCTTTGTTTTGTTGTTTTAATTTAATATTCAATTGATATACTTCCACTTCACAGCCCTTCTGTGTCTCCTGGGACCTGAAAATTATTTATAAAAGGAAAACTCACCCACGTCAAGGTATTTCCGGTCGGGTAGTACACAACAACCTTGATGAAGAAATCCTACCTAATTAATTGTATTTTTCAACTAATTTCAAAATAAATCTTTTCGACTATTTATTCCTATTTAATTTTTTATTCTCGCTTGAATCGTATAAATTAGCTGATATTTAATTTTTCTTCCGAACGAAATCCTAATTCAGAAAACCCGTTGATTTAATAACACTTTTCTAGTTTAAGCTTTTGAATGATAGCTGTTAAAATACTTTTTTCGAAATGATAGACTGATGATTAAAATTCCGGTTAAAACGACAAACACTTTTAACACTGTCGCTATACGCACGATGGATTTTAATTGAACAATTTATTAATTCTAAATTTCTTTTTATATAAATTGATAAGAAAATTTATTCCAAATTGGGCAAACTTTTAATTTACTCGACTATTAATAAATTAATTTTTTTCTAACTGTTAATTTTAGAACAAAGATTTAAACGTTTATTATTATCGAATCCTTTTTTTTTGTTTTTGTGTTTCTTTTAACCTAAGATGAAGTATTTATTACTATTATTATTATTTTTTAACCAAATTGACGTTAAATTATAATCTATTTTTAAATATCAATACGCGATCACGTTCAATTTAGATTAACGATAACAAACTCTTAAATTTAATTTGAATGTTTTCACTTTGAATGAAATAATTATTTTTAAATTTTTAATTAATTCACAATTCACTTTTTGCACTTCACTTAACACTTTTAAGCACTGAGTTTAAATTATATTTATTTTCACTGTTTAACCAAATTAAACTGATTTAACAAAACTTCACTGGTGGGGTTTTCAGAATTTAGAAACTGAATTTAAGACTTTTTACAAAACTTTCTAAGTCCAGGGACTTGTTCAGAATTTAACACTTAGATTATTTCACTAGAATTTTACCAATAGACGTAGTACTGCCATGTAACAACTTTTCAAACCCTCGGCGCGACTGACTCCTGACTGATGTGTTCCATCTTTTATACCCCTCTCAGGTTCCAAAAGACGTATCTGAATTTCTCTTGATGCTTAATTCTATCTCCTATCAACTCGTAAATCCGAACATCCCTCCCATCAATATCGATTGTGCTTCTATAAGATGTTCTGCTTTCCGGCTCTGGGCGGTAGTTAGTTTTTATCTCACAAATCTAAGTCGATAGGGTCCGAATCGGGTAAGTCTGTGTTAATCGCCTAAGCTCCCTTTGTCCTCTGTTCATACAAAAATGTAGTTAAAATCTCATGATTTTGCGTTCCTTTTTTTTCTCAATTCGCGATAGGTCCGTCCTCAATAACATATATACAGATCTCAATTTTATGCATCTCGTGCGAAATTGTTTAAATCCATGTCGAAATCTTTACTACGCATTTTTGAATTTCGATTTGTTTAAATTCTACTTAATTTTATTGTTACTTATATGAGCTTTTCCATTTCCACCCGTACTTTCTATCTCCATGACGCAGATTTGAGTTTTTCCTTTATCTTTGAATTTTATTTTTATCCGCGACGTTTTCTTGCACAATTTCTTCTTGATTCTTATGTCATTTCTCATAACTCTTATAATTACTCATTTTCCAAGTCGTATTTATTTATTTCACGGATAAATTTGAATTGTATCACTTTTTTCCACTTGGATTATTCTTTATCTCCGTTCTTTACCCTTCCTTTTATCTTTTCTCCACTTTTCCCGATGTGTGTGGTCTGCTGGGAAATTTCATACTTCATTTATTATTAATTAATATATAGTTTTCCACACTTCTATGGGAGATATACCTAATTAGACTCTGGGATATCTGTCATTTTTATTGCCTGACCCAATCTCCGCCCATTCTCCATCCCTCACTTACAAGATTTCACATAAAACATATGCATTGACATCTGTTTACGTTTAAAATTTTGGTACTAGACTCGTAAATTTAGTTTAATTTCAAACCTATTAATTTTAATCTCTTTTGACTAATCTAAATACTTCCATAAGGTCCACGTTAAAGTTAATCGCTTTTCTAATCGTTTATTACCTTAACTTAAATAAAAATCATGTTCGGATTTTGATTGTTTATCCTTCAAAATATACATGAGACCGCCAACCTTTTATCTTGTTTCGATCCCTCCGTAATATTGGGTAACTCTAATATATATCTAACCTAATAATCATGAAAATGTCTACTTTTCCTGAATCTAATCTATCGATATATGTTTAGTTTTACTGTCTTCTTCTGATACTCGATTTTCACGTCCCTAGGACCTTCGTAGCAGTCCAAAATATCTGTATTAACCTTCCATTCGATCGCCGCACTTTTCTAAAATGTGTATTTTTTTTGCGAGATTTTCATTCAAGATTGATTTACCAATATGTCCGTTTCATCTTAAATTGATAACGATTAATTTCCATTGTTTCCAACACTCACTCCTCTCTTTAGTACGATTTTTATCGAACATGACACCCTCCTTCTATCATAAATAATTGCACTACAGTTGAAATTCCGCCAGTAACTTTCCTTCGCTTTTCCGTCCTTTTTTTATACTATCGCGTTTATAATTTTTTTCATTGCATTTTTGTGTGTGCGCTTTACAATTTGTAAAATCTTCAAAGCACTCGATTTCAACGGTTCGATACCCCATAAATGTCCCAGTTATTGTAAACATTCCCAGGAGTTTGTCACCTTGAAAGTCGATGTTGACCCTAAAGTGCGTTCACCTCTAATTTCTGTGGGAAAGAAGAAGCCATTAATTATCTTTTTTCATTGCCCGATCCAAAGTTTATTCCTTTGTCCGTCGTAGACACACCTCCCTCCGCTCACTGATTGGTTACTCAAAATTTTATAGCTCTTTGTTCAGATCTATTGGTTGACAAAATTCAATATTTATTTATAGGCCTAGGAAAAGGGGAAGTACCAGTCGTCCTAGACGATTTTACGACCTCTCTGCTTAAGTCCCGGAACCTTGATTTAATTTCAACTATTACAGGTGTCTACTGCAAGCAAGCTGGATCAATTCTTTCTCCGCCAGATGTCGTTAGCATGTCCGTTTTCATAAATAATTTGCATATTTTCTTGCAGCTATGGTTTATCTGTTTTTCTTTCACTGTGATTTAAAGCCTTTCATCACATATTTCAAGGAATGCGGTCGATTTAGCCGAGGGGCCGGGCGTTGGCGTTATAACTGAAATGGAATCAATGTAGTGTCAGAGTTGAAACGCTCCTCAGTTAATCCTTTCACACCCGCATTATTGTTTCCACACATATAAAATATGTAATTCTTGAATATTCCTCAGAAAATTATTTGAAAATTTTTGGCATTTAATTTTTTTTTTTTTTTAGAAAATTTTCTATGTTAATTTGGATTAACATTGGACGTCAGAGGGTATTTTTTAAATAGAAACGTAAAATAAACATAACACAAAAATAATACAAATAACTGTTTCATGTCAAAAATGCACATTGACAATGTAGTGATAATCTCTAAGGTACAAACAAATAACATTTTAACTAAAATTCATTCATAAATAAATAAATAATCTAGGACAATAAATCTTTAAAAATTCGCCATACTAGTCGAAAACATGTCCGTCACTACCAGTGTTAATTTGAATGAACATTGAAATTCATTTACAATATTCTGACAAATGACTGTGAACAGTGAATTGAACTGATGTTATTATTATAGAACACATCTTAATGCGTTGAAATATTTGTAATTTGAGTAGAAAATATTGATATCTCACCTTAAATGAAGTAATCAATGACGGCAGAAATTCGATGAAACTCACAATCAGCAGATGTCAAAATATTTATCGTTTTTGTGGCGGGAATAAGGATTTCAACCGAGCGGAAAAAATAGACGCCACGGAAAAGACTACAAGCTTTAAGAAAACGAAAACATGGCTTTTCTAAAAAGCTACAG
The DNA here is from genome assembly GCF_061612785.1 of Hesperophylax consimilis. Classification (NCBI taxonomy): domain Eukaryota; kingdom Metazoa; phylum Arthropoda; class Insecta; order Trichoptera; family Limnephilidae; genus Hesperophylax; species Hesperophylax consimilis. Next base: position 35,259,679 of record NC_142844.1, on the reverse strand, counting down.
TTAAGGTAAAAAATTCACAAAGTTCATATTAATTTGAATTAACACTGGGGGTGAAAGGGTTAAGTCCGTTAATCTAATAAATTTATTTCTACTGCATTACGGTTGGTATCAGATTTGTTTCCAGTGTAACTCTCGGCTTTGGTTTTGAGCTTAGCGTTGAAATGATTGCTGTTAGTATTTATTTTTTTTAGAAAAAAAAGAAACAATAAGGTACTTGAGTTTAAAATATTATGACTTAAAAAACAGATCAACAAACGCTGTTTTTGAATATATTAGTTTTATATTGTGTATTTAAACTTAGAGGGTTGTGACAGATCTTACACTTTTACCTCAATGGTCGTTCGGCCACATGGCATTAAAATGTGGACAAGTTTGTACTAAGTCGCTGCGTAGACTCTCACAAGGGAATTTATTTTTTGAAAATCTTGTTAAAATTAAAATTGAAATTTGTTGATTTCACCCAAACCCGAGTGGGATTGACCCTACTGTAAACTGACACAACCGAGATACCTATGACGTCACACGCACCCCTTTATATTTTACTGGGTAGCTGTGATGGCAGGCTTTGAAAAATGCAAATTTTAATAATTATTTGAACTGTGAAATCAAAAATACTGGTATTCAAGTAACAAGGTGAGGATTGAGGAGTGAGTTTTATGAAAATATGTTGTTCTTAAATTACTGGAATTCTTTATTGCATAATAAATAATTTTAATTCTTTTACAGTAATTAGGAAGGCGAGTATTCGCTTAATTTAATCCAAAAATTATGAAAATTTTCAAAATTACTGAAACGTGAAAAAGTTTACACAATTAATGTATTTTTAAAATCATTATATTTTGGGTTTGAACATATGTACTTTTATTTTATAACCACATGAAATAGGAACAGATTTGCGAGAGCCTTACTCTGATGCTTATCAACTTAATTATATGGTTTTAATCAGTTTAAAATGAAATAGGAGAAGATTTGCGAGAACCTATGTCTGATGATTACTAACCTAATAATATGGTTTTAGTAAATGTATAATGAAATATGAAAAGATTTGCGAGAGCCTAACTCTGATGATTACTAACTTAATAATATAGTTTTAGTCAGTGTATAATGAAATATGACAAGATTTGCGAGAGCCTAACTCTGATGCTTACTAACTTAATAATACGGTTTGAATCACTTTATGATGAAAAAAGAGAAGATTTGGTATGATATAATAAGGTTTTGTTCAGTTTATAATCCGTTTTTTCTTTATCATTATAAATAAGATGCTTTATTTGTTTTCTGACCATTAGCTATGGAATGGCTCTGAAAAGCTCTGGCATTACGAAATAAGAGGGATTTATTTATCTGGAGTAAACGCGATAATTAGCTATGAAGTTTTGATGAATTTATTTTGGTTTCTATTGTGTTCGTACAAACAGGTCTCCAACTCTTCTTGGAAAGAGTTTATAAATAATGGTTCTTTTAGATTAATCAGGGATTTATTAATACTCCGCGTAATATAATGGCGACTATATAGTCGACCTAACTATAAGCTGGCTAACTAGAATCTGTAACAGTAAGTTTCTCTGGAAACCTTCTCACTGGCCCTGGCGACTACTGGCCACTGGTTCCACCTTGCGGACTTCCACGCAAGCTCTATGCACTGCCATCTGTGGGTGGATCTATGAAGCTCTTACTTCCCAACATTTTCTGAATACAAAAATTTACTCAAGTTGACATATTGTGCTTATTCCATATTTCTAACAAAAACTAGTAAATAAGTTATACAGGTTGTTAAGGGACGTACATGACTTACGTTAACCAGTGAAACCAGACATTATTTGGAATAAAAATGGAAAAGAAATCTTGGTCTCCGGTGACTTTTGATGTTGAAAAATTGTTAAATTTTATAGATGTTTAAGAGATAAGGCTTTGAATTCAATGTAAAAGACAATATTTACATTATTAATCACATATTCAATTAAGGAAAGCATATAATTCGTTCCCGATTACGTATTACGTATTAAAGACGACATTTTCCAGCTGAAACCGTTAATAAACCGGGGCGGAAGGGGCAGGAGATGTATAGTCCAGGGCCGGGGCCAGAGTTGGGGTCGGTTTATTTATGAACCCCTTGCTCAATAATGTACGGCGCCACACCAGTCGTAAGTGAATACAGCCAGGGATACACAATCTACACGTGCATCGGGCCGAGCGCAATCCCACAGTGGTTTGCCTAGAAACAAATCGCCGATATGTCAGACAAATGGCGCAGGGGTATCAAAGCTTGGAGCTTTGCAGATTATATTTCAGCGGAGTTATATTTTATAATTTCTTTTAAAATTATTTTACAAAATTTAATATAAAAAAACGCTCTTCACGTTAATTTAGCCAACTTAGGGGATGATTTTTTAGGAAAACTAATAATTTAAGCTTTCGTCTGGTTGGCAAAGAATTTTTTTAGACGTACCTTTATAACTAGTGAATTTCTTCAAAAGGGTTTGTAAAATATGATGTAACATTTTATGGAATAAATTTTGAGCATTTGAATTTTTAATTTTATTTAATTACTGTATTATAATTTAAAAAAAAATAGGTAAATTAATTATAAAAAAGATGTAAATTTTTTCTTAGTTTTATTCATTAGGTAATCCTGTGCTGATGGGAACTAGGTTTAGAAAATAGGGTATTTAGAGACAATAGAGTACTTCATAGCTTGGGTATGGTTTTAAGTAACTTCTCCGACTGTGTTTTTAAAATACTTGTCAGTTCTTTATGCGATGATTTCCTAAGCCAATTGATGAATTTTGTGTAAAAAAATTTTTGTTTTAATTTCTTTGATACTGGGTGGGAGTTTGCAATATATAACTATCCAGCAAAAAAATATTAAAGATATTTTTATTTGTTTTTAACTAAACACTTAATTGTTTGATGCGCATTATTTACGTACACAAAAACATAGTCTTTTCAATAGTAATATATTTAAAAAAGAACTGCTTTGTGTAATTTTTTGTTGTTGTTTTAATTTGTTTGATACTAGGGGGAGTTTGATATGTGTATATATGCAGCATTATTGAGATTTTTTACTTTCGTTTTTTTTTTAACAAAACGCTAAATTATTTAATATCAAAAAGTACATAAAAAATACTAACACTTAGTCTTTTCAACAGTAATATATTTAAAAAATAGCTGCTTAGTGTAAAAAAATACTGGGTACGACACTGAAATTCGGTGTATTTTCCGTCGAAGGAAGACAAAATTTTGACCTTCGAGTCTTTTGTTGTTTCCAAATGACCCAAAGATTCTACTTATGTACTCTGAAGTAGACCGGAAGAAACACACCGCCGGGAGCTGAACCCCAATCTATTCCAATTTAAAATACAATTACATTTTTTTCTCCTTTTGTTGCCGTCCAAACTTAGCAACCCCATTTATATCAATTGATTCCTTCCCACAGTTCTGCTTATTACTTGTTAGCAATTAAATAAGAAACCACCGTAATTTGTAGAGGAATAAACATAAATAAATGAAACTAAAAGTATTAAAATTTATTTGAGCTCAATGTATCTACCGGTACCGTACACTGTAATACATTAAATTGCGAATAGCGGCACATAGCATACCTACTTCTACTGAAGGGTATAATTTGAATAGTAAATTGCATACGGGCTGTATTTTAGGATCGCTAAGTACACCATAAACATCGGTACTTGCAAAGTGAATTTGAGAACACGAAAGCCATGCTAACATTTTTATTTTGTGATATTTACCTGCGACAACTGAACAAAATATAATATGAAATTTGCAGTACGTATCGCAGTGAAGTGAACGTAATTGCATAGAATTACGCTTGTTTCTGAAATTGCTTCGGATTTCTTGATACGGATAGCTAAATAACACACGTTTTCATACAACCATCTACCATGCAATAGTTTTAGTATTCATTTAAAATTGAAGGCTTTAAAAATGTTTAAACATCGGGTTAGAATGAATAAAGCAAAATTCAGGCCAGGCGTCATAAAACGATCAATTTTTTTAATTTAATAAAAAAACATAACACCAGAGGCACTGAGGAAGATGATTTCCTTCATGTCATGCCTATACTATTTCTATAATACTGTAATTACCTATTATTACCAGCTCTGTATTGTTTTTGTTAAGCTATGTTTATGTTACACCCATGTTATGTTTATGGTAGGGTTATGTTTATGATATGTTATGTTCATGTTATGTTATGATATGTTTATGTTATGTTCATGGCATGTTTGTGTTATGTTTATCTTTATGTTTTATAACCACATTTGTTTACTCCCATATGCTGTGTTTGTTTATAAGATTGCCAATTTCATAATTCTGTTTAAAAAAAAACGCTCCTAATTTTAGAAAAATCTTTGGTTAAATAACGAAAAGCGCCCACTTATATTGTACACAGGTTCCTATTTTTATAATTTTGTGATAATCTACTGTTACCAGCTCTGTACCATTTATGTTAAGTATGTTATGTTATGTTATGTTTATGTTTATGTTATGTTAGGTTATGTTTATGTTATGTTATGTTATGTTTATGTTATTTTTATGTTATGTTTTTGTTGTGTTTATGTTGTGTTATGTTTATGCTATGTTAAGTTATGTTATGTTATGTAATCAATTTTATCCTGTAATTTGTTGTATTTATTAATAAGAATAATGTTGAAATGTATGGCCAAGATCACTCTTAATGGGTGAAAGCCAATATAAAGAATAATAAAATAATAATATGTCATCTTTGGGAATGTTGTGTAAAGTTTCTTTTTGAGGAGAAAAATGATGATTATGGATCTTGAAGTTGAAGATGAACAAGTCGTAGAAACGATCTGTTTTCGTGTGAGAAAATATCAACCGTGTACAAATATTTAGCGCGCGTTTGGCGTGTTTCGTAACTATGCACAGGTGCCAAAGAGATCCATGCCGCTAGTTTGCAGTATTGAAATACTGGTAGAGTAAGAAAAATATTCCCACTTGAGGTCTGTGCTCAAAAGATTGAAATCCGTTAGTAAGATAGTGGAATCTATCAAACGGACCACCCGTTTTTGAAGAGAGTTATGGTTTTTTTTTCAAGTGTCGTATGACTTCAGACTAGAGGTTGTTGCAATAATCATATTAGATATTACTTATTTCGTATATTCTTATTTTTAGTTTCCCATTTCATATCAAATAACTGTTGTTTTGTCTTTTTTGTTCAAGAGAACAAAAAATCGAGAACTCAAAAAATCAAGTAAAATTCCTTGAAAGATGATGCACAATATATTTATTGCCCTTGTAAATTCCTTCCCCATTTTAACACATCATTAAAAAAGAGATAAAAAAGATTAAAATTGTTTACACAAATGCTAATATGGTCGTTTATTTGCCCAAGAAATAAATTTGACGTTTCATAAATGTTTTGTTATTTTTTTTTAATTGTGAATAAATTTTTTTATCTTAAATTGTTTTTCACTCCCAGCTGAGCGCTTAACACGGAATTATAGAAAAAAAAATTGCATTCCGTTGATAGGACGCTACAATTTGGGTGGAGCACGTGTTCGAATGTCTTGTTAAGTGTGAACCGCCTTCGCAACCCAATCAGAATGAATCACTCCATTAATCGTAACGTTTTTTCTCAGCCTCTCACTTGAAAGAAGAAGCAGACGCACTAGCCGTGCGCTACCCCGGCGTGGAGTCCATCTATCTGAGCGTAGGCGAAGTGGCCGGCTCCTTGGACGCTCTGGCCAGTCGTAATCACGCTGTGGTGTCCCTGCTGCCCTATCACCTCCACGTCACGGTAGCCAAAGCGTGCATCAGCGCTGGGGCACACCTCATCACGGCATCGTACAATTCTCCTGGCATCACGGAGCTGCATAAAGCGTAAGTTCTTTAATACCTACCAAATAGTGCAGAATTCCCAAATGTGATTTTCGAAAAAAATTCCATCCCAACAGATTATATTTATTGCAGACATATTAGCGATTCTCAAACGAAAATTTCAACCTTGACTTGCAGAAAAGTCAATAGATGTCGCGAATTAAAATAAAATTAAGATATTTTTTATGTAAGACACTATATAGATTGCATTTACTTCGAGTTGAATCTTGCGATCATACTTAAAGATAGCAGCCAATAAAAATATGTGTTAAGAAAATGAAGATAATTTTGTGTTTTATTATCTTTTTTTGTCGTAACAAATGGATATAATGATATCCTCACTGAGATCTCCCGTGCTAAGGATTTCATTTACATATGATTAAAATTTAGTAGTATGGATAATATAAAGTAATTTTAGATATATATTGGTGTTTTTTTTCTGAAAAAATTATAAATATATTACAACGAGTTTTTTGTTGCTGTTCAGTTAAGTAGTTTATTAGTGCAGTTGGCAGAACACCGACCCGGCAAGACGAAGGTCCTGTCCCAGAAGCCCCCGTATTTTTTTCTAATTTTTCTGTTTTAATTTATTGTTTGAGAATTTCTAATATTGTCTTCAACAATTAAATACTATAATTTGTGGTTTTTCTCATAAAGTTATTCAAAAAAATAAAAATAATATTATTTGCCATTGAAGGCCGACATTTTTCATGCAATATGGCAGTCTCCTCTAAGGTTTTCTATGGTTTCCCTTATTTGCAAAGGTGATTGCGGAGGAATTTATAAAAATAGGCCATAGCCGAAACCCTCCCAATTCTCACACAATACAAACAGACAAAATATGCGTTTATGGCCGAAACTGTTTGTTGTATGCTGGTAAAACATGCAATTTTGTAGGGTTTTTAGAAACATTTTTTCCTTACCCAGAATACAGAGGGCAAGAAGCAGCAAGATTTTTTTTTACACCTATTGAGTTATAAAAAGTCAGGCTCAAATGATGCCTTTATTTTTAAATAAAGAACAAGTAGGGTAAAATTCAGTATATTTAGATGATTCCCACTTTATGGCAAATAAAAATCTTGGTGGCACTTTGGAATTAACAATTTGGAATATTTTGTGATACTGAGTGATGTGAAAAGGGGAATGAGATGGAGAAGATGAAGGCGTTGAAGTATCTGACTATTCAGATATCAGATTTCAAGCATGAAGAAAACGTTTTAAAAGAGTATAATATATTGTTTGGATACAAATAGCGAATGGAGTACCAATAAAGTAAAATTCCCACGACATTATGACACGTCACGAGTTAAACAAATATTTGTGTAAGGTCTTCGTAATACTCGCAATAGCAGAACAGCCCAAGAGACTATGGAATGATTTTTTTTTAAATGTGAAACCGAAAAAGAGTCCCAACTGTCCCCAACCGTTTGGAACTAGTGAGACTATGGCAGGCCCAATTGGGGTATGTTGTGAGGCAGAAGGTAATGGAGAGAGAAACGAGATTGGGTACAGGAAAGTGGAAAAGTTTCTGGCTATTGAGATGTGGTCACCAAGCATTGCCAAAGTCATTCCAAGCAACGTAATGTTACACCAGGGAGATACTGAGAGTTTTTTCCACAGTAGAACGTGCCGTAAATGTACTATGTATTATTTTAAATAAGTAAATTGTGGAATAATACAATTAATCAAATAAAATTTACTTGCACACGCCTGGATTTGAACCCGCGACCTCTCGCTTGCTAGTCAAGAGCCTTACCACTCGACAAAGGACAGTCGTCAAAGGGTTGTAATTAAGTGGCAGTAGATCGTTTGGTAGGGACTTCAGTCCTATTAAGACTAGAACTAGAGGATATCGATGTCAGGCCCAGTTGTAGTTGCTCACTTTTTTGTTTTAAGTCTTTTTATTTTGATTGAGAGTTGTTGATAATTTATTTATTTATAAGTACATTGTGAAGGGCCGCAATATTCCCTACGGGGGGTCCATCGTAAAAAGGGTGCCTTGGAACAAATCGGCGTTAGCTCAGGTGGTAGAAATTGAGTTCCGTGTCATCAGGGGTTAGGTCAGCCAATTGGGCTTTTACACAAGGGACTAAAGGCCAAACAACCACTCCATATTCGTCAAAGGAAACGCAAAGATGGGATATGAAAGTATATTCACAAAGCACATTTACATAACAGATACACAACTGAAAAGAGTCATAAACATCCTAAACATTTCTAGCTTTTCGTAGGAACAATCTCTCTCGGTATTTTAGGTTCTGGCTGGCAAGCTTTGTAGGTGAGCAAGATTCAACATAAAAGGCACATAAAGGGAAATGATAGTTATCAGCTTACATGGGTTTTGCAGGAAGGATCTCGTACTTGTTGAACCACAACTGGCGGTTATCGGCTGTACTGTACGCGCCATGGCGCGCACAGTTCTCCATCGTGAATTGGCACAAAATAGATACAGGTTTTATAAAGTACTTGTGCAAAATAGTCGTTAATTTAGGCGCGCTTATGGTAGTGTCTGTGTTGGTGGCAACGCTTACGTGTTGACAAGGCCGAGGTCAGATGGCGAGAGGGGCCGTTGGAGAATCTGCCCGCGTGTAGAGCGCTGGGCAGTGCTACCAACCTCGCTGTGCACGCATGCGCACAGCGAACAATGGTTACAACTGCAGCTACTAATTTGAATTCGCGGGAGTTTTGAACGTGTCAATTCGTTACGTGACACATCCCCGCCCGCCCGAGAAAAAGCGACGTGGCAATGAAGCAATAGGCTTAAAGAATCCTCTTTTACTTAAAACATGCCACGGGCTTCTCAGAGAGATGGCTTGCGAGAGAGAGAGATTGAGAGAGATTGACTGGGTGTGCTAGCTAATTGATGACAAACATAGAACACATAGTGACAAGACAAGACAAAACATAGTAACATATGACATGACATGACAAGACAAGACAAAACATAGTAACATAGTACATGACATTATGGAAAAAAAAATGACTCTAAGTTTATCATTGGTCCGGGAAGCTAAGATTTGAGCAGCGTAGTTTGTTTGTTTGCGTAGCGGTCGGAGTTTGCTTTGCACTTGTTATTTTCACTAACACATGACCCGTTGAGATTACACTCAAATGAACACTAGGGTCTGAGAAAAGAACACGGAGTGGAACTTTGTTGTTGCGGAGGGGATGTACTATCACAGAGGTCAAAAATAGGTGCTTCAGGTTTGTAGAAATGCCAGAGTGGATCCATGCTGGCAGTAAGCAAGGTTGTATTGGTTATTAAAGCGTGCAGGGCTGCGAATAACATGGGTTGGTGCCAAGTGGAGATCGGTGGTGAGTATGCACAAACGGCATTTGGTGGGTCTGCGTGAACGGCATTTGGTGAGTCTGCACGAACGGCATTTGGTGAGTCTGCGCGAACGGCATTTGGTGAGTCTGCACGAACGGCATTTGGTTGGTCTGCGTGTTTTAGTATTTGCAGGACAATGCTTTTGTCAGTGCTTGATGGAGCAAAAGACAACAGTTGATTGGCAGGAACGGACAACTAACCTGGAGCTGACATGCTCGGGGGTTGTTGTTTGGAAAGTGTCATTATATTGTGAGACAACTTTGTTCGCAACTGCACAAACGGCTCACACTTAATGAGTTGGGTGTGGTCGGGTGCTTTTTGTATGACGAGGCTGAAGAGAGGGGACCTCCGTGACGGTAGTGAAGGCGGCAATGGAGAGGGCTCAGCTGGTGGTGAGGGAGGCTGCTGGGCTTCTTTTTAGTCCAGGGGTAAATTATTATTAGAACAAAATTCTTGAAGTTTACCTGCCTGGTAGACCAATGATGAAAAAATGGTTGGAGAGAAACAAATGTGCCTTAGGGAGAAGAAAGAGATTTGCTTGCCAGAAACCAGAGAAAGAGAAAGATAGAGATGTTCCTAACTAATTGAGATTTTACAAATGTGAAAAATTATGTTTTCGTATCAAGAGGTGACTCTGTATAGTCCATTCAGTGCAATAGTGCTGAATACAAATCCCCTGATACAAGAACATGTTTGTGCGATGAGACAGAAAATAACTTCCTTGAAAACAATTGACCTTTCATGGTCAATGTTATCGCTAAAGCGGTAACAACGTAAGGCTTTCAAAGAAGAGAACATAGTGAATATATTTCATTGAAGGGTGAAGAGATGATGGAAGAAGGGGTGAGAAAAAAAGATTCGTGGATGAGGTTTGTCTTATTTGACAGACGATAAGCCAATGCTTATCGTACTATTTCCAAATCCGCGAATAATTTTCTACAATATGTACATGGTGAAAGTGATGACGAAAGAAACGGTTGAGTGTAGAAATCTGCTGAAAACAGGCTAGAGTCCAGATTCGATCTTCAGGAGAGAGCGAAATATATTTGACAGCAGGTTTCCTGACTCATTACATTTACAAGAAAGTGTGATGAAACATAACATACAACATAATACAGTTCTAGTCTTTCGTGTGTATTGGATGAAAGACTAGGGGTCGTTTTAATCTTCTACAAGTTTGTGAGGAAATGACAGACCCTTGCTCAAATTTCACAAACCTGGGAGTTTTCTTATTCGTTTCCCAGTCGACGAGTTAGGTGTTTTTGTGTCGTGTCCCGATTGACCTCCTACGACACGATACCTCATAATCAAAAGTGAAGCCGATGATTAGTCCATGGTCAATGGATAGTAGATAGTTCTTGGGTTTAGTTACAAGAAGTCCATAGGCATCAATTCGACCAAAATTTGCTGAATGCACAGCTTCAATGTTATTTTTTAAAATTTCTCTTTCAAGAGGGAAATTTCCTGCTGTTTGGCAAGTTTAACAAAGGTGTCAAATGTTTTTAAAAATGACAAGACATATCCGGGTAAAATGATCTACGTCAGGTAGTTCAAGTATAAACAGGTGGCAATCTTATTTAAGAAAAACCAATTGATATTATATCGTTCACACGAATCACGGTAAGTTTTATGACGTCTTCACGTATCATGTAAAAATTTGAACGATTTGAAAAAGGACGAGCCCAGTATTGAAAGGGTATAAGACAGTAGGTATTTATATCAAAATATTGAGACAAATTACTTATTCGCTGCATTGGCGAAAAAATAAGTGATTATGACGAACTTCTCGTATAGCATTGGATTTTATAACGTTCGCACGTATCATGGTGGATTTTATAACGATCTCTCGTATCATGGTTGAAAGACAAATTTACGTTCAAGTTGATACAGAAGTTTCCATTTCAATACATAGGGCATGTACACAAAATACACAATAAACATATACGGTGATGTCGATAGTTATTGGTACCAGCATAATACAAAAGTAACATGACAAGCAGATACAATTGTACAAGACATGTGATGTGATAGTAGTAATTACTTACACAGCGCACAAATATAGCGAAAGAGACCTATTGGTTTTACTTACTCTTTGCTTACAATATACTGTGATGACACAACCATAAGTTGAGTTTACACGGTTTGTGATGACACAAGCATAAGTTGAGTTTACACGATGTGTGATGACACAAACTTATGCTGAGTTTACACGGAAGGTTGGCAATAATACAAGACATATGTCAACAAGGATGTTTTATGTAAGACAAAAAAAAAATGTGAATATAGCAAAAGAGACCTATTTGGTTTTACTTACTCTTTGCTTACAATAGAGAGGTTTGTAGTGGTTTATTTAAGACCTGATTGGGTTTTACCTACTTAAAATGACCACACAAAATGAGCAAGGAAACACACTTGGTGTTACCACAATTGCCACAAACACGAATGTTGTGAACTATACATGTTATACATTTTTATATACAAAAGGGGGGCACCTTGAGACACAGGGTAACTTAATATGAGTGACCTGGCTTGGTGTATTTTAACAAGGCAAATTAATGTCATTCAAGACAAAATAAAGTGCGACAATATAACAGGTTTAGGTCAGTAAGTTGAGATCCTATGATTTTACATACTCAATGTGACCGAAAGGTGTTATGCATGGTACAATGTTATTGATGAGGAAGACAAATTGCAATTTGTTTTTCTTTACAACAACTATTTTCAGAAATGACGTGTCAATATCAAATTCTGAAAAAGACAAGAGCAAATGGGATAGTTGAGCGCCATTCAATTTTGGGAAAACTGAAAAAACTTTAACATGGTAATTGTAACTTATATTTGTTACACCTGTGTAACTTGAATCAAATGACGATACCTAACTGGAATTACACACGCATTATGATTACAAATTACAGGGGTAGAACATTCACCTCGATTGGGTGTATGTTGCAAAGGGTCATTGTTTTATGTACGATGAAACCCACTAGAACAAATATGAAGGACAATTGCAAGAACGTGAGCAAAAAACAATATAAAATGATATGACAAGAGAACTTGGTGTGTTGGGAACAGGGAATGGAGAACATTTTTGAGCATCGCGCGTACCAAAAAATACAAACCGACATTGAGGAGGTGTCTCTTTTCTGAAATGATCAGTTTCAAAAAAGGTGTATACATGAGAAAAGGTGAAATGTGAGAAAAAGAATAGGAACAAAAGTTTATATACAATGAAATAGTGTACCGAGGTCAAGGTTACAATTGACACTTATTGTACCTTGTCGTGTAAGATTTACTTACGACAAACCATAATGGATGATTAATTTATGAAAATCAAGAACATTATGGTCAAAAAGGCTAATGATTTCAACAAAAAACGAATAACACTTTGGTAGACGGCTTGTGAGATCAATAGTAAAAGTCATAAATAGTTGTTTATGCAAAGTTTGTAGTGTATGACAGTGGTTGTTTCTGCCAATGAGGTACAAACGTAGGGACAGGAGTGATGGTTTCTATTGTTTCCATTTTTCCAGCCTTGACAATGTCCTTTATGTGGTAGTTGCCTATGTGCTTACCAGAAATGTCGGACAGGGTGTACACCAAATCTGAGATTTTTCTCAGTACTTTAGCCTTGATAAAGCGGGGTGCCAATTTGGCAGAGAAGTACATGGCACCTTGTGACAATGTGTTATTTTTTCTCCAGACAATATCTTCTTTATTAAAAGTGACATGTTTCCTGCGTAAGTTGTATCTGTCCGCACTTTTTTGGTGGGCCAGTAATAAAGCGTCTGTTACTTCGCTGTAGATAGCAGAGAGTTCTTCTAAACGGTGGGCATATGTTTCTACAGGGTCTTCAGATGAGGGGACTGATTATGGAAAATCAATATTCCGATGTAGAGAGCCATGAACAATTTGTTCCATGCCGTGTTTGAGGAAGAATGGGGTGTAACCGGTTGTAAGATTTACCGTGTTGTTCATAGCTGCTTGAATTTTTTCCAAGTTTTTACACCAAGTGCGTTGGTCTTTATCAACTAGGATAGCCAGGGCAGTATTGATGTTTTGGTTATAACGCTCTACAGTGTTGTTCTGTGGTGTGTAGAGAGTGTTATAAAAAATGTCCTTTATGCCGTATTTGGACAGGAACTCCTTAAATTCAGTTGCGATGAACTGTTTTCCGTTATCCACAATAATTGTACGGGGGGTTCCGTAAGGTATAAATATGTGTTTTTCCAAAAGGCTTACGACTGCAGATGCGGTGGCTCTTTTTAAAGAAAAAATCCAACAATATTTGGTGAAAATGTCCACTACACTGAGTTTATGCATGTGTCCGGCATAACTTCTGGGGAAAGGTCCAATAAGATCCATTGACAGAGATTGCAGTGGTCTATCGGCGCGTTTGGGTTTACCCATAAGACCAGCAGGGGGTGCGGTGCTGTGTTTATAAGCTTTGCAAGTGTTGCATTTAGAAATATAATTTCGCACTTGTTTGAAAAGACCGGGCCAATAATATTTCAAGGATATTTTCTTATATGTCTTGAAGGTTCCGGGGTGTATGGATTCCGGGGCACTGTGGTTGTAGAATATTATTTGTTCTCTCTCTTCAGGAGGAACAACCAGTTTCCAAGCATGGTCTTCGAGGATAGACAAAGGAGGTTTGCAATTACGGTACAATTGTCCTTCTTTTATGATGAAATTGGGGAACTGTTGAGGAGAGTTAATGCAACCGTTGAATATCTTTAGATACCAGGTGTCCTTAGTAGAAGAGATGGGGGCAGTTGGTTCGGTGTTTAGGAGAGCAAGCTCGATTCTTGAGAGTGCGTCAGGTACAATGTTGTCGGCGCCTTTGCGGTGTATGACATCGAAAGTGTATTGAGACAAACGTGATGACCAACGAGCGAGTCTACCGGATGGATTGTTCAAGGAGATTAGCCATTTTAGGCTACTGTGGTCAGTAATTACAGTGAATTTGCTACCGTCTATGTATCCTCGAAAGTGGTGAATAGAATCCATTACTGCCAGTAATTCTGTTTCCGTTATTCCGTAGTTCTTTTCGTGTTTGTTTAAGCTTCGGGAAAAGTAAGCTACAGGGTGTTCGCCATCGGAAAATTCCTGAGTTAGTACTCCGCCGATTCCGACATTAGAAGCGTCCGTATGGAGCGTGAAAGGAAGTGTAAAATCAGGACAGTTCAGCACGGGTGCTGTTTGTAGAGCAGATTTCAAAGTGATGAAGGCTTTTTCGGTTTCAGGGGACCATAGGAAATTACTGATGCCTTTGCGTGTACCAGTGATTTTGTTGAGGGGTGCTGCAATGTTGCAGAAGTCTTTGATGAACCTTCTATAATAACCGGCAAGTCCTAGAAAACCTTTGACTTCTTTGGCGTTTTTGGGTCTGGGGAAATTTGCCATGGCTTCGACTTTAGCTGGGTCCGTTCTCAGACATTTTTCGTCGACAATAAAGCCTAAATAACGCAAGCGGGACTTGCAGAATTCTGATTTCTTCAAATTGATGGTGAGACCGGCGAGCTTGAGTTGTTGGAAGACTTACCAGCATTTCAATGTATTTTTCGAAAGTGTCAGTTATGATGATGAGGTCGTCTAGGTAACAAAATAAGTTGTTATCCGATTCTGGGCCGAATAGTTTGTCCATTAACCTTTGTAGTTCGGCAGGGCTGTTTTTGAGGCCGAATGGTAACCTTTTAAAGTGAAACATACCTCTACCTGGTATGACGAATGCAGTTTTTTCACAAGATGCAGCGTCTAATGGTATTTGCCAAAAAGCTTTGCTTAGATCAATTGAAGATATAAACTTGGCGTTTCGTAGTTTGTCGAGGATGGCGTGAACAAATGGAAGTGGGTAGGCGTCAGCCTCAGTGCGAGCATTAAGTCTTCTACTGTCGATGCAGAATCGTGCAGAGCCGTCCTTTTTTGATACAAGTAGAGTTGGGTTGGTCCAAGCGCTTCTGCTAGGAACTACCACGCCTAAACTCAACATTTCGTCTAACTCTTTTTCCAATTGTTTAAGTTTCTGGGGAGCTAGGTTATAATACCTTTGTTTGATGGGTGGCCCAGTGGTTTTGATGTGGTGTTTGACCAGGTTAGTTAGTCCTAAACCGCATTTTTCGAAAGATATTGATTCGAATTTGCTGATCATTCCTTTTAATTGTTGTGATTGGGCAGAACTTAGATTTTCGTAAGGTATTACTGTACGAATCTCACTAACTTGAGTGGAGTGAGAGGTGTTGTTGCAAGTGTTAAATACCTGGGGGGCGACATTAAAGGCCTTACAGAAGTCTAAACCGAGGATGAAGTTCTGGGTTATCGAAGGAATCACTAAGAAGTTGATCGTGATTGTTTTGTTTCCGCAACTGACAGGTAGTGCTAGAGAACCTGTGACAGTTTGTGCTGTGTTGTCTGCGGTTGTAACGTGTGTAGAATGCATTTTGATTCTAAATCCGCAATTGACGAAAGGTATGTGTGCATTATTGCCGAGGCAACTAATAGATGCGCCACTATCCATAAGTCCCGAAAAGGTGACATTATTGACGGAGAATTGAGCGTAGGGTCTTCCGTCTTGAGCTTCTTTGCAACTAACCGTAGAAAGATGTAAGGCCTGGTTGAAGTATTTTACGTGTCGCAACCACTCTATCCATTCCCTAGGCCTTGGAGTGAAATGGATTCCCGAGAGGTTGGGTATTAGTTTTTTTGTTTCTTGTTTACCCAATTTGGAGGGGGTTTCGAAAAGTCCGGAGGAGGTTTGACAACTTTATTGGGAGCGTGTAATCTCTCGTGATTGTGTCTTGATTTTTTGAAAATTTCTCGTAGATTGTCACGAGGTGGAGAGCGGTTTTGGGAAGAATACCTCTTAGGTGCTCTGGTGTCCCGGGGTTCTTGGAGATTAGCTTGCTTAAAACAAGTAGTTTGAGAATGACCGGTTTTCTTGCAGAATGAGCAGATTTTTCTTTCATTATATTCCGGTTTGATACCAGAGGATCTGCTTGGTTTGGTGATTTCGTTTGCATCGTTAGAGTCTTTTCTTCTGTTTTGGTATGTTTCCAATAGAAGGCAAACGTCGTTAAGTTGGTTTATGCTGAGGATTTTTTGTGATGTAATGATGTTCTCATATTTATGGAGGAGACCATCAATTATAACCGGCAAAAGTTCGTCGTCCGAAACAGGTGAAGAGAGCCTGGCGTTTGTGAATTCAGCTCTTTGTATGTAGTTGGCAACTGATTCATTCGAAAGTTGCTTGATTGCAAACAGCGATAGTTTTATTTTGTTCTGTGCTTCCTTTTTTCCAAAATTGTTGATGAGGGCTGATTTTAGTTTGGGCCAAGAATCTGCCCTTTTTTGTGTAATTTGTGCCACGAGAGTAATTCGGGTGCAATGAGATCGATAAAGTTGCGATGCAGGATCTCTATGGGAATTCCTCTGACTTGGGCAGTTTCTTCTATTCTGTCAATAAAATTTTCCACATCGGAGCGACCGTTGAACTTAATTTTCCAGGATGTTAGGTCGTAACTTTTATTTTGTGGAATGACCGGTGCTGGTATGTTTTTAGACTCGGGTGGTACTGGTGTAATTATTTTTGCTTCCAAAGGTTCGGGGCAATTGAAATGTAAATTCCTGATGTATTTCTTGTTGAAATACAAGGCGTAATTTATGAGCGACTTCTTTGATTTGTTAGTTGGCGACAGGTCCCTTTTACGAAGAGCTTGGAGTAATATTTCTCTTTTTGATTGGAAAATGTTGGT
Source organism: Hesperophylax consimilis (assembly GCF_061612785.1). Lineage (NCBI taxonomy): Eukaryota > Metazoa > Arthropoda > Insecta > Trichoptera > Limnephilidae > Hesperophylax > Hesperophylax consimilis. The sequence continues at coordinate 35,242,741 of NC_142844.1, read as the reverse complement.
GATTACACCAAATGTAATTCCTGTAGATGCAGTGGGTGAATCCATTTTGAAGGTTTGCTTGAAGTTTGAAAAGAAAGAAGACGATTGTGTTCCGGAATTTTTGAAGTGTTTTGAATTTTTGAAAATTTGGCCAGGACTTTGCTTTGTAAAACTGTGTTTTTTAGTTTTACTAGTCACTTTCACTTGTTGAGAAAAAAAATTGGCCAGGACTTTGCTTTGTAAAACTGTGTTTTTTAGTTTCACTAGTCACTTTCACTTGTTGAGAAAAAAATTGGCCAGGACTTTGCTTTGTAAAACTGTGTTTTTTAGTTTCACTAGTCACTTTCACTTGTTGAGAAAAAAAATTGGCCAGGATTTTGCTTTGTAAAACTGTGTTTTTTAGTTTCACTAGTCCCTTTCACTTGTTGAGAAAAAAATTGGCCAGGACTTTGCTTTGTAATTGAGAATTTTGAAGAAAAGGAATGAATTTATATCACTTTTCACGTCACTTGCTGTAAGGTTAACACTTGTCGAAGGCACTGTTGGAAGGTTAACACTTGTCGAAGGCACTGTTGGAAGGTTAACACTTGTATTTGCACACTAGAGGAAAAAACAGTTGTACCTATAATTTATTAGGAATAAATGTGTAATTAATGTTGAGACAAACCCGTGTTTTTATTTAAACTAGTTGAAGGAAGGTGATTTGTCTGTTGGTAATGTTCACTATGCAAGAGACATTACGATTTTGAAGTGAGCTTGGAAAAGAAAAATAAACAAACACGAATTCGTGATGTTTATACTTGCTGAGAAACAAAAACAACTCTGTTGTGTTCGTTTGTGGTTGTCGTGTGTGTTTTCGTGACGCGGCAAAGTGTGAACACGAAGGACCACCATTTTGTAAAGCGAGTTTGCGAGCGCGCCAAAAAAAAACGGTTTGTGGACATTTGCTGAGAAGGAAATCACATGTTGTTACAAGAATAAAGTACATGAAGAGAATTTAAATTGACGAACATGAGGAAGTCTGTTGTTGGCTTGAAGGGATGACAAAAAAAAAATTGCCCCATGTTAGGCGACAGTGTGAAGGGCCGCAATATTCCCTACGGGGGGTCCATCGTAAAAAGGGTGCCTTGGAACAAATCGGCGTTAGCTCAGGTGGTAGAAATTGAGTTCCGTGTCATCAGGGGTTAGGTCAGCCAATTGGGCTTTTACACGAGGGACTAAAGGCCAAACAACCACTCCATATTCGTCAAAGGAAACGCAAAGATGGGATATGAAAGTATATTCACAAAGCACATTTACATAACAGATACACAACTGAAAAGAGTCATAAACATCCTAAACATTTCTAGCTTTTCGTAGGAACAATCTCTCTCGGTATTTTAGGTTCTGGCTGGCAAGCTTTGTAGGTGAGCAAGATTCAACATAAAAGGCACATAAAGGGAAATGATAGTTATCAGCTTACATGGGTTTTGCAGGAAGGATCTCGTACTTGTTGAACCACAACTGGCGGTTATCGGCTGTACTGTACGCGCCATGGCGCGCACAGTTCTCCATCGTGAATTGGCACAAAATAGATACAGGTTTTATAAAGTACTTGTGCAAAATAGTCGTTAATTTAGGCGCGCTTATGGTAGTGTCTGTGTTGGTGGCAACGCTTACGTGTTGACAAGGCCGAGGTCAGATGGCGAGAGGGGCCGTTGGAGAATCTGCCCGCGTGTAGAGCGCTGGGCAGTGCTACCAACCTCGCTGTGCACGCATGCGCACAGCGAACAATGGTTACAACTGCAGCTAATAATTTGAATTCGCGGGAGTTTTGAACGTGTCAATTCGTTACGTGACAACATGTTAGATGATTAATACATTTATTTAGAAAATATACATTAGAGCACCATGCTAGGCAGCTGCCTGTTTCATGGTGACCAATGGAACAATAGTTAATTTGAATTTAAGTCTAGTGTACACATATTTTGGTGGAATTATAAAGAAATTTTGAAAATTGGTAAAGAAATGTTTTCAATAACTATAAAATAAACACAAATAAATAAAGTAGTACAAATATGTACATACATAAATACACATACACATGCACATATATACATACATACATGCATATATAAATATACATATACATTCATACACACACATACATATAAAACTGTCGTATTTGGCAATTGACTTTATTTCTATTGGTAAATTGTTGAAGATTTTAGGAGCAAGAAAATTAAATTGTGACTGTGCCATTGAGGTTCTTGTTGCTGGAATTATATAGTTGAATTGGTTGAAATATCTTGAGTTATTATATAGTAAGTCACTGGCTCAAGTGCCCTAAAAGAATCCAGTACAAATTGTGATGGATGGTGTTTAAATCCATCAATGAAATGGCCCCACCCTACATCTCTGAACTATGCGTCCCGGAAAATACTGATTTGATGCAGTCAACTCTTAGATCAGCAACCGCGCCTACTGAAGCGATTTTGCACAAAAACGGCGCTATAAAAATCATCCAAATATATATATATATATATGTTTTTTTTTTTTTTTGTTTCCGATTTTGTTGTCCAGGTTAAATCTTCCCCATAGGAAAAAATAAACCCTTCCACTCACTTTTTTTTTAGTCAATCAACACTATGCAAGTGCACTATATAAGTAAAATAAATACAAAACAATACAAGAACAACAACACGTCAACTCACCAGAGATCAAATGGGGAAAAAAATTTACCGACTCCAGATATTTTCATATCAGAGGGTTCGGCTCGGTAGAACTTCTAACAGGGCCTATAAATCCTACTAACCCCTCAACATAAATTTATTATTATTATTTAATATTATTATCGTTGATTCAAAAATATTTTTTTATTGAACCTATATTATGATATATTATCTTCTTCAATGGTTTGTGTCCCCTGAATTGTCATATTTTAAAATAAATCTATTCACATTTTATCCCTTTCGAAGTATAATTTTTGCTCAGTACGTGCGGATCCCGCGGGTCGTCAGTATTTGGTTGCATGTTTGAATGGAATGAAATAATGCAAAGCTGGCTTAATTGAATAACCCACATAAAGCTTCTGAAATAACTCTCGGCAATTCTAGAATAATCCAGATTATTCCCTTATATCTCCCGCCTTAGACAAAATATGATAAATACCCGAAAGATACCTCATGATAAAATAATATTATTCTTATATTTTATGTGAATTTCAAATAAATATTACTATTGGAAATTAATAACATTTTTTGCAATAAAGTCTCTAACAACTATTATTTTATGAATCATGATTTTCATTCTTACCGGGTATTGATTGTATTACGGTTTGCTTCATCAGAATTTAGTATTTAATAAATTCAGTTATGAAAATGTACATTCAGTTAACCGGATAACAGTAGATAAAACAAAGTGATTCAAGTCCTTTCGTAAACAGAGATGCTTACAGGCTACGTGACTGCTATGCAAACATACGTCGCCTACTGATATGTCACTTTTTAATGCTGGTTTCCGCACACGGCGCTACCTGAATTATACGGTACTTGGTAATTTTTTCACGTGAATCCATGGAATTTATACGATGTCAAGTGACTCATGATGTCAAGAGACGAAGACACTATTGTTCTTCTTTTTATTTATTATACATAAGTATGCCCAACATATAAGATCACCTGATGCCAGATTTAAATTTAATCCTAATATTATTTCTCATAATTTTAATTGCATCCATAAAAATAACCCGACTAATTGTAAATGTGAAAACTTAGAATTAGTTACGGAATATGTCTATCTTGGTGTAACAGTAGATTGCTTTTTCAAATGGGACAAACATATTAAAAAAACCTGTAAAAGACTCAGATCAATTGCTGGCAGAATGTACACATTAAATTTTTTCCTATCAATTGAAACACTTAAAATAATTTATATGTCAATGGCAGAATCTATTATAAGATATGGATTAACCATATGGGGAAATACTACTACAACCAATCTGAAACAAGTCCAAGTTGTACAAAACGCAATTGTAAAATTACTAGTCTTCCCTAATATTCTTAAACAGAGACATAATACACCGTTGCTGTTTCAGAGTGCCAAAATTTTACCTGTTAAGGCAATTCTATGGTAAAAAATCACAATCCAGTATATATTTACCCCGCAGCATAAAGAAAAATTAGCACATAAATACAGTACTAAATTCACGCGCAATGATGGGTTAATAGTTCCGAAATTTAATAATAAATACGGACAGAGAACGTTTGAGTACAACATACCGAAGATATTTAATTTATAACCTGACACTATAAAGCAATGTAAGTCTATGAATGAGGTTAAATATATGGTGAAAAATTGGCTATCGGAAAAAATATATTTACTTTAATATATATAAAAAATTGCATGAAAAAATTGTTGATTCTGTAGATATAAGATGAAAATTATAACTTATTTTTTTTTTATATTAACTCCACACAGGAGGCCCTGTGTCATCTTTGGGGATGCTGTGTGGAGGGTCTTTTTGTGGAGAGGAAGGAGTGAACATGGGTCTTGAAGAGTCCCATGTTGTAGGAGGGAGGAAACACAGAGGACGGCAGTTCGTTCCACAGCCGAGCTGTTGAACTTAAGAACGAATCGTAGAAGCGACCCGATCTCATGTGACAAATGTCAACCGTGTACAAATGTTGGGCGCGCGTTTGGCGTGTATCCCGACTACGCACCGGTGCCGAAGGGATCAATGACGCTAGTTCCTCAGAGCATCTTCCATTGTAATACCGATAGAACAAGGACAGCATACCTACCTGACGCCTGTGCTCTAAAGATTGCAGTCCGTTTGTTAAGATTGGGGAATCTATCAAACGGCCCGCCCGTTTTTGCACAGAGTCAAGGGTTTTTTTCAGGTATTTAGGGGCTCCGGACCAGAGATGGCTGCCAAATTCGACAGTAGGGCGCACTTGCGATTTGTACAGGGTCAGCAGTTGTGTACTTTTAAAGTATCTGCGGGCCTTGTACAGTACGCCCAGCTTCTGAGAGGCCAGCTTTACTCTGGCTTCGATGTATTATATCGGGGATTATTAAAAATAAAAGACTGTTGACTCAGACCTATGACGTTTATCGACACTGCGCACACTCGTTATAATCTCCCACGTGACGCATCAGGACTGCCAACATGGCCATACATAACATCTTTTCCTCCCTTATTTTTTTTTTTATTTTCAAACAATTTACAATACCAAATAAAACTTAAACATAATCACTATGACTAAATCTGACAGGAGGTTTCACCAATCTGCCAGCCCTAGTTACTACATCAGTTTTCCCACTAGTGCTGGGTAAAGGCTCACTATCATTTTTATTTTCTTGACTTCCCAAGTCATACCATTTATCGGGATTTTCATAATTTGATTTTAACTTAATGCAACTTTTTTTTATTTGGTTAACATGGACCTTTTTTACCTCTCCTCCGATTAAAAGAATTAAATACACCCATGAACTTAATTTTAACTTAATAGTTCCCTGAACCCATTTCATAGGACCTTTCAAATGTCTTAAGTATACCAATACATTATCATTTTCCTCATACTCTGTCAATGCATTTTTACTTGATTGCTTACTTTTATTTACATTATTTTCTTCTGTCAAAACATGAAGAGGTGTACGTGGCTCATACGAAAATATTTTAGCCATAGGAGACAAACCCGTGACAGAAGTAGGGGTGGAACGATAAGTATACAAACAATCTATTAGACGTTGAGCTGGTGACAAAAATTTAGAGATTTTTGAAAACATAAATTTAATTAAAATCTTTTTGAATGTTTGAACAGATCGTTCTGCTAATCCATTTGACTCGGGATTATATGGTGGAGAAAATAATAATTTAATAGATTTTTCTTTACAAAAAATAGAAAATTCTTTACATGAAAATGGAGGACCGTTATCACAAACAATAGTTTTCGGAAACGCAAATCTGGAAAAAAACTTCACTTAATTTTGATAACAAATCCGAATACTTAGTATTTTTCATATAAAAACATTCTATCCACTTTGAATATGAATCGCAAACTAACAAGTATTTGGAACCTTTTAAGTCAAAAAAATCCAAATGGACTCTTTCCCATGGACTTTCAGCAATAAGCCAATTATGACGCACATTTTTGTTAGATTTTTGTACCGACTGACACATTTCACATCTAGAAATAATATCTTCAATATCTTGATTCATACCTAACCACCAAACATAAGAACGAGCAAGAATTTTTGATCTGACTATACCAGGATGACCATAATGTATTAAATTTAAGACTTTAGACTTAAGAGATTCTGGTATTACAATTCTGTCACCAAATAAAAGACATTTTCCCTTGACCGACAGTAAATTTCTGAACTTGAAATATTTTTTAATTTCTGGACTTGACAAGTTTTCAATCCAACCGATTGAAACATACTTAATGACTTTAGATAGCATTTCATCTTTTTCAGAATGACTTTCAACTTCTGAAAATGGAATTAAGGGTGTTGACATGTATACAAAATTACATTCCTCTACATTAAATTGTTGTTCACTTGGCAAACGTGACATCACATCAGCTTGAGGAATTTTCAGTCCATTTTTAAAAACTAATTTATAATTGTACGCGGACAATATTATAGACATAGACCATCTTATGAGACGTGATGCAGCTAAAACGGGGACTTTTTTATCTTCGGCAAATAAAGACAAAATGGAGCATGATCAGTATATATAGTAAAATGACGACCAATTAAATATTTATGAAATTTTTTGATTCCAAAAATAACAGCAAGGGCTTCCTTGTGCAATTGGCTATAATTTCTTTGAGCTGAATTTAACGTTGCAGACTCAAAAGCTATAGGAAATTCTTGATTCTTTACGACATGACTTAAGACACATCCGACACCGTATGCACTGGAGTCGACTGTAAGACACAATGGTTTTGACGGATCAAATAAAACTAACATAGTTTTATCTGACAAGAGAGACTTACTATTTATAAATGCTTTTTCGCATTCATCAGACCAACACCATTCTACATTCTTTCTTAATAAATTATGGAGTGGTTCTAGTACAGTAGGACACATAGGAATAAAATTCCTATAAGAATTCAACATTGACAAATACGATTTTAGTTGAGTAAAATTTTCTGGACACCCAGTAGACTTAATTTTCTCAACTTTCGACAAAGACGGACTTTTGCCTTGACCTGACAAAGTAAAACCTAAAAATTCAAAAGAAGATACAAAAAATTCACTTTTTGACACATTCATTTTTATATTAAACTCATTTAACTTTGACAAAACTTTTTCTAAAGTATTACAACACTCCGTTTCATCTTTACCACCTACACAAATATCATCAATGTATGCAGCACAGTTTTTTATGCCTCCCAAGACGGTATCAATGACCATTTGAAATGTGGCAGGAGCCGATGACAACCCAAAAGGTAAACGATTGTAAACATATAAACCATTACATGTATTAATTGTAAGTAATTCTTTACTAGAATCTGACACAGACAACTGTAAATATGCATTTGTTAAGTCTAATTTACAAAATACTTGACAACCTGAAAATTTATTAAAAATATCCTCTGGACGTGGAATAGGATATTGATCAATTCTCAATTGTTGATTGACTGTAGATTTTAAATCTGCACATAAACGTATTTTTCCATTTTGTTTTGGTACACAAACTATTGGAGAAGACCAAGTACTATATTTAACTTTAGAAATTATGCCTTCGCTTTCAAGACGATCTAGCTCTTGGCATACTTCTGCACGCAGTGCATAAGGGACCTCATATGCTTTGTGGAAAACAGGAGTTGAATAATTTTTAAACTTAAATTTACCGAAAACTCTTTAATTGGTATGTCGTTATTCGTTTTAGAAAAAGAATTTAAATATTTTTGTGACAATTTTTCGACAATGTTTGATTTATTTTTTCCACTGACAGACACTGAATTTACAGTATTATCATTACCAATATTTGACATAAAAGAATTTATAAATGTATTTTCCCAAGACGGATTCAAAATATTTATCCAATTCCTTCCAAGAATAGCTTCAGACGATAGATTTTTAATAACTAATACTGGTAAATCCACGACCAATTTAGAATCATCTTTTACACTTACTTTTGCAATAAAAAATCCAAAACAATATAAATTTTGACTATTTGCTGTAAACAAATTACCATAGAACTGACTTAATTTACAAGTTTTGAAAAATTTTATGTACATTTTGTGACTTATCAAGGTCGATGAACTCCCTGTGTCAATCATGAAGGACATTTTCCTACCGTTTACAAACAAATCAATATTAGCTGTTTCAGACACGGACATATTTAAAACATTTATATTACCCACACATTTTACATGATTAATAACAATTGATTTTACACTAGAACAAAATTTTGACGTATGACCGTATGTATTACACTTGTAACATTTCCAATTCCTTGACGGACATGACTCTGGTTGATGACTGATAAAACACCTCTCGCATCTTTTTCTGGGATTTCCACGTGATGGAGATGAAAGACGACTAGATGACATTGAACTCCTTTGACCTTGTTGCGGACTAGTACTCCTTTGACGTGACGTTTTCGGCTTTACTTCGAAAACTCCCGATGAAAGATCTTCTTTGTGTAATATTTCTGCAGAACAACTTACTGTCTCCATATTCTTCACAATTTTTTTTGCTTTTTCGAAACTCAGCGATTCATCTTCAGACAGTAATCTTATAGTCATGGCTTCATTTTTCACACCGCACACCAATTTATCCCTCAAGGCTTCATCCAGTAATGCTCCAAAATTACATGATATTGACAGACTTTTTATTTCTGAAATGTAATCATCAATTCCCTCGTTCGACTGTTGCTGACAATTATAAAATTTATATCTTTGGGCGATCGTACATTTTTTTTCTTCATATTTATTTTGAAGTGTTGTTACAATCTCGTTATAAGTTAACTCTTCAATATTTTTCGGATGAACTGTTTCTTTTAAAATTTTATATTTTTCCGCACCAATAATCATACAAAGATATCCAATTTTCTCTTTGTCCGTAATATTAATTACTTTTAAATAAATTTGAACACGTTCTAAAAACATTCCGAAGGTTTCACAACTCGACTCGTATTGCGGCACTGGCAAAGTACTCGTAGACATGTTAAAATGATTGAAAAAACAAAGAAGAAATCACTGTTTTACACTGGACTTAATATTACTCATTATTAATTTAACTTTTTCGATTATCCTTGTCGCCAATTATTATATCGGGGATTATTAAAAATAAAAGACTGTTGACTCAGACCTATGACGTTTATTGACACTGCGCACACTCGTTATAAACTCCCACGTGACGCATCAGGACTGCCAACATGGCCATACATAACACGATGGAGCCCCCATACTTGAGCTGGTCACTTATAGTTACACCAAGCATATCAATGGAAGGCCTGTTCGGAAGATTGCTTCCGTTGAAGGAGAATAGATTATCATTTAGATCCCTTTTAGACGTAATCAGACAGGATTGGGTCTTTGAAACATTAAATTCGACGAGATTATTTTTACCCCCGGAGGAAATACTCTCGAGATAACCGTCCTTTCTCTGCTTCAAAGCCCTCCGAGCCGTTGGAGTTTGTGTGCCCTTTGGGGGCTTGTCAAACAAAAAGCTATCATGAACTGTACTGTCATCCGCGTAACAATGAATCGGTGCACATGTCAAAAGGTCATTGATGTGCAACAAAAACAAAGTCGGAGACAGAACCGATCCCTGTGGGACGCCAGCATTTATAGAGTGTGAGGATGAGGTGAAACCGTCAGCAACTGCCTAAATCGACCTATCCCTTAAAAAGTCAGCAATCCACGTACACAGGGATGCGGGAAGTCCGTAAGAAGGCAATTTGTTGACAAGTCCTCGGTGCCAGACCCGGTCAAAGGCCTTGGATATGTCTAGTGCGACCGTTTGGGTCTCACCGTGACGTTCCAGGCACCGCCCCCAAACATGCGACACATACGTGAGAAGATCGCCGCACGAGCGGTTCCGCCGGAATCCGTATTGACGGTCGTTGATAATTTTGTTCTTCTCGAGGTATGTGACCAGTTTGTCGTTGATCACACGTTCCATCACTTTGGACAGAACTGATGTGATCGCTATGGGGCGGTCGTTGGCCGTGTTGGAGCGGTCACCTTTCTTGGGAATAGGGTGAATGACCGCTTTTTTCCAACCAGAGAGCACAGTGCCACACTTCAGGAACATTTTAAAGAGCTTTGTCAAAACTGGAACTATTTCCGCAGCACACCTCTGCAATACCAGGTCCACTAGCTTTGTTAACATCGAGCCCCCGTATAACGTGGAGTACATCCCGATGCCGGATCCTCAGCTTTTTCATATAGAAGCCGCAGTGAGGAACTGACGGTGGAACAGCACCTCCGTCATCGAGGGTCGAGTTTTCCGCAAACACTTTCCCTAATAAGTTAGCCTTTTCGGTGGCGGTGTTTGCTAGTGAGCCGTCAGGTCTGGTAAGAGGTGGCAAACTGGGTTTGAAAAAATTCCGACCAATTGAGCCGCAAGTGACCAGAATGCTCTGCTGCCATGCGGGCAGGCAGCCAGCTTTTTGCTGATCTGCAGGTCGTGTTCGAATTTCGACCTATTAATGATTCTCTTGCATTCCTTTAAAAATGTATATGTAACTAAACTTTAAGCACCTGTTGACAAGCCAATTCAATTGGCTTTACAGGACTTGTTTGTTGATATGTATTAACTATATATTCAATAAAAAAAAATATAAAAAAAATTGCATTTGAGAACCACCTCTGGGCTGGAGCCCACCCATACTTAATAAACCTACTTGATTCTGTGCAAACGAGGTTAGTTTTGCTCAGTCAGTCATGCTGGGTCTATTATACAGATATTTTCATAAAAACTGCTCTAAGGAGTTAGCACCATTGATCCCCGGTACACGTAAGTAAAACTCGATGGATACAAGCGGAACACCCGTTGGTTCATAGTTGATTCTTTGAGAACGTTTTTGAGTAGGTTGGCTCGTATGTAGAACTTGCTACCGGCAACTGTTTTCCAAATTCATATAATCCGAGCCTCTTCAATACCAGTATTAATAAATCCTTTCCTACAACCCCTATCTTAACCCGCCTTACAAAGCTGTCCAACATGGTGGCGACATAGTTCCCTTGACTTTACACTGTACAGACAAGGGCGCTCTTGTGAAAAAAGCATAAAAAACGATCTAACAGAAGATTTAGGGTTCACCCATACAACGGAATAAATATTAACTGTAGGGATTTCATCGCCACCAAGCAAATATTTTTTTAACCCAATCCACGCCTCTTCGCTTCATCCTTTATCATATATTCCGATAAATTATAGTCATATCCCATATTCAGAACAAATTTATCAATCAAATAATGATCGGGCGCTATTATTTTATCGAGTAGTTGATGCGTATGCAACTAGCGTAGCGAGCCATGGAACAAATATCAATATCTCTTGGGTGCAAACGCTAGCAAAATGTGGCGGATACCGACGTGCGACACGTATGCTACGCGCACAAAACTCGAGTCGCTTGCAAGTCTCTTCCTGTACGAGAGGTTAGGTGATGCTAAGGAAATTTATTTAGGCTGTACCGGGAAACATTTGGCACATTTAAACATTTATTTTGGTTTATAACTGTAATGTTTTTATCATTTGTCGGTCTTCATTTCTAGGGAGTATTAATCATAATATATGTACGCGCTCACTTATTACACACATCCAAATGATTTTTTGTAGTTGGACTTCATCATATTAAATATTGTATCCCCATGCTTGTAAATACATTGTAAGTTGCCTCCAAACGCGCCACACAACACACTTGAGCCGATCTCATATAGCAAGTAAGTTAATGAATACCTGAACATTGATGGGCAAGCACGATTGCACTATTATAGTCACAAATGGTTTGGAAACATTTCATTTTGGGGTTTTAACTTAATTATTTGTTTGTTTGTGGTGAGCGGTGGCAACTTTACTATTAATGAATCTCAGATGCAGCGTTTTGTTTTCCTTAAAAAAATCATAAAATTAATTCTCATATGCTTATTGTTCTATTATTTTAGCGCCTCAGATGCAGGGGTCACCATTCTGAATGAAATTGGATTGGATCCTGGAATAGATCATCTCTTGGCTATGGAGTGCATAGACGAAGTCAAAAATGCTGGAGGACGGATTGAATCATTCATTTCATACTGCGGAGGTAATACTTTCAAAATCTATTCAAATTTATTCCAAATTTAGATCCACCCACGTCGACAGAACTAGCAATTCACAAAAATGGTTCTTGCGTGTTTACTTTACGTGCGAACGTCCTAAAACATTCAAAACTTAGTTTGGTAAAAGTTGAATAAGTTCTATTCCCGTAAAGGCGTAAAAACATAGAATAAATAACACTCCCACAAGCAGTACCTCGTTGGAGTGTTTTGTGATTCGATTCCATGACAGTTGATCTCCCGTACAGTTGACCCCCCCGAGCAGTTGACCCCCTCCGTACAGTTGATCCCTCTACCAGTTTATTATTCGGACAGTTCATCCCCTAAAAGTTTATTTATTTTATACGTCCTCTTCGGTAAGTATGTAGAGAAAAAATACTACGGTACACTAAACGTCGAAATACATATATCTGCGTGACTCTCGAGTGGAAATATTTTTGATAACAATAATGCCGTGTCCTGAAAAGGATCCAATGAGGATATATGGCAGAGTAAAAAAAATACGACACACTTATATACGTCATCAAAAATATTTCCGTTCAACACACCTGCAGACGTATATCGATCTTTGTTGTACAGCTGTATAATATCGCAGCATATTAACTTAACCGAAGAGGACGTACAGAAGAAAAACATATTTATGGGATCAGCTGTCCGAGACATCAACTGGCAAAGGAATCAACTGTCCGGGGGATCAATCGGTTGATGAATCAGCTGTCCGGGGGGTCAACTGCCCGGGGGGTCAACTATCGGGGGATCAACTATCGGGTCACTAAATTTACAATACAAAACTGCGTTGACGAAATTCAATGGAAGATGTTAGAGTGTAAGTGAGGCAGCTATAGGTCTATATCAAACACATGTTTCCATTCAAATTTGTATGGAAGGCACTTCTAGTATTTTTATTTATTTTATGTGTAAAAATAACTATCTACATACTTCGTTTTAGTATTTGTATTTCTAAGGCTCCGAGGATCCGAAAATAAACACCTGCGTTTAACGAAGGTAAACATGGAGAGTATGTGGCAGTCGTCAACTACTATAAAATATATTAGAAACCTTCCTATATTTCGAGTTTCGTGATATTTATCGGACTCGCAAATACCTTATTAATGTTCCAGGTCTCCTTTCAGTTCAACTCATTGAACCATAACTTTATTTAAAGGTCCGGCCCTTATTGTATTTCGAATGAACCCTTTTCAACGAGGCCAAAGTTACGAATTCTAAAATATATACACATAAAATATTTGGCGAAGCCCAGATTTTTAATATCGACTAATTAACTTTAAATTATCTGATGTTATGCGAGTAGCCCCCGAATTTATTTTCGTAAATAACGTGGAAGTTATTTTCAATAAATCTCCTATCCGGTGAATTTCGACCTTAAAATTATACACATTAAATAGATGGATATGGTTTTTGGTAGTTTTGAAACATGCCAGTGGCGTAAGTAGCTATTGACAAAAGATTAACGAAACATGAAACAACAAAAAACAGAAAATAAAAAGATAACCATTTCAACTGGGAATCGAACAGAGGATATCTGTCTTGTTATTTGTCAAATAAAGTGTGCTTGTGTGTTTTTTTTGTCATCAGTAAATCAGTAATTTAAATCCTTAATTTTAACTTAAGGTGAGCCATTTTCAATAAGTCTTAATGTTTACACAGCCATACTATACCTTACAGCATAAAAAAAGGTTAAATAAACACACTACGTTTTAAAAAAAATACATTGATGATATTCGCACTACTGATAGATTTTTTTTTATTATCCCAGATATACGTAAATATGTGAACAAAAAAGTCGCAGTTGGGCTTATTGATACATTAAAAATATGTATCCCAAGTAAACAAAGTCACATTAATAATGACATTCTAAACAAATATTAAGAAGAATGAAAACCAACTGCATGTTTGATTTGAACTTTTGCGGAAATTTCTGGTGAACAAATATAATTAGGTAGGTGTCCAGGGTTGGAGTCTCCGTCATAAAAAATACGTGATCTGTTGTATCGAAAAATTGTGTAATTAATTGCAACAAACAAAAATTCTAAATAAATGGTTTTAACCTAAAAATACCTACCTGAAATAATAACAACAATGTTTTACTAAATTGTCTTTGCTGGAGTGGCATAAAAGTAAAACTGTAATTAAATTTTGAAATATGCTCTAATAGCTTATCTGTGTAGCTACAGTAAAATTATTGAAGTTTGTCTTTAGTTATTTGTAGATCCCAAAAGAAATTATATATAGTCTTTGTAATCCGAACAATTAAAATCGTGCTGTTAGGTTTTTGAATTTTTCTGTGTTTGGGGAGAATTTTAAGGCGAAGCTTAGTGTTAAATCACTATTTTGATTAATCTTTATAGCAAATTGGTATACATTATGAATACCAAAAAATATGCTTTAGATAGATTGAGGGTTTTCTAGTCCCCGTCAACGAATGGTTCAGATTATGGGTTTGGATTACAGATACTAAAATGTAGTACACTCCAGGTAGGTAGGTATACTGTATTATTACAAAACTTTCTATGCAAGTTTTCCAGAAAATCATACGAATTTTTTTTAAACAATTTATTTGCACCTAGATCTATATTTGCTTGAAAACACACAATATGGGTGGATGATTGTATAAATTGCCAAAAATATCTACTCAATGAAATAATACATACGTAAAATTAAGTAAATTTCAAAGGTATTTAATTTTTTTTTTAGAATATTCTAAAAATCAAACTACCAATATTTAAGATATGCATGACAAACATGTCTCTAAAGGGTTTTTTTAAGGTCTTCAAGAGTATTTACAGAAGATTTCTTCACCAAACGAAAATAACCAGAATGAAACTAACTCACTAACTAATCATCACGAGGTTTCCTCGCAGGAGGAGGCAGAGAGGACGGACAAAACAAATCGGTCTTGGCACACACTTCTTGCCTTATTCACATTCATACATCGTCTCATACATGCAGTTCTATTATTCTGTTATATTATTCTTCCAGAAAGAACTTTGAGATATCGAGGCTACAATGAAAACAAAAATCTTTGCAACCTTTTTTCTATGAAATCCGCACAAGGGTCTCAACTGCCCGGATTATGTGAAACTATGGCATCCCCGTTTGAAGTAATAGCATTTATATGTAGCGGGGAGGTAAATTTTGACGGCTTCCGTGGTCGGGGGGTAAGGCTCTTGACTAGAAAGCCGAAGGTCGCTGGTTCAAATTCCAGCGTGCGAAAGATTTTATAAGAGTAATTTGTGTTATTTCACAATTTATTAATAAAAAATAATATATTGTATACTTGCAAGACATTTCAGAGAGGAAGATACTCTCAGTATCGCCCTAGTGTAAGACCACTATTCAGAATTGAAACGTTGCTTGAAATGCCTTAAGCCGTGTTTGGTGACCGGATCTCAATAGCCAGGTACTCTCCACTACATGCAGCATCATAAAATACCCTAATTGGGGATGCCATAGTCTCACTGGGTCGAGACGATTGGGAGCAGTTGGGACTCTTGTGCGGTAGTCACATAGGAACAAAAAGGACATGGGAAAAGGAAGCCGGAGAAGTGATTAGTATGATATAAGAACCAACATGATAAATAAAATATTATTGTATTACCTTACTTGCATATATTCGTTTTTGAATAGTATTATATTGCACTAAAGCACACCTGAAACCAATTATTATGAATAAATTGTCACTTTTTACTTATTTGTGAATTAAATTACTAAGATTTATATTATTTATTTATTATATGGGTATGTAAAAAGAGTAGTTTTTGATCATGGATCTATGTTAAACAGTTATCGTGACGAGAATCATATAATTAACAATATCAGATTCATATAATTAATAATATCAGATTCATATAATTAATAATATCAGATTCTATAATTAATAACATCAAATTCATATTATTTATAAAATATCAGATTCATATACCTAATTAATAATATCAGATTCATATAATTAATAATATCAGATTCATATAATTAATAATATCAGATTCATATAATTAATAAAATATCAGATTCATATAATTAATTATATCACATTCATATTATTAATAAAACATCAGATTAATATAATTAATAATATTAGATTCTATAATTAATAATATCAGATTCATATATAGTTAATAAAGTCAAAATCAAAATAAAGTCAAATCTTCATCAACATCTAAAACTTTAAAGGGTGGTGCTTGGAAAACTTTCATATTTCACACCTAATCCTTTCTTACTACTGATTGTCGATACCCTAACGACTCTCAGCTGAAATAGGTTATCAATGCGTAGAGCATAACTTTCAGATCAGAACAATGATTTCATAAGACTAGGTTGTATACAGACTGTCCCCGAAACAGTTTTTTTTACATTAACTCCATACAGGAGGCCCTGAGGAACATAATTTCCCTATGGGTCTATGTCATCTTTTGGGATGCGGTGTGGGGAGTTTTTTTTAAAGAAAGGAAGGAGATTAAGTTGTTGGAAGCTAAAAGGTATGGAGATTGGGTAGAGATCTAGGGATCAGTATGTCCAGTAGTGACTGACATATGAATTTATCCCTCCCAAAGCGGCGCAAGGCGATGGGTCGAGGGACCAGTTGGAGAGATCAAAGGTCTCCCTAAACAGGCCTCTTCCAATCTGGCACGCCATGTTGGTGGTGGGCAGGAGCATCCTGAACACACCTCACCCGATGAACCCGGGCACCCCTACTATTAACCAAACGTAGCAAACTACTTGGGGTAATCCATGGCAGAAGTGTTTGTTGTCCAATAAATCGGGTTAGACAGTTCTCAGAGCCAATGGGACTATGGCGTCCTCAATTGGAGCATATTTTGAGACTGAAGGGGGTGGGGAGTGGAAGGTAGTGTGTATTTGTTGTGTAAGCTGGAAGAAATAAGATGTAACCTATAAGCTATACTCTTTGTAATCTGTATTTTTGTGCAATAAATATTTTTTGAATTTTGAAAAGGTGGTAGAAAAGAGGAAAGCTCAAAAATACCTGGCTTATAGCACAAAAGCAACCTTTGATTTACCATACCAAATAAATAAAATAAAATACATTTACACAAGTACAAAAGACATGGGAAAAATTTTCTCTGTGTTTGTTATATTTATATCATGTTGTCACCCTCAAATTTTTTTATATATAAGCTCACACTTTTTACTTCTTGTCTATTAATAATTTGTACCCTGAAGATGCTTGAGTAAAGCGAAACCGGTCGGCTCTAAAAAATATTAAAAACTCGTGGTTTTAAAACAAAAAGTATTTTATTTTATTAAATATGTCAAACCACAAAGTGATTGCTTTTTACAATAATAGAAAAATTGTAAATTAAGTAGACAGTGTGGAAAGAAAATATATTTGTAAGCAGTTTACATAAAAGTACAAAAATTGTAAGTTAAATAGATAATGGAAAAAATATTTGTATGCAGTTTAAATTTAAGTAGAAAATTTTTAAATTTAAATAGATAGTGTGGAAATAACGATATTTGTGTGCAGGTACGTGTTTTATTTTAAATATTATATGACGTGTACATAATGTATTCGTTACTCTTAGTCTTTAAAAGACAAAATGGTTTCGTTCGTAAATAAATTGCTCGTCGAATTCTGGTGGTGGCAGGTTATATCGGATCACACAATATGCCAGCGCGAAGAATTTGTTAGCTTTACCGACTACCGAAACTCTATGCCGCGCGGAAAACGCGCTTTTACATATAACAGCGGACTGTGAACAGATTGGCCGAACCGTGGAACCATGTAATATCCATACTCTTGGGCCGAACATTGCGGGAGACCACAAACATAATTACTTCTCCGACCTCAGTTTGTGACCCCGCGTTTTCGAAGCATCAGGCCCTAAAACTTGACTATTACAAGTGTTCGAGCAAAATCGCAATGGGTTGGCTGGTAAAAATTTCCGCCAGTCAATAAGCGTGCCTACTAAACATTTTAATAAGTCATTATAAATAACTAAGGACAAAAGATTTTCGATCTGAATATAAAGCGCATCTTTTTTTTTAGAGCAGCGTTTGTAATATTCATTAAATAAAACAAACTGCTTTCTACCAAAATATACAACACATCCGTTCAACTTTCAACAAAACATATGTTCAACTGTCAATCGAATATCTGTTCAACTGTCAACAAAATATCTGTTCAACTATCAACAAAAATATGTTCAACTGTCAACCTAAAATCTGTTCAACTGTCAATAAAATATATCAATTTAACTGTCAACAAAATATCTGTTCAACGAAAATACTATCTCCTTTATGTTTAAACCTTAAACCAATATAAAATATGCATAATAACATTTGAACTCGAGCGTGACTGTGTAGTTACAATGTGCCAGACAGAAGTGTATGACACACAAGACTGTAAATAGGGCCGGTGATCCCAATCCGTGGAGGCAGAAGGCGTCTTCCTTCAGTGGCGTCGGGGCGTCGAGCGGGGCGTCTCTGTAGCCGTTGTAGCTGGTCCGATGCTAGTACTCGTCCTTGCTGTAGAGTCCGGGTCTTGTCGTAGGGGCAGAGAGGTCCGGGGTGAGGCGAGGGTCAGAAGAAGAAGAGAAGGCGAGTAGAGTCAGAAGTCGGAGCGAGGTAGAAGGCAGAGCAGAGAGAAGTGTAGAGCTGGTGGAGGTTGCTGGCTATCTGCCTTTCCAAGGGACTGTTGCCCGTTTTATAGGACCCCGGCGGCCTTCGCTGGCCGAGCGACGTTCACACGGGCCCGCTTTCTCTTTGATTCCTGGAATCAAAGCCCGTGTTTGTGACGCGCCCGCGGCCCGCCGCCGGGTTGGCTACCGCCTCTCGGCCGGTAATTTCGGGCTCGTGGTCGAACGCGACCACGGCCTCTCTTTGATCAGGCACGATCCTCAGAATCGCGCTTGTGGAAAGTTCTGACGGCGAATCACCTCGCACGCCACGACGGCGCACGGCCCCTTGCTTCGGGCCGGGGCCGAACGTTTCCTCTCGTATAAGCACGACTCTAATAATCGTGCCCGAATTAAATGCTCTCATGATTGTACCAGCTCTAACAACACTTCTCTGCCCGTATACCTCTATCCAAGCTCCGACGTTTCATTTATTGATTACTTTTTACATTTTCATACATAGTAACATTTACATTTCAGTTACATACATTTTATACATTTCTTAATTTAGGATTTATTTTATTCTATAATTCTATATTCTCTAAATTTATCTTATAATCCTAACGTGGGTGACTGCGGCCGAGCCCGGAGCAGTACGTCCGTCACATACAAGTTTGCATGCAAATAACCCCTTTTGGAAATAATTTCACTCAAAGGGATAAGCGATTATTCACTTATTAATATTTAGTATGTCTAATGCATTATGCTACGTAATACCCAAGCCGAACTACCGAGCTGAATCTCAACTTATCGGAAAGGAACGAAGCAACCGAAAATGTCGCGAAACGCCACTTGCAGATTCTTCGTTCCTTTACCGTAATTCGTGGCTCAGCTCGCGTTTATTAGGGCCGGGCTGATCTGATCACTTCGACGATTCTTAAAAACTGCCGATATCCGCGAATCTAAACAAATGCGATGAGAAAGTCGCCTCGTCTGAAAGCAGCCTAAGAACTGTAAACCGCACGCCATTGTAATTTAGGCCCGGGGCTACATTTGCTTTCACAAAATCTAGTAACTTGTAGCATCCCAGTGTTTAATTAATAAGTTGTAGAGAAGGTTATTGAATAAGCAATATCAGTACTGAAGATAAACCCCGCAATATGCCTTCAGGGTTTCAAAAGACAAGATCCGCAATACGCAAGTACCCTGATATTGTAAGTAAAATATAGTTACTGAGGGACATAAATATCATTTTACAAGGCTCGGAAATTGTTGAAGAAAGTTATTTTCTTGCGTCTTTTTAATTCCAATGTAATTTTTAAGTATAATATTTTATTTATTTATTTACCCCCTTATCGCTTTTAAATCTACGGTTATTTCGAACTAATGACTACCACAAATTATAATTAACTGAAGCATACAAACACGACCGTTGTTCTTTACAGCTTATCACCATTTGATCAAAAGCTGAAACGGAACAATAATCGTCGTTTAAAGACCAGTCAAATGTCAATATTTCAAAAAGTGCTAAGCATCGATCATCAAAAATGTGAGATGAGTTTTTAATTTTTTTTCGCTTTATTTCATTTTAAAATTTTAGTAAGTTAGGAGTTTCAAAAATGTTCTTTTTCTGATTTATTTATTATGTTTTTATTTCAAATAAAAATATACATTTTTCGCCATCTAACTAAATATACAAATCAAAGCTTTATAATATTAATATGACAAAAATACGTAACTTTAATCTTTAAAAAAATCTACATTAAAGTAGTACATATTAATTTGGTTCACCTATCCTTAAATTGAAGAGTAAAAAATATATATTTATTCGATTCTTTGTTATGAGTCAATTAGGAAGGAGATTTTAAATGTGTATACATGCATTCCCTAGTGGTCTATGCTTCTTTTATCAATTTCAGTCTTTACTGTATTATTGTATTATTGTGTTGTCTTGAATAGCTTTCTTGTACTTGTGACGTTTTTACAAACGTTGTGTTCGTGTGTAAAAGTCCATTCTATATTTTGTAAAAGGAATTAAAAGGCATAATATGTTATATTCGTATAATTTTATAATTTTTAATTTTACTTTCTTGGTATCTCGATAATCTGGGGGTATCTGGGTTATAATTTAAGTTTTTTTAAATACAATGAATGTGTAAAATTTTATTAAATTAAATTGATTTTCACAGTAAAGTTGCAATTTCATAAAATTTTTTGTCCATTTATAATATTAAAATCTAAATTTGTTTTTCTTCTGACACCACTTTTCCTTTAACTAATAAATATGAGGAGAAACAGTTGATCTGTATTAAGATTCATCCACTTTAGGAGTATTTGGTACGCGTGGAGTTATTTTTAACACCGATTATTGATAAACGTTTTTTTCTAGGTTTGCCCGCACCCGAACACAGCGACAATCCTTTGCGATACAAGTTTTCGTGGTCACCGCGAGGGGCGCTCTTGGCTACCATGGCACCTGCAAAATACCTCAGCAGTGGACAGGTAACCAATGAACCTTATCTAGATTGAGTGGATCAACAACCAATTACATTATGGTCAATCAGCCGTAAAATCAATGTAATTAGTTATGGCTTGTCAGGTCCTTAGGCAATTGTTTGAACTGTTTGATATTAAAGGAGGTTATACACTGACATAAGTGTAATAAGAATAACAGTAACCAAAATATTTTAAAAATTGAAATTCAAAAATGCAAAATAGGCATGTGAGTAAAATGTTGAGGCACTCAATTGTTTCGGTACTTCATTATTATCAAACTAACACAATGATGGGTAGGTTCAGTCAGATTTTTTAAACTTTTACCAGTCGAACGATAGCTACCCGTTCTTTAGTTCTGTGCCAAAATTTGGGTAAACGATTTTTTCAAATTTATTAAAAAAATTCAGCAAATAGCACAATTATAAAACGTTAAAATATGGGATAGTTGATGGAATGTAGATGGATTCATTGGATTTAAACCACAGTTATGTTTCGATAGTAATATTCGGAGTTATGATTTTTGAACGAGCGCTGCCGATTCCAAAACCAAATGCCTGGAAATCTCTATCGCTCAAGGCATTTATTTTGTAAATACCCCATCGGTCGAGTGGTTAGTAATAATATTGGCATATTTCTACGTCAATTATCGGAACAATGAACATTTATTAGTTGGAATGGCAGAGTTGGAATGCGTTATTTCCGGACTACGGATATATACAGAGTGTAATAACACGTACAAAATAATTTTAACCAGCGATTCCTGAAAATATTTGAGGGGTAGAAAAATGTACATGGCATGTCATAAAAATAAGAATATATAATTTAATTCCATCATACATTGTAATTGAGTAGTTCGATATAGCCCGGCGGGTCACGTGATATGCGCTCCGTCTCGTTCTAGCAGCACGGCAACAGAGGAGAGAGAGCGCGCATCACGTGATCCCGTCGCGACGTGCAGCAGTGCATAGTTACGTGTGGGAGAAACATATTTAGAAACATATGAATTGCTGGTTAAAATCATTTGGTACGTGATGTTAAAACATGTGTGTATTAGATGGATCATGCGAACATATTTTTAAGAAAAAAAAAATTTACAATGACTTCATTTTTTATATTTAAATATTTTACCGATTGGATATTTTTTTATGTGTTATATTATTTGAATGTTGGCAAAACTGGGTGGTTTACCAGCGTATTTGAAATTTTATATTTAAAAATGAAGAAATGACAAAAAATGCAGTAGCTGATTTGGCATCGCGTTTAGGTCCCTCCCAGGCGTAGTGTATTCAAGTCTTCGGCTGGCTGTGGGTGGTAGTAGGAGATTTTCAAATATTGTCAGGTTAGTCGTAACCCGGGAATTTTTGTCTTTCTTTTTAAAAAATATATAAATATCGAATTTTATTTTATTTAAATCTGAAATTTTGAATATATAAACACTTTTCATAATAAACTATGTTTTAATGCAGCCATTTGAGGTAGACAACAGTTCATCAAAAAAACACAATAAAGTATTAACTTAACTTTTTAACTAACTAACTAACTAACTAACCATCACGCCGTTTCCCCGCAGGGGTAGGCAGAGAGGACGGACCGCCAAACAACTCTGTCTTGGCACACACTCCTTGCCTCATTCACATTCATACATCGTCTCATACATACTCTTCTATTGTTCTGACTCTTGACATGGCCCGACTCAAGTATCTGATTCACTTGGTCGTGCCATGTCTTCCTCGGGCGCCCCCGACTTCTGCTACCATTCACATTTGCATCGTATATTCTCCTTACACTCCTTTCTTCGCTCATTCGCTCTACATGCCCAAACCATCTAAGCGTCCCTTTCTTGATCTTACTCATTACGCTTACATCAGCCTTGCACTCTTTGCGGATATCCACATTCCTCACACGATCATACATGGTTTTACCACACATACGCCTCAGGGATCTCATTTCAACAGCATTCAATCTACTTTCATCCTTTCTTTGCCAGTTCCATGCCTCACTTCCATACATCAGGGTAGGTACCAGCACTCCATTGTGGACTGCTAACTTCGCTTCTTTGGACAATTTTTTGTTAGCGCCAACTGCGTTCAGTCCTCCATTAATGGAGTTACCTGCATTTACTCTTCTTTCAATATCTCTGTCAGCCTTCCCATCATTCGTAAACATGCTTCCTAAATACACAAATTCATCCACCTGCTCCAAGTATTCCTCATTCACAGCTATATTACACACTGTTTTCGTACTTTCTCTTTCAAACACCATTACTTTAGACTTACTTACATTCATCATTAACTCATTCTTCACGCATACTTCGTTCATCCTAGACACGAGAGACTGCAGATCATCCATACTATTAGCAATCAGCACCGCATCATCAGCATACAACAGGCAACATACTTTCAGATTACTCAAATTCGCGCCCAATCCCACATCTTTCAATTCTTGCATACAATTATCCATGTATAGATTGAATAACCACGGTGACATTACGCAGCCTTGTTTAACACCTTTTGTGATATCAAACCACTCCGTAAAACCACCGTTCACCCTAACACATGCAACGCTTCCCTCATATAGAGACGCAATTGCCTGAGTCAGATTCGCATTCACTCCATACTTGGACAACACCTTCCATAGCTTTTTCCTGTCGACTCGGTCGTATGCTTTTTGTAGATCTACAAAGGCACAGAAAAGTTTCTGGTTTTTTGCCAGAAACTTCTCGGTGAGCATACGCAATGAGAAGATCTGGTCCATGCACCCCCTTCCACTCATAAAAGCACCTTGCACATCCCATATTTTATCCTTTGTTTCCTTTCTTACCCTTTCAATCAAAATTCTACCATACAGCTTGCCAACTGAACTTAGCAGGCTAATAGCCCTATGATTCCCACATTCCATACGTGACCCTTTACCTTTGTATAATGGCATGATCACTGCTCTTCTCCAATCTAAAGGCGTGTAACCTTCCTTTAAACATTGGTTAAAAAGATTGCACAACCATGTGAGAATTATACGGCTACCTCCTTTAAAATATTCAGCAGCAATATTGTCGAAACCGACAGCCTTACCATTCTTCATATACTTAATTGATCTTTCTATCTCATCCATGCTAATTTCGGTAACATTCAGTCCATCATCGTTCATATCTGATTCGCCGCTAGAATCACTGTCACTCACTTCGCTTTCAAAGACTTCCTCGAAATACTTCATCCATCTCTCTTTTATTTTTTCCTCATTCGTCAACATTTTTCCATCTTTCGATTTTATTACTTTCATGCTTCCGGTTTCAGGGCCACACCGGGACCTTTTGACTTCCTTCCAAAACAACTTAATGTTTTCTTGGAAATGGTTTGTCATTTTCATTCCTTCTTCCTCTTCCAGGCGTTTCTTTCCTTCTTTCACTCCAACTCTTACTTTTTTCTTACATTCCTTATATACTTCTTTCGCTCGATCCTTCTCTTCGCTGGAAGCACTGCCAGCCGCAATCAGACATAACCATGCTTTCTTCTTCTCTGAGACCAGTGCTTTAATATCATCATCCCACCATGCATCACCTTTCTTTCTACCTTGCGTACTTATTCCACACACCTCTCTAGCAGATTCACAAAGACTCACTTTTATGTGGTTCCATGTTTCGTCTATGCTTAGACCATCCATTTTTTTCTCATTCAATCTCATCTCTGCACAATTCACATACTTACTCCTCTCATTATCGTTTTGTAGTTTTTCTATTTTGATTCTTGTTGGAGTTAGTACCGTTTTCACTTTAGAGCGCCAACCGCGAAAGAGGTTTACTCTCGACACCACCAGAAAGTGGTCAGTTTCAACCTCTGCCCCTCTGAAAACTCTCGTGTCCTCGGTAACGGCTCTCAACCTAGAGTCAATTACTACAAAATCGATAATTGACCTCTCATTTCCTCTTTCCCACGTATATTGGTGGATACCTTTATGATCGAAAAAAGTATTGGACACAAAAAGGTTCCACTCTAAACATACTTCAAGTATTCTGTTCCCGTTGTCATTCGTTCTTTTATCCCCAAACATACCTAAGGCCGATTCAAATCCGTCACGTCTAATTCCTACCCACCCATTCAAATCGCCTGCCATTATAATCCTTTCATTAATATTTTTCAGTCTCATCACATCATTCACACCAGTCCAAAAATCATCTTTCTCTTCGTCACTCTCAGAATTGACAGGGGCATAACAAACAACAAGAAACACCCTTGTCAAACCGATTTTGAACCTAATCCACATTATTCTCGGACTTACACATTCATACTGCAACATACATTCAATCATTCTGGGAGACAGTAGTGCTGCAACACCCTGACACGCCCTCTCTGTATCTGGTCTCCCAGACCAAATGACGAGCCTATCGTTATGCTGCATTGTACCGCTCCCTTTTTTCATACTCTCTGTTACACAAAGTATGTCCAAACATTTGCTAACCATCGTGTCACACAATTCATTCATCTTTCTTTCCATACCTCCTCTAATATTCCACGTACCAATTCGACATTGTTCGAGTTCCTTCCTCCTCTTTGCGCCACCGAAGGGTTGGCGATGTGATGGATAGCGAGCCTCATCGACACCTGTGTCGGCCATTCCCTTCTACAAACTGCTTATCTAGTCTAACATAATGATACTTAGGTATAAATCACTAACATACAAATTAGTAAAATATTTAACTTAATCCTAACGCCATCAAAACTATTCCAGATGTCCAAATGAAAAAAACTTAATTCTAAAACAAAAAGTATTATAATCACTATAACAATACACTAATCACTGCATAATTGTTTGTACTAGTTCATATTGGCAGAAGACAAAAGACGCGGCTTCATTTCGATTTCGTCCTTCCTAGGGCGTAGGGGCACGGGGCGGTGCAGCGGGGGTGTAGAAATTGCCAGATGATTGTTTTTTATGGGTCATCTTGTAGGGGCGATGGTCGTGAGCGAATCAGTGACCGACCCACGGACAGGTCGTATAGCCGACAGACGTCTATAACGGAGCCGGTAAAGGTAACGGCAAGCATGGTGGCGGCAGCGGGGGTGGAAATATCGGTATGTGACGGTCGATGAGGTCTCCACATCTGGTAGAAATTATCAAATGCCAAACTCGGGCTCACTGACACTGCATTTTTTTGCGGCACCGGGGGTTGACGTATCGGTACGGGGTGACGAGAGACACGGGTTGCTGCGACCGCCGATGAGATGTCCACATCTGGTAAAAATTCCGGACTCGGGCTCACTAACACTGAATTACACTATCCCTTGGGATAAACAATCTTGCTAATTATTCTTAAACTCGTAATTCTTCCAACTTTTTATGTTTGTTATAAAATAACTTCTAATTATGCATTTCGTAAATATGCCATAATCTATCAGTCCAGAAATAGATTCCGGTCTACTAAAGATAACGAATTGTACTTAAATTAAAATTTAAAAGTTTTGACTGTCATCCGAGAAAGCGTATGATCGTGTGAGAAATGTGGAGATCCGTAAAGAGTGTAATGAGTAAGATTAAGAAGATTGAGAAAGAATGATTAAAGAAAGTAGTATAAGGAGAATATATGACGCAAATGTGAATGGTAGCAGAAGTCGGAGACGCCCGAGGAAGACATGGCACGAACAAGTGAATCAGATACTGGAGTCGGGCCATGTCAAGAGTCAGAATAATAACAGAGTATGTACGAGACGATGCATGAATGTGAAAGGGCAAGGAGTGTGTGACAAGACCGAGTTGTTTAGAGGTCAGTCCTCTCTGCCTACCCCTGCGGGGAAACGGCGTGATGGTTAGTTAGTTAGTTAGATAGTCATTCGATAAAATCGCAGATAGCGAAAAAGTCGTTAATTTTAAGGTTACTGACGATTCTGCTGTCATTTTTTAATTTTTTTTATTGAATAAATAGTTAATACATAATATCAACAAACAAGTCCTGCTAAGCCGATTGAATTGGCTTGTCAACAGGTGCTTAAAGTTAGTTTCAAATACATTTTTTAAATTTAAAATTAAACAGTAACTTTGTAAACATCACTTATGGGTAAATACTTAATGCCGACCGGGTTTCGCTACAACCGTAGCCTCATCAGGGCAGTATAATACTAAAAATCTAAAAATTAAATTAACATGTGTAGATATCACGGTATCACATTTTTTTAAGTTATAATTTACATCTTATATCTACAGAATTAATAATTTTTCATACAATTTTTCATACATATTAAAATAAATATTTTTTTTCCGATAACCAATTTTTCACCATATATTTAGATTATTTCACCATTTATTTATTATATAGGAATCGTAGTGCAAGTAAAAGTCGTTAATTTCATCCTCTTAACCTTAGTAGAAATGTAATCGACTCTTACGATAAGCGTTAAACACGGAGCGTACAAATTTCGAATAATTTCAATATGAGAGATGGCAGTTGATATTATTCAAAGATTGGTTCCGTTCGTTCCCACAACTCTGTAATATCTTTGAAGAAAGGCTATCGGAACTAAGATCGGAAGAATTTCCAGACCTTGGGGAAATTGAGTTAATTCAATTGGATAAACAATGCCGAGAAACGATTATTAGCGATAAACTAACTCCATTGCCGCAATCCATTTATAACACAGGGATTGCGCGAAGGGTACTTCTATGTGAAGTCATTTTTCTGGTAATGTCATAGTGATTTTATGAAAGTGACCAAGATTATTAACAAAATGTTTTAATCATTTTATTTCAGTAAAATCGTTTACAAACGTTATAAAATTCATACATTATAACTTTTAATTAACAGTTTTGACAAAATATAAATCACTTGATTTTCTAAATTTTATTGAACATACTGTGTTAAATATATTATAATTAAATTAATTAGTGTTACTTTGTCTTCCGTATTGGAGTTTGACTTAGTTTTAATATATTTTTTTTAAATTTCATTACCGGTAAACCGGGCGCTCATCATCTTTATTTATACATTTAAGTAATCCCCCTCACTAGATTCTGTTCTGATTGGTTAAAACTTTTGCCAAGGGATTCTTCAATTCATGTTGTGGACTTTTTTTTGCTAACTTAATTCTTCGTGGTTTAATGACAGATTGTAGAAATAGCTGGTGGTGGAGAATTGATGTCCAGTCCCAAGGCCCTCGACTTCTTGCCAGGATTCAATCTGGAAGGCTTCCCCAACAGGGATAGTACCCTTTACGCTGACCTCTACGGAATCAAGTCTGAGGTGCACACTGTCAAGAGAGGAACTCTTCGATTCAAAGGTAAAACACATTATTACTTATTACTCTGTTAGATCCACAGTGGAAGATACATCAACTCAATATCAGCGTTCAGATTCAAAATATTGCATAAAATGTTTTTTTTTCACAGTTAACGTCGGCTCTACGAGAAAAGTTTACTTTTTTCGACTCATTCATATTATGTGAAACAAGCTACCGGCATTTATTTTTCATCCTTCATCTCAATACATAAACTCCTTTCACAGCCAATTCCCTGGCTGTTTTATTTCGGATCGCTCTGAACATCACCTCATTGAGTAATGATATTATATTATATAGTTCACGGAAAGATGTCACATAAAATTTAAACAAATTTCTGAAACACTTCCCAATCAATCTCTTCCCCCTTGTCTTTCTTTCACCAACTTCCTTCAGATTCACAACAAGCTCCATATTGGATTCACCACATTTTACTGCTTATGGATTTTTGGGACTTTTGTAAAACTTAAAAAAAAATTGAAATCCCTGGAAAACCATTTGGAATAATTAATCACCAATAATTGCCCCCAGAAGAGTCCTAACGCATTTGAGCCGCTCTCAATATGCAAGCAAGTTGATGAATACCTTCTTGAAAAAATTGACAATTCCCTTTGTGGCGTCATTTTTATAAAATTAAAATAACAAACTTTGTTAATTAAACAAAATAAATACAATTATTTAAAAAAAATATATTGTATGGATACATTAATTTAACAAATACCTTTTGAAAAATTATAATAAATACCACTTTAGATTCACCATTATTGATTTTACATATTTCGCCTATTGATTGCTAAACTATTTATTTGCCAGTTGAGAGTGACTCACTTTGCGGCCCATCGGAGGCAACTAATGACATCAAATTGATTGAATCAACTTCAAACGACGCAATGTCTGGAGTTATTCCAGTGAATTAAATCCACTGATGAATCTCAGCCTTTCTCGGTTTTATATTGATTAAATATCTAATAAGTAGTAAGTATCTGTACTTTGTCACATGTCTTCAGGAATAAGCTGTGTTCCCAGTGATTTTCAATATATCTTTTATCAGAGGTTTGCGATTGCGTCGAATGAAATTTCATCCATCGGAGCAATCTTACCAATAAAATCTATCTAATCTATTATTGTTCACATGTTATAAAAAAGATGGCGATTGAGTTGTTATTTCTATCTATCTAGATAAAAAAATGTTAATTTATTTGACAATAAACTACGATGGGAAGATCACGTAATAAATGTTACAAACCGTATACGGAAACTGGCATATATCTTCAGGTCATTACGAAATATTCTAAATAAAAATACACTAAAAATGGTATACTATTCTTTATGCCAATCAATTATATCTTACGGTATAGTAGTCTGGGCCACTGGGGAGGATGCTCTAACACGATATTAGATCCATTAATTAAAAAAGCAAAAATTGATAATGCGGACTATTTACAAAGTAGACTATATTCACCCCAAGAAGGACTTATTTAATGACTTCAAAGTACTCAACATAAAATCCTTATACGTCAAAAACATATCCTCCTACTATAAATTCAAACATACGAAAAAAAATATTTTTGAATCGACCCATAATACAAGATATTCCAACAAATCCAATTATACTATTCCCCCAATAAAAACCTCAATGGCACAAAGACAATTTAACTTTCTTGCTCCAAAAATATTCAATAATTTAACGTTAGAAATAAAATCAATAGCCAAATACGACAGTTTCAGGAAAGCGCTCGGGGATTTTTTGATGTGTGATTGTTATAGTGTTAGTAGCCTATTCCAAGTACTCAGATAGAGGTGTATATATTGTTTATATGCGTGAGGATGCGTCATATGGGTGTATGTATACATGTGTTGTTATATGTATATAGGTATGTCTGCTGCTATATACACATGTGTGCTTGCATCCACATATATAAAAAATTATATATAGAATTATGTACATTTTTACAATCTAATGCTAATTTACTTCTTTCTCCTTTCTAATTTCTATCTTCTACTTTTTATTACATTTTTTCCAAAATTTTAGCTTCATCTATAGTTACTAATTTCATATGTTTACACTAGATTTCATATTTCATACAAAGTAATTACACTCAATCGGTCACCATGAAACAGGCAGCCGTGTAGTATGGTGATTCATTATATCTACTTTATGTAAATTTCAAAATAATGTAACATGTATTAAATAAATAAATAAAATCTTCACTTACTCAAAATCTTTTGAAATTTTGACACAACACGCGTGGTTTTAGTATCTTAATATATAAAAATTACGTGTCACTATGTTCGTACACACTAATTTCTAAAACCACCCAACTGATTTCAATGAAATTTTGTGAATTTATTTGTTGGTTTCAGCTTGAAATACAGGATAGTTTTGGATTATACAATGCATTTTAAATAGTTGACTTAAATTCTAACAGGTTTCTAATCATCTTACATATAAGAATTCAGCCTGCCTATATTTATGCTCGCAAAACTCGATAAGTAGTCGAACGATATCGCTGAAAATTTAAAAGTTTGTTGTTATTAGTGCCGAGAGTTTAGAGATGGTAGAAAAAGTAGGGCAAGCCTGAGAAATACTTAACGCAAAATCTTTGCACTTTAATAAGATGCGGAATAAAATTTATGTAGTTTACACATATATGTAATGTAGTTTTTTTTAACGGTAATGTTGTGGTATACAGTAGTGAATGGTGGAAGAAGTTGGAGGCGTTCGAGAAAGACATTAGCAATAGCAAAGCATTGCAAAGGATCCAATAGTATTATAAAGATGTCACCTGTGACAAGTTAAAACACGTTTTTTCGAAAAACAGCGCCATGTGTTGGATGTAAAGCAACACGCGCTATTTTTTTCTCCATCTGCACAGACATAATGAGGCACAGCAACGTGCAGTGAGGCACAGCTAGTTTTTAATAAATAAACACGCTTCATGTAAAGATTTAGAAATTTCCCAGACTAGCTCACAGACCTAGATATCCCCCCCTAACCCCCAACCACCATACGACAGACGAAAATGTAAGAATAAAAATCTTAATCCAAAAATTCCAATTTATTTCAGTAAACCAATGTTACATAATATATTGCTTATATTGACTTTGAATATCCCTTTGTTAGGATATTGAATAAGTTTCTCAGTTTATATATTTATACGATTTGAAAACAAATGTACCTATCTCAAATCACAATCTACATTAAATAGTGTTGTGGTTTATTAACTGCTCAAACTGCGAAGATTTAAAATTAGGAAATTGTATCAAATACCTAGGTGTAACTATTGACTGTCAACTCAAATGGACTTATCACATAGAAAAAACTGTCAATAAACTGAGGCACCTAATTTACATATTCAAAAGCATGAGCAATATCGTTAACATAAGAACTATGAGGCTCGTTTATGATGCATTGGTACTTTCATCCATTTCCTACGGAATAATCGCCTGGGGAGGAACATTCAATAACCATGTGAAACCTCTAGAAATTATTCAGAAGTCTATCATTAAGATAATGCACCAGAAGACCAAGACATATCCCACCGATAAATTGTTTAAGGAAACTGACATTATGGAACTAAGGCAGATCTACTGTGTCCATTGTCTTAAATTTGTATACACTCGTCCTTATAATTTCTGTAAAAATCGAAATCGTTCTAGCCAGAGACACAACATATGCGTGTACACAGTGCCTCACTGCAAAACTAGGCTAGCCCAAAGACACATTAACTATATTGGCCCAAAATTGTTTAATTCCTTTTCGAGTTCCATCAAGATGTGCCAAAACCTAAACTCGTATAAAATAAATGTCAAAAGCTGGGTAAAAAAGTATCTGGAAGTGAGAGAATTTTTTCTATAAGTTATACAAATATGACACCTATATATGATAATATGTTACCATCTAAATTAAAAAAAAAAAAGTTTAACTTCTTTTAAACTGTTTTTTTATTAAAATAACCAAATGTACTATATGATTTATTTTTTATTCTTTATTCATATCTCTTTTTTCATTTAAACCATAGATAATATAACCACCACTATTTTGATTTTCACCTTATAATGCCCACGCACAGGCTTCGCCTTTGTGGGATTTTTTTGTTACTCTTTATATTTTGTATAATTATATATATACCTGTATGTATCAAAAAAATTGACAATAAATAAAAAAAAAAAAAAATACCGAGTAATACTAATGAAATATTTTGAATCCAAGTATATTCGTTAAAATTATTGTTATTGAAACAGACTAATTATAATTATTCTCTTACGACATATTGCTAGAGCCAGACAACCATTAATTTATAAATGAAGACAAAGTGAAACAATACCAATATTTATTAAGTGTTTCTTTACATGCGATACACTATTCACATTTTAATTACTAACCTTACTAAGACTAGCCTGTGTCGAGGTTAATAATTTTACGTTAATATTGTTGCATAAATAATGGTACCTACTAAGCTGAAGGAACCTATTCCAATAAAATCTACAAATATAGGGTGACCATGTGGAATAACACATTTTGCTAATAATTTAAAAGAAAAAGATGAAACCTAGAAGAAAAAAATGATATATATGGCGATTAATTAAGGACGATGTGAGAAAAAAACATATAAAATAAATTTTAACATAACTACTATAAACAACTTTCCACACTCATTTATTAAACTTTTTTTTTGCAGCAGAATTAACATTTTGAGATGACAGTACTTCCGTGATTCCTCCTTTAATTTACTGTGACGGTTATTATTTTTTCATTTTAAATGGCTTTTTTCTTTAATCAAAACTCATTAATTTCAGCAATATTGCACCATGATCTTTAATATTAGTAGTGAAGACAGTTCCCTGTGGCTCAAATTAAGATTATTATAATTTGATCGATACAGCTTGAAATGGTAGTAGAAACTTTTGCAGGTGAAAGTATGATTGGCTTCAAAACCATGACAAGCCAAAAGTGAGATGATTTTTGAGTTTTCATATTACTTAAATCCAAAGTATTAATATTTATGTCCTCACATGAAATGACTTATTTTGTATAAATGTAGAATAAAGCAGTGCACTCAATGATTCAAGGGAATTATCTGTGTGAGCCAGGGACGGAGGTTTTATATAGTTAATGAATCTTTAATAAATAAATTATGTTCTGTATTGTTATGTTCTGTATTTTTTTCTTAAACCAATATCCATTTTTAATGCTATTAATATTTTCGATGCTTTTTACTATTCAAACAATATAATAAGTATAAAAAAGTATTTTTTGTGTATTTTAGAATGTTGAAAGCGCACAGTTGTGTTTTTCGTAAGTTATATTTACTGGATAAAACTGTCAATAGTGTTGTTAAGAGCTTTAATCAATTTCTGCTAGAAGCTATATTATATTTTATGCATTCGTATATCTTCTTCTGTGCTGTATTTAAAAATAAATAGATTTTTCATAAATTCGCCATTGAATTCCTCAAAAAACTTTATGTATGTGAACTCTTTCTGAACCTTCATTTGATTCTTGAAGTTGATCAACATAAAAAATGAATAATTATCTTTGGATACAAACTTATATGGTAACTTTGTTTAAGAAATCTAATTTTATGTATATTTCTTAAATATCTAAATACCAATTTGTTAGAGACATTTAAAAAGCCGTTGTATCCTTAAAACCATAAAATTGTTATACACATCTCTGGTATGGTATGGTGAGAAGTGAGGTAAAATATATTTCATCCATTTGGTCTCGTCATTGTTCTCATTGCTTGCAAATTGAAAAAAAAAGTGATTTTTTACATTTTTCAAAAAGTTATTCCTATAAATGAAATCAATAATGTGAATTTACGAAGTATACTCAATTTATCGAAACTCTCATCAACAGTTATTTGATCTTCTATTATTTTATAAATTTGTTAATTCTAAATTGGATTGCCCTGATGCTAATAATTCGTTGTCATTACATAAACCTTCAAAGCATTCTAGATGGAACATATTGTTTCATTAATTAATCACTTTTTAGTCAGTAACGACATATCTTAATTTATGAATATGCTTAAGTATTAATCTTTTTTTTATTTTTTATTATTTATTAACCAATAAATTAACATACATTTTTTTGGTATAATCCACCTCACTAGGCTGAGCCTGTTCTGAGGTGGCGGGAGTTTGATTTAATTTTAGATAATGCGAATTTACATAGAATCAAAGATGTAGATAAAAAGATATACATAAAATATAAATATATATCATATCTTAAATTTAATTTTTATTTGATTTTAAAGGTTTTTCAGTTACCGTTCTGTTTATTAACTTACCAGTTATATTGTATAATTTTATGTTATATTTTTTAATTTATTTATGTTATATTGTTGTTATTTATAAATTACTGTTATTAAGTTTAAGTTTGAGTTATTTTAATTTAATTCACAATCTTATTGTAAATGCCCAATAGGGCGTTAAAAAAAGGGCAAAATAATATATGTGAAATCAATTTATTGCGCTTAATGTTTTATTCGGACTCTCCAGCCGTTCTAAGGACATCACCATCTATTTTATCTGTGCCAAGCAAATTTATAGAATGGCACATCGAACGTACTGTCAGTCTCGGGGGGCCTCATACGTTCCTTTGACCCTTTGCCGCAACTGAGTGCAGCTGCTCTGAGGAAGCGAATACTTCGTACCTTACTCCGGAAAGGCCAAAGTATAGGTGTTTCTTTAGAAGCTACATGCGTTAATGGCGGGGGATCGAAGGAATATATGAGGTGATTCGTGACTGATGTATATTAATTTTGGATGCCCAAATGATTGCTTGGCGCGGGGAGTATTTTTTGTTAGTGATCTCGTCAGAAGGTGCTCGAAAACAGTATTATAATGATAATTGATTTCATACATATCGTTTTTTTTGTTGGATGTTTAATTTAATTGTTTATTTGCAAGTTGGGGGTGGATCTTGTCAATGATGTAGCCAATGATTCAACAACAGCTATATATATATATATTGTATTTGTCCACATTAACCGAATGCACAGCTAGATTAGTTAGTTAGAATATGGAGAGTAATGAATTTCGGAATGTTTTCACATTTTTTCACCCAGATATAGAAGGAATAAAATAATCGTGACAACTCACAAATGCAGGTATTTACCGTTGATAAAAAAAATGATTTTGATGAATGCGCCCCATCAGTACGCAACGTTGCAATTTATTATTAGAAATTTTGTTTGATGTAAACACGTTTGAGGTTGATAAACGGAACCGTGATTAAACACAAATATGTCAACAGCGGTGCTAATAAACAATTAAACTAAAGCTACATTCTGTTTGACAAATAATTTATTGAGCAGCGTATGGCAGGTTCGATATATTTTATCTATTGGGTAGTGGAATTTTTAGAGTTTTGGAATGTTCAGATGTTTTTGTAGCTGGCTGTATTTATATAATTTTAAGTAGGAACACCTACGTAGAAACACTACGCTATTTATTATGTTTAGATATTAGTCTTATCTGGTAATACATTATCGTAAATCTAGAAGCATAGTGAGACAAGTCAAGTAGAAGCATATTTTTGTTGAACGTAAAATATTGTTATTTTTTATATAAGTATGATTTAACTATAAACATAATTATAATTATATTTAGACGGCCTCCATGGTCAATGGGGCTAGACATTTGACTAGAAATCCGAAGGTCGTGGGTTCAAATCCCGACGTGCCGAGTTAATTTTATTTGGTGAATTTGTGCAATTTCACAATTTATTCATAGAAAACTTGCGGCAAGTTCCAGAGTAAAATATACTCTTAGTTTCTCCCTGGTGTAAGAACACTATTCAGAATTGAAAAGTTGCTTTATGACCAGATCTGAAAAACCAGGTACTCCCTCATTTACTCCTTCCATATATTCTTTCCTATCTGAATCTCTTCAGTGAAAGGAAATTCCTAAGCCTAAAGGGAGTAGGAAGGGGGTTAAGATGAAGTAAAGGAAGTGGGAAGTATCCTGATATTCAGATGTAATAACTAAATACAACTGAAGCCATTTCAAGCAACGCTTAATTCTAAACTGTGTTCTTTCACCAGGGCGATACTGAGAGTATCTATCACTCTCAAATAAACAAACAAAATCTTTACACGAAGCGAAAACATTTTCAATGGATGCCCACTGACCCTCGTAAAACCTGTGTGAATTTGTTGGTTAGCACCTAGGTACAACACTACTTTAAGATGATTTAGAAAAAAATAATGAATTAAACGTTAATTAAAAATAAATAATATTAATTCTAATGTTCACATGTTGTGTGAGTGAGTGTGTTTATATGTGAGCACGACTTTTGTAAAGACAGCGTCGTGTTTCATTGGTATTCTGGGTTACACGTGAGATGTTGAGTGTGTCATATATTAAGTTAATAAAAGTGCGTAGTTTTCGGTTGTTAATATAGATTAAAAATCGGAGCTTGACGCATAAATTTACTTCATCCCGATATGAAATCATAGTCAAATAATTGAATGTGACACGAAATTCATTAATTAACTGATTTTAAGATCACTCAATATTAGTTTATTTTGACTTATTGCGCTCTTGTTCTAGGACTACCATCGTAGGGCACGTTTGAAGATAGGAGAACGGTTAACGTATGAAGGCACGTTTGCATTTGTCATCTGATAAACCAGGAAAATCGTTACGTGGAACATATATACCTCATTATGTCATAAAAATTATAAGCACACTTCCAAAGATAAAATAAAATATAAGAACCTAATTCATGAAGTACATAAGTTAAAACCACGTTTTTATAGAAAAAAAATAATATTCGACCTGAAATTCGTGTAATAGATATTACCAGTTTTGCCCTCGTGAAAGACCATGGTTCAGAATCGAAACATTGCTTGAAATGGGGCTGGCCATATTTGGTGACCAGATCGGAGTAGCTAGGTATTTCTTTACTTACCTCTTCCCCATCTTCTTCCTCATTCAACTCCGTTCAGCTTCGTAACTTAACCCAATTATTGGGTATACCAGTTTTCCGGGCAAAACTCTTCTAATAACTCTTTGAAAATTCATTCACCTGCAGAAAAATTAATAATGCTGGTTTATTGCAATTCTGTTAAAACGTAATGGTAATCCATTTCGTGATAAAATATGTCGATTCAGAATATTATTGGAACACCTGTTTATATATTTAGGTGTCTTTTTACTGATAAATATAATGACGAAGTTCGAAAATTTTAGAATTTTTAGGAACACGTGTTCCGACATCTTTATAATACATTTGTATTTTACTGTGTGTTAGGAAAACTTTAGATTAATTTGTTAAATGCCTGCAGTCCCGTTTGTAACAGGAACACGAATAATTGACCAGATTTTTAGAGGATTAATATTAGTATTTTTCCTCATAACATGTTTGCGTCTTACTATACTTTGAAAGGAAATCTGTCAATTCTTTCGTTAAAGACAAATTATTTTGGTTGAATAATTTGACCAGATTTTTTAATAAATTAGCAATATTTTATATTAGTAAATTTTATCCATGCGTTAGTAAAAAATGGGCAGTTAGTTAAAATGTAATTAAAAAATAAAAATAAAGGATTTTGATATTCATCTTGCCAAGATTTTTTTAAAATTATTGATTGCCTACTCCAAACTGTACAAAGAAATCATTAGCACTTCTTGAAGTAAATCAATGTGATTGATCATTTCTCCGAAAACCCCCACGAGCAGTGATCACTGATAAGTAAATCTCTAGAAGTGATAATACATCAACATGAAACAATATACAAGACCTGTGGATCACTACACGGAGAATACTTTTATCATACCAGATCCGCTCACAACACACTCCTATCGGTTTTATCTTTACAGTGCTTATTAGTATGTATGTCTGGATTAGCATTATTACGCAAAATGGAAAAGAAAACCTTTAAGAAAAACAAATATATCTGCCAAAAATGAATTGCATGTTTTATGCCGATGATGTAGATCTTATATCTCCCTCCATAGACACTTTGCAGTTTCTCCTGCTGAATCATCACTCTGCGTACATACAACGAACGGTATTTGTAGATTCGAATAGTGATATAAGTATGTAAAAATTCACACACTAATAAAATTTCACCCAACTAGGGAATGAATACAGAAGTAAATTCTAATTTCTTTTTAAATCGTTAAATACTTTTCTCCGTTTACCTCTAGTAACCGCTTTCTGGAAAGAACTAAATCTATATGGCGGTAGAGCCTTAATTTCGAAACATTAACCGTTTTCTTAGGCTCTAAGAGGGGCAGTATTCAAATTTTCAGATTAGTTTGCTGATAGAAAAAAGCTCCTTAGCCCAGTATGTTCAATAAGTGTCGATATCATTTCCAGTTCGATAGCACAGTACAATAATAATATTCTTTTGATATGTAATGCTACGTATACATACGCGAGCCCAACTGAAAAACTAAACTTATGGGAAAGAAACCAAGAAAATCAAATGGCGCGAAACGCGCCGCTTGCAGTTACTTCGTTCCTTTCCCGTAATTCGTGGCTCAGTTCGCTTTTTGGTCCGCAAATGTATACGTACCATAACAGTCACGTAAGTGGCCGATATCACTGTCGGGAACTTTATTTAATCGAAATGCAGTTGTTATGCTTAAAGTACGAGTAATTCTCTTTTCTAGAACATAGGTTAAGTATCGGTTTGTTATTACATCTACGAGTTAGTCAATAGAAAACACTGACTAAAAATACCTCCCACGTGTATTTGAATAGTTACCATTGGAGGGGACCCACCCTTTGCCGACGGCTGTGTGAGGAAACTGATTGTTTAACCTCCTTAGCCGCACACGTCAGGACTCTAATTTTTTTGTAAAAAGAAGCTAAATTTATTTTAAAACGATTCTAAACCCTCCAATGTCCCTGCATGCATGATTGTTAGTAACATAAAAATATATAAGCCGCGTATCGAGGGCAGTTTACCCCACTATCACGGGGCAGTCCCGGCAAGAATGAGCGTGGCAAGCGGCCTGGCCACAACGATCCCAAGCACCCGCGTCCCTTAGCCAGTTTTCCGAGAGTACCCTCGAAGAAATGTAAATGGGGGGAGGGGGGGGGGGAGATACTCCCAAAGACCCTAGGGAATGAAGTGAGCCTCAGGACACCGGAGGCAGGACGGAAGGGGACCGGGCTCGCGCAAACATTCCCCAGGCCCGCTCATGATGCCGGGGGAGGCACCCGTGGTTCGTGGGATAGCCGCACCGGATTAATGTCACCTTACTGGATGCAGGAACAGGGTATATCCGCCCCCATGGTAGGGAAATGAACAACACAGTACGATAGAGTTCAGTTCGACAACCTATTCATAAACCAATTTGTTAGTAACAAATAAGAAGGCAAATAACAAACGTAGAAAATAAGTTGTGATCTATTGAATAGTTACCAGTATCGGCACTGACTCGATACCTTTTATTCCGGTCAATTTAGCACACACTCTGTCTTTCTTACACTTTTCTGACATCGTATGTCGCCATCTTATTTGAATATCGTAATGATGATCACAATTTTGTGCTGGAAATTTAAGGCCCGATTGGCCAGACTTTTCGATCACGAAACACGCCCATTTCTTGTATTCTTCTTTGTTCTATAGTAGCAGTATTATAATAATCTACACATGTTATTTAATATAAACACACTAAACCTACAACCAAAAACCACGGAATACTTAAGTCTATTTACTCACTACGGACTTAAATCGACAATTAACTCACCAACAATAATTACGTCACACACTGAATCCTGCATAGATCATATATTTGCTAAAACAAAAAAAAAACATCTTCATCCATTATTCGCTCAACAGTCACAGATCATTTCACAACTACACTAAGCATACATCACAACAAGAAACAAAAAGAAGAAAAAAACAACACCGTGCAAGACAAAACAAATTTTAAGTCCTTAATAGCGGACATACAAAATGAATCTTGGTCAAATGTTATAAATGAACTAGACCCAAACAATGCCCTGAACACATTTATGAATACGCTTGAAACCTATATAACTACACATACCACAAAAAATCCCCCCAAAATCTACACACACAATGAGATTAAGATAACCCCATGGATCACGAAAGGATAAGTCAACAGTATTCATAAAAGAGACACGATGCACATGCAAGTGCGCAAATACCCAAATGATAACAAACTAAAAAATGACTACCTATTATATAGAAACCTATGTAATACTTTAATTAAACAAGCCAAATACAAATATTACAAAAAAGAAATAAAATCCGCCAAAAATGATCCCAAGAAAATCTGGAAAATCGTAAAAGATATTACTTATTCCAATCCGAAAAAAGACTCAAACATCAAAGAACTGTCAATAAATGGAAAAAAAACCTTAGCAAAGAATGAACCTAGTAAAATAGCAAATTTCATTAACTCACAATTTGCAAAACTTGGCGCTACCCTGGCTGAAAAAATTCTTCTATAAAACGGCACGTCAGAAGATCAGCTAAAAAATATATACTTTGCACTTTGTCAAAGTATTCTAATGTATGGTATTTCAGTATGGGGAGTAGCAGCAGACACTCATCTCAAATCCCTTAAAATTAACCATAAATCAATAATTCGAATTATGTTCAGAAAGCCTTATCAACATCCGACAGAACAGCTAATGATTGAAAATAACTTATTAGACATAGATAAACTATTCATAAAAAAGATCATCTACAAAAACTGCATAAAAAAATTACCACATCACATAACTCACTCGCAAAACACGAGAGCAATTACACACAAACAATTACAAGTACCGTATATCAAATCAAATTTCGCTAAAAGACATGAATCTTACCTGGCTCCTCACATATTCAACATGTTCCTAACCCAAACTAAAACTTACGTCTTACCAAATAATTTGAATTGGGTGTTCAAAAGATTTGTAAACTGGTTGATGATAAAACAAAGAACAGATATTAGAAATATTCTAAAAATCTAATGCATTTTACAAACCATACGGCACACAAATTCTAACAAAATTACAAAATTTTACAATTTATTATAATACGAAATACTCATTTCATATTTTTATACATAATTCTTCAACACATATAGTACTACACTTATTTTTCTTTTTTTATATTACTCATTTCTTTACTTCTATTTTTTCTTATTATTTTTAAATATTTTTTACTAAACATTTAGTTTATATATAAATTGTTAATTACCAGCCTCAGAACAGACTATGTCTAGTGAGGAGGGTAATGAAAAAAAAAACATCTGTACAGAACCAACCTTAAATAAACGCCCGGGTTGCCGGCACTGAAACTGAAACTGAATATTATGTTTTAAAATACGCATTGACATCAAACGAGAGATCATTTTATTTTTATTTTTTTCACTTAAATTACTGTTACGTAATGTTTCTGGAGTTTGCAGTATGTATGCATACTTTTTTTATTATACAATAAACTACAAAGTCAGTCAAGGAGAAACTATTACACACAAAAATAAAGTTATCACCTATCGTTTTGAAAATAAATCTTATCCAAATCTTAGTAGCTTTCTTCCACATCTGTTTTTAACCTCACGATAAGTACACATGCCTTATTAAGGAAGTTTTATCGATTATCCCTGATAATAGATATATCATGACGATAAAAGGAAGAATACAAATTTGATGACTAATAATTTATTCATACAATTTCCTAATAAGGTTTCCCTACAAAATCAAAATAATTCATTTTATTCGAATACTCCGTTATTTAACGAGACATTGTGATAATTATGTAACATACTTTTTCTTTAATTAAGTGACTAATTAGATATGAAAATTGCCCTAAGGTATCTTCGTTTTCTGTTAAATTATTCGTGAAGGCTGTAATCTTATGGTGACGTTGTTCCCAATATAATATGATGCCGTATTCCTCACATTTCTAAGGGAAATTACCCAATCAATATTAATAAGTTGACTGATAATGAACGAACCGAATTATCGCAAGCGAATAAGAGATGGCGCGACTTCCGTTCACAGCTGTAGCACGGAATGGCAGGTGTTTATAAGCCCAGATTTGCAGGGGTTAAATTCTATTACTATAACTTGCTAAAAAACCCAATAGAAACTTTTAATGTATCTCTCTGTATTTCTAAGATTAATCTTTTCTTATCAGCTTTATTATAAATTATATTACTTATTATTATTGTAGTGATGTTGGTATTTGTAAATACTGATAAATTATAAGGAATTTCTTCTAGAGTATTGAGTATTCTCTTGAAGGATTTTTGACAAAAACGGCGCTATATACATATTCCAAATATAATAGGTTAGAAAGCACTGATAAAATATCGTATAGGCAAATAAAATACAAGTTGTTTACCTTGAAATTATCAGGAAGATTCGTATCGTAATGCAAACATATTAGGATTTTCATGAAGAAGTCTTTCGACATCATGTTAATATATTCTTAATTTAATAAAATTTATCAGAAAATCCTGATAATTCACGTCTTGACATTTATTAGGCTACCACTTCCTGTCCAATCATTCGTAAAGCTAGAAATCCTGTTTTTAACCGGAATTACCAATACTTTAAAGAGAATTCCTAATAAATTAGCAACACATTTATTTCCGTGCATAAATTGGTTAAAATTGACATCATGAAAAATTAGTAACAAGAATAAAATATGCCTTTAAACATTTTTTCTTTCATCCCCTATCAAAGAAATTTCAACAGTTTGTAAATGGCTCATTCTACCTTCTATCAGTCATGTTTTCAAAATAAATTTACTGAGAATTTTATTTTAGGAATTAAAAAAAAAAGATGAATGCGATGAAAATAATAAGCCAGTTTTCAATATGGCTGTAAGGCTTTCTTCTGCAGGACTATGCTTGATTATGATGTAAATACAGCAGGGGTTGTCGAGTCAAACTTTATCGCGGGACGCATTGAACAGCCCGTTATCTCAGTTGCTAGTTCAAAAAAGCATTTTTTCTACAAGAAATAATTTTTTTTTGTAGCTTTTGAACAATGTTAGACTTCATCACTTTTATTATTATTGCTGTATATATAATTTGTCAAAAGCAGAAATTAAGTGCGTAAAATGACGCACACGTCATATTCAGTGCTGTCTTTATGAAAGTGTACATCTGTGCACAAAGCGCATTTAAGGAAAGACTCATCGTAGTCGACTCATTTGTGTTGAAAAGGGTCGTGCCTCTCGGTACAAATCACAAATGTAGTAAATCAATGCCATCTCTCGGTAGTTAGTTAATTAGTTCATCTTGACTAGTGAAATAATTATCTCTGAACCAGTAAATATTATTAATAATGTAATACAAAGTTTAATGATGGTTTACAGTACAAAGGGAATTTTTTTTTTAATTAATGCAAAAATTAACGTGCTTTAAAATTTTGAAGTAATTTTTTTAAAAACATTCTTAATAACGTATACTTTGGAAAATATCATATGTTTTCTTTGGCCTTGGGTCCTGGTTGGACAGCCCTGCTGAAGAGGAGCACTGATGTTCACAAAAGGAATAATTAATTACGTTTACATTGGAACACATCATATGTTTTTTCGGCCGTGGGTTCTGGTTGGACAGCCCTGTTGCAGAGGAGCGCTGATGTCCACAAAGGGAATAATTAATCAAATAATGAAAGGGACATTGGAACTATTTCTGAAAAAGCTGAATTACTGAATCCATGGAATGCCATAATAATTCACTTCATTTGCATTGCATTTACACTAGTTACTTCAATGTCTGCGAACTTAAGTTGATTGAATTCAATTGATTTTCTTCTTGCGTCTATTATTATCATAAGAACGGAGATGAATTTCGAAAAATTAAAACAAAAAAACAC
The DNA here is from genome assembly GCF_061612785.1 of Hesperophylax consimilis. NCBI lineage: Eukaryota > Metazoa > Arthropoda > Insecta > Trichoptera > Limnephilidae > Hesperophylax > Hesperophylax consimilis. The sequence goes on along the minus strand of NC_142844.1, from coordinate 35,198,331 downwards.
TTACCCTAAATCGTTTAATAAATTTTATTATACTCATATGTAATGCATAAATTTTGTTATTTTTTAATGATAAACTAATGTTTATAAGACAAGGTTTTTTATGCATAGCACAAAGGAAGTGGTTCAGAAGTGCTCTTACTTCATCAAGATAATATAAAGGTTTTAATAGTCTTCTGATGAAGGAAGGGCACTTGGAAGGCACACGGGCAGGATGAACCGTCCAAATAGGCGCATAAACACTGCATATCCTACCTTACTCGCATAAAATTTGAAATCATTTTTAAAATTGTTGTAAGAAATCAATATACAATTTGAAAAATACTCACCCACCGCACTACTATAAGGTATCAAAGGCAGGAACAATAAGAATGCAAAATTACGCACAATCTTTTTCAAATATTATCTTCATTCGACATAAACATGTACATGTGTACACGTTGCTCATTTAAGAGACGATTTGTTTGTGTTAGTGTCGAAAAAGGCCGTGCCTTTCTGTACAAACTAAGAATACAGCAATCAGTGACATCTGTTGGCACTTTTATTAAGTAGTACAGCTTTGGATGGTAATTAAATAATTTTCATATTTTTTGCAATAATTGTGCGGTCGAAAAAATGGAAATTTTGTTCAAAGCATGTAAAAGTATTGGATAAAATGTTGGATTAGGGCATTCCGACACACTGGTCCAATTAATTCATTTTGTTTATAGGCAGTGTTTTTCCTACTGCCTACCCTGATTAAAAACTCGTGCACACCACTGCATACGAATGGAAAGTTTTTTTTTTCTTCATTATAATGGTATTCAAAATTTGTGTACATAATTGTACTCCTAGTAATTGTTAAATATACTGTTTTATTGAATACAAGGTATTACTATAGTGAAGAAATCTATAATTAGTTTCTCAGTTAAGTAAATTACACTTGTACAAACCAACCTTAGTGTTAATTGGTGGTTTCACTTAATTAAAATAAATTACTTTACTTGTTGAAAGAATGGAAACATAGATTTACAAAAAAAAAATTAGAAGTCAAAAATGAATGATAAATTCAACTTATTTTAATGATGTTAGCCATCTTTTAAAATAGTTCCTTTCCTTTATAAACGACTAATTCGGAATGCTTGCGTTAAAATAAAGTCGTTTAACACAAATGTAAGTGTTTATATTGTACCTACTAGTATTTTTTCACAATATTCTTTTCAGACAAATCACGATACGTAAATATAAACCAGAAAGAAAACACAATTTTTATAAAAGCAATAATAAGTCGCCTGAAATATCCATTAAAATTGAAAATTTCTCCTGAGTAAAAATAAATACCGTCGACGGGATTTGAACCCGCACCATCTGATATCCGGTCAGTTGCTCTGGACCACTGGGCTACGTCGGCTTATTTCAAACCCGCCAAATAATTCAATATGTACTAGTACTTCAATAAAAAATTACGGCTTATTATATTTATTCACATGTAAACAACCAACTTTTTTTATTTTTGCAGGAAAGGCTTTGCTAGTGCTAAATTTCCCACTAGATGGCGTTAGTTCAATTCCCGTCGGCGGCATTTATTTTTACTCGGCAGATATTTTCAATTTGAAATATTTCAGGATATTTCATGCGACTAATTATTGCTTATAATAATTTGTCATATATTTTGCTTTCAAATGTCTGTGTTGAAATGTGAGTTGTAAATAAGTCTACTATGTTTGGATTGTACTTAAAACGGTGCGCGTAAGATTTATTTTAAGATATTTCATTGTATTAATCACGAATTAATTATCTATGAAGAAAGAATATATTACACAATACAGTAATAATAATATTTACCGTTGTGAAGGGAAGGAAAACTCGTTAATATAAAGCGCGGTTCAATGCAAACAACGGTTAATGTTAAGAGGAAATTAAAAATAAAAATTATAAAACGAGGGTAAATATATGGAAACATGAATAACAATTTTCATAATTACTAAGGGTGGGTTGTTTCACAGAATTTTAACATTTCATCAAATTTCCAAGATCTGTGAAGATTCTGTTCTTATATCATTATTGGTCAGTTGTTTACACAAAACTATAATAATAACTCGAATTTAATCTTCACAGAACTTGAAAATCAACTTTGAATTTTGATGAATAGTTGGAATTCAGTGAAACAACCCGCCCTTAGTAATAATTAAAATTAAAATTCATGTCTCCATATATTTATCCTAAGTTTATAATTTTTATTTTAAATCCACCCCAGTGATTATATTCGCTGCGTTAAGTATATTCATGTCATTGAATTGCAACACCAGCCCATTGTGCGATTCACTTAAAAACACCAAATTCCAGATCCCCATTTAATCTTTTATTTGGATATTTTATAAATCATGCTCAATTATAACATTTTAATGAACATGTTCACTTAACATTGAAACTAGTTCTAAAATGAATAAAAAATAAAAATTCAGTTTATTTTAAAACCTTTATTAATAATTTCCAAGTTTTTACGATTATGCCTTTGGTGCTCTTATAGGTCACTAAACACAATTTTTTATTAAAAACAGGTTCAAATAATAAAGGAATTTGCGCAAATATACTAAAACTACTAAGCCATGTAATCGTGTCTAGACGATAGAAGTGGTTAGAACTTTTTCTATATGCCTTGGAAATTTGATATTAATTTCATCTTCCAGATCAGAATACTAATTCCTGGGACTATGAATAGTGTCTTGGAATTGAAATTTGATATTACTATACTGCTCCAGTAAACAATTGTTGGTAAATTTAATGAGAACACGAATAAATAATTTCGAATATTAATATCATATTTCAAAGTCAAATGATGTCGAGGTTATCGTTCGTAATATCTTCAGTCTTCGGTGGAAAAATGCACTACAAATTTACTTGAAACATTAAAGCAATGTCCTACAAAAACGGGGTTAGATCGCAGTTCAGCAACATTTAACTACAGTCATTAAATGAACAATAAGTCTGCAAAGGGAATCCGTTTCACAGTTTTCATAACAGTTAATTCAACTGAGAAAATTAACCAGTTTCATGAAGTAGTAAAATCAATTTTTCGACAGATTTGTGTAACTGGCAAACAGCGAAAGTTTTCAGTTTTCTAAATTAACTGCAAGTTTGTTGGTAATCCGGTTAAAAAGCTGTATAGTGCAGCTATAACTTTGTAGTTATTCATTACAAATAAATGAAACAATGCTTCTTTGTTTGAACTATTTTTATATGTATATATATATTTTTTAAATATTTTTTTTTATATATTTTTTTTATGTACGGGATTTTAAAACAGTAACATTGTTTAATTTTATTTATTTTTACTTCGGTTTGCTATTGTGTTCAGATTTTCTGATTTTTTCTTTTATATTATAAACTGCATTGTTATTTTTTTCTTTGTATATCAATAACTTTATGTTGATTTTAATAAATAACTCACAAAAATAAGAAGTTCAAAGTTCAGCTACGAAAATAATGGTGACCGGATAAATCATCACAATGATAATTATTTATTTATTTATTTATTTTTTTATTTATAGAATACATGATAATACAATAACTTATTTCACATCCTGATGAAGCTCGAATGTAGCGAAACCGGTAGATGTACTAATAAAAAAGTCGTGGTTAATAAACAAAGTGTTTTATTTGATTTAATATATAATGTCTAACCACAAAGTGATTGCTTCCTACGAAAAAACAATGATAATTCATTACATCTTTAAAAAGTTATATAAAGTCATGGAAAGTGATGATACACAAACTTTATTAACTGGGTTAAGTAGTTTAGGTTAGGTTAGGTTAGATTGAAAAAAAAAAATCATCGTTTCTGATGACTTTATATCACTTTTTAAAAGTGTGTTGAGTTATCATGGAACCGAAAATAATATAAAGATATTTCTTTGACTTGTACCTGCAACTCCTGCAAGCATGCTGTATTACAACCATAAAGCCTCCTTTACATAATAGTTTACTTCTACGAGCGATTAATATAAATAACATATTGAATGATTTGCTTTTTTAACAGGTTATGCAGAGTGCGTCCGGTGCATGCAACTTCTCGGTCTCATCGACATCAATCCCCACCCCATGCTGCATCCCGATGGACCGGAAATAACTTGGGTAAATATAATTTCGTTTCACTGCTGTCTGTGCAACTAGTCATCCTGGCCGTATATCCGGAATGAACACGAATGTATGGGTTATATTGGTCCACTATGGTACATCGCGCCACTTTTCCGGGGTTTTTCTTTCAATTCATGCGAAAATCAAAGTTACACTCGTACTACATTGCTTTTCACAAATAAGAATCATATTTGAAAGATTGAAAAAAAGGAGTTATAAATATATCGGTAGCTGTAAAAACTTACAGGTAGGGCATATTAAATATTTGTTTATTTATAAGATAAGGTATGCGTTTAATTACTGGGATTTCAAAAATAAGTTTATAACACATTTCTTCCACGAAAATGTTCGTGGATGAAATGTGTTTTGGTACAGTAGTAAAATCCATCCATTATCACTATTATATCATCCCCTGTTAAGGATAGGAAGTGATTGCACCCGACTAGTAAATTAAACCCCTGATGGTTCTTATGGCAGACTTGAGTCCTCATAAAATACATTATGTACCCCTTTCTATGAATATTTTCGAAATAAAATGCAATCGTTGAACAATGATTATCTTACAATATATAAATGAGGGTACCTTTTAGCTCCAATGACCCAGTAAAGTACCTCAGGCAAGCAGGTCGCAGAAACTTATGTCTTGATGTTTTATTAGTTACCGGCTTGTAGTTTCTGCCCGGCGTCATTCGAAATTTAGCACTCCTTTTAAAAATCATTTTCCTGATTGAATACTTGATAAATACTACGTAAGCGAGATAAAATACAGGTTTTGGATCGTTTCACTATGACAATTTAATTAATATTCCAAAACGATACAAAAATGATACTGTAGGCTGAATACAATACTAATTGTTACTTGACCTGCTGTTCCACAATTTACATAAACAGATTCCTAATTTATGGTCAAAATATATATTAAGCGCTTCTTTGTGAGAATTTATTCAAATTAATCCTTCTTTCCATCATTACAAAACACAACTCACTTGAAAAACACCGAAGTAATTCAGAAATAGCATAATGTTTACGTCCGACGTCCAACGAGGAAACACGCAATATATGGCACCGAGTAAACGATAAGGTCAGAGACTGTCTGACTATTCGGGATAATTTGTAAAGTTCTCTCGAGGGATCGCAATGATGACCGTTATTTGGGACCTTTGCAACTTACGCGGCGACACTCGGGGGGAGGAAAATTAGTGAAATTATAATCCTCGGACGTCAACTGACATTTCGGATGGGGTTATTAAGCTTGGTTCTAAAATGCCCCAGATTCAACATCCGTACTTTCAAGGAGATACCGAATTATTACTTTCTGCTTCTTTTGTCATTGTTGTTTTTAATAATTTTGCTATGAGTGTGAACCCCAAATCTTACAGAATAAAATGAAGTAAAATTAGTGAAATTATAATCCTCGGACGTCAACTTTTTTTTTTTATTTTTTTATATTTACTCCACACAGGAGGCCCTGAAGAAAATAATTTCCCTCAGGGCCTATGTCATCTTTGGGGATGCTGTGTGGAGGGTCTTTTTGTGGAGAGGAAGGAGTGAACATGGGTCTTGAAGAGTCCCATGTTGTAGGAGGGAGGAAACACAGAGGCCGGCAGTTCGTTCCACAGCCGAGCTGTTGAACTTAAAAACGAATCGTAGAAGCGACCCGTTCTCATGTGACAAGTGTCAACTGTGTACAAATGTTGGGCGCGCGTTTGGCGTGTATCCCGACTACGCACCGGTGCCGAAGGGATCAATGACGCTAGTTCTTCAGAGCATCTTCCATTGTAATACCGATAGAACAAGGACAGCATACCTACCTGCCGCCTGTGCTCTAAAGATTGCAGTCCGTTTGTTAAGATTGGGGAATCTATCAAACGGACCGCCCGTTTCTGCACAGAGTCAAGGGTTTTTTTCAGGTATTTTGGGGCTCCAGACCAGAGATGGCTGCCAAATTCGACAGTAGGGCGCACTTGCGATTTGTACAGGGTGAGCAGTTGTGTACTATTAAAGTATCTGCGGGCCCTGTACAGTACGCCCAGCTTCTGAGAGGCCAACTTTACTCTAGCTTCGATGGAGCCCCCGTACCTGAGCTGGTCACTAAACTAAACTGACATTTCAGATGAGGTTATTAAGCTTGGTTCTAAAATGCCCCAGATTCAACATCCGTACTTTCAAGGAGATACCGAATTATTACTTTCTGCTTCTTTTTTCATTGTTGTTTTTAATAATTTTGCAATGAGTGTGAACCCCAAATCTTACAGAATAAAATGAAGTACTTTGTTGTGAAAAAGCAATGAAAGGGTAAATGGTAAGCGGGTAATTGATTGACTCATTCGACTACAAGTTAAGAATCCCATCCACAAGGTTGATTCCACCTCAGTTAATGGTGGCTAAATTAAAAACATTTCTATCGAATACAATAAAAAATCCGGATTCGTGGCTTTCAGCATCGATGTGTCCTCAGAGAACTGATATAGTAAACACTATTTAAAAGTGTTTCGCGTTTTGAATCTGGCCGCGTTTAAACAATGCAAAGGCTTTAAGTCATCGTTTGTGTATTAAGTTCGCATAGCGGTTTGACTGCAGTAGGTGCTGTTTTATTATCCCAGCTCTTTGAGAGAAAAAACACTACAAACAAGATGGTGAGATCAGGCATTAAACACATATTTCATGGTTGTGTTTGTAGGAAGTATACCGCTGGTTTCGCCACAATTCCTCAGGGAGATATTTTGACTGAGTAGCCTTTCAAATTCACTCCTGGACTGGATGTGGGCGGAGATCAGGTGGTTTTGTATTGATTTTTTTTATTTTTTATTAACATTTTTCTCTGTAACTAAGATACCTATAAGAAACAGAAACAATATCTTTATTTTTGCTTTATCTTGTTACGTTTTACGCAAAGTTTAACAAAGTAATAATTGGTTTGTACGTGAAAACTACAAAGCATCTAATTATTCAACGTAAATAACAAAGAAACAATGCGGCTAAATTGCTCAGTGTAAATTAAATTAAGGTCGAGTGTTTAATTTTTAATTGAATCACCGGTCAATGCGATTCAAACTCGTTAGAAACGAAACAAAAAGTGTGGAAATAGCGAATGCGGAATTTCCCGGAAGGGTAGAACAGGAAAATGCTCGGCTGAAACATTTTTGTAGATTCTTTTATCTTAATTGACTTTACGTCCAGAAATGCTAGTTCTAGTTACGTTTAGTTTATTTTTCTCTAGAATTTAAGAGTGAAATACTTATTTTGCGAATGAGTCTAAGCAACTGACTATTTTTAAAATCACTTTTTTTATATTTTGTTTTATTTGGAGATTATTTGGTAGAAAATTTATGTAAAGAGCCATGATTTTTTTGTATCCCAACTGCTCCCAACCGTCTGGAGCCTGTGAGACTATGGCATCCCCAATTGGGGTATGTTGTGAGGCTGAAAGTATTGGGAGAGAGAAGAAGATGGGGAAGAGGAAGATCGATGAGTTTTTGGCGATTCATATCTGGTCACCAAACACGGCTAAAGCCATTTCAATCCTTAAAGGTGGTCTTACACCAGGGCGATACTGAGATTATTTTTCACTCTAGAATTACAGCAAGGATTTCAATACTTATACATATACTAATTTTAATTTAATAAATTGTGAAGTAACACAAATTAAGCAAATAAAATTTATCAGCGCACGCTGGTATTTGAACCCCCCACCACGGAGGACGCCATTTATCGAATAACTAAGTATTTTAAAAGTGTACAAGATATTTATGAATAGAAGAAAACTACAATATATTGAATACCGAATGAAAAGCTGATGGAAAGAATTGATCAACGCAAAGATTTATGAAATACATGAATTGGATGACGCTGTTCTTCATGGCATTGGAACGTGGCTGGCACGAGTGCAGTTACAGATATTTAGTTATCATAGACTGCACAATTCATGGAGAAAATTACCCTGACGATGTCCAATTTTCAGCAGAATAAGTACCAGATAAAGAACATTTGACGTAAATTCACTATTTTTTTATTTATTTCTTTATTCATAAAAATATATTTGGATACAGGTTTTTTACATGCTTTTCGACTACCACACTAGACACATGTCCGTATTATATACTATAGTATGGAATGTATACAGAGCATCTCCTATCCTCATTCTAAATTCCTATTCCTCCCCTCCTCACCTAAAATATATATATTTTTTTTTATGCAATAAAACTCCATCTCCAATCAATATTAATATAGGAGACTTTTTTGGCTTGACTGTTTTTAACATGTATATATTTATATTTATATTTTATGTATAAGCTGTTTGTCTCTTACCTTTACCAATAAATAAATTAATAAATTATGGTAGTCGAAATTTGTGTATAATTATATAAATGTAATACATGATTCATTCAGTTGTAAAATAGATATAGGTTAAATAGGTTTAACTGAAAATAAGAAAGCGATGAAAATAAAGATAAATTAAATAATTATTTTAAAATGAAATTTTAAACAGAATTGAAATGAAAAAAAAGAATAAGAAAGCAAATGAACTTATTTAATGATGTCAGGTATTCTTTAAAATAGTTCTTTCCCTTCATAAATAACCAATACAGAATATATAATATTATGTACATGATGATCACATACAGGAAAGGAATTGGAGTAGGTGAATCTTGTAAACATAAAGATAAAAATAAAAATAATCGCATCAGCGTAATATAAGTTTTTTGTTGAAAGTTAATTTAGAGATAAAATTTTTACTCGAAAAATAAGAACACTATGCATCATTACAATAAAACTAAACTATATTAGGTATTCAAAATAATTCGTTTCTGTTTTCCACTGACAGAGTTTAGCGATGTATCACTTTGATACAATTTTTGGGTGGACAATATTTAAAAAAATTATGAATATTTATTAGCTTGTTTTCTGAAAAAGACCTGCAAATCCCAAATTATAAAATTTGAATGATATAAGGTTCCTAGGAACAAGTTAGCGTTCGTTTAACATAAATTAGTGCTTCCTCAGTTGACACAGTTCTACTGTTCGAAGGAAATTGCTGGAATGAAACTCACTGCACAGCGGAAACTTGGCATAAAACTAGTCAAGCGATGACTTTATGAAAACATTACTTTTAAGCACCACTAGAATGAGGTAATTTATTCAGTACCACTAAGGCTGGGCAGCCGAGAACGCCACAAATAATAATAAAAATAAACAAACACAACTATACATGTTGACGCAACTATATGAATCTCCCTTTAACATATGTTACTACATTCCTCCACCTAATTACCTGTCTCTGATAATAGTACTTATATTACATACTGGAGTACCTCAGTAAGGTTGCAACAAGTTACTATGCATTACAAGTCTGTTAAGAAAACCCGCGCAGTGTACACGTTAAGGCGATGCCATACGCAGTAATTCATGTGTTTTTGGTTTGAAAATTTGGTCGCCTAGAAATGTTTCAGATGCTTTAATTAAATACTGCAAGTACAATACATCTTAGCCTTTGAAACAATAGAGTATTTTTTAGATAAATCTTTTTATAAGCCCAGAAAAAAAAAATGTAAAGTCCTTTGAAAACTGCTTTAAAGTTCAAAATCTCATACTTACGAACCCATTTTCGGTTATGATTTTATTGTATAATGTGGCAAATTAAGTTATTTATAAAATGATCGAAAAAAACTTAAATATTTATACCTGAACATCCACAAAATAAAATAAAAGACACTTTTTGGCCATGTTTTTTTTTGCATTATTCAAAACAGGCGGATGGTGTTAAGCGGGAATTTAAACCTTATCGCCATCTACGTAAGGGTTATTATTGATAGCGGCTCAATTTAAAATATAACATGATGTAGTGCATCGCCTTAAGTGTTCCCTCATTGCGTTTAATTCGGGTATATATTACTTCTAACTGTTATACACAGCTTCTCGATACTTGTGTCAAATATTGATTACAGTCCGCAATAAAATCACAAACTGATTCACATCCAATATTTGCGACTCCAGTACACAATTGTATGTTTTACATACAATTGTGTACTGATTTTAATACTTGAAGTATTTTTGATGTTTTTCCGATGCATTATCGAGGAGACATCCGCAATAACCCTTGAAATGTGCAGAAAAGCAGCCCAAAACTTTAAAAATAGACCACATAAGTGTATTGCTTCTGAAGGCCGCCATCTTGATGAAGTGGTACTCGAAACTTAATGAAAAAAATTAATATTAAATAAATAAGTTTTTTTAATACCTCCGCAAAACCGGGTCATTACTTCTGCTTCACTCTGTATATAAAATACTCAATATTTTATTACCCAGCATGTATACTTAATTCCTTGGAATAGGCAATAGATATGTCGAGTTATGATTTAATCTCGGACTAGGACAAATAAAATAATGGCATTCTCAACTTAAAACTCGATTTGTTATACAAATGTAACGTAAATAATTAATTTAAAAAACAATACAAATTCACTTAAAAACTAAATTAATTTATATGTATTTTTAGTCTGGTAAGAGTATTTAACTAAATAGAAAAATAAATTAAATAAAACACCTGTCTCCCCTTCAAAGATAATATAACTAAACAACTGGCAATTTCTTCTGAAAGAATAGCTGCTTTTACCAAGTGTAAAAAAATGTACGCAAAGTAGAAGTAAAAGAAGTTAAATAATGCTTAAGTTTAACTTAATTTAAAATATATTCCCACAGACATACAATAAACGAACATAAAATATTTACTGCTTATTCATAATTACAAAAAATTATATTTTCTCCTTCAAATTTTTAATTCGTGGTGGAAATCTGAGAAAATACTTTGATTATAAACCGCACAACTTTCTAAAAAATAACATTTTTTAAGGAACACACTGTTTACATAACTATTTGTTGATTCGAATTTTGATGTAACCCTCCTCTGAAAACTGTTGTTGTAAAAAATTAGTTTTTGAAACCATTCACGAATAAATAAATGCATTATATTATATGTTAACCTTTCTATTTCAGCGCCAGTATATCTGCGAGCTACTCGGTCTTGCTGACAGCAACATCTTCTACGAGAACCTGAAGACGCGCGCGACCGAGAGAGGTGGTGCAGAGGGAGTGGCTGCCCTCGAGAGCCTCGGCCTGCTGGACGAGAAGCCCGTGCATAAGCTGGGCTCACCGCTTGACACCATCAGCCACTACCTGTCCAAGAGGCTGGCTTTAGGTAATACCATTAATATACCTTTCTACTACTACGAAAACCCGAATACTCTAAATGAAAGGGTCAGACGGAAGAAGACTGATGATTAGCTTCCCCAACTTACTAATAGCATCACATTCCGTATAAACCACATGAAAAATATGTTTTAAATTCATATTGTGTAAAAACGACAGCTTCAGATCAGAGCCGCAGCGTGACGTCGTCAATACATACACAGGAGTCAATACATTTGTCTGATTGTTTTAAAAATTAATACAAAATATAAGATGTTTTGTTTAGACTGAGTGACCTTATTATTTAAGAAGAACAAAAAAAGATTAAGAAGACTGAAATTTTCAAGAATGTGTAAGAAGAGTCCAGGATGTTAAGAAATTCCCAAGAATGTGTAAGACCAGAAGTGGCAAGAAAATGACAAGAAAATTTCAGAAACTCGAAGCAAGAAGAAACGATAAACAAAAACTAATGCTCAGTCAAATCCTTTATTCCTACCTACCCTAAATTCTATTATTGGCTAGTTAAGTTGCCAGATATACCAGTCGATTAAATTCCAACCTACCTCCAATCCTCGGAACACGTGTTCCAAGTCCTTACAAAACAGTACCCCCAGGAGTACCGGCCTCACCGGGATAGGAGTGCTCCTGGCCGGGGTGGTACAATCGAATCGTATCTTTCGTCTTATATCTAACGTCTTTCAATGTATTTTATTACCTTTTTACATGAAAGTATAACTGGTGAAAATAATTAGATTATAACCATAATTTGATGAATCTGTTTCCACTATTTATTTAATTTGATACAATACCATCGTAATATACGTCTAAAATTGCGTGTATAAAATCAAACTTAAAAAAACGTTTTCATTGTTTTGGTACTTAGGAAAAGACGAGCGTGACCTTGTGATTCTGCGACATGTCGTTGACATCATTTGGCCAGACAGCAGAAGGGAACAGAGGGGCATCAACTTGGTGGTGTATGGAGAGCTGGCTGCCAATGGGGGGCATTCTGCAATGGCCAAGACTGTAGGACTACCCACTGCTATTGCTACGAAGATGATCCTTGATGGTAAACTATATTATAACTGTAAACTGTATACAATGTGATCTGATGAAAATGACTATTGGATAGCTGACCAGCTTACGGTATTAGATTTAGAGATGACACAATAAAATAACCGTATCCTCAGAGAAATAATATACCCGTTCCTCTCCTGTCACTGAAATCCCTTGTAAATGGGACAGGAATGTAGACCTTCTCTAGTTAGACTTCGCGCGCTCTGGTGCTACGAGATAAACTCAGTTAACTTCAGGGCCTTACAAATAAACGTGTTTAAAATTCTACAACTTATATACAAACATAAATGCTGGATAAATGTTATTTATCAGTTGTATAAAATTTAAAACATGTTAGTGGGTAAGAATTTTGTTATTTTTGAAGTGGGATAAATGAATGTGAAAAGTTCACATGAATAACTTTGATTATTATTCATTACGACAAGAAAATATATATGCAAATGTCAAACAAATGACATTACCGGAAAGAAGAGGTTTTCATTTATTTTCAATATTTTTATTTATTTGATATAACACAGATACAGACAGTAATCAACATGACAGTAAAAAACATTGATTATAGAAATCGCCTGCATCCTAACTATTTCTCACAGATTAAAATGTCAGCCTTTAAAAATAATAATAATAAGCCATTACAAATATAATATTACAAAGCAAGTTATACTCATAATTGTTAATTAAAAAAATAGAAGAAAGTGCACAATATATTTTAACAAATGTTTACAAATAATTTTTAGAGAATAGAAAAAGTCAATTAATTCGAAAATGTTATTCAACAGAAAGTGAGTATGTCAAGGTTGTTGTTTCAATAGGAAAACAGCTTATAATTTTCTACTAAAGGTAATAAATGTATTAAAAAAATATGTCGGAATCTTCAGGTTTTGATATTGATTAAGCAATTCACACATTATTGTGATTGGATTCCTGACACATCCCTGACAGGTTAACGAGAAGATAGTGAGTGTGGCTGTACGCTATTGCCACCCGAATGACTCCTGATGTTTATAATTTTTTTTAAAACAGTACAGAGACTACTGAAAAAAACCAGCATTACTATCATAGAGTACAGAAAGCCGGTTGCCGAAATGCTATGGCCATTTATCTCTTTCAGACCGTACATAAACCGTATAGTACAGTGCGCAAAAATAATCTAGAAATGTATTCAAATGGTACATTTTTTTTGCATTCCTATGGCAACACCTATTCATGCTATTCACTTTTTTATTGAAATATACGAGTTTAATAGTGCGTTGTAAACAAACACCAATGTTCAGATGAAAATCAATATAACTCGATTGTTTTATTTTGTTTACAACGCACTGTTAAACTCGTATATTTTAATAAAAAAAATCCGAGTTTAACAGTGCGTTGTAAACCAATACCAATGTCCAGATGAAAATGAACCTAACTCGATTGTTTAGTTTGACTTTTGACCTAGCTCGAAGGAAATATTTTAACGTAGTAGTCATGTTTAGATTTTGAAAAAAGAAAGTAAAACGACAAGATAGCTGGAAAAAAATTATTAACAATGATATAATGACGCTATGTAGCATTTTTTTGTTAGAAAATCGACTGTTGGGAAGGTTGAAGATGTTTTCGGTGTTGAAAGTAAACCATGTAATATTTTATAGTTAAAATGATTTATTACAGCAAGGTTTATTTAAGTAATCGCGGCGCGGAAGGAGTACGTAATTTTTATTAGCGCATTAAAACGTAGCGCGTAGTAGACTGACTGAGTACCATCCCGCTATCGTTTATCTCTAAGGTGTTTATACGATTCAAGTCATACCTAAGAACGTTCCTGATCATTCTAGTTGCTATGGTTACAAACATTGCCACCCGTAACGCTGAGCAACGGTCGAAATTTCCAGTATGTTCCATGATGGCCTAGGTACCTTAGCGCTTGATACTGTCTACTAACTATTACTTGAAACCGTCCGACTCGAGTAGTGGCGTACCACTACAAGACCAAGAAAGAGATGCTTCTCACATTTTATTACAAAAAGGAACAAAAAAAGAGGAAGCTTTTCACGTTTTGTGAAAAAATAGACAAAGAAGGAGATGCTTCTCACGTATTGTTACAAAATTGACCATGAAAGAGATGATTTTCACATTTTTTACAAAATAGACAAAGAAAGAGATGTTTCTCAATTTTGTTACAAAATAGACCTAAAGAGCAATGCTTTTCACGTTTTGTTACAAACTAGATTAAGAAAAAATGTTTTTAATTTTTTTTTCTTTTAGAACCTAGTTTTTCCCTAACACTCTTTTCAAAAGTAGTGATGTTAGTATTTTAAAAAATATTGAATTGACCTTTTTGTCCTTCTCATATTATAATCTCAGATTTTACAACATCCTTAACAATTTTTCCCTAGTATAAAACGTTCCGTTTTATTTTAGTTTGCAAAAAACCCAGCATTTTCGAGTTCTATGAATTTTCGAGAGTTTCATCACACATTTTCTGCTCTATATGAACAGTTTTGTCTTAATTTTAATTTCACAATTTTATTCTAAAGATATGATAATTAAATCTATGCATATATAAACGGAGAAAACTTATAGATGCAAAATAATGCAAATTTATAAAGAATCTCTTAAAATTATTCGTTATTCAGTTAAAAATGGGTTTGGAGGCCCTTAACGAATCAATTAATAGGTTTCCTGATAAACCCTAAATAATTGTCTTGATGTCGGAACACATGGTCATAAGAATACTAATATTTTTGCATTTAGGCATTTTTCTGCATTATCAAGACAAACGCAGGTACATGAAAACGTATTACGATATTATTACGAATTTACTAAGTGCCATTTTTAACCGGAATACCAATAATTTGAAGAGATTCATAATAAATCAGCAATTCTCAGATTTCTCCGTTTAATTGTTCAATGTGTATTGAACTTTTAGATTTCAATAAAATTAGATAAACTTTGACGTCATTATTTACTTGTTTTGCAACAACTCTTGTTGCACAAATAAACCAAGAAACAAACACTCGTAAATACAAGTTATATGCCAGATTATTTTTATTTAGCTAGTTCGTATCAACTTATGAAACGGTAAGCTGTGGTGATAGAGCGTCTTTGATAGGAATTATGCTAATCCACTGATCATCTTTACTTGACCATTGTTCATTTTTAGTATTATTTATATGATATTTTATGTTACGTAAAAAAAAAGTGGTTGTCGAGTCAAAGTATGAATAATTCTTAAGTATTTTGTTTTCGACGAAGCCACGTAACGTCTAGATCTATTATCTTGCGAGTTTATAAAAAACAATATTATATCTAAATTACATTCTATCCACCTGTTGGCATATCTACGTTCAGATTTACATCATGATAAAAACAACACTATGTACCTACAACGTACCCAGGTCTATCTCAGAACAGAATATTTTAGTCAAGAGGACTTAAAAATATAGCATGTTTTAATGCAATTTCTCCATAAAATGTAACCTATTCAAAATAACACAATTTTGAAAAGTCCGTACATTTATAACCCGTGGTTCAAGCATTTAAATTTGATTTTCAAACGTAAATGGTTGCGAGTGTACAACACAGACATATCAACCCACTGCAATGTGACTAATATGTGTAAATTTATTTTAATTCCAGGAGAAATCCAACAAAGAGGCGTGGTGCTACCCTTCACGCCAGACATCTACAGACCCATCTTGTCGAGGCTGAGAGCGGAAGGAATCAAAGAAACAACCACATCCACTTGGAGCGAATAGAACTAACATCACCAATAATTAATAAAATATATAAACTCCCGCACCTAAAAATCACAGAATTGAAACACGATAAACTCAACCCAGGATAAAGATCTGGGAAGCTTTTCTGTCTTTTGAACATTTATATTTTTTAGGTTCACTTCAAGTAGTAGTTCTGTATGTGTCAGTCCAAAGGACTATTTAACTTTATTGATCCTATCAACTCCATGTACAGTCGGAAGACGCATTAAACGCATAGGATACATCAATATTCGTTCACGATTGAAATTTGCAGCTTGCTATGGTACTAGTTATTTTACTGAACAGATTAGCAAACGAATATCTTTGATAGCTTTTATGTTTCCTTCATCTTTCAACCCTCATCGTGAATCCTCTGACCCTCCGTACAGCATCTCCAAAACAGGAAAGAATTCATGCTTGAAGCCTCAAAATCTCATTTGTGGAAATATTATTTTAATTAAACCAGCATTTCAATATTCAAACCTCATCTAAAGTTGTGTTAAATTGTAAAAGAGAAGGTTTTAAACAGTAACATTTTGATAGTTTACACAACATTATTGGAAATAACAAATACTTAACTTGTTTTATTACTGATGCGTACAAGGCTATCAGAAGCCAAATCACAATGGTTTAATTTAAATTAAAAGTTTAAAATCAATGAGTGATTCATATTCTTTGAAAAATAAATATTGGGAAATAAACCAACTAATTCAACTACAATTCTTTCCTCATCCGTGTGTTGATGTTATTAAATAGAGAGATTATTTTTTTTGTGTTTCATTAAAATATACCAGCCGTATTAGTTTTAGCTAAAAAGCTAAGTTGATTTTTAAATAAGCTTATACAATGTAATTGTGCCTAACGTTGTATTTTTACTTGTAGTAATTGTTATTTTATATTTAAAAAAATCAATTATATGAATATGATGTTGTCAATTATTATTACTTACTAGCTGTACCCCGCCACGCCAGCGATCCCGAATAATTACTAGATATTCATTTGAGGATCGCTAATATGTATTAAAAAATATATATTTCTCTGAATATAACTAGCTACTCTGGGGAAACTGCTTATGGTACATTATGCACTATTTTATAAATATACTAGTTGTACCCGCCACGCGTTGTTTGCAGATAGATAAACAATAGCGCGTGTTTCTTTTACGTCCAACAGATTGCTATGTTTTTTTTTAAATAATCTTTAAACCTGTCACAGGTTACATCTATAAAATATGGGCATATTAAATTTACGCGCATTCGAATGCAATATTGTGTCGAATTTTCTGAGCAATCGGTAAAGAACTTTTGGGAATTTATGATTTTGAGCAAACGAACATTTTTATTCATTTAGATAGATTTTCTATTTTGCTCACCACACTCTCGATTTTTGATAATAACTTAATTTCAATCGTTTTAATATTTTTAATTAAATAGGGAACGTCTTAAAATGAACATTTGTGGTTATAGTGCACATTATTAGACTCATTGGAACCCAAAATTATTTTTAATATTTTCACAACCTCTGTTTCATACTTGTATCTGGGCAAAGATATCGTAAACATATTTCACTAAAACATTTCATACAATCAAATCGGTTTTAACAATTTTAGAAAAATCAATTGAATTAAAAGAATTACTACCAACTAACAAAACTTCTTTCTATATTTGTGAACACTTCACTATAAAGTGAGATGGGAGATTCTGGCATTTGATCAACGAACTGAAAAAATCTTTTCGAAATACGCCAGAGTTATGTTTATAAATGTGAATCATGTAAGAAAATGTTTGAATGAAGCAAAACAGGACAAAATGACGGTTCAGTATTATAGATCTTATCACTAGAAGCGTAGTTACAGATCGCGCAATTAGAGTTGACCCAAACAGGGCAAACTTTGAATAATTGTGTGTATTCGCGTATAAATAATAAACTTTTAGAAGACGAACAGCAAATTTAAAACATACTCTATGCAAGCATGCAATGTTGCGATACCCATAAAAGCAGAAGAAAATAGGAACTGTTGAAAAAAAAATTATATAACATGTACCTACTCTGCATTGGGTGACAACACCAGTTCAGGACAAGCAAAAAATTTTATCTTTAAAAAGTAAATTTAAAATGAGTGATTAACAAAGATTTATTTTTTTGATTAAAATGTGGTGCAATAATGTGTTCCATCAACTCGGCGATAAGAATTAAGATAACATATATATTAGATAAATTATTAACAATATTATCTATAATCGTCGTAAGATTGACACCACCCAAGGCCAAGCGTGATATAATATCATTTGTTACTATATATATAAGCAAATATCATAAGTGGTCAAGCAATAAGTTTCAAATCGAACGTCTCAAGTAACAAACGGATTGTAGAAATACTTAAATTTCTTTTGAAATTTGTTGTTAAAATAACCTTCCAAGATGAAAGGATTCTTGGCTATTGCCTTAGTGCTGTCTGTCCTCTCAGGGTACTCCTGTGATTTAGAAGATGAAGACTGGTGGAAGCATATGCAGCTGTACCAGATTTACCCCAGGTCCTTCAAAGACAGCGACGGTGATGGCATCGGGGATATTAATGGTAAGAAATTTTTATACGTTTTTCATAATGTAAAAGTGAATTGATATTCTTGCAAAACACGTGCAGGCGACAGAATTGTTATTATTTTTTTTATTTTTTACATCCACGGTAGTTAATTTACCAACATAATTTTTATGATCTGTTATGGATTAGACGAGCAAGATAAGAATAATTTTTATTTTATTTATTTATTGGTGGTTTACTTCTGGGTTATAAAATAGATTATTAAATATCTTTAAATGCAACTAAAGATTTTGTCGAGAGATTTTTGCTCTATTTCAAATGAATCGTGTTTTATTAAATATTTTCACAGCGGTCGCTTACGTCTGTTCATTCCAATCGTTTTAAATATTAGCGCGCTCTCTCTAACATTCGGATTTACATAAGTCCATTTCAAACAATCGTCATTCGCCGCGCAGACGGCATGCATGCCTATTGGACCTGTGCTAGTATTTTCAGCATCTAAAATTACGTGATTTATTTTAAATAATATTTAATATCAAATATTTTAATAACTTATTTTATGTGTATATAGCTTTTATCGGTTAAATAATATTGTTTTTAAAAAATGGTAAGTAAATAACAAACATAAATTAAATCTCATAAATAAAGTCACACATGCTGCGATTAGGAAGTTAGATTCTTGCTACTGAGCGCGGATAAGCCCATTTTGCATAGTCCCGTATATTTATTATTGAATCAATATTAATTAATTTATTTATTTAACACCCAGAGGGCTTTACTTGTAGGTGGTACAATTTTAATGACAGTTTTAAAATAATAATAAAAAAATTAAAAATTATATATGCAAGAAAAAAAATTTAAAATAACAAGAACATAAATTAAAAAATACAGCGATTTGACTGGTTTACAAAAATATAACTTCCATTTAGGAATAGTGTTGAAATAAGTCTTTTACGAAATCCAAAAAATTCGCAATGTTAATATTAAATATATCGACATCACCTAAGTATTGGTTTCCCATAGTGTGAAACCGTTGTATTGGGAAGTTCGCAATGTAATTGCGCTTATGTGTGTTGCAGTGGAATAGTGTATTTTGTCGTGTTGTTATTGTAGGCATTCGTAAGTATTCGTATTTATAATATTAATATATTTTAAACAATATATTATTTTCTTATATTATGTTGCCATACGTTTTTTATTCCAAATAAATACTACTTGTTTTTTTTAATTGTAAAACGAAAGTTTTACTTGCAAAATTTTGGTGTCCGATTCTCAGTACCATGAAAGGGAATAATAATAATAATATTGTTTTATATAGCGTAGATGTGACATTTAACTTTAAGTGCCATTTACTATAGCAAACTTAAAAACGGTAATTTTGTATTAGTGGTTTTGTATACTCAACCATTTTTTTGACGAAAATTTGTCAACATACGTTTGGTTGAGATAATTGAAGTGTTTTGCGTGTAAAATTTTATTTGACCAGGAATCTAATATTTCCTGGTTGGGATTTATAAAAATGTTGGCATTCTCATCGTATAAATTTAAAGGTGTAATATTTCTATCTGCCTTGCAAATTATTTTGTGCATTTCTGAGCTATGAGCTTTCCTATGGAAAAAAGTTCTTAGCATTTCTACCTGATTATGTTTTAAAGAAGTTATTTTGACTATACCTCTACCTCCTAAATTTCTAGGTAAATAGACTCGATCTATAGCTGAATTGGGATGATGGCAATTCAACTTTGTTGGCGTAGTTCTAATTAATCTTTCTAAGTTATCTAAATCTGTATTAGACCATTTAATTATGCCAAATGAGTACGTTAATAGAGGTATTGCCCAGGTATTTATTGCTTTTACTAAATTTTTAGCAGATAGATTGCAATTTAAAAGTTTCCTGATCCCAGTTAGAAATTTAATCCTAATATCATTTTTAATACTAGTATGGTCTAATCTATTTGATTGTGGGTATCCTAAATATTTATAAACCTCATCCCTTTTCATACTAGTAATTTGGAAATTTCTAAATATACTCTCGTCCCCATCTATAATTTTGCCCTTCTCTATATGGATCGTTCTACATTTATCCAAACCAAAAGTCATTTTGATATCATCTGAAAAGTTTTTAACTACCTCAATCATTTTCTCTAAATTTTGTTCAGAATTCGAAAATAATTTTATGTCATCCATAAATAATAAATGCGAAATTGTACTACTCTCCCTTGTATTACCCTAAACTTTTATTCCAAACTTGCTTTTAATTAACATTTTAATTAAGATAGA
This sequence comes from Hesperophylax consimilis, assembly GCF_061612785.1. Lineage (NCBI taxonomy): Eukaryota > Metazoa > Arthropoda > Insecta > Trichoptera > Limnephilidae > Hesperophylax > Hesperophylax consimilis. The sequence continues at coordinate 35,177,397 of NC_142844.1, read as the reverse complement.
GGATTCAATGCTAAGCAAAACCAAAGAGGACCCAATGAGTCTCCCTGAAAAATTCCTCTTTTAATTGAAATGCCCGGTATTACTATTTTCTTACCTTTTAAATTGATAAGTAAATTGGTATTCCAAAAGGACATAATATTTTCCAAAAAGCTAATAAAAATGTGGTTAGTTTTATATATATTTAATACTTTGATCAGCCACGAGTGCGAGACACTATCGAAAGCCTTTTGGTAGTCTATATAGCAAGTATGTAAATTATGTTTTCGAGTTTGAATCTGTTTTAGAATTACAGAATCATTAAATAATTATTCTTTACATCCCATATGTTTTCTGCGACAACCTTTTTGTTGTTCAGATAAAATATTTTTTTCATCTAAATGAGTATATATTAAATCTGTCAAGCAAGAGGTTAAAATTGTTGTAATGTAATGGATCAGTACTGAGAGGGATTATTAATATTTTCGCTTTTGGGCAACATATAAGTTATGCCCTTAGTTAGAAAATTTGGAAAATTTTGTGGTTGACTGACAAATTTTGAAAGATTTTTTGCCAAAAGAGGATGTAAAGTAGTCGGACGTTTGTACCAAAAATTATGTATCCAATCGCAATCCGTGTCTTGACAAATGATAAGTATTTTTAATAATTTTGGTTAACAATTCAACCGATATATTAGAAAAACCCATTTGTTCAATGCCTGAAAAATTGAGTTCTTCATTTTCTATCCAGGGACTTGACTCGTTATGTTTTATATCTTTACTCCAAATTTTAGTCCGAAAATCGCGCATATCTGATTCAGATGGCAACGGAATATTATTATTCGAAATAATATTTTGTTTATCGTTAAGTTTGGAATAAAATATATTTTTTATTTTTCTGGAATAATCTGTGAATATTTTTTTTACTATACGTATAATTATATCTTTTTAATCTCCTAGCTTTTACGCCTAATTTTTATTTTAATAAATCCAAGAAGTCATTGATTATATTTTCATTATTATGACTATCTATGTTATAACCAAATTTTCTCCCATTTCATCTACATGTCTCAAAATTTTCCTACTTCTATTCCCATTTTTATATTCTATTACTCTAGCTATGTTACTTCTTAAAATACTACATCATATGATCTATCATCAAAGGATGATAATTTGATTCCTAACTTATTACAAACAGTAACAGCACTAGCAAATACTATTGTATAAAGATCTAAAAAACTAATTTCGTCAAATATGATTTTTGGTAAAATTATGTTATGTAATAATTTTACTAATAATACTATTATTTGAGCATTAATTCCTTCACTAAACACAAGAGCCTTTTCTATTTAAAGCAAAGAAAAACTCTCATTATTTTTGCTGTATCATATTGTAACATATTATCTTTTGTATATTTATTAAAAAAATACATAAAACGTTGAATGAATATTTTTATTTTATTTAATATTTTAAATAAGAAAACAATCATTTTCGTGAAAACCTTTTTGAAATAATTTATTCAGTCTTCCGGAGTAAACATTTGAATTCCTGAAAAGTTGGCATTTTCAATTGAATTAAAACCTTACTTTAATACAATTACAAATAAAATCCAAAAACGAGAATTTATGCAAGTTCCGAGCAGCCCAGCTTAGGTAATATAAAGAAGTGAAGCTTAAAAAATAGGGAAGTGAATATATTTCCACCCCATCCCACCGCAAGTACCGGGAACAACTGGAGAAAAGCTTACAGAAAATGATTGTATTTTACGGCATTTTGCACCGAGTAAGTTTCTTCAACGAGCCGAGAACGCGGAAAGAGTTGTGGCGATAATAACGGAGAATAATAGTTACAGCTACCCGCAATTGCCGCCGCGATATAATGGTAATCAGTTGTTGCAATTCAATGTTACCAGCTTAGCACAATGGTCGCACAGTGGGCTCACCAACAAGGGTGACGGAACAAAAGTGCAGGGGAACTTTGGAGTTACTTTCAGGGGCCAGTCGTCAATTGGTAGTTGAAAGTTTTTACAATTTATACTTTCAGTTTAACTCGTTCGCTGGATAAATTTTAACAAACTCTGCTGATTAATGGTTTATTATTTTAATTTTTAATCTGTTGCGCTTTTCATTTTCTCCACATGCTAAAAATATGTACAGTGATATTATTATATAAAATGTCATTCATGCGTAAACAGAATTAATTCACATTAGTCATTTTAAAAACACGTTAATTTAAGCATTTATAACTAAAAATAAAATTCCTATTATGTGGATATAAAGGCATTAAGCCCACGCATTCCCAATTTCTACCGATTGGTAATAACTTAGTTTTAAGTTGCAAAAAAATGTTATTTTTGAAGATAATATATGAAATTCCCTGGATAGAAAAAAAATTGCAAAATAATCTTCGAAAATTATTTGAAACACTTTTTTTTCTTTTATTTAATACGTTATATGAGTGAAAAAACACAGTGTATCTTTAAATGCAAATTAAGGATCTGTCAAGATATTTTTGCTCTATTTCAAACCAGTATTTATTGGAGTTTTATTAAATATTTTCACCATTTTCGCTTAATGGCTACCGTTTTTTTATATTTGTGCACTCCTTTTATCATTCGTTTTCATATATCTTCCCATCAAACGATCTTTGGACGCTTACCACGGAGCCTTCAGTCCGTTGTCCCTACCGCTATGAAAATTAAAACTTAAACATACACAATTCACACCAAAACCATATTAAAAATGCATAGGACATAAATTATTATGTTTCTAAACGTTGAGTAACGATACAATCAGGTAAAATTTGATATTCTGTTTCTCCACTCGAGCGATCGGTGTTATATATACCATTATGGTGATTTGTTTTTGGGATATTATGCCGTGTTGCTTGTCCTTCTTTAGACAACGTTTCGGATAGAATTTCAGTGTCCATCATCAGGGCAGATGTGTTATCTGCCATGTAATCTGATTACACGTCTGCCCTGATAATGGACACTGCAATGCTGTCCAAAACGTTGGCTAAAGAAGGAGGTAGCGCAACACGCCTTTTTCCCCAAAACTAATCACTATAATACTTTTGGCCGTGAAAATCTCAAATCATACCATACGTTTAGTATATCCTCAAAATATAAATATGGAAACATATGAAACTGCTTACTGCGGTTTAAAGCCAATTAATCCACCTGTATTTGACTTTCTTTTCCATATTTTAAGGATCTATAGATTTTGCACATTATAGCAAACATTTGCTTAAGACGTTTTTGCAAACTTGGTTTAATACGCCAAAATAGATGGGCTATCATCTGGGCAATATTTACACAGCAACAAACAACAGTTTTGAACAAAAAAAAATAATTATTGGTTTGGCAGGATGAAAACAATATTGTTTTTCGCTGAACTGCTCTTTTCTCTTTGCACACCCTTTTCTTATCTCATCTCCTGGTGTAATTTTTTCCCGATTAATCATGATTTACAAAAATAAATGTTTACTACAAAAATAATATAATCTAAATCTGGTCGACAAATAATTAACTGAAGTACATTTTTAACAGATTAGATAATACTCCTGTAATACTAACACGAACCACCGTCTGACCTTCATTTGAAAAAAAAAGTTTTATTGACATTTATCGTTGGAAATAAATTCAACGGTGTAAAATTAATAAGATTAGAGTAAACACCAATTAATATTTACGACTAATAATGATTGTAAATATTTTGAACACGATGAAGTAATTATGCATATTAACAACCTACTAATTATAGGTACTTAATAAATACAAATCATAAATGATCTTATCTTACAACAACAACTTGATAGCATAACGATTTGTAATATTCGTGTATATTGTAAGATCATCCTTACAATTCTTTTATAGTGAAGTTTTTATTATAAGTAAGTACGAATACCTACCCGGCTTCGCACGGGTTTTGAAAAATGGTGGAATTGATCGATTTCACATTCTTTCGACCAGTAGATTTAAGCACATTTTTTTTTTAAATTTCCATTAATCAAAAAAGCGGGTCAAACAACACGATCATAAATGATATTATAAATTCGACTACACGTAACGAGTCTAGACTGCCACGGTGCACGATCTCATTAGAGGGACTAAGAAAAATCAACCGTATTCGAGCTTAAACCCAACTTAAAAACTCTGTTATTTGTGTTGTTGATCATGTAGCTCCAATTACTCTCGTTTTAAATGTTTATACATTTATTATAAAGAATACAGACATCACAGAGTCTTTACTAGTTGACAGTTGGTAGGTGAGGGGGGCTGAAATATCTACAGTTTCTTTTTTACGTTCAAAAGCATTTAAAGTATTGTCATAAAGTTGCTGACTAAACATTGTTCACTTTGATATAGAAACTTTATATATGAACAGCTTAGTGTAAATTATTTGCAACAAATTTGTCGAAACTTTCAATTTCAATTTCAAAGCGAATAACTCTCTCCAATAATGTATTTGCAATATCCTCAAGAGAAATAATATCGACGACTTGGGGAATACATATTGATCTTGACAAACCATTATTAAATTAAACCATTATCTTCTATCTATATAAATAAAAATGTAAATGCTCATTTGTTCAAAATCTTAAATCTCCTAAAGTTCTTCACCGATTGCTTTGAAATTTTGACACTAGGTTGCATTTTATCATATATTGTTCCCTACTTTCAGTTTCTTAGTTGAAAACCTTTACCCCTCGACTACGGAGGTCGTCTAGTTTAAGTTTAGACTTAAATAATTCAATACTTTGTTTGTGTGCCTGAATACCCTATTTATCAATAAAATGATGTACCTTTGCTTTCCCTATCTTCTCCAGTACGATTTTTACAATATCTTACCATGCTTGTCGGCATTTTGAAGTTACCGCCGGAGACCTACGCTGACGGAGCGCTTATAATCGTCTGAAGCCAGTGATATCTCACAGCGGACAATTAGCTGATGTTCGTGGCCAATAATTGTAACGCCAATGATAGCTATTTCAGTATACACCTCAAAAGTGTACAGATTTGCCATATTTTTTTATCTAACGCACTCTACACCATTTTAGTAGGCAATACCTTCTTTTTTTCTCCAATCAAAGACAAAATATTTATTTTATTATAAAAAATCTAAAATAAATCTAACATTTTTATGCAGGAATCCGCTCCAAGCTTCAGCACTTAGCCGATATCGGAATCAACGCTACGTGGCTATCACCTGTCTACCCTTCGCCTATGGTAGATTTTGGATACGACATCGCTGACTACTACAATATTGCTGAAGAATACGGAACTATCGCTGATTTGGAAGCTCTGATCGCTGAGGCGAAGGAAAAGAGTAAGTAATTGTGCTCAATTTTCAAAAACTTTGGGTGTATACTTTTACAAGTTTAGATTTCAAGAGTCGGTATAATGAACGGGAGGAGATTCCACGAGTCGATGCATAAATTTAAATAAAGCAGCAAGTGTTGCCAAGATAGAAATCCGTGATAAGATGAAATGGAAAGACGATTAGTTACTTGGTTTTATCAGGATGTTTTCCCTTTCTCCAGACATTCGCATCCTCCTCGACTTCGTGCCAAACCACACTTCTGACAAAAACGAATGGTTCATCAAATCTGTAAACCGTGAGCCCGGATTCGAGGATTTCTACGTGTGGCACGATGGACGTGATGGAGGAGTCAGCCCCCCAAGCAACTGGGTCGGTACTTTTCTGATATTTTAATCTTAATCCCCACTGTTATCTTTCAAATGCATTTTCTTAAGCCAGTTCTTGACCGTGTGTAAGTATCAACATCCACATATCATCCATTTCAGTTCTTGACCTTGTATAATTACCAATAGGTAATCTACAAGTAATGTTGTGAGTTCTTCATCATCCGTATTTTATTCCTTTTCTTTTAATTATATCATGGTATTTTTAGATAGTTTAGATTTTTAGAAAATCCAACTCTTGTTTTTATTTCAGATATCAGTTTTCCGTGGACCAGCATGGACCTTCCACCCAATCAGGAAGCAGTGGTATCTCCATCAGTTTGCCAAGGAACAGCCAGACCTCAACTACAGGGATCCCCTTGTCGTTGAAGAAATGAAGGTTTTTTATACTTTTATACAATCTGATTTTTTATTTTTTTCTGAAATTCTTTTTTATTAACAAATAATGAGTAAAACCTCAAAATGTAATATTTAATTATTGAGACAATATTAGCGATTCCTAAACGAAAATTTGAAACAGAAAAATCAGAAAAAGATACGGTCACATCTATGACTCGAACTCTGGACCCTTGCCTTGCCGGGGCACCGCTCTACCAGCTGAGCTAACGGGACCCTATCGTTTAACAGTATTATACTTCGAATAAGAACTACCAACATTGTCTTCATTTTTTCTCACCGCACATTTTTATTGGCAGCTATCTTTATAGATAGATATGATAGCAAGATTCAACCCAAACTAAATGCAATCTAGACAGTGCCTTAATTTAATAAAATCTATATCTTACTTTAATTTTAATGTGCGACATCTTTTGAATTTATTTAAATGATACAACTTAAAGACGTTTCAATTTTTGTTCAGGGTAACAACATAGTTACCCGATTGGCAGTGTTGGAAATAGGACAGGATTTTTTAGAATGTCTATTTTTTTTAAATGTTACCTACTTGGTGGAACTATATCGTATTAATAAATAATAGTAAAATAAATTGTTCGGTAATGTAAATACACATAAATATTTCCACAACACCTGGAAATACAATAGTAAGCAACAATGTAAACCATTGTAAGGAGACTACAATAAAATATAATGTTGCAAAAATATTATTGTATACCTAAGTGAATAATAAAGAATACTTGTTGGTATTATAGTATAATACTTTAATTATAAGGAAAGTATTAGTCAATGTGAGTTTTTTTATGAAACCCGGATTTTAGACGAATTCCAGCAGTAAGTTTCATGTGCGTGTCATTTTACAAAAGAACGAGCTCTCGTAGCATCACTAGTTATTGCACACAGGTTTAGTGTTCTTCTGAGTGCACTTAAAAAATGAATGAACTTTATCAATCCATTAATAGGTTTGGTCACGGTTACAATTAAGCTCTGTAATAATATTGTGTTTCTCTAGAACGTACTGAAGTTCTGGCTCGCTAAGGGGGTACGAGGGTTCCGTGTTGATGCCATCCCCCACTTGGTTGAGGTCGATGTTGATGCCAGCGGTAACTACCCAGATGAACCCCTCTCCGGAAACTCAGATGACCCAGGTAAATTATATATCTATATTCATTTTAAAGGCAAAAATTCAGAAATGTTCATGTACGATTGCTGTACGCAATTTTTTTGGAACAACGTATCTTTTCCAATTACACAAATAAAACGAATAATCCAATATACGTTTTTTCGATCTTAAAGCGGTTTGATCTTAAATCATTTTAGTATATTTATTTGATTAAACGTTCAGCTGGGTTTAAATATATATTATAAGAATAGAATATTCTTACGATTGATCCATATTATTACGTTATTTAAATGGTATTCAATTGCACCAAACGTTCATATGGTGATAGGTGACAGCAGTAAGGCCAATGAGCTGATATAATATTATGTTAGTTATTAAACGAACGGATATTTATACAATTGTAAGTCCTTACTTGTTAGATTTTTTATTAATATATTCTCTTATTAAAGGTAAAGTCATAAGGAGAAATCCATAATTGGTTTTATTTACTTTCCAGCTGGTGTGAAATAAATAAATTATTCCTTTTTTTTATTTTTTTTTATTTTTTTTTTTTTTTTTTTTTTTTTTATATATAAAATAATATTATTATTGGGTTTATAAAAACAGTTTATATTTAAACAAGTTCTGCTGTGTAATTATTATTACGCGTGACAGCTGTTTCGCCCTCTAAAGGCATTATCAAACTGTGGGTAGCCCACTTACAGACGATACATTTATATTATTTCTATGTAGGTATTTTAATTTAAATTACTCATTTCTGAATTGTTAAATTGTTAAACTCAATAAATTCTATCAACAAAACGACGGATTACCAATGGAATCGCCCCTCAGTCCACTTCTTGCAGAAATATTCATGGATTACATTGAAAAACAAATTTTAAATTCAATCTTTAGCAAACACATCATTTACTATGTTCGTTATGTTGACGACATTTTGGTCTGTTGGAAAGGCACCAACAGACAATTAGATCTTTTTGTCACATTTGCTAACTTCATCAACCGTAAAATCTGCTTTACGGTTGAAAGAGAGTGTAATAATAAAATTAATTTTTTAGACCTAACAATCGGTAGAGAAAATAATAAACATACGTTCGAAATTTTCCGTAAGCCTACGTTTACAGATACAACCATTAATTATAAATCTTTACATCCATGGTCACATAAATTATCTGCCTACCACTCAATGGTATATAGGCTTACTAACATCCCACTCGACAAGAAAGCATACGAGAAGGAAAAAAATACAATCCTAACTATTGCTAAAAATAATGGCTTCAAGGGTAGAGACATCGAAAAAATAATTAATAATAATAAACACAAAAATAACCTTAAATTAATTTACCCAGCGACTAATAATAAGACGAATAATAAATTCGGGTGTTTAGAATTCATCGGACAGACATCTAATAAAATTGCCAAAGTCCTCAAAAAATGTGGCTTAGATATTGCCTTCCGCACAAATAACAACTTAGGATCATCTCTTAAAAACTCAAAAAGTAAGGTACTCAAATTACAAAATAGTGGCATTTATAAACTCCAGTGTGACGAATGCAACGCTGTTTATGTTGGACAAACGGGTCGGTCCTTTAACACTAGGTTCAAAGAACATATAAGATCTTTTAAAAATAATAATAAAATGCAATCTCAATTTGCCAAACATCTCCTAGATGAAAATCACTCACTTAATGATAATAATAAACCAACTCCGTTACACGTACAAAATAAAGGCCGTAAACTGAATCTTTTAGAGCAGTTAGAAATTAACAAAAATTCTAATAATCCGAAAGCTATTCTAATTAATGAACAAACCAATATAATTCGTTCACCCCTACTAGATATCTTCAAACCTAGTGCAAATACAAGTGCACATTGAAGTACTTAATTATACTATTAAAATAACCCTATGAGTCATCGTTTGGGAATAACTAACATTAAGACATTCAGTCAAATTTAAACATTACACTAATTGGGGAAACTTTACTAGGGTAATAACCATCAATAATTTCTAACATTTTAACACAGAAATCAATTAAGAAATCAGTAATTTAAATTAAAATACCTACATAGAAATAATATAAATGTATCGTCTGTAAGTGGGCTACCCACAGTTTGATAATGCCTTTAGAGGGAGAAACAGCTGTCACGCGTAATAATAACTACACAGCAGAACTTGTTTAAATATAAACTGTTTTTATAAACCCAATAATAATATTATTGTATATATAAAAAAATAAAATGGAGTTCTACAAATTAAACTTAATAACAATAAATATATTATTCCTGAACGTAAAAAAATGTTTATAGAAATCTAATATTTAATTCAATTAATAATGACGAAATGTATTAGCACCAATCATCAAAGATCTTAGTAAACTTATCTTTGATAGTCACTGCGGAACAATTTTCTGTTTCCTTTTTGGTTTCTTCTTGTCGGTTCTACTTAACCTTCCTTTTTCTATTTCTGTACTGTTTTGTATGTGAACCGGGTTTCGTTACAACCGTAACTTTTTCAGGGTAGTATAATAACTCAACTAAAATCTGTAGATGTGTTACTGAAGCGTTAACAGTATGTTACAAAATACGAACTGAGGCCCAGGGGAGGAAGGTGGAGGAACGGACGTGAATGTTCTTTGTCAATAGAGAACAACTTTAGTATCGGACTTTTATTGAACTTTATTTTTTTATGACAGAGAGCTATGATTACTTGGAACACATCTACACCAGGGAGAGGGATCTGACCTACCAGATTGTTTACGATTGGAGGGCCACCTTTGACCAATTTGCAGAAGACACCGAATCAGAGACTATGTATGCCAAAGATATTTTTTTCACATTATTTTCCTAAAGTTTCCCAATTATATAAAAAAAAATTAATACTTGTACGAGGGGTCGAAGAAAAGAACAGTAACTTCGGGAAGTGATCTACATGATACGAATAATTTTTTTCTACAATTCCATTGTATTTGTTCCCAACAAAGTCATACCTTCTAAGGTAACATTACCTAATAAATATGTCAAAAATAATGAGTGGCAACGTACTATATTTATATTTATCTGGTCTGAAACAATTTAAATGGAAGATAAACAATAATAAACAGCGAGAATTTAGAAGTTTACAAGTGCAAAATAAATATAAAATATTGTTCCACCCATTTAGGTTGGATTTTGAATATATCTCTCTTCAATGAGTACATTATAACTACATTTTGTTCTTTTGTGCAGTGTATTGCTGATGGAAGCCATGAGTTCCGTGGACCTCGTGATGAAGTACTACGGCAACGGAACCAGCGAGGGAGCACACTTCCCTTTCAACTTCAACCTCGCCTTCCTTGACAAGAGCGCCAACGCCCGCGTCCTCGAAGACAATATCGTGGGCTGGTTCAACAACTTGCCGGAGGGACGTGTCACTAACTGGGTGGTTAGTTCAACAAAACCATTTTTCTTTGATTATGAAGGATTCTAAAAGAGGGTAGTCAGAAATCTGCAAGTTGAATGTTTGAGTTCTGATGTTTTGTTTTGGAGTTCACGTGATCAGTTTGAGAGTTCTGATCAGCTTGGGAGTTCTGATCAGTTTTTAAGTTCTGATCAGTTTGGGAGTTCTAATCATTTTGGGAATTCTGATTAGTTTGGTAAGTCTGCACTAAATTTGGGGACCCTTTTCGGGATAGTCAAAAAACATACAGAAAAACAACAAAAACACAAAATAATATTTCAATGCAATGAATTCCAGGAGGACCCTTAAGACCCCGGGCCCCTGGGTGTGGTGCCCTCACACGGTTAAAAACAGGAATACGAATATTTAACGAATGATTTGATAGGTGTCCTAAAAAACTTAGTAAAGTAAATTACCAATGTTTTGTCACGATGTCTGAACACGTGCTCATAAAAGTCCTCACATATTTGCATTTCATCCTAATATATTATTAAGATCAACGCGGGTGGATGAACACGTGTTCAGATAGTATTACGAATTTAACACTTTATCTGGAAGCGGATAAAGCGGATATATTATATTACAGTCCCGTTTCAAACAGGATGACTAATTTTCTGAAGAGAAATCAGTATTACTCATCTTTCTCGGTACGCGTACCCTTAGGGTGAAGACGGTACTGACGGCAATAAAACATGAAATTGGCAGAGGAAAGATTGACTCCAATAGGTAGAATTGATAGCATTGAGGTTAGCGTGAACGTGATGGTTGGGAGTTAGCTATAGATAATAGGTACTATAAAACGAATGGATGGAGAAAAGAGCGTCAAAGAATATAAATTGACGAGTAAGTGGATAAAATATGATATCAGGGACAAATTCATGCCAGGATCACGTAAGTCAAATACTTCAGCTGAGGCATATGAAAAGGCAATTCAAACTTGATAATTTTAAGATATACAATGATGTATGATTGCAGATTAATTGAGACATTATGCACATACTTTTCTTATGTTTTAGGTTGGTAATCACGATCAGCCTAGGACGGCTACTCGTTTCGGACCAGCGAGATCTGACGGAATCCTAATGATTGCTATGCTCCTTCCAGGAGTCGCCGTTACCTACAATGTAAGTGATGAATCTTTCTACCAAATAATCTTTGTTTAATCTTTACTTACAAAAAGCAATATGGAAATCAATTCGCATTTCAACCAATTTCCATCTCCAATAGTGGATGATGGTCTCACCATAGGCCTTGTTAGAGATAAGTACACCATTATGAATTAAACGTTTTTTTAATGGTTGTGGCTATCTATTTCTAATAACAAGATCTAATTTCAACCTGTATTTAACTCCACGATAGACTTTTATAATAATAATAATAATTTCACTATTCCGGAATGTGGGAAGGTTGATGCAATACCACACGTACCAAAGAGAGTGTAAATATATAATATTAGAGAGTAACAATAAACGAAAGAAAAATAATACACTAAGAATATGAATAAAAGTTAATGTAAACGAGGAAAAGTATTTGATTTTGCTTTTCTTCAATTTATTAATTCTTTGAGCTATTGATTAAAAGGATTGAAGACTATTGGGGCAATATATTTCTCCGATTTGCTTCAATACTCTAACTTGAACTCTGACAGGATTCAATGATGAGCACATTTGTGGAGTTATTGATCCTTTCCCTCATTCCTGCAACCATTGTTTGTATTAATGCTGCAAACCCGGCGAACTTAGAAAAGGCACTCCAAACAGCATGCGGTATGCATTATTATATTGCACTCGAAGCCTTTTCATGTTTCTATTTGTTTAATTGGCCCAGAAGTAGCATGTGTACAGGTCAAGCCGTTCAATAATAAAAATTTCTAGCAGTATCTAGTATCTAGCCGTCGTTGATTTCTACATGAAGAAGCGATGTAGACTGTGATTTCCTACAAAATAAATAATTCTTTCGAAAAAGTAGAACGAAGCGAGCTAATATTTTTATCATATATTTTTTGTCAGGGTGAAGAGATTGCCATGGAAAACTTTTACCTGAGCTGGGAGGACACGGTGGATCCACAAGGCTGCAATGCCGGCATCGACCTGTTTAACAGTACATCGCGAGACCCAGAGAGAACCCCCTTCCAATGGGATGGCTCCAAGAACTCTGGTAACATTCTGAAAGCATGCTAAAATACGTGTATCGGACATGAAAAAAAAAAAATTTAGAACTGTTACATATATCAAGAAGGTTTTAAATAATGGCACTCTAAAGGAAACTTAGTATAAAAATAAAACAATATTATAATTATACACGTTTGTGGGTTACGACAATCCATGAATCTTGAATCTAACTTAATTTTTTTGTTGTATTAATTGTTTTTTTTGGCACAAAGATGTAAATAATGAGCACATGAAATATGGGACAACTTTGCAAAAACAAATGTCTACCTGCACAAATTGTTTCACAAACTCAACATTAGCAAATAATGTAGGTAAAATTTTCATAACATTGGTCCTTCTGTGATATTATGTGCTCTATTGGGCTTCTTGTTTTGTTTTCCGTGCACTTCATTTAAATATATAATACTGAATTAGTTGTAAGATATATATGATACATTGTTATTTGATAGAGATAAAAAGGTTGATAGAGATATTGAAGGGTAAATACGGGAAACTCCATTAATGTGGGACTTTAATGAGAGGTATGGGACTGGCAGAGGAAGGATGAAAGTAGGCTGTTACTTACCCTAATGTGTAGCAGAGAGGCATGGAACTGGCATAGGAAGGATTTAAGTAGGCTGAATGCTGTCAAAGTGAGATCCCTGAGACGTGCCTTTGTGTAGTAAAACCATGTATGGTTGTATGAAAAATGCGAAGAATCACAAATAATGCGAGGCGTAAGCGTAATTAGTAAGATTAAGAAAGGAACGCTTAGATAATTTGGGCATGTAGAGCGATTGAACGAAGAAAGGAAAATATATGACGCTAATGTGTATAGTAGAAGATCGCAGACACCCGAGAAAGACACGGCACGATCAAGTGAACCAAATACTTAAGTCAGGCCATGTTAAGAGTCACAATAACAGAAGAGTATGTATGAGACGATGTATGAATGTCAATGGGGTAAGGAGTGTGTGCAAGATCAAGTTGTTTGGCGGTCTGTCCTCTCTGCCTTCCCCTGTGGAGAAACGGCATGATGGTAGTTAGTTAATCCATCTGCGAATAATATTTTTTATGCCCCGTAACGAGTTTTCAAATAACAATTTAAATATCTTTTCAGGTTTTTCAACATCTGATAAGACTTGGCTTCCAGTCGCCAGCAACTTCTTGGAATTGAATCTGGCCAAACAAACCAGCGACGAAAGGAGTGCCTACAAAGTAAATATTTCAATCAGTTAAATCTTTTAGGAATGATGAAATAATTTCGTAGTGGGGAAACCTTCAAATATATAATTTAATTACTTTTTCTAGTTCTACAAGGATCTCTCAATTCTTAGGCAAGAAGAAGTTATGCACCATGGTGACCTGACTGTGAAGGCTCTCAGTGACGATATTCTCGCTTTCACCAGGTACAATTTATTATTTAACAAAATATTATTACTTATTGATTGACTGTGAAGGCTCTCAGTGACGATATTTTCGCTTTCACCAGGTACAATTTATTATTTAAACAAAATATTAATACTTATTGATTGACTGTGAAAGCTCTTAGTGACGATATTCTCGCTTTCGCCAGGTACAATTTATTATTTCATCAAAATATTAATACTTATTGATTGACTGTGAAGGCTGTTGGTGACAATATTCTCGCTTTTACCGGGTAGAATTCATTATTTAACAAATTATGAATACTTGTTGATTAATATGCATATTAAAAAAAAATCCCGAAAACCATATAAAAACCATTTATAAAATCAAAAATTAATACTTCAATCCAAAATTCACGTACTATACTCAATTATTGCTGAATCATTGTGATATCAGTCAGATCAGAGCGTATCAGCTAAATACTGCATGCTCATCAAATAATAATAATACCACCTAAAAAACTTACTGATATGAAATATTGTTAATTAATTCAAATTCTGGTAAAATTATTCGTTTTTTTGTTAAAAATGGAACTAGAGGCCTAAAACGAATGATATGAAAAATTTCATAACAAACTATCAGTGAAGCACGATTATGTTAGGAGGAAGCCGGAACACGTATTCTTCAAAATAGTTATATTTTTGCATCTCGGCCATTATATAGAAGAATGACTAACGTTTTATTAGGAAATGGTCATGCAGTCATTCATTAATCAAGCCACATTCGTTTTTTCAGTGTTTATATAAAGTGTTTTTTCGGGCACTCTGAATTTAGTCAAAGGAATACATTTTTCGGCTATGTGAAAAAAAACATATTTTTTGAAACATTTTTTTAATAAAAATCCGCAAAATTGTGGTTGGTGAACGCTATTATTGTAAGATTTAAAAAAACTAGGTCATTCCTCGCTAAGCCATCCGACATTATTTGAAACACCTCTGTACCTTTTCCACTGATTTTTATTTAAACGCACCAAATAATTTACTTCCAGAGATAACATAAAAATCCAATTTTTCAGATTTTAATCTGCAATGGTTTATACGGTACGGTTCTCAGAATTCCTAAACGAAAAACTAAATTTTCAACTGACACGCAAACACATATAAAAATTATACTAATGTTGGAAAAATAAAGATTAAAAAAAAAATAGGTATATAATTTGTATAATTATAACTATAATGCGTGAGGTGTAACATCATTATACATTTTAATGGCAGCGTTATTTCAGGATTGGCTTTTGATATAACATCTTTTTGTGATTGTTACTTATCGGTGGTTATTTCGAGATAACCGAGAATGAAATTACTTTATCCTCAAATATTTCATAACTAAGCATATATTTGCAATATTTTACATAAAATTTTGAAAAATAAATTAAAAATTTAATTTTCAAAACTTCTTCAATGGTCGTAAAATAATTATTTATTTTAATTATATGATATAATTATATTAAATACATTTAATTTTCAGTATCCTGACAAAGAAGCCATTGACTTTGTACAAGTAGATTATTATTGATTAAAAGCGGTGTATACAAAGTATTTCATTTTCATATAAACTTAATTTTTAGTTCATTATATGAATTTATTAAAAACTTTTTGTTGTTTCCTATAAAGTTTTCGTTTTGTGGCTTACGGCGATGCCATACGTAGTAATTCAAAATCATGTGTTTTTGGTTTGAAAATTTGGTCGCCTAGAAATGTTTTAGATGCTTTAATTGAATACTGCGAGTAGAATACATCTTGGCCTTTGAAATAATCAGCCTTTGAATCAAGTATTTTTTAGATAAGTCTTTTTATAAGCTGAGAAAAAATAATGTAAAGGCTTATGAAAACTGCTGTAAAGTTCAAAATCTCCTACTTACGAACCCATTTTCGGTTATGATTTTATTGTATAATGTGGCAAATTAAGTTACTTATTTTTTCCTGAACATCCACAAAAGAAAATAAAAGTCACTTTTTGGCCCCTTTTTTTCTTGCATAAATCAAAACAGGCGGATGGTGTTAAGCGGGAATTTAAACCTTATCGCATCTACGTAAGAGTTGTTATTGATAGCGGCTCAATTTAAAATATTACCTTAAAAGTTTTACCAAACCACAGTCAAAATTTAAGAAAGTGATGCTTAGATATTTTGGATATTGAGTTAGATCGGTTAGGGATAAATGGAGAAATGATAGCCATAGCAGTAATGATTTTTGGCAGCCTCTTGAAGTACCATTATTTGTGTTTCAGGGTCATGGAAGGCGAAGATACAGTCGTGGTGGTGGTCAACAACGGTGGTAGCGCTGCTTCAGGAGTCAATCTTCAGAACAGCTTCCAAGGAGTTAATGACAACCTATCAGTAATCGTTTCGAGCGTCAGCTCAGCAAGAAGGCCAGGGTAAGAAAATAACAATTTTTCTATACATTTCAACAGCTCTAGCTGCTCGAGGCTAGTTGAACTATGACCACTGATTTGGAGTATGTTGTGAGGCTGTAGAAACTAGGAAAGGAAAAAAAAAAAATTGAACCTTAGAAAGACGTTCGTTATTCAAATACAGACATAAACAATAAAGGTAAAGCAATTTTAAACAACGTTTCATTTCTATTTCTAAATTGTGGTTTTCTACTGGGACAATACTGACAGTATTTCCACCCTAGAATTAGTATCTACTATATAAATCCGAGTAAATGAGGTGAGAAACTTAAACACCGACTGTAAGGTGGGTATCAAATACCCATATACTCGTATGTTTCTTTTATATAATAACGATCTGTAATAAAGTTTTGTAGCATTTTCCTGGATCTTCTGTTCGCATAAACGTAATAAGAACACAATTTTGTATGGAATATATATTTATTATTTGTCTCAAATCTGTCAAGTAAACAAATTATTTTAATGAGTTGCAACTAGTAACTTTCGTGACATATTACCACGAAATCACTTAATATTGTTCAAAGAATGAAAATAAAAACAATATTACGTCTTCTTTTGTAAAATAAACCGACGCAACACGGTATTATGTATGACGGGTTCGCGAGCGTGTATTTCGAATCGCAGTTTCCGTAAAACTGACCACTGTACTGTATAAATTCCGTTTTATCTAGCTACTGCGATGCCGGAGCTCCAAGCGCCACAATATTATTAATCTAAAATATTTGATTTTAAAATGTTCGGGTATGAGATACCCGACCTCATTCTCGTCGGGTTAAAAATGAAAGCAAATACGTTCAATGGTAATGTGTGTATTTAACCCTATCTCGCGTACAAGTGGTAATATATGTTCAAATAGCGTTTTTCAGCACCTCCAATCTCTTTATTTCATTTCGTTATCAAGAAAAGCGCCCTCTCTTGTTTTCTCACTACACTCTTACTTAAATTTATTTTCTGTTCAATGCGTAAAATATGTTTCGATTAATTGATTTTAACTAAAAAATCTTAGTTGCCCCGTTTGTAAGTTTAATAATTAATCCAAGTAGCTAATTTTTCATGCAATTAATTAATTTTTTTTATATAATTTATTATTATTAGTTACTTATTTCTTATTGTGGATGCTACTAAATACGGAAATTTAATTTAATTTAACAGAATCGTTTCATAGCTAAAAATTACGGTCTTTCATGGCCAATTAGATATTTTTATTAACTGAATGTTTCGAAATGAAATCATTATTTTTAATGGTTTCTTTTTGCTATCATTATGATGCTTTCCGCTTGGTTTGTTTCATCTCTACATTATAAAACAGAAAAAAATGCACTTGAAAAATACACAATATTATTTTTCTTTCAGATATATTTTTTTATTATTTATGCAAATTACTTTACATTTAAATAACAAAAAAATCAAGGAAAAAAATCCTGATTAGGATAAAAGTTTTGTCGGTAAGATGTGATTCGTCACTTATTTTCTTTCAATATATAAAAGAAATATTTAATTTGATTTGTTTTTTTCCAGACAAACGCTTCAATCCAGCAACTTTGTTCTGCAGCCATACGAAGCCTTGGCACTTCACTGAAGAAGATTTTCTAATGCTCAAGTCAAAGAAAAACCATTTTCTTAATACCTAGCTAGGTATAGAGATATATATGTAGAGTGTTCACATTTACATCAAATATATTATAATGTGGAAAAACGTATTTTATTTAATTTCATTTATATACCACCATTTACATTTTAATACGAAATTATATTGAGTGTTCGAAAAAAATCTACACTTTAGTAAAAAGAGTTTTACGTCTGCTTTTATCAAAAGATGTGTTTATTTTAATAGGACTGAGAATTGAACGTCCCTCAACAGGAACTAGCTCTAAACTGCTGTGAACTTTTGTTAGTTCTTTTAAAATATATATTTTTTGGTTTAAAGCCCCGTAAAAAATGGTTTGAAGGGGAGATTTGTAAATACTTACGTTAGAGGGAGCGCTCTAATATTAAATACTTACGTTAGAGGGAGCGCTCTAATATTAAAAAACAATAATAATTCGGCGAAAATATTTAGTAAAACACGACTCGTTTAAAATAGAGCAAAAATCTGTTGAAAAATTCTTTAGTTGCATTAAAAGATACACTGTGAATTTTCTCATGCCTATGACATATTTAATAACAGAAAAATACGTGTTTTTATTAATTTTTGTAGCTAAATTTGCGTTTTTTTTCTATCGAGGGAATTTCATATAATTAATATTTCGGCATAACAAATGTGAATATACTATCTTCAAAAATAACATATACATATTTCTTTTGAAACTTAAGAATTTAAAGAGTTAACGAGAAACTTGTTATAAATCGGTAGAAATTGGGTACGGGGGCTTAACTGAAGATTGAACCTTCCTCTCCAGGGACTGTCTAAAACAGTGGTTCTTAACCTGGGTTCGATCGAATCCCAAGGGTTCGGTGAGTCAGTCTCGGGGGTTCGGTGGATACGATTCGTGGTGATTCGTGGTGATTCGTGGTGACACGCCCCGCTTGTCCATCATTGGCTGCAGGTGATCACGCAGCGCCACGCACTTAAATGAGCTTGCAAACTCTCTCGATGGATACTTCCCTACAAGAGAGTCATATCCAGCATGGGTTTAACAGCAACTCTTCAGAACAACATCGCTCTCAAAATTTTGGTGTCAACAAATGGAAACATACCCTGTTATTGCTAAGAAAGCTCTGGAGATTTTTATACCGTATGTTACAACATATCTTTGCGAGCAATCCTTTTCGAAGATGCTGGATATAAAAACGAAGAAGAGGAATAGACTTTGTTGTGAAAATGACATGAGAGTGGCACTTGCCAAGGTAAAGCCGCGAATTTCTGAATTGGTTTCTGAAAGACAACAGCCGAAGTCACACTGATTTAAAATAAATAATAATTAATATGTTGCATATTTTGATTTAACCTTTAAAATTTAATGTTTTGATCTTTGTTTTTATTTTTTTTCATTTTGTACACCTATATATAAATGTATACCATGTTTTGAATTAGTAAAAATCTAATTTTATTTTTCAAATTAGAAGGGGTTCGGTGAATGCGCATATGTAACTGGCGGGGTTCGGTACCTCCAAAAAGGTCAAGAACCACTGGTCTAAAATGAGTAAACCGCGCTGTCACTGAAGCGAAATCCCAATTGTATGGTACCGAGATTTATTTTGTATGCTAACAACTGTATTTTTTACTAATATATTAGTAACAATAGTTATTCCAGGATTTGAGGAAGTAAGTGTAATCTCATAAGAAGAAGTAAGTGTTATACACATTGAAAATGATAAAAGTAATATTTTTAACACATACAAGTAAATCTAAAAATATTATCCAATTTCAGAGAAATACGTATGTGCGTGAGTGTCACCAAATTTTAATAGAATGATCGATTCGGTTGGATGTCAGGAAGTGGGTTTATTTTCAGTTCCAAGATTTCTTTCCATGCATACAAAAAAACAAAATCGAAATTCAAATTTATGTATTTAAAAAAAGCGGGAAAACTTATGCAAGTGAAAATTGGAGTATTGCATTTCATTATTATAAGAAAAATAGAAAAATATGAGTCAAGTATAAATCATAAAATATATGTGGGAATTTTTTTTGTTGTATTGCTATTAAATTTTAATATCCAACGCGTTCATTTTTTACAAAATAAAAAAAATATTTTATTATTAGCAAATATCTTGTTGGATTGAACTTGTTGTCATTCTACACAGATAACATTAATATTAATAATTTTGCGTTGCTATTAATTATTATTTTTTTAAAGAACATATTTTATGTACGTCCTCGCCATACCGTTTCAGGTCTTCAGATTTTCAGAAAAACATAGAGTACGCATTATTACGGAGGCAATCGAATTTCTAAAAAAATCCCATAAATATCAATATAGACGACGGGGCTAAGCTCAATAGTTCTTCGTATCCGATAATTGATGCCTACGCCAAAACTAAACGCAAAAATCCATCTGAAATATAATACGTTACCAGCTCTTGGAGTCAGAGGATTGGAGTTGGCGACACGGTATATAATCTACGGTGACTGGATAAATCATCAAAATGATAATTCATCACATCTTTAAAAAGTTATATAAAGTCATGTAAAGTAATGAAACAAAAACTTTATTAACTGGGTTAAGTAGGTTAGGTTAGATTAGGTTAGGTTAGGTTTAATTTTTTTTATCGTTTCTAATGGCTTTTTAAAAGTGTGTTAAATTGTCACTGTGTTGAGTTATCATGGAACCATAATCTACATACATAAGCACAATTTTTACACGTCTGAACCTGATCTCCTGATGGACCACGACCAGACCTGGTATGATTCAGATTCGGACACGGACGAATAAGTAACGAGCTGTAGATATTTCCTAATCTCCCAAATATATTACTTTTATATTTCTACTTATATAATATTTTTTTATGTTTATTCTCTCTCTTCAAGAGGATCATATATCGATATTACTGAACATGTTACGATGTTGACAGACGGCCGTTTCTTCCTGAATATGGTTTTGTGCGATTTCCTTTATCTCCACAAGCAAATGCGGAGGAATTCCCTATAATAAAGCGTAACACAAACAGACATGTATGCAGTATATAGCCGCAGTTGATTGCTGGTGATGCTGAAGCTGAAGAATATGATGCTCGGAAACATGCAATTTTAGTAGGGTTTATAGGTATCAATTTTTTCCCAGAAAATACAAGGCCTCTAAGTCTATAATAGCCAGGTAACATTTAAAACACCCATTTAAGGTAAACATTGTGAAGTTCAATGACGTCGTTCAATTTGTATACAGAAAATTAACTTTAAATTCAGTAAACTTAATTTTTTTTTTTTTTTTTAAAAAGAAAGACAAACATTCCCGGGTTACGAATAACCTGACAATATTTGAAAATCTCCTACTACCACCACAGTAAGCTGAAAATGTTGCTTGTGTTGTGATGGAGGACTTAGCCAGCCGAGGAATTGAACACACTACGCCCGAAATGATTTAAATGATTTAACCACTTCATGGAAAATAAGAATATAGAAAAAAAAACATCAGCACCTGATGATGGACACTGTAATGCTGTCCAAAACGTTGGCTAAAGAAGGAGGAAGTGCAATACGGTATAATACGCCAAAAATAAATCACTATTACTACAAAAGTATTAATCATCTACAATCAGTTCAAAATGCATTACTTAAATTATTAGCTCATTAAAGTTTATACGAACAAAGGCATAATATTCCATACTTTTATCAGAATCTCAACATTTTCTCAGTAAGAGCAATTCTATGTTATAAAATTATATTTCAACATAGACCTACATACATAGATAGACTGGACCACACTTATAATACTCGTTTTACGTTATATGAAGGACTAATCGGACATAAGCATTTACACGAATATGGGTAAAGAACACTGGAATAATTGACATAATTGCTTAAATATGCCAAAATTTAAAAAAATCTCAAATTAAATTTTATTTCGAAGTGTTGATTCGCTGAAAGAAATAGTTCGTATTAGACTATTATCTCTTTCTATATAATGGTATATCTTTTTAGGCTCTACCTTTAATGCATGAATATATAGTTTTTATTGTTGTTAAATAATATTTAAATTATTATAAGCAATAATTAGCCGCCTGTAATATCATTACAAATTCAAAATTTCTCCCGAGAAATAATAAATGCCGCAAACGGGAATTGAGCCAGCACCTTCTGGTGTCCAGTCAGACGCTCTGGACCACTGAGCCACGTCGGCTTATTTGCAGCACGCCAAATAATTCAAAATGTACTAGTACTTCATTCGGACAAGACACGGTTTTTATGCATAAAATAAAATTAAAATATATAATAAACAGTAATCGTTGATTGAAGTACCTACTAGTACATATGGAATTATTTGGTGTGTTGGAAATAAGCCGACGTGGCTCAGTGGTCCAGAGCGTCTAACCGGACACCAGAAGGTGCGGGTTCACCCGTCGGCGGCATTTATTTTTACTCGGGAGATATTTTCAATTTGTAGTGATATTACAGGCGACTAATTATTGCCTATAATAATTTATTATCCTTTGTGCTATGCTTAAAAACCTTGTCTATTAAAAATTAATTTATCATTAAAAAAAATAAAAATACCATTTCCTTTAATGCATGAATATATAACTATAACTTATTGTTGATTACCATTTCCTTTTATGCATGAATATGTAGATTTTATTGTTGTTAAATTCTATCACTGTTAACAATTATTTTTTTTATCTCTGTGTTAATATTATTGTTATTTTATATTGTGCATGGATGTCTAGGTATGTCATAATGTATTTGTATAAACAAGTAAATTATACATTACGTACATTGACATTTAAGTTATATGTACAAGCATGTAAAGATCTCCTTTAAACCATGTAAAATGATTTATTTTTTTCAACGTTAAAAACACGTTTCTATTTTATGTATCATTTTTTTATTATTTATATTGTAACATTTTAATGTTTTTTGTATTTTGTTTACATCGTATTTTTATAACTATTATTTAAATATGAAAGTAAAACTTTTTGTCACCAGACAAACTATTTATGTTTAGAATATTAAAACGCCTACGAATTGCTGCTTTTTTAGCAGGCCAGTGCCGAAAACGGAATTAATATTATAATTTTAAATAAAATCATTTATTATAATATTCTTATCCAACGTTGTTTCATCGAAAAAACTTTACTTAAAGAAATATAATTTTTTAATAATAATATTTGGATAAATTATAAAGCGCCGTTTTTGTGTAAAATAACCACAAGGACAGTTTTCGATAATTGTTGGATAAATAAATAACGTCGGGCTTAGAAAGATATTTCAAAATATATAATCACACTTATAATCTTGTTTCGATAGGTGTTTTTCCTAGGTTTCAGAAATGTTTGTATTAAAACCTTTCCTATGACTGCATTTCAAAGTTTCTGAAGTGAAATTCTCCATAAATTAATTAAGTAGTGCAATAGGCTTCAGGTTACAGATGTTATTAAAAGAGAGATAATTTTCCAGGAAATTGCAACATTAATTAATACAAACATTTGCGTCATTCGGTTCTCAATCAATTTAAAACATAAATGACATATCTTAAAATTTATTTCCTTATCATTTGTTTCTATTATTCTCATGAATATATCCTTTCTATAAGTCTCATGTTAATCATAATTATCTTATGGATATCATGTTTAAATTAACATACTTTAACTCTACAAGAATGGTTCTTTATTTCGAAGCAATGGGGTATTTTCACAAATTATGAACTCCGTTTAAAATGTGTGAAGATTTAATTTATTTTTCGGATTATGATTATCGTACTAAAAATACGTAATTAAAGTATTTTCAATAATAATTAATGATTTCAAAAAGATATAAAATTGGCTACAGCGTCGTTGTGACATAGAAAACGCCAATATCTCGTAAAACGGCTGTCTCCAACGTCACCCGGGGTGACGTCACTGCCGCCGAATTCACGAATAAAAACGAATATGGCGTTTTGGTGACATAACGAAAATGCCAATTTTTTACAGAAAATTTATAGGTCAACATAAAAATAAAATAAATATAACTTAATTAACGTATTTTTTCGAGATTACAAAAAAACTTTGAAAATACGCTGTAGGTAATTAAATACAGTGTAATTCGAAACAGAATACTATTCCACAATATTAAAAGGAAAAGGAAAAAAAGTTTTCACTAATTTTATTGTTAAAATTAAAAATTGAAATTTGTGGTTGTACTGTATTTATGAGCCGTTTATGTTATAATTTTTTTCTCAGTCCACCTCAAGCTCGCGGCTGGTAAATTCGGGTGTCTAAAGAAGTCAGCATTTATCAAAATTAGATAGGCGAAACCTTTGGTTGGTAGGGTAATGATTTCGGAAATTTACTAGGGTTGAACTACAAACGGTTGGATCCGCAGTTTAATCTTGCCAATACCATCTCCATTTATTTTGTCACTCATTGCATCATACCCAAAAAAATCTTCAATTGGGTGACTTTATAAAACCTCTCATAAATATAAATATAATAAAGTTTTTTATGTATGTATCCGGATGACGTATTACGAACATAAGATTATAGGTATTTCTATGTATTGACTAAGCCAAACGATCGTCTGAAATACATCTCACGGCTGGTAAAAAATAAAAAATCGTCACTTTTCTTAAAGCCAGTGACAAAGTGTGTAAAAATCTACTACTTTTGTGTGAAAGTTTGAAATTTTTTTTTTTAAATTAACAGTAACAGAGTGCATCTCTTTTGGGTTGATAGGACTACCTTGCGTTATCTCGGTCAATGTATTTTTATGTTTAATACCAATGAATTGTAAATGTATCAAGCTTTTCTGTTGAAATTATAGATACGAAGTGTATTTAAGTCATTAATAGCTCAACTGTCCAACGGAACAGTATATGTTTGTTGTAAGTGAAATAGTTAATAGTGACAATTCCGGTAATTTTCCACAATGTCAGGAAAGGTTTTTCTGGCTCTGGCAATCCTGCTAGGAGTGTTTTCGGAATTTTCCTGTGACGATGATTGGTGGAAACATATGCAACTCTATCAGATCTACCCCAGGTCCTTCAAAGACAGTGATGGCGACGGTGTTGGAGATATTAAAGGCAAGTAGATTTTTTTACCGATGGTTACAGATCGAAATCCAAATCTTATTAGTCGGGGGCAATCGTATTTTAGGTACTTTGAATAACAAACTAGATTTGTTCCTCTTTTGGCGGCCTGCAAAGAAAAAAAAACCACTTTTTCTTGATGCTATTCAGCTTCGTCCGAAGTTTAATTTTTTGAGATATTTTATTATTGAAGAAAATGCAGTATTTTTTTTCAGTCGCCACTCCTCCACTCAGGAGGCCCCGAGAAAAATATATTCTTTCGGGGATTATGTTATCTTTGGATATGCTGTGTGGAGGGTCTTTAAGGGGATAAAGGAAGGAGCAGAAGTTCTGGGAAGGAAATGGATAAGGGGTGGGTAACAATCTGGGAGTCAGTATGTCTGGTAGTGGTGGATGTATCAATCATCCCTCCGATTGCCGTGCAAGGCGATGGGTCAGGAGAGTCCGGTTGGAGAGGTCAAATGGTCTCCCTCAATCAGCTTTTCCCGATCCGGCCACAACAAAGTTGGGGGGCGGAATCATTTGCCGCCAAGACCCGGAAAAACCTAACCCCCATGAATACCTGCTAAGTCATTTGAGGTGACCTTGGGCAGAGGAGTTGGTTATAGAATGAATTGTTTTAATTTATTTTTTTATTCATTATAAGTAAATTATTTAACAAATGATAACAATATGCAGACTTATATATTTTTCGTTATTATTCTACTACTTCAGAAGTTGAGCTCCAGGAGCTCGTGTTTATGGGAGGAGTTTACCTTTAGATTAAAATAATGTTCTAATGATTTTTTTAAACAATAATCAAAAACTTATGAAATAAATACAAACGTAATATTAACACAGGAATATATTATAATATTAAGTACTGTAATACGTAAACCGATATTTAATATTTAAGCGTATGAAATATGTTAAAAATAAAGTATTAGCTTGACTTTAATGCCACCGTGCCTTGACCTCACAAATATGTTTCACTCTGTTGACACTTTTTATAAGTAGTCATTTACTGAGGCAAGCTTAATCCAGTAGTTTGGCTTCCTTAAATTGGTTGATCACTCAGTTGTCACTTTTCCGTTGGAAATAGCATAGTTGTGCGTTTGAGCAGTGTTGAGCCAAAATTTCGGCTCAGCAGTTGATCAGTAGGATTGGGAAGAACGGCCGTTAATATCAATAATACAAATCGGCTGTGTTTTAGTAAAACCCTTTAAGCCACATTTTATGGGAATATAACATCAAAGTCTTTAAGGTACAACATTGTTAAATTTCCTTATCAAGCCTTTTTTAATACTTAAAAACTAAATTAAAGCTTTCAAGTTTTTTTAATGTTATTTTGAGAAAACCATAGATAAAATTACTCAACCTTCGAATTTTTCATACTTATAAATGGAATCAATGTTAATAATTAATATTAATAATAATTACTAATAATTATAAATTAATTATTTTACTTCAAATTTAGAATAGTAAATAACCACTTTCTTCAAAACTTCAAGATTTTTAATTCGTTTTACGATTTTGTAAATATTCGTTTTTGAGGTCTCCTATCATAGAGATATCAATGTTTCTTATAAAGTTTTCATTTTGTGGCTTGAAATATTTTGGAAAACCACAGTCAACATGTTAATTTTTTTTTTAATAAACCATTTCATACATTTTCGATAAGAATTGGATTATAAGATTTAAATTTAAAGAAAAATATGTTTTCAATTTTTTTCAACCATTTAAGCGATTTATGCTGTCAAGACATCTTCGATTGCGTTATCGTCCATGTTATCATATGTGTAATAGAACAGTAAATTACCTGATACAAATAGTGAGTTTATTTTAAATTTTATGTCTGGCCGGATTACGAATCAAGAGATTGGAAAATAATTTGATGTAGAAAGTTCGACAAATAATTATTTGGTAAACACATCGCATATCGATTTTATTATAATGATTGTAATAAAATAAGGCGATTTTCCGATTAGGTACGGAGTATTTACTTAAACAATATGTTGTAAATGCGGCTTTGCAAGATAGAGCAAAAGAAGATAAAGACATCAAAAATAATCGTAAAGAATTAGGAATTTTTTGTGGTTATTGCATTAGTCAGAGGCTCTGTCCGAGTTCCGCGATGATTAAATGAGAGAATATTTATTCCATAAAAATAATCGTCATCAAACAATAAAAAAATTAATAACATATGGGATTTTGTGTGAAACAAACTAAAACTAAAGAAATTTTTAAATTCCTAGAAAATTACATATATAATCTCTATACATATGTTGAGTTGAAAAAGTAATTCCCTCCTTAGAAATAAAATTGCAAAGTGTGCTCCGGAAATTATAAAAAAATACACCTGTTCTGTAATTTAACATGTTGCATGTATGAAAAATGCACAGTTACTCTTTTTTTTTTTTTTTTATAGTGAATACCTCACAAGAGTCCCAACTGCTCCCGTCTGGAGCCAGTGAGACTATGGCATCTCCAATTGGGGGATGTTGTGAGGCTGAAGGTAAGTGGGGAAGGGAAAGAGGAAGGTGGGGAAGTACTTGGTTATTCAGATCTAGTCACTAAACACGGCTAAAGCCATTTGGAGCAACGTTTCAATTCTGAATGGTGGTCTTACACCAGGGCGATACTGGTAGTATCTTCCACTCTGGAACGTGCCGCAAATATACTATATATTATTTTATAATTAATTAATTGTGAAATAACACAAATTAATCAAATAAAATTTATTTGCGCACGCCGGGTTCGAACCCGCGACCTTCGGAATGGCAGTCCAATGCGTTACCACTGGACTATGCCGGCCGTCAAATGCTACTTCAACATTTATCGAAAGATTTTTTATTTTGTTAGTGCTTTTTTAAAATATTTTCGCCCACGCCTATTAATTGAAATCATTTTTTGTATAATAATTTCAATCCGTTGTTGAAGCGTGTATCGTTCCATTTTTATTAATAACGTAGTTTTTACTTGTCAAATGTCAAAAAATGACAGCATTAAAAGTAACATCTACCGAAATAGCGTGCTATTTAAAATGAAACCTCTTATTGGAAAACCCTGTATTTAACACCTCTTATTGGAAAACCCTGTATATCGACAAACTGTTTGCTAAATGTTAAAATTTTAATTTTGTTAAATATATCGTATTACTAAGGACTTAAGTTTCCACAAGTGAGCATAATAATTAAATGTATTTTTTAAGGAATTATCGAAAAACTGCCACATTTGAAAAACATTGGTGTTGATGCCACGTGGCTTTCTCCTATCTTTCCTTCTCCGATGAAGGATTTTGGGTACGACATCTCCAACTACTACGACATTGCCGAAGAATATGGAACGATCGCAGATTTGGAGAAATTGATTGCTGATGCAAAAGCGTTGGGTAAGTAAACACATAAAAATAATAGTTTGTAATGTTACTTTTTTTATGCAAATTAAAATATTTGACAGTGCATAAATTCACAGATTATTTTCTATTGCATTTTAATAGTTTTAATTGTAACCGGGCAACCCATGACGGTAACAATTCAACACACTCTTGAAAAATGATGTAGAATCACGAAAATTGATGAAAATTTTTTTTTTTTTAAATCAGGAAATCTATAAACAGTAACTTGTCAGACCATTTATTAAATACACAAATTAACTTATCTAATCAAAAAAACACATTCTATAGTCCTATATTTAACATGTTTCCCACAATCCATTCCACTCCTTAATAATATGTTTATGTTTTTTCTTATGTCTTTAAAATGTATTATTATATGTATAATTCATGTAAAATTGCTTTTTTGTACTTTGTTATTATATATCTTTAATTCACTATGCCTATGTAATATTTGACTCCTCCCACTTTTATAATGTGTTATATTCTGTCTCCCTCTGCTTTCTTATAAATATGCATGAAATCTGTCTTAGTTTTTAGTTAAATTTAACATCCTGATGAAGCTCGACTGTAGCGAAACCGGTAGATGTAATAATAAAAAAGTCGTGGTTAATAAACAAAGTGTTTTATTTGAAAAAAATATAGTTTAGGTTTATAGGCAACTTTTTCATCGCTTTTAATTACAAAAGTGTATTGCCACTTTCTTTAGTTACCGTGTTACAATTTTATTAAATAGGCCTTGAATTTATCATAATTTATTTTCACATACGTAGTTTATTTCACTATTAGAAAAATTCAGAAATGAGAAAAAATGCATGCAATTCCAACAAAACTATATAGAGATCTCGCGATGTTCTTATTTCAATTCTTATGATCTTACTTAATGTATTTTTTACTCATTACTTTTGAAACATCGTTAATTTCCCATACTAAGCCTGACACGTTAGTGTGTGTGAGAGAACTTCCCATGCTAAGCCTGAGAAACTTGTGTGAGAGAGCTTCCCATGCTAAGCCTGACACGCTAGTTAGAAAAAATGGTGTTCAAAAATACGTATAATTTACAGGTATTTTTGCAAAACTAACTTACTCCATCCGAAAGTTTTGTTGGGAAGTCACTTAAAACTGATACATGTTTAAAATGTGTAATTTTATTACCTTTTTTTGGATTATATTATGTACTTTAATCATAAAATATTGAAAAGTAATAAGATCTAATAAGTCTGTTTTGCAAGACAATCTTGTGATAATCCAGTTTTGCAACCAACAGTCTTGGAATAAGCTGATTTTGAAATGCCTTTAAACATTGACGGCAACTTTCTTATAAATCAATTAGGCGGCCATTTTGTCACGGTCGTGACCAAATGCTGTATTTGTTTGGCTGAGATGGGATAAGCCTGTTTTTAAAGTAACATTGGATGGAATAAGACGAGTTTGCAAGAAATATTTATTTCAAAGTTATTTCTATGGGAAGTCAAGCAACATTGTATTGTAAAAATGTTGTGCAGAAAAAAGAAACATATTTAGAAAGATATCGTAATTAAAGGTCAAATTTGATAAAAAATGGTCCAAATTAAAAATCTATTTCGCTCGATTTCCGATACAAATATGATGAAATTAAAATCAAAATGATTAAGTAAAGATATTTTGATGGGCCTAATGCAAATGACTGATTTACGTTGGAACACGGATTTGTTGTACATATAATATAATTTCTATCCAACAACACCCATTCTAACGATATTTAATATTTCATTGTTAAATCACAGTAGGTGAATAAGCCAAAATTATTTTTTCAATAAGAACAATTAACTCTCAAAAAAGCCTAATTTTCCTATAAAATTATGCAAAGTTGAAATATTTAATATCATAATTTAAAGCAAAAAAATAATAAAATAGTACAAAACCGTATTTGATAAAAAATATTTTTTTCAGTTTGATTGAGTATTTTGGCGTCAATTCCAAATTTAAGTCTTGTATAAAAAAAAGGGAGGGCAGATGTTCCTCACTCGGCGATGCGCTCGATTACTCGCTCACAACAATCGCTCGTTTATAATATACCTAACTTACTTTGTTTCAAACTATTTTAGTGTTATTCCTATGTAAATTATTAAACAGTAACATGTCAAATGGTTTTGCTACTTATTTTATTTCAAGGTATCAAAATCCTCCTTGACTTTGTTCCAAATCATACATCTGACCAGTGCGAGTGGTTCAAGAAGTCAGTGCAGCGCGACCCAGAATACGAGGATTACTATGTGTGGCACAATGGCCGGGAAAATGGCCTTCAACCACCAAGTAATTGGGTTAGTACATTATGATACAATTTCTTTATTAATTCCACACCAGTTGAGAATTTTTTTGTAAATAAGTATGGCATCAATAAATCGATGCGCTGGACTGATTTGAGTTTCATGCGCTTCGCTTCTAAAAACATTAGCGACTGTTTGTTTAAACGGAAGCCGCTAGAAATATATTAAATTGTTATATTTTGCCTATTACTAAGAAGTCAACTTGAGTACAATTCTCCTGTCTATATAATATACATGTACAAGCTGTTGAAAGAATACAAAACCAATGCATATTTTTAATGAATTTTAAAATGGGTCCCAGCAATTATGTTGAACTACAACACTCTGTTAAATTATATGAATATGCTCAAATTGTCAGAAACGAATTTTCACTGACTTGGTATTACTATATAAAATTCTAAATGATTTAGTTGACAGTCCGGTATTGCTAGAGTTGATAAGCTTCCGGATTCCACAACGCAATACTAGAAGTCGGGATTTATTTCAGTCCAGAAATTCTGGGACTAACTACCATTTGTATTCCTCTTTGCCCTGAATACATGGAGAAAACAATTTAACCAAGTCATTGGACATCTTCAACTTATATTTAAATAAATATAAAATGCTATTAATGAAGCAATTCAGTTATGTAAAATAAATAATGAATATTTATTAATATTCATATGTAAAAGCCCCAAAAAGGCCGTTAATAAATAAATGAATGAAGGAGGCTCACAGGTTTCTTTCAAACTTTTGAATGTCTATTTGAGAAGTTTTTTAAAATAATATATTCAAAATGCTAAATAAAATCACTATACACTGCTCATTGATATGCCGATTTCATTATTTTTTTTAGATTTCAGTCTTCCGTGGCCCAGCCTGGACTTATAATGAAGATAGGAAACAGTGGTACTTGCATCAGTTCCTGAAAGAACAACCTGATCTCAACTTCCGGAACCCTAAAGTTGTTGCAGAAATGAACGTAAGTATTTTTTAAACGCTTATCACAAAAATGTTTTTGTTTGTTTTAAAACAACTCAACAATAAATTTAACCATTATGAGGATCGGATAGTGTAAGGAAAAAATCTACACTTTGAAACATACTGAATAAGATTGAACTGAAATTGCAATCCAATCAATGGACTTGGTTCTAGGTGAACCGCTTATATAAAATAAATTATTTGCTGTCAAATATAATCAAATAATAAAAATGTTGGTACATCGTTAACTTTTTTTGGTACATTATAATTTATAACATTTATATCTAATGGAGGTACATCATAACATTTATATAGGTACAATATAACTTATATCCTATGTATGTACATTATAAATTGTAACCTATATAGGTACAATATAACTTATAACCTTTGTAGGGAAATCGTAACCCATGTAGATACATTATAACATATGAATGTACATTATAAATTATAACCCATGTAGGTACAATATAACTTATAACCTACGTAGGAACATCTTAACCCATGTAGGTACATTATAACCTATGGAGTACGTAGTAATCTACAGTAGGTACATTATAATAAATGACCTATGTATGTAAGTACATTATAACCTATGTAGGTACATAGAAACCTATGCAGGTACATTGTGACCTAAGTAGGTACATTACATCCCATGTAGGTACATTATAACTAGAGTTGGCAAAATTGAGCATTAATTTTCAGATTTTTTAGCTTTAACAATTGGAAATTTAGCGTTTTATAGCATTTTGAGGCATAATTTAGCGTTTTGTAGCAAAATAGAAAAACGTTTTTAGCGCATATTTTAAGTATTTTTGGTAAAATATATGTTTAACCTTCATTTGCAAGTATTTCCATGTGAAAGATTATAAATAATTAATTTTAATATTAAATTAATAAGGAAGGAAACTCTTAGTACGGTTCGAACACAAACACAACAAATACAGATTGCGATTAACATCAATAGGCGTAATTTATTTCGCACAATTTGTGTAATGTCAAAAGGCAACGACTGACGGAATGCGGCGATGAGCCAGCGAAAAAGTAATGAAAACCCGAGCTTACGCACACAGTCGGGGGAGCGCGAGCTGAAGTTAGAGATGATTTTTAATCACTTATTTCCGCTGATAAATATCGATTTTTTGAAATTCTCACATATTATTTTAATACCCCGTATTTTCGGGAAATTTGCACCTATTTCGCTAAATAGAATAATTTAGCTGGAATACGGCCAAAATCACATTTTTCGCGTTAATTCGCGAAATTGAAATTACTGGAAACACTTTCAAATGCCTTGAAACGCAAAGAAAACTTATAAATGCTCTATTTTCAAACCATAAATATTGTTTCGCGTTTTTAGTTAAAACGAAATTTTGCCATCTCTAATTATAACATATGTGGATACGTCATAGCCTATGCAGGTACACTGTAACTTATGTAGATACATTATAATCCATGTAGGTACATTGTAACCTTTGAAGGTATATTGTTGACAATGTAGGTTCATCCCGCACTGCCAAAGATTTGATTTTTTGGTTACACATATCTACTATTATTATTTTCTTTTATATTACTTTTCTTTCAGAAAATTCTTAGTTTCTGGCTTGCCAAAGGAATAGCAGGATTTCGAGTGGATGCCATCCCTCACTTGATTGAGTCTGACGTATTTTCAGATGGAAATTATATCGATGAACCACGATCTGAAACCACTGATGATCCTGGTGAGTACAAAATTATGTTAAAGTATTTTAAAAAATCAAGAAAGACTCACAGCAATTTACTACTTTTTTACCAATCTCTTCAAATAGTTAATTAACTTCACGAACCAATCTCCCCAACCCAAACTAATTGCCTTAATTATTCTTTGTTAATACATATTCAACTTCATACCGATTCCTGGCTCAAGGACCTTTGATTCACTACTTCCATTCTGTTTAACTTTATATGTATTTCTCTGAAAGTCCTTAAGTGGGTATTATCTTTTAGATGCTTTTAGTATTCCTACGGAAACGGCACGATGACGGCACAAAAAGGTAATAAACATACGTTCCTTATCACAGTAACGCTGCAGCTCTTTCTTGCACGCTAACAAAATGGTGAGACAAACGATGAGACTAACGATGCACTTCTGTCTGTTTCAATCAAAGGAGAAACTCATTATCATACATCTCCCTCTCCCGTGTTTAAGAAATGAGATGCCGCGTGACGTTGCCGTCGCCGTGTTGTTGCCGTGGTAATTTTAAAATCAGCCTGCCTGGGCATTTAATATTCTCACGGCAACGGCTCAAAAAGTAATAAACATACGTTTCTCACAATAATGCAGCAGGAATTTTTTACACAATATATAATAGTGAGACAAACGATGGATGAACAATGTACTTCTCTCTGATTCCAACAAAGTATATTCTATTTCCTTCACTCATATTTATTATATCGGGGATTATTAAAAATAAAAGACTGTTGACTCAGACCTATGACGTTTATTGACACTACGCACACTCGTTATAATCTCACACGTGACGCATCAGGACTGCCAACATGGCCATACATAACATCCTTTCCTCCTTTAATTTATTTTTATTTTCAAACAATTTACAATACCAAATAAAACTTAAACATAATCACTTTGACTAAATTTGACAGGAGGTTTCACCAATCTGCCAGCCCTAGTTACTACATCAGTTTTCCCACTAGTGCTGGGTAAAGGCTCACTACCATTTTTATTTTCTTGGCTTCCCAAGTCAAACCATTTATCGGGATTTTCATAATTTGATTTTAACTTTATACAACTTTTTTTTATTTGGTTAACATGGACCCTTTTTACCTCTCCTCCGATTAAAAGAATTAAATACACCCATGAACTTAATTTTAACTTAATAGTTCCCTGAACCCATTTCATAGGACCTTTCAAATGTCTTAAGTATACCAATACATTATCATTTTCCTCATACTCTTTCAATGCATTTTTACTTGACTGCTTACTTTTATTTACATTATTTTCTTCTGTCAAAATATGAAGAGGTGTACGTGGCTCATACGAAAATATTTTAGCCATAGGAGACAAACCGATGACAGAAGTAGGGGTGGAACGATAAGTATACAAACAATCTACTAGACGTTGAGCTGGTGACAAAAATTTAGAATTTTTTGAAAACATAAATTTAAATAAAATCTTTTTGAATGTTTGAACAGATCGTTCTGCTAATCCATTTGACTCGGGATTATATGGTGGAGAAAATAATAATTTAATAGATTTTTCTTTACAAAAAATAGAAAATTCTTTACATGAAAATGGAGGACCGTTATCACAAACAATAGTTTTCGGAAACGCAAATCTGGAAAAAACTTCACTTAATTTTGATAACAAATCCGAATAAGTAGAATTTTTCATATAAAAACATTCTATCCACTTTGAATATGAATCACAAACTAATAAGTATTTGGAACCTTTCAATTCAAAAAAATCCAAATGGACTCTTTCCCATGGACTTTCAGCAATAAGCCAATTATGACGCACATTTTTGTTAGCTTTTTGTACCGACTGACACATTTCACATCTAGAAATAATATCTTCAATATCTTGATTCATACCTAACCACCAAACATAAGAACGAGCTAGAATTTTTGATCTGACTATACCAGGATGACAATAATGTATTAAATTTAAGACTTTAGACTTAAGAGATTCTGGTATTGCAATTCTGTCACCAAATAAAAGACATTTTCCCTTGACCGACAGTAAATTTCTGAACTTGAAATATTTTTTAATTTCTGGACTTGACAAGTTTTCAATCCAACCGATTGAAACATACTTAATGACTTTAGATAACATTTCATCTTTTTCAGAATGACTTTCAACTTCTGAAAATGGAATTAAGGGTGTTGACATGTATACAAAATTACATTCCTCTACATTAAATTGTTGTTTACTTGGCAAACGTGACATTACATCAGCTTGAGGAATTTTCAGTCCATTTTTAAAAACTAATTTATAATTGTACGCGGACAATATTATAGACCATCTTATGAGACGTGATGCAGCTAAAACGGGGACTTTTTTATCTTCGGCAAATAAAGACAACAATGGAGCATGATCAGTATATATAGTAAAATGACGACCAATTAAATATTTATGAAATTTCTTGATTCCAAAAATAACAGCAAGGGCTTCCTTGTGCAATTGGCTATAATTTCTTTGAGCTGAATTTAACGTTGCAGACTCAAAAGCTATAGGAAATTCTTGATTCTTTACGACATGACTTAGGACACATCCGACACCGTATGCACTGGAGTCGACTGTAAGACACAATGGTTTTGACAGATCATATAAAACTAACATAGTTTTATCTGACAAGAGAGACTTACTATTTATAAATGCTTTTTCGCATTCATCAGACCAACACCATTCTACGTTCTTTCTTAATAGATTATGGAGTGGTTCTAGTACAGTAGGACACATAGGAATAAAATTCCTATAAAAATTCAACATTGACAAATTCAATTTTAGATGAGTAACATTTTCTGGACACCCAGTAGACTTAATTTTCTCAACTTTCTACCAAGACGGACTTTTGCCTTGACCTGACAAAGTAAAACCTAAAAATTCAAAAGAAAATACAAAAAATTCACTTTTCGACACATTAATTTTTATATTAAACTCATTTAACTTTGACAAAACTTTTTCTAAAGTATTACAACACTCCGTTTCATCTTTACCACCTACACAAATATCATCAATGTATGCAGCACAGTTTTTTATGCCTCCCAAGACTGTATCAATGACCATTTGAAATGTGGCAGGAGCCGATGACAACCCAAAAGGTAAACGATTGTAAACATATAAACCATTACATGTATTAATTGTAAGTAATTCTTTACTAGAATCTGACACAGACAACTGTAAATATGCATTTGTTTAGTCTAATTTACAAAATACTTGACAACCTGAAAATTTATTAAAAATATCCTCTGGACGTGGAATAGGATATTGATCAATTCTCAATTGTGGATTGACTGTAGATTTTAAATCTGCACATAAACGTATTTTTCCATTTTGTTTTGGTACACAAACTATTGGAGAAGACCAAGTACTATATTTAACTTTAGAAATTATGCCTTCGCTTTCAAGACGATCTAGCTCTTGGCATACTTCTGCACGCAGTGCATAAGGGACCTTATATGCTTTGTGGAAAACAGGAGTTGAATTATTTTTTAAACTTAAATTTACCGAAAACTCTTTAATTGGTATGTCGTTATTCGTTTTAGAAAAAGAATTTAAATATTTTTGTGACAATTTTTCGACAATGTTTGATTTATTTTTTCCACTGACAGACACTGAATTTACAGTATTATCATTACCAATATTTGACATAAAAGAATTTATAAATGTATTTTCCCAAGACGGATTCAAAACATTTATCCAATTCCTACCAAGAATAGCTTCAGACGATAGATTTTTAATAACTAAAACTGGTAAATCCACGACCAAATTAGAATCATCTTTTACACTTACTTTTGCAATAAAAAATCCAAAAAAATATAAATTTTGACTATTTGCTGTAAACAAATTACCATAGAACTGACTTAATTTACAAGTTTTGAAAAATTTTATGTACATTTTGTGACTTATCAAGGTCGATGAACTCCCTGTGTCAATCATGAAGGACATTTTCCTACCGTTTACAAACAAATCAATATTAACTGTTTCAGACACGGACATATTTAAAACATTTATATTACTCACACATTTTACATGATTAATAACAATTGATTTTACACTAGAACAAAATTTTGACGTATGACCGTATGTATTACACTTGTAACATTTCCAACTCCTTGACGGACATGACTCTGGTTGATGACTGATAAAACACCTCTCGCATCTTTTTCTGGGGTTTCCACGTGATGGAGATGAAAAACGACTTAATGACATTGAACTCCTTTGACCGTGTTGCGGACTAGTACTCCTTTGACGTGACGTTTTCGGCTTTACTTCGAAAACTCCCGATGAAAGATCTTCTTTGTGTAATATTTCTGCAGAACAACTTACTGTCTCCATATTCTTGACAATTTTGTTTGCTTTTTCGAAACTCAGCGATTCATCTTCAGACAGTAATCTTATAGTCATGGCTTCATTTTTCACACCGCACACCAATTTATCCCTCAAGGCTTCATCCAGAAATGCTCCAAAATTACATGATATTGACAGACTTTTTATTTCTGAAATGTAATCATCAATTCCCTCGTTCGACTGTTGCTGACGATTATAAAATTTATATCTTTGGGCGATCGTACATTTTTTTCTTCATATTTATTTTGAAGTGTTGTTACAATCTCGTTATAAGTTAACTCTTCAATATTTTTCGGATGAACTGTTTCTTTTAAAATTTTATATTTCTCCGCACCAATAATTATACAAAGATATCCAATTTTCTTTTTGTCCGTAATATTAATTACTTTTAAATAAATTTGAACACGTTCTAAAAACATTCCGAAGGTTTCACAACTCGACTCGTATTGCGGCACTGGCAAAGTACTCTTAGACATATTAAAATGATTGAAAAAACAAAGACGAAATCACTGTTTTACACTGGACTTAATATTACTCGTTTTTAATTTAACTTTTTCGATTATCCTCGTCGCCAATTATGATATCGGGGATTATTAAAAATAAAAGACTGTTGACTCAGACCTATGACGTTTATTGACACTACGCACACTCGTTATAATCTCCCACGTGACGCATCAGGACTGCCAACATGGCCATACATAACAATATTAAAAAAAAGAGATGCCGCGTGCCGTTGCCGTTGCCGTGCCGTTACCGTGGGGATATTAAAAGCAGTCATTTTGTGCGTGAAACAGTAATAACTATCTGCAATTTTTATCTGCTCAACGGGCTTGCGTTGCTCACAATGTGTGTTTAAATATAGCTTATTTAAACTTGACCTGTTAACAGATTTAACTTTAGAAAAAATGTTTACATTTAAAAGCAAATTTGCATGCGGATCCTTAACAATCCTTAACAATCCTTAACTGTATCAGATTGTTTTTATGATTATTTATTTATTTAGAATTTACGGCACAAGTGCCATTTACATACAAAGTTTTTATTTTATTTTTTTACATATACATAGTGCAGTATTAAATTTTGATGATAAAAAAATTAAAGAAAAATTTAGTAAAAACATAACAAATAAAATGACAGCAAAAAAAGAAGCAATGACAATAGCCTGTTATGTAGTGACCTCATTAAAATAAGTGGCGTTAAAATGTGATATTAGTGCAGCTTTATATTTTACAAGGGGAATATTAAAAGTATCTGCGATTTTAGCATAAAAGTTCCCAAGTGTGTTCAATCTGTTTATAACTGAGTTATATCCTGAGATTGTGGTATAATTGTCACAATAATACATACTAGAGGACCTTGATCTAATGGTAGGTACATGAAATTGAATCAACATTAATATGTCAGGGCTGTCCAACTGATAATTTATAATTTTGTATAAGAATATAAGATCAAAAATTTTTCTTCTATCACTTAACTTAAGCAATTTCAATGAATATAATAAGAAATCATAATCTATTGTTTCTAAAGGAATTCCAAGCCTAAAATGAATACATCTCAAAAATTTGCGTTGGACTCTTTCAATGGTATTAATGTGATTATTAAAGACAGGTGACCAAATTGTACAGTTGTATTCTAGAATACTTCTAACGAGAGATGTGAACAGAATTTTTAATGTGTTGATATTTTAAAAATCCTTGGAAATTCTTACTATAAAACCTAACATTTTCATAGCCCTGTTAGCGATAGAAGTTATGTGAGATACAAAGCAGAGTTTTCGATCAAACATTATGCCTAGGTCAAGTATTTCGATTACAGAGATTAAGTCAACATTACACAATGAATAATTATACATTATTGGGTGTTTGATTTTGTGGAACCTCATAACTTGGCATTTGTTAATATTTAGTTGCAGTTTATTACTAGAACACCATTTGAAAAAGTTGTTAAGGTTCTCTTGCAAGATTATGCAGTCGTACACATCATTAATGACCCTAAACAGCTTCATATCGTCAGCAAAAAGTAAAACTTCGACATTGTAGAAAATGCTGGTAGCGTCATTGATGAAGAGGATAAATAATAAAGGTCCCAGGTGTGAACCTTGTGGGACTCCACTGGTAGCAATAAATTCATAGGATAGACAGTCATTAATCTTAACAAAAAGTGATCTATCAGATAAGTAACTGATCAACCATGCCAGTAAATTACCACTTATCCCATATTTTACAAGTTTATTGATTAGTATTTTATGGCAGACCTTATCGAACGCCTTGGAAAAATCTGTATATACGGAGTCTACCTGTTTCCTGTTAGAAAATGCTGAATTTATGTAGTTTACATATACTGTAAGGTTTGTGAGAGTAGATCTAGATGAGACAAATCCATGTTGGCAATTGGTAATAACGTGTTTAATGTTAGAGGATATTTTGTTAAGAATGATTTTTTCAAAGAGCTTAGGTATACTAGATAGAATACAAATAGGTCTATAATTGCATACATCATTTTTTGAACCCTTTTTGAACACTGGAGTGAGATAGCTAGATTTTCAGCTATTGGGGAATTGTCCTGTTTTAAGAGATTTATTAAAGATTAAGTACAATGGATAGGATAGACTATTTTCACATTTTTTTATAAATATGGGTGGGATATTATCGGGACCAGAACTTGTTTTTGGTTCCAAGAGTTTAATATAGGCTATGATATTACTGCGTTCAATTAATAGATCAGATAGTTGCAAGTTAATATCAGTGAAAAATGCAGGAACACTGTCAACAGAGATATCATCCTCATATACGCTTTTGAAAAAGTCAGCGAATAGATTAACAATATCCTCAGTTTTGGAACAAGTCTTACCACCATAGTTTATAATGCTAGGAATGGATGCATAGTTGTTTTGTAATGATTTAGAATAGTTAAAGAAAGATTTAACATTAGATTTTATGGAGGTTTCAACTTCTTTTATATAATTCTTGTAACATTTATCTGAAATTACAGCGCACTGCTTACGCAATTTGTGAAATTCAGTATAATCATCGAGTGTTCTCATTGTTTTGAATTTATGGTGAGCAATCTTTTTTTTTAAAACTAAGTTAATAAGATCATTGGTGAACCATTTAGGAAAAGTTGATGTATTACGTGAAGTAACAGGTACATAACTATTAATAGCTTGTTTTAAGATACAGTAAAATTTTTCGATATTGTCATTTAATTCGCGATCATTCAGAAATGTCCAATCAACATTTAGTAGGAAGTTACAAATTTCAGTGTAATTTGCTTTATGAAAGTTATGCGACATTAATTTGATTTTAGGATTTACACATATGGTGTTGTTTATAGTTATATCTAAGGATGGATGGTATTTGTCCAAGGGAAGAAGAATTTTTGAGGATTTAGTTACAGTAACAGATTTGATATTAGAAAAAACTAGATCCAGGATTCGGTCGTTGCTATTTTTGTTAACATTTAATTGATTTAAGTTTAAAAAATTGGACATTTCGAGTATTTCTCTTTCGATGTCAGATATGCTGGAGTTATTATTACTAGATAAATCTGAGGATAATGGATCCCAATTAATGTTTGGTAGATTATAGTCGTATGCAATGATTATTTTTGTTTCGGGATATTTAGATATTAGTATTTGAATTTCATCCATATGGTTTCTGTAAATAATTTGATCAGATGAAGGAGGAATATAAACACAACCTAGAATGATTTTATTGTTTTTGTTTGTGTTAACCACACTAAAAATATGTTCCACGTTTTTGTAAGTTGTAGTTAGCTTCCTGGAGACTAATGTCTTAGAGATTGCTAACAAAACACCACCACCTCTTGATTTAGAACTGGTATTCTTGTTTCTATCCAATCTGTATATATTGTGAGTAGGTAGCCCTAGTTCTGCTGTGTTGATATTCGAGTCAAGCCAAGTTTCAGTTAAGAAAAGGACATCGTGTGGAAGAGTTGGTGCAGTTGTTGAAAATTGATGAAGTTTAGTACGCATCCCACGTACGTTCTGATAGAAGCTATTTATTGTTTGTTGCGACCTTAGTTTTTTGGCGTCGTAGTTATTATTTTTAGTGAGGAGTTTATATATTTGATAGTTAAATTCACTTCACCATTGTTCGTGCGGTCTTCCAATTCCTTCCT
Organism: Hesperophylax consimilis; assembly: GCF_061612785.1. NCBI lineage: Eukaryota > Metazoa > Arthropoda > Insecta > Trichoptera > Limnephilidae > Hesperophylax > Hesperophylax consimilis. The sequence continues at coordinate 35,135,261 of NC_142844.1, read as the reverse complement.
TAGGTCTGCCAATTGCCTTCGCTGTAATGGGGTTTGATCAGATTTGATCTTTATTTGATCAGGAACAGTTATGCTGGTTTTTTTTCTCAGTATATCAATGGCTTGGGCGGGGTTGTCAAGTATAACTTTTAGGGGTCTGGGTTTGGCCGTTTTATTGATCCCCAAACGAAAGGTTGTGATGTTGTCTTTAGTGATGGTTGAGTTTAAGGCTGTTAATGTGTTAAATATTCTTGTCGTATCGTCAGTAATTTTATCAATTTGGGAACAGGCCAAGCTTTCTGGAAAGTTGAAAATAATAATATTTTTCGAACGTTTTTTTCTCTCCTCGAGCTCGTCAGCAGCTTCGCACGTGGATAAAATTGGTAAGTTTGAAGATTCATGCAGTGATTTAGATTCTAACAATTTTGATGAGACCATGTGTTCATAAGACTTCACCTGTCCCTCGAGGATTCCAACTTTGACACCAACATCCAGCATGGTGCCAGACAGGTTGGAAAGTTTGTTGAGTAATTTAGTCATCTGATCTTTAGTTAGTTTTAGTGCCGGATCAGTAATATTACTATATAAATCACTTATTTCCTCCTTAGCCTTGTTGATATATGATATTGCATCAGTAGTACTCATCTTGCAATTGGATTTTGTATATTAATAATTTGTATAAGATGCAGTGACAACCCTGTTCGTGCGTTGTCTATGGCGAGAAGTGGGTGGGCGTTTCACATGTAGGTACTCTACGAAACTTTGATTGTATTAGTATTCTTCCTTCTATTTGGCTTTGTGTGTATGTGTCTATTGCAATCCGGTGACAGTTGAAATTTTAAAATTAATAATAAAGAATTACCGGTTATGCAGCTTCAACTGTTGGTACACAATGTTAAATTTGATTGTGGTAAAGTACTCGTGGTTGAAAAACACTACTATAAGTTCTTAATTTTAATATAATCGTTAATTTTTGTGGAGCAAAAAATTTACGTTTTGACTGTGACACTTAGTATTGTTGATTTGATGATTTGATTTATAAGATCATTATAACTATTATGAAATTAAATTCATTATAAATAATATGTTTTTTTTTTGTAAAAGCATAATGGGCGTTTAAATAAAAAAAATCCTCTTCGTTATGTTCTCGATAATTGAGTTAAGTGTCGTAACTAATTAGGATTTTGTTCTTAATTACAGAAAGCTATGATTTCTTAGAACACACTCAGACAAGGGAACGAAAAGAAACTTACGATACAGTTTTTGGATGGAGGGCCACCCTTGATGCATTCTCAAATGCACAAAATAATACTATAGGAACAAGGTAAGATTTTGAAAAATTTGTATTATTTCACAATTTATTTCATACAAATATAGTAAGTATGTTTGCGGTACGTTCAAGAGTGGCAGATACTTTCAGCACAGACCTGGCGAAAAACCATCATTCAGAACTGAATTGTTGCTTGAAATGGCTCTAGCCATGTTCGGTAACCAGATCTGAATAATCAGGTTTCCCCAAATTTCTCTTCCCCATTTCCATCCCTTCTTCATTATCTTGAGTCTCACAATATACCCCAATTGGGGACGCCATAATCTCACTGACTCAAGACGGTTCAGACTCTTGTGCAGTCATAAAAAATAATAAATAATTTTACTGGTCGTTCACAAGTCAACTGTTTTCTCTTTCCAATCCTTTACAAATAATACCAAAAAATTTATCGCCATCATTTTATGGTTACTTCTATATGAAAAATACTTTTATACGCATATGTTTTGTAATAATCTCAAAATTCCTGGAATATTAATTTATTTTATTTTATTTATGTATATAAAACAGGCAAATACCCAAAAATGTATACACATGGATAGTTTATTAACTTGGATGTTGTAATAAAATAAAAATTCTAACAAAAATAATTAGTTAAGTAAAACTTACTCTTATTATTATTTCCTTCAAATCTTGAAACTGTATTATTGATAAATCTTGCCTATTTCTTACTTATCCCTTTGGTTTTGCAAATATATTATTTACTTACTTACATGATTCCATATAATTGAGCTAGGATTCACTCACCAAACACAAGAGCCTTGTCTCTTTATGGTGAGGAAAAGCTATTATTATTTACCTTGACAACACTGTATAATATGTATAATTGTATATTTATTGTAAAAAACATACAAATATTAAATAAAAAAAAATTAAAAAAAAATAAAATAAAAAAAGTAAAAGACAAACAAGAATAGGAAAATGGTAGAATATATATATTTAAATGAACAATTTATCAATATCATCTGTACCGATGAGACACTGATTTAGTAGGTACTATTGTACTTTATTGGACAATACCTATGAGACAATGATTTGGTAGTTACTATTATACTTTATTGGACAATACCAATGCGACCCTGATTTCGTAGGTACTATTGTACTTTATTGGACAATACCTATGAGACAATGATTTGGTAGTTACTATTATACTTTATTGGACAATACCAATGCGACCCTGATTTCGTAGGTACAATTGTACTTTATTGGACAATACCTATGAGACAATGATTTGGTAGTTACTATTATACTTTATTGGACAATACCAATGCGACCCTGATTTCGTAGGTACAATTGTACTTTATTGGACAATACCAATTCAACCCTGATTTCGTAGGTACAATTGTACTTTATTGGACAATACCTATGAGACAATGATTTGGTAGTTACTATTATACTTTATTGGACAATACCAATGCGACCCTGATTTCGTAGGTACAATTGTACTTTATTGGACAATACCAATTTAACCCTGATTTCGTAGGTACAATTGTACTTTATTGGACAAAACCTATGAGACAATGATTTGGTAGTTACTATTATACTTTATTGGACAATACCAATGCGACCCTGATTTCATAGGTACTATTGTACTTTATTGGACAATACCTATGAGACAATGATTCGGTAGATACTATTGTGCTGTATTGTACAATATTTTGCCTGTGTTGAAATAAAAGGCTTCATTACAATATCAGCTCGAAATGAATGAATTGGTAATTTTTAAAAAGTTTTTAAATCGGTCATTAAAAATATCGTGTTCATTATAAAAGCAGTGAGTGTATAGTTATATATATTTTTATTATTTTCGCAGTAGAGGGGAAAAATACCCTAGAAATATCCAGTGTGGTAGGCTTTCATGTTTAAATTATCTTTTATCCTCCTTATTGTTTTTTTTATGGTTTGTTGATGTTAATTTGGGATAAAATATTTGGTGTATATAACTGATGGATGTATATTTTACTTAGAAGCAATAAATCAGAAAGTTTGCTGTCAGAGAGTGTAGCAACTCGGTCACTGTACGTTACAAATTGATCAGATAAACCTTCACAATAAGCAATTATATAAAATAAACTATTGCACTCTATACACAAAATATATCTCTACAATTTTATACATTTTTTGAATTAACTATCTATTCAGTGGTCTCTGCGAATCATTTTTTTAAATTCGGTTGTAGATGTTTTCAAACCCTTTATATGTTTTCAGATAATTATGTACATAATTATAAACTCCAAGTAACATTTCTTGATTTGTTTCCAGGGTACTATTGATGGAAGCCATGAGCAGTACAGATCTGGTAATACAGTACTACGGCGATGGAATCAGTGAAGGAGCACACTTCCCATTCAACTTCAACCTCGCCTTCCTCAATAAAGGTGCCAACGCTATCAAACTAAGAGATGATATCAAGAACTGGCTGGATGTTGTTCCCGTTGGCAGGGTTACAAACTGGGTGGTATGTAACTATTATAATGTTTAAATAAATTAGAAAAGGAGGTCACATCGCTTTCAATTTCAACCTCACCTTCTTCAACAAAGAAGCCAATGCTTGCCTGTGGGAGGGTTACAAACTGGGTGGTATATTACAATGTTAAATGTTATTTCAATTTCTTATTTATATTTTTTGGCAAGTCATGTTGGTTGTAACAGGAGACAAAGGTTCTTCAGCCATTCACTGGTATCCGTATCTGTGTTGCGTGGTGCAGTATCGTTTTTCCCCAATGTTCTCTTTTTTTATTTATTCTTTAGTATATTTGTTATACAATGGTATAGTATATTGTCCTCCACGCTAGGAGTTCACCTGTGTTGTGGAGGACTTTTTCAATTGTAAAGTTATATAATTCTAAAACAATACAGTGGAGTTGGTTACACAGAGAAAAATTAAAATATAAAATCGATTTTTCCATAGTTATAACAGTAGTTTTTCCATAGTTATTCCAAAAAAGTAAAATATAAAAAATTAAATATTAAAAGGATTGAAGCCAGTTCCGTATGTGTTTTTTGTATTCTGTAAGATTAGATGTTTTATATTGTGTTGGAAGTGAATTGTATAGTTTTATAGCCTGGAATCTGTAGTGTTTCTGTCCAAAGGATGTGTTGGTTTTTGGTATTAGTAGTTGGTGTGCATGTCTTGTTCTGGTATTGCGAGAAGTTTGTGAAGTTTTAAATGTGTTTAGGTTCTTGTAAAGGAAAGTAAGTATTTGTTTTGAATATAATTTTTGAATCTTCAACATTGGGAATTTTTGAAATATGGTTGAAGTGGGTGTTAGTATTGCTACTTTAAGTATTACTTTTATTAAGGTTTTCTGAGCTTTATACAGTGTGTCTATGTATTTTTTACTGGCATAGCCCCAGGCAATAATGCCGTATTCCATTAAAGATTGTGCTATTGCGAGGTATATATTCTTAATATCATATATGTTTAGTATATTTCTCACGTTTTTGAAAAAGTAAATCAACTTGTTTATCTTTCCTTTAACCGACTCAATATGTCTGTCCCATTTTAAATAACGGTCGAAGCATATACCAAGATATTTGATATTTTCGGTTTGTGTGATTGGAGGACAATTGCTTGGGGTGCTCGCTGAGTGACAGGAATGTATTTTAAGGTAGATGTTTTTAGAGGGTTGGCCTTTCAAGTTTATGCTAAAGGTTATGAATTTAGTCTTATCTATATTTAAAGTTAATAAGTTAGAGTCAAGCCATTTTTTTGTAATATTTAGGCCAACTTCAGCTTTTGTGATTAGTGTGTTCCAGTCAGTGGCCTTAAAAAGTAACACAGTGTCATCAGCAAAGCTTATAATTTCCCCGTCTATTTGGAGGTGACATAGATCGTTAATATAAATAAGAAATAGGATTGGGCCAAGTACGCTGCCTTGTGGTACTCCGTAGGATACTTGTTCCTTGTCACTACATGTGTTTTCTATTGAGGTATATTGGGTGAGATTTTCCATGTAGCTTTCAATTAATTTGAGTTCTGTTCCCGTGATTCCGAAATATTTAAGTTTATTGAACAGGTTTTGGTGGTGAATTGTGTCAAACGCTTTTGCCAGGTCTAGGAATATTCCAAGGCATTTATTACCCTGATCTATATTTGTTTTGAGGAAGTCTGTTACTGAGGCTATGGCATGTGAGGTACTCATATTTTCCCTGAATCCAAATTGATTTGGTGATAGTATATTTTTTTTGTTAAGAAAAATTAAAAGGTGGTTTTTGATATGTTTCTCGAGAATTTTTGAAAGCGTGTTTAGAATTGTAATTGGTCTGTAATTATTAATTTCTTCCTTGTTTCCTTTTTTGTGGATTGGAATTACTATGCCCGTTTTCAAAATAGTTGGGATCACTCCTTCTTTAATGGACCGATTTATAAGTATAGTAAATGGGATAAGAAGTGCTGATTTTATTATTTTTATGTCATGGGTGATATTTTGTCGCTACCCTGAGAGTTTGTATTTTTTATTTCGTTTATAAGTTTAAGTGTTTGTATTTGGGTAATGTATGGAATTTTAAAGGAAAAAATACTAGTGTGTGTATAGTGGGTTGAGAATTCTGGGATATCGTCATTTGTAGTGATTCTGTTTGCTAATACCTTGCCGACGTTAGCGAAATAGTTATTCACAAAATTACATACTTTTAGTGGTTGTTCTGATGTCTTAATAATCTCGTTATCTATTTTAATCTCGGTTATGGAATCGCTTTTCTTTGAAGATGTGTGGGATATTTCTTTTAGGATTTGCCAAATTTTTTTGGGGTCCTTGTTGCATTTATCTAATTTATTTTTTAATATATTTCTTTCGATATACGTGCAAGTCGTGTGCATAAGTTTCGATATCGTTTATAGAAATTTATGAGATAGATGTCATATGGGTTAGATTTGCATTGTTTGTGGAGTTTGTCTCTTTTACTGAAACTTGTTATGAGTCCTTTTGATATCCACGGTTTTAGAAGTTTATGTTTAGTTGGAGAACTTTTTTCGGACGCGATGGTATTTTTTTAAATTCGTCTTGAAAACATTCTATAAAAAGTGACCATGCTTCATTAATTTTATTATTTTCTACGAGTTCTTCCCATTTTTTATTAAGTAGTATGTCATTTAGTTTTTTTTGGGGTTCAAACATGTCTAAATTCACATGATGCAAAGCCCATTAGCGTATCATATACGCACGGTGGTTTTGACTGTACCACGTGATATTTGGCACAGTCCAACACATTTAATATTGACCATTTTATCGTTCACGATGAAATGTATATTTTTGACAACGGAAGTTTGCCACCGAGCTCGCCAGTGTCTGAAAAAGTCACGGAAATACATAATCAAAATGACGTGAGTATCTTGACTCTTTTTCATCGTTTAGCGGAGGTGTTTGTGTTAAGACTGATGGTTTATAGAATTTGAAAAATTAAGGCAATTTCAAAATTAGTTTTGAAATTTGATGAAAGTTCTATTCAAGTTCTCTTATTATTTCAGTTCTGTGAAGTAACTAGTCCATAATGATATAAAACAGAACTTTCACAAAACGTGATTATTAACTTTGAAATTTGATGAATTCTTCAATTTCTGTGTAACATCTCGTCCTTAGCGTTTCTTCTAAAAACTTTACTCACACAACAAAAAGGTTGTTATCAGGTTCTGTAACGAATTCTGAATTTGACGTAATATTTATTCTTGTTCACTATGTAGGCGAAATTAATGCACACGTTCAGTAAATAAATGTTTATTTTTCAGGTTGGAAATCATGACCAGCCGAGGGTTGCTTCGCGGTTTGGATCCAATTTATCCGATGGAATTATTATGTTGGGAATGCTGCTTCCTGGTGTTGCTGTCACATATAATGTAAGATAACGCTATAACCCAACTGTCATTCAATACTGATAACCATAATAAAACATATTTTTAATAATGATATGATGAAACCACCAGCAACATTTTTATAGCATGTTAATCGATATAATGGGTTCAATTATTTCTACATAGTCTAACTCACAATCTGATTCACTTGGCATTCCTCACCTTCTTGTAATGTCTTTGAGTACATTTTTAATTAGAGATTGTTATATATAGCTTTCGAAAATCTGAATGTCTCTTTAGTCTTTGAATCTGAAAACACTTTTTTCATAGGGAGAAGAAATCGGGATGGAAAACTTTTACTTATCTTATAACGAAACAGTGGACCCTCAAGGTTGTAACGCCGGCCCTGCGTTGTTTAATTCTACCTCTAGAGACCCCGCAAGAACGCCTTTCCAGTGGGACGATACATCGTTTGCTGGTATTTTTTATTATTATTTAATAACAAATTTCAATTTGGGAGGCAGTATGGATACCGTCTCCCCGGGAACCATTTATTGGATAACCAACACCCCTGTCATAGACCACCCCAAATGGTTCTCTACATTTGGTAACTTAGCAGGGCTGCCCTGGTCCATGGGGTGAGGTATGGCTAAGTGTTGGCGGTGGATGCGCTTGTCTAGAAAGAAACTGGTTGAGGGAGACCTTTTGACCTCTCCAGCCGGACTCTCTCGGCCTACCACCTTACACCGCAGTGGGAGGGATGGATTCATAAGTCTATCACTCCTGGACACGTTGACCCCCCAAACCTTTTCCCTTCTCAGAACTTCCTCTACTTTCTATCCATAAAAAACCTCCACACAGAATCCCAAGATGACATAGACCCGGAGAAAAAAGTTTTTTCCTCAGGGCCTCCTGTTAATTTTAAGAATTAACAAATGAAAGTTTATAAAAAAACCTTCTTGTGATATTTATTCGATGAAAAAATTGATGTTATATTCTGATACTATCTCATTTTGTGTAATGGTGAGAAATATGAATTAAAAACGGTGTTAGAAAGAGAGAATAAATACCGCACGATTTAAAATTTACGGTAAACGCTCTAGAAAAATTAAGAATATTAACACTAAGCATTTTAAAAAAGGTTTGTAAATTTTGTAATAAACGAAAAAATGAAAGTGACTGAAACTTTTATGCTTCTTTTACTTATTTTTTTTTAGTTTCATGTAAAACAGTAATTACAGTTTACACGATAAAAACCATCGGTCAGAAAATTTGAAAACATCATCTTTTCTTGCCTTCAAAATATTAATCTTTTTAATTGCATACGTCGATTTGTAATACTAAAATCTGAAAGAGTTTTTTATCTGCTTTCTAGTTCTTCATCCTGACAGTTATCATTTGAGACGTACATTACAAAATGTCAGAAGCTTTAGGGGTTAATTTATATTAAAAAACTGGAAAACCAAGAGAACCGCTCTGCGCTGGGCGCTGGTCTGATAATTTTAGACGAGATGAAAATTACTGTTAACGTCAGAAAATAATATTTCTATTCAAAATGAGTCAAATGAGAAAATAATATAAAATAATTTCAGGTTTCTCCACAAATAGTTCGTGGCTGCCAGTGGCTACCAACTACAAAGAGTTGAATTTGCTGAAGCAGTCCAGTGATGAAAAAAGTCCTTATAAGGTAAGAAAGTGATTAAATTAGAGAATTGATTATAATAGAAAAAATCGTTGTTCAGACACTTGCTTGCATTTTATGATTTGAAAAAAAATGTGTGGATAGATTTTTCTACTAAGATTTCAAAATAATAGTTTTAGAATAATAATAGAAACGAATAGTTTTTGAATACTAAAAAAACTTTGTTTTTCTTTGCTTTTTGCGTTCTATATAAAATATTCAGTTATCCATTGCCTTTATTTATTTTTATAAAATTCGACACTGTGTTTATTTTTTTTAAGCATCATTACTGGGATATCGGATGACTTTGACGTTTTGTATTTGAGATAATTTACCTGATAGCCAGCCCTAGCTTGCAAACGTTGTTTTACGAAATTATAAAGTAATTTTACGTTTTGAAATATGGATGGAATTGGTTTTGGTAATTATTCAGGATCGCTGGCCACTGGCCACGCTTAATAGGATTTTTTAAAAATAAATCTTTTGATTAACCTTAATTACTATAAAAGGAAACTGTCTGCATTTAGTTTTTTTTTTATTTTAGCATTTTTATTCGTTGTATGGGATGACAGCCAAAATAATTTCTGTTGATAACATTTTCTTATTGTGGTATTCCTGACACCATACGAGTGGCAAAGAAGAGAAGAGAGTTATTACCATTATGCAAATTAGATAGGTTGTATTTTGGCCAAACTCTGAACATAATATAAAGGTATTTAGGCATGTTTTATAAATACAAAATTGTTTTAAAAAAGGTTAGGTTATTATAGGTTATGTTAGGTTAGGTAAGGTCAGTATAAGTTAGGTTGGGATAATTTAATTTTAGGTTAGGTTAAGATAGGTTTGGATAGGTTCGGTAAAGTAAGATCAGGTTAGGTTAGGTCAGGTAGGGAGAAGAAAGGATATTATCAGTGTTCCGCCAAAATAGTGCCTACCAAATATGCATGAATTAATTGGTACTAACGTTTCTTTTAGCTTAATCGGGAATACCAACATATGAAAATATCGTTGACACTTGACAGAAATTATTGGAAATGGTTGTCATCCCATACAAATTTAATTACACGTAATTAAAAATTTGAACGTAAAAAATAAAAATTCCCCAAATGCAGATAGTTTCCTTTTTTATCAATTTAGGTGAATAAAAAACTTATATTTAGCGTTTTAAAGTTCGTATTAAGCGTGACCAGCGATCTCGAATAATTACCAAAAGGTTCATTCATGTTGGCTGATATAACTGAATCTTTGAAAAACCGTAAACTTTATATATATTTAATGTTTCAAATGTGATATAAGGGGCCATAAAGTTGTTTTTTTAAATGTGATACCAGTGGCCTTAAAGGTGTTTTTTTCGGAAATAATAAAAAAAATACTTCCAATTACATATGACAAAGACACGGAAGATACTCTCAGTATAGCCACGGTGAAAGACAACCATACAGAATTGTAACGTTGGTGCTTGGAATGGATTTTATTTTATGGTGTTTAAATCTTAATAGCCAGGTACTTTCTTACTTTAGATATACCGTAATAGAATATCATGGTCTCACTGGTTCCGGATGGTCGGGAGCAGTTTTCACCCTGTTTCATATTTTGTTGCTTATTTTATAATTATTTCAAGTCGTTATATATTTCAGTTGTACGTATCGCTATCAGAATTGAGGAAGAAAGAAGTCGTTAAAAGCGGTGAAATCGAGATTAAAGCCATAACCGACAATATCTTCGCATTCCGCAGGTGAGTGAATTATAATTACTAAGGTAAAAATATCTTTTAGGTAATCAAGATAAGGATACACTTTGTTGAATGTTTTTAAATTCTGCAAGTTTTCGGAACATCGTTAATTTTTTTTTTTGAACCTTTTGTTAAATATACCAAATTTTATAATGATTCTTTGAGATATTTTGCCAATTTATTTTTAATTTTATTGGTACGTAAGAAATTAAGGCCTGTGTAATTTCGTTTTGACATCGTTAATTTTCAGGTTTTTGCCTGGACAGGATCCTATCGTCACCATCATTAACACACGGGCAGACAATGTACCAGTTAATATGGCACAACATTTTGCAGACTTGCCTAATGATTTGAAGGTATTGGCAGCAAGTCGTTCATCTACAAGAAACACGCTGTAAGTCGTTTATAACTTCCTAATCATGTTTTGCTTTCTCTTTATTACATCTAGGAAGCGAAGACAGCTGTGGTATTGCTTGCATAAACTGAAAACAAATCATGTTTTTCCAAATCATGAAAATCCGGTCTAATTATTCGTATTTCTATTGCAAACGAGACTGCAGGCAACAAATGAATTGATAGATTTCCTAAGAACTAGGAACTCAGGAAAACAGGAATTTTTTATGAGGATGTCGTAACACTTGTTCATAAAAATTATAATATTTTCGCATTTTGTCCTTTATTAATTAGGATAAGCGCAGCTGCAAGAACACGTGTTCCGATGTATTCTGAATTTACTGATATTTTATTGAGAAATGGCGTGCCATCACTTTTTTAAAAGAATTTTAATAAATCAGCAGTTCTCATTGTTCTCGTGTATATGTAGCAAAACTGAATGCAGTACCTATAAAAAAGGCGTCTACAGACGGCTTTTTGGCCCAGGTACTGACTGAAGTCACTGCGTCGAAAGTCAAGCTTATTGTTCTACCTCTTACCACATATTTTTTTAAACCACTTGGCAAACCAGTCGTCTGTAGCGGACCATAGTATTTGTGAAAGCCTTTTGAACACTTTTTTATCTTAATTTTTAATTTTGAATGTTTTTTTTTTCAGTGTCAACGTTCCCTCCACCTTTACTTTAAATGCGTATGAATCGTTGGTCCTGACAAACGGAGTTAACGGATTATTATTCTCACGCTTTCTTGTGGTCACGATCACTCTTTTATCATTTTTTAAATTACTGTAGATAAATAAATGCAAAATACGTATCTTTAAATACGAAAACTTAAATTTTAATGTTTACGTTTTTCTAATCCATTAAAAAATACATAGTATAGCCTTCGAGTTGTTTTTGAACGTTAATCTATTTGTAAATCAATTTATTATTATGTCCAATCTTACAAAAAAAACTTTCATAACATGTAAATATAACCTTCATTCTTAAACCTGGTTTTTAAATTGTTTGATGTTAAAATAAATATTGTTTCCACGAAAAGACAGAATTTTATTTCCTTATATAGAACTAAGGATGGGTTGTTTTACAGAATTTGAACAATTCATTAAATTTCAACGTTGATTTTCATGTTCTGTGAAGGTTCTACACAAAACGGAAATAATTTCAGAACTTTGAAATTCGGTAAATTGTTCGAATTTTGTGAAATAACTTGTCCTTAATCTTAAACAGTAATGAGTATTTCATGCAGGTAATGCAATTCAATTCATTCAATTTCCTTTGTCTGGAAATTTAAATAAATGGCAAATAATAGTACACATTTTACGAGCATATTTCGATAACCAATGAAATAAATAATAAAAAATATTCTTTCTTGCGTAAATCCGAATTGTTTTGGTTTTGATCAGTGAACAGAAAATCTCTATATTATTTATCCATCCTAATTTGTAAGATATCGGTAGACGCTAGTTCTAAAATGAAATCAAAGGATCATTTACAGTCATAGTACTTATAGAACGAAAAAGTGTAAAAAATTATATAATCATTTAAGTTAGCAAAACGAAAGCAAAAGAATCTACATGAGATCAAATCAGTACCCTATAAAATTAATACTACTTCCAACTTTGACGTTTTCCAAACATTCTGATGGCAACATGTTACACTAACGCCTACACTAATGCGGCACGAGTTGTGCGACTTGGTTCTCTTTCAAACATTTAAATGGATTTTTTGTGAAATAAAAAATAATTTATTTTACATTAATGAATTATAGAAATCTAAAATATATCTTTTCTAATATATATTAGGTAACCTACATCGGACTTACTGCTTCATTTTGCTCTTACATAAACAAAAAATATTAAAGCGGCTATTAACTCAGTATTTTATGGTTTTGGTAATAAAATAATTATATAATTATTATAATTGAGAGAAATTTTACAAAAAAAATGAATGAGGAATATTTGATAATATGAAATGTAATATCAATATATTTAATATATTCAAATTTTAAAAAATCAACATTGACGAAGATTTAAAACTTCAGCATGAAATTGGATGAATTAACTTTAACATTTTAATAATTATATTTTTCATTTAAGTCATGCACTTTTTACGTAATCAAGAACATTTTATATGCTAGGATTTAATGAACTCAAATTATATTTGTCCTGAACGACTTGGAGTGTTTTTGTTGTTTGTAATTATTATTACGTCTGTAACTGCATCCACATAACCTACTTTTTGGGACATTTTTATGAATATTTTTTATCATTAATCAATAATAATTTAATCAACAATACAAATTAGAAAGCGCAAAACACTGCCAATAAGAAAAATAATTCAATTTGCTGCCATTTAAAAAAATATCAAAGTCAATTTGCTACACAAGCGCCAGTAATGCCACTATTTCACTGAAGTTGGACGTTATATTAATATTAAGTATGTATGTAATGATGGTCGTAGGAGGTTTTAAAAAACTCTAAAGTTAATTACTCGTATGACGCAATGTTTGCTTTATAATATTTTTTTTAAAAAGTTGAATATTTGACAAAAAATTCTGTTAGGAAAGAATTAATGCAGGTTTGGTGCGCATTTCGGGAGATCAACACAAATATTTTTTGAGGATTTTAAGTTGTTATTGTTATTAAAATATAAACATAGGAAAGTGTGGAAGCAAAAAAATAGCTTCCGCTTTTTGACTTCCAGCTGTCCTCCAACTCCCCCACCGTTCTTACTAAAACTACCGATTCCTTTCTTCGTGCAACGTTTGTTCTAATAGTGGAACAAGTTTCAACGAGATATTAGCACGCAGTAGCACTTCGAATTATAACTATATGGATGCAAAACGTACTGAAAAATGAAAATAATATAAGCAAAGACAGAAAGTAAAGGAACAAAATACAACAAATAGTGGTGAGAAAGATTATTATTTAAGTGTTATTAAAATGTACATTAAATTAAACATATCTATGATTTCATTTCTGCAAGGCCAGATATAAATTTCGATTTGAATATTACCGTTATCAAACAGGTAAATTGATGTTTTTACAGTAAATAAAGAGGCACGTGCCTATTATTTCAAAATAAGAGATAAATGATAAAGAAACAAAGTCGTAAAGAAAGAGTAGCAACCCATTTTCTCAAAACCACTTTTGTTTTAAGGTACCTACATAAAACCATATTCAGAAGGTAATGGAAACTTGTGTGCAAACAATGAGCGGTGCTCGAAACAAAAATATGTAATCTGTGGCGTTTTGGAAAAGGGAGACGAGTCAATAATTATACCTGTCAATTGTATTTAGGTGATCTGATTTTGTCAGATCTAGATAGAACTTTGTCGAATACTGTCGAATAAAAGCACTTTTAAAATTAGGGGGCCACTGGAACCATCGGAAGCTTGTAGGAGATCCCAGTAAATATGACGACTTTCAGGTGCATTATCCCAGTGGTTCCTGGGTTTTTTTTTTGTGAAGGCCACTAATAGTCAACGCCAATGAAGGGAGCAACTGCTTAGTGATTTACCCTTAATAACACATTTAAATAAATTAATAACTGCTTCATCATTATTAAACAATTAAAATAACATTAATGTGGGGAAAACAGACTTCAAAATACCCCCACAGAATACGAAATCTATTGTCAAAACTATTTTATCAGTAAATTGGTTTAACCGGTAATAAATCATTTTAAATTGTGAGGGGGTAAAATAGAATCATATTAATAAGTCGTCTAAACGTGGCTAAAACCACAGTTTGGTAATGGCATTGAAAGCCGAAAGAGCTGTTACAATAATAACAAAAAAATACTTGCAGAACTTAATAATTATATTTTAATTAAATTTTTAACATAAGTAAATGATCAGGGTATCGATTCTCCAATCAAGGCCGCTCGCAATCGCCGTCGAAAGTACATACATTGATCGAAAGTCTTATTCGAAGGTACATATTTACATACGCCAAACGTCAAAAGTCGTTCCAGTCGAACAACGAGTGGGTTGAACCACTCGATGTTCGAGTGACTTCGTCGAGAATCGAGGCCTAGACTACTGCGAGGAGTTTGTCTGTGGCATCTATGCTCTCAATAACCAAATTGCAACTATTGTTAATTGCATATATGACTTAAATTGAATACTTACTAATATGTAATAAAAAAGTATTCATTATGTCGACCATAAAAAATTCTTAAAATAAAAACTATATTTTTCAATTTTATATGACTTATCCCTCTATTCCATGCTCCAGTTAGACCTTATTGAAAATAATTCACGAGTTAGTTAGTTATTCAGTAAAGAAGATTTAGGACAAATCTCTTAATAAATATATATATTATATATATATATTTATTAAGAGATTTAAAAAAAAAACGGCGTCATTTAAACATAGCCCGTAACGAAACATACAAACACGGAATACAGCAATGTCTTAAAATGTCTCCGTTTTCTTTAAAAATATATTTTTATAAGACAATAAATATTTTTTTATCAATATTAAAAAAAAAAATTAAATTTACAGAGACAACTTCAACCATCTCTAAGCGAGTTTCAATTTATTACACATTTGTGATGTATCTCTATAGATATATCAGCATTTAAAATCTCGGAATTATATTTTTGTAGCGGACTAGTATCGCTTTTCCATGAATAACAAACAAAAGAATTCGTTTGGCATACTTCATATCGCATTTTTTACCTTCTCACTTTTTCAAAACACCGCTGAAATATCAAAGAGCGTAATAATATTATGTTACTTGAAAGCCGCTGAGTCTTGTCACTCACTAAATTACGTGCCCACCGTACTGAGCGATATAAATCCTCAATAAAAACTTTTTCATATTTGCGGAGGGTTAAATATTGCTATAAAAATCTCTAGAAAAAAATATTCTGAACGTTTTCGCTAGGCTATCGAGTGGATTCATATATTGCTGACAATTTATTTTTTATTTATTTATTTAATACATGTTACATTATTATGAAATTTACATAAAGTAGATATAATGAATCACCATACTAGGCGGCTGCCTGTTTCATGGTGACCAATTGAGTGTAATTAATTTGTATGAAATATGAAATCTAGTGTAAACATATGAAATTAGTAACTATAGATGAAGCTAAAATTTTGGAAAAATTGTAATAAAAAGTAGAAGATAGAAATTAGAAAGGAGAAAGAAGTAAATTAGCATTAGATTGTAAAAATGTACATAATTATATATATAATTTTTAATATGTGTGCATGCAAGCACACATGTGTATATAGCAGCAGACATACCTATATACATATAACAGCACATGTATACATACACCCATATGACGCATCCTCACGCATATAAACAATATATACACCTCTATCTGAGTACTTGGAATAGGCTACTAACACTATAACAATCACACATCAAAAAATCCCCGAGCGCTTTCCTGAAACTGTCGTATTTGGCTATTGATTTTATTTCTAACGTTAAATTATTGAATATTTTTGGAGCAAGAAAGTTAAATTGTCTTTGTGCCATTGAGGTTTTTATTGGTGGAATAGTATAATTCGATTTGTTGGAATATCTTGTATTATGGGTCGATTCAAAAATATTTTTTTTCGTATGTTTGAATTTATAGTAGGAGGATATGTTTTTGACGTATAAGGATTTTATGTTGAGTACTTTGAAGTCGTTAAATAAGTCCTTCGTGGGGTGAATATAGTGTACTTTGTAAATAGTCCGCATTATCAATTTTTGAGCTTTAATTAATGGATCTAATATCGTGTTAGAGCATCCTCCCCAGACTATTATACCGTAAGATATAATTGATTGGCATAAAGAAAAGTATACCGTTTTTAGTGTATTTTTATTAAGAATATTTCGTAATGACCTGAAGATATATGCCAGTTTCCGTATACGGTTTGTAACATTTATTACGTGATCTTCCCATCGTAGTTTATTGTCAATTATTACACCCAAATATTTAATGGAATCTACTCGTTCTAGTGGATTGCACAGACAACTAGAGTTATCTCTACAAGAATGTATTTTTAGTGTATGATTGATTGAAGGCTGACTCGGAATATTAAGACTAAACGTTATATATTTCGTTTTAGTTATGTTTAAGGTGAGTAGATTATCATCCAACCACTGTTTAATAATTTGCAATGTTAGATCCGCTCTGTGAAATGTTTCTTCCCATGTCTTACTTTTTAGTACTAGGGCAGTGTCATCGGCGAAAGTGATTATATTGCCATCAATAATAGATAGTTTACATAAGTCATTGATATAAATGAGAAAAAGTGTGGGACCGAGTACACTGCCCTGTGGCACACCAAAGTTAATGCTAGTTGAATGGGATGGTTTATGCGATGGTAGCTTAACACATTGCTTTCTGTCTGTGAGGTACGATTTGAACCAATCAAATGCCTTATTCTTTATTCCGATTTTTTTGAGCTTGGCTAGAAGGATTGGATGAGATACTGTATCAAATGCCTTAGCTAAATCCAGAAATATTGCCAGACATTTATCACCTTTGTCTAAGGCTTGTGTTATATGTGATGTTAGTTCTAAAATAGCTGAATCTGTATTGAGTCCTTCTCTAAAGCCATACTGGTTTGACGAGAGTATGTTATATTTTGTAAGATGGTCGATAAGTCTTTTTTTTACTATTTTTTCAATAATTTTTGATAGTGATGATAATAAAGAAATTGGTCTGTAGTTTGTTATGTCAGTAGGATTTCCGGACTTAAAAATTGGTTGAACTAGGGCAAGTTTGAGTTTGTTTGGGAATTCACCTTTAGTGAGACTGAGGTTTATGATATGTACTAATGGATGGATTATAAAGGGTTCAACTGTTTTTAGTATAATTGAGGAAATTTTGTCATGATTGCACGAATGAGAGGGCTTTAACTGTCTAATGGTTTGAGAAATTTCATCGTAGTTGGTCGGGTTTAAGGTGAGTATATTATCTGTTTCACTGGCACATTGATTGATAATGTCGGCAAGGACATTTTCATCGGTTGATGTCTTATTTAAAATCTTTGATGCTAGATTTTTACCGATATTGCAAAAGTATTCATTTATGTGATTGGTCACAGTGTCTGGATGGTCATTTAGGGAGGTGTCTTGGCCGTTGATGTTTAATTTATTGATTGGTTGTACTGGGTGATCAGTGTTAGATATTTCTTTGACGATATTCCAAATTTGTTTGTTATTATTACCGACTCTGGACAGTTTTTCTTTGTAGTAGTTTTCTTTTGTGGTTTTAATGATATTATTACATATATTTCTGTACTTTTTATAAAATATTTGGGCTTGAATGTCTGGATTATTGAGTAAGTTTTTGTGAAGCTTGTCCCGTTTTTTAATACAAAAAATTAGGCCATCTGTTATCCATGGTTTCAGTTTTTTATTTTTTGAATTATTCACATGGGATTCTTCAGTTACATCCTCAATATGTTGCAAGAGAGTTTCAGAGAAGGTATTAAAAGCAATGTCTACGTCTGTGGAGTTTAGAGTGGAGAGCCAATTTTCTAAAATAATTTTAGAAGTTAGTTTCTCGAGATTAATGTGTTTCTTTTTTATATTACTACGTGACGTTCCGGTAGTGGGTTTATTATGCATAAGACCAATTGCTATTGAGAAATGGTCCGTTATGGTTGATTGATATATAATTCCCTTTGCATTTTTTTTTGTTCGTAGAAATATGTGATCAATACATGAGTTACTAGTATCAGTTACTCTAGTAGGAGCATTAATATAAGAAATAAGCCCGTGTTGAGTCATGAGATTTTTATAGTCGAGAGTTTGTGATGCTTTTGGTTTAAGTAAATCTATGTTAATGTCGCCGATCACCATTAGCTCTTCATTTGGTGTACAGTTAAATAAGGCCAAGTCTAAGGATTTAAGGAAGGATGAAATATTTTGGTGTTTAGGTGACCTGTATAGTGCAAGAATTGTGGTTTGGATGGTTTTTATTTTAAGGCAGTTGGCATTATCAATGATTAATTCAGAGATAATCGGGTCCAGCTCAGATTTTACATAGACAATTACTCCATCTGACTGAGTCTTATTATTTTGTGTATTGAAAACTGTAAATCCTGTAATGTTTTTGTGAGTGTAATTTGATTTGATCCAACATTCAGTTAAAATTATTATGTCAAAAATATTATTCAAATCGGCAAGTGTTACAAGAAGGTCATTATAGTTCTTATCAATGCTTCGAATGTTTGTTGAGAATATTTTTAATCGTTTATAGGGTTTTAGAATATTTATGCACTTTGAGGCATCATTGGTTTCAGGAGAAATCACGTTACCGTGGTTTTCTATTTGTAGATTAATATCAATCATTTCGTTTGACTAGTACCAGCTAATTGTATCACGAGCATGTATGAAGAGTATGGGTAAGTGTGATGAATAGATAAGAACAAGGTTGTGAACAAAGATGTAATTAAAACAGAGTTAGAGCATTTCCAGTAACTTTCTTTCCAAGATTTAAATAGTATTGAGGTAAATGTATTAAGTGTTGTCAAGAAACAACCGCAAATATTAATACTGGTGAGAAATATTCGTGTTAATAAAAGTGGTATTATTTGTTTATATGGTGAGAATGTCGAAAGATAGGGTAAAACATTAGAATTTGTGACAGTAGTTATGTCAAAACTAGAGGAATCTGTTAAGGAAGGTATGAACACATTATTTTGGGTAAATACATTATTGATGATGGTGTAAATCATATAAAAACATGTGAGTAGGACAATACGTATGGAATGATCTACTGTTTTCTTATAGAATATTAAAGAGTCTTTAGTTTTTATCAAAATTAATAAACTATGGTAAGAGTAATTACAAGATAGATTAGCAATTTTTGCAATAGTTATGCTGTTACAAGAAAGTACGAATATGTTAATTTGAATGGTTAATAAATGGAAAATAGTTGTATGGATCATACAAAAACATGTTAGGAAAAAAATATTTACAGAATGATCTATTTTTTTCTTGAATAATGTTAAAAAATATTGTGTTTGGATGATAAGAAGTAAAATATGGTGAAAATGTTTAACAACAATATTAGCAGTGATTACAAAAATTATGTTCATACAAGAGAAATCTACTAAAGAAGGTAAGAATACATTATTTAGAGTATTTAAATTGTTAAGAGTGATACGAGACAAAGAGAAACTTGCAAGGAAAATAATATTTACGGGGTTATTTACAATGGGTTCATACGTTACATGATGAAGGGTTCCTCACTTATTATATACTCCTCACACATATTTATTATTCGCTGTACAATTTTCCCCTGATGTATTATATCCCACAGCCCGCTGAACAGATTATCCCTAGAAGTGCCATCAACACTTTTGAAAAAAAATATTTGAAGAAAAACTAACTAAAAAATGTTTGTTTTCATTTAGAACATATATTAGATTTTTATATCTATACTTATATGTATAAACCTTTACTAACTACTAACAACGTATTTCTATGAAATTTACGCCCAAAACTTATTCTTTATGGCATTTAGGATAACCCACGAAAAACAACAAGGCTTTAAGCTTCTTTTAACATCTATCGGTAGTTCTTTGAAAATCATAAATCCTTTAAAATAGAGATTATTTTGTCTTCCCGACAAACTTGTTTTCGGAAGTCTAAAACCTCCACAGCTTCTTCTGTGGTACACGTGTTTTTCGAAATTAAAATTTACTTTCTTAAACATGTATTTCAGGAGCATCTTATTTTTGAGCTTAAATATAAATATTAGGGTATTGTAAATCATACGTTGTCTCACACTTAACATGCCTATTTTTTCTCCATATTAATTATCTTAGAATACATACTAAAATTGAATATTGCTTGCATGTATCTTTTTTGAATGCCTTTTGAAAAATAAAAACAATTTATCTGTGGTTTGACTGAGTATTGAACTTTTCTACCCAGGAACTGCAGTCGATAACTCTTTCATCCTTACCAAATGCCGATCGGGTAGGATAAACATTTATTTCGTGCATTAACTGCTGAAATGACATCCGATTTCTCGCTGATACGTACGTAGGTATGTGTCAGCGAGAGTGTATCTGATTGTCACCAAAAATGATTTGTCATCGATAATGCTGAATTTCAGGGCGATTGAATGTTGTGAAACGGGTTAATTTTCGCTTCCAGATTTACATTAATTCATTCCGGAAAACAAAAATGAAATTGGAACATGTGTATTTAAAAAAAGTGGGTGTGTCAAGCCTACGCAAGACAGAAGTGAAACTTCTAGTATTCCTCTCTCTCTATTTTCATTTCATCATCTCTATTTTCTCTCTTAGGTTAGTTTGAAAATTAGAGGTTAAATAATTCAACGACGAAGCATGGATTTGCTTTTTCTAATATTTTCTTATAGATGAATGACGTTCGATTAATGTATAGTTCCAAAAATTTTCAATTTATTCACAAGTATACAATATTACATAAATAACAATATTACAATTAAAAATTACAAAGAAATTACAATGACAATGATGTGTTCATCACCTCTATCTCGTCACTACTCATTTTTAACACTGAAATTCTGTACCAAACCGTATGAACCACAATCAATTACGTATTTCACTCGTATTACACTCACGACGCAGTATACTAACCAAGCAGCTGATGCTTGGCGTGGCGCAGTTCGCTGGTGTCTGAGAGAGAGGAAAGAAGAGAAGAGAGAGAACGTTCGTGAGCGGCTCCCCCACCTCAACAAGCGCATATGGTGAGAGAGGGACAGTGAACGGTGAGCGGTGGTGGGGGTACCCGCATTTTCGTGTCGATCCTGACTCGGTTTTACTCCGTCCCCGAAAATCCATTACGCGCCTAAAGAAGTTTCACTTCAAAAATTATAATTCCACCCGTGGAGGGCCTTTCTTAAGAAAATATGTAGTACCTACCTATGCATAGATCTTGAAGGGACCCATATTGTACGAGGAAGGAAACACAAAATTCGTTCTCATGTTGCGATCGTAAACTGAGTAGAAATATTGGGCGCAGAAAGAATTTAGGTATTTTAAATTAAAAGTTTGATAAATTTTCCTATAAATAAGAAAAATTAGCTTACTTCGGGCACACGGACACACCTATAACATGATTTTCTTGGTTTATCCCTTCAGTTCCCGGATACAAATAATGTTATTTTATAGAACATTCAATAACGCAGAACCTACACGCGATGAGCTAAGCGGCCAACACGATATTATGGTGGATTATTTCATGGCTTTAATTTCCTCTCCTTTGTTCCTGGTTTTTTTTAAGTATATTGGTTAGAGGTTTCTAACGTGGACTTAGTTCTTTATAAATAAGTAAAAAAAAAAACTGAAAGAGATTTTCAAAATTTTTATAATCCATTGTCGGTACTGTTATAAATTTTAAATGAAAATCTACGTTTAAGGAAAAAAAAACTAAAGAACTAGTATTTTTTGAGAAACGAAATGAAGGATATTTAAATAAAATATCATTTAATTTTTGATATCTAAATTGTTTACATGTTTTATACGTAATAAATTTAATAAATTCTTAAATTACGGTTTAAAAACAAATATTTACTTTAGAACATAAATTTTACCCCATAAGTAGTCAAAATAAATTTAATTTGTTTATTTAATGATAAAAAACACTTAGGACGGGTTGATTCGGAGAATTTGAACAATTCATCAAATTTCAACGTTCATTTACGGGTTCTGTGAAAGTCATATTCAAATTCTGTTATTATATCATTATAGGCTAGTTGCTTGACAGAACTGAAATAAAAACAGAACTTAAAAACATCTTTCACAGAACTTAAAAATTAACTTTGAAATTTGAAGAATTGTTCAAGTTCTCCGAAACAACCCGTCGTTAGTAATCAAGAACTTTTTATTGAATTAATAAATCACAGCCAACCACGTTTAGATTATCTTAAGTTTCGTTAGGGTTATTATATTAATAGTTAATATTGCACATATTATACAATGCCACACTCCAAAGTGTTTCCATCCTTCGACCAATTTTATTTGTTAATATTGGGTTATCTCACAATATATTATTTAAAACGATTATAAATATATATATTGTATATTTTTAGCGCGTTCCAGAGTGGAATATGTTATCAGTATCGCACTGGTGTAAGACCACAATTCAAGCTAATCGGAACTTTGCTTGAAACGACTTTAGCCGTGTTTGGTGACCAGATCAGAATATCCAGGTATTTCCCCACTATCCTCTTGCCCATCTCCTTCTACTTCCCACGACCTTCAGTCTCACAATCTACTCCAATTAGGGACGCTATGGTCTCACTGGCTCCAGACGGTTTGGAGCGGTTGGAACTCTTGTGCGGTATTCAGATAAAAAACTATTTTGCAGTAAAATTAAGTATTATAATTTCTTTCAGAAAATTTTGCTCTGGGTTTTCGATTAAATTAATCCGCGACCTCAGAATTAATACGCCTTTGCTAGAATAATGAAGAAAATCTAAGTTGGAAAATGTAATAATTCTTTAATAAAAGTCAACTAGAGAGCTTTCCACCGAACACACAAGATTAATTACCTAATGTAACTTCTCCCTCTATTGCGCTGTCTTCTGTTAACATAGTGACCAGGTGTGGTAGAGTGATATTTTTACGGGAGCTTT
This sequence comes from Hesperophylax consimilis, assembly GCF_061612785.1. NCBI lineage: Eukaryota > Metazoa > Arthropoda > Insecta > Trichoptera > Limnephilidae > Hesperophylax > Hesperophylax consimilis. The sequence continues at coordinate 35,111,762 of NC_142844.1, read as the reverse complement.
TCCTAGAAGGGTGCCTTCTCGTAAGCCAGTTAGATTTTCCAATAAAAAGGTTTTACATTTTGAAAGGACACATTTGTAAAACAGATAAATTCTAAGTAAATTGTGCTATTTTTATAACAAATCATGTATTATATACATACATAATCTTCAAATAATATTCTTCATCAATAGAATTACTTTTGACTTATACATAATCTTCAAACAATATTCTTCATCAATAGAATTACTTTTGACTTTACCCTCAAAACTCTTTACAGTTTGTTAGTTCGTATACTGGACAGGAGTCCGCACAAGATTGGAATGCTCCTTTACGGACGATGATGATGATAGTTGTATAAATTGTTTCTGTTCTTAGTGTGGGTAAATATTTCCTTTATGTGACAGGAAGGTTTCCCATTATTTATGATATTTCATCATGCCATGGAAAGAAGTTAACGAAAATCTTGTCAATCATGTAATAGAAATACATATGCATTAACACAGGATGAACAGTAATACATCTGCATAAAGATAAGATAAATAGTAATACATCTGCATAAAGATAAGATAAATAGTAATACATCTGCATAAACAAAGAATAAATAGTAATATATCTTCATTAACATAAGATTAATAGTAATACATTTCCATAAACATAGGATAAATTATAAAACATCTGCATAAACATAAGATAAATAATAATACATCTGCATAATCAAAGGATAAATAGTTATACATCTGCATAAACACAGGATAAATAGTAATACTTCTGCATAAATATATGATAAATAGTAACATATCTTCATAAACAAAGGATAAATAGTACCTAATAGTAATAATCGTCGGATAAATAGTTAAAACAAAACATTTTTTAATTAAAACTACTAATATATTTTTGAAGATCGTTAGTGAATATTCTTGATTTAAGTAAACTTCTAAATAATTAATTAATTGGATTCTAACATTATGTGGGGGCAAATTCCTTCCATTATAGAAACTTAATATGGAGTTGATAATACGAGATGTTTGCTGGATAATGGGTAAACAAACAAGAGACCTTAAATTGGGGTAGGCCCTTTGAGTGCGCTCAAAGGGTCTCTGGCTGCAAGGGATGAATTATAAATTTATACTGATAATATGAAGGAGCCGAAGGCTTAAATATTTTGGAAACCCTCCGAATTAATTAATTTTATAAAAATTAATTGAATTATGTAAACCTTTAAAAATATTTTGATAAAGACGGATTTACGGTAAGGTTGAACGGGTGATTTCCAATTATTTTATAAAATCATACCTAGTTAAAGTTTTCAATAAAAATAAAAACCTTTCTGAAGAAAAAAACGTTGAGGGATTAAATTCAAACTATTTATAAAATATGCACTTCAATACGTAGCACTGTGTGACAATGTCAAGAAAAAAAATAGTTACACATTATGTCGCCGGTAATAACTTCAGTTTTCTCCGGATTCTAATCTGACCACATTTTTATAAGGAAATCGAGAATAGAATAAAAAAATCAAACTACTGCAAGAATATCAGGAATTCAATAATAGGCCAATGAAAAACAACGGAATAGGTATATTAAACATTATGATGAACAAGATTCCGTAAATACCTTATTATTTATTTATTTTGTACAAATTTCCGTAAATACCTGACTATACATAATGATGAAAAGATTTCGTAAATACCTGATTTATTTATTTAGAGATTCAGTTTGTGGCTGGTTGGTTCAAAGCTTTCTGTTCCCGCCCCGGTATCAATCACTGCTAGTTTATTCTGCCATTATTGCACAACAAAATGACGGTAAGAATAATTATAATACAAGAATTTCCAATAAGAGGTGTTATTTTGAATAGCCCGCTATTTCAGTAGATGTTACTTTTGAAGCTGTTATTTTTGATGTTTGACAAGTAGAAACTACGCTATTATTAAAAATGGAACGATACACGCTTCAAAAACGCATTGAAATTATTAAAATTCACTTGAGTGAATCAAATGCAAATCATCTTGAGTGATGAGGCCCATTTCCACCTCGGTGGTTTCGTCAACAAGCAAAATTGTCGCATATAGTACTCAGAAAACCCAAGAGCTATTGTTGAAAAGCCTCTCTATCCTCAACGTGTGACTGTTTGGTGCGGTTTATGGTCCGGCGGAGTCATTGGACCTTACTTTTTTGAAAATGAGGCTGGATCAACAGTTACGGTGAATGATTTTTTATGGCCGGAATTGGATGGTATTGATCTGGACAACGTTAACGTTCAACAAGACGGCGCTACGTGCCACACAAGGAACGAAACCATTGATCTTTTACGATTGAATATCAAAATAACACCTCTTTTTGGAAAACCCTGTATATTTATTTTTTTTGCAATTTTGGGGTACTTTATATCAAGTACTATTTACACTAAATTAACTATTCTAGTAAAGATAGATAGTAGATACCTAATTCGGTAATAAGAAAGAGTTTTTTTTAAATTATGAAAATATGAAAATTTGCGAGGTGAGTAAGGTTACCGCCTCCCCGGTAACAATTCATTGGATATCCAACACCTCTGCCATAGGTCGCCCCAAGTGGTGCATTACGTTTGACGACTTAGTTTGGGTGCTCGGGTTCATGGGGTTGAGGATTGTCTGCAAGACTCTCGACTTTGCACCATGGTGGGAGGGATAAATTCAAACGTCCGTCACTTCTAGACACACTGACCCCCAGATTCCTACCCACCTCTCATACTTTATTCCTTTCCAGATCTTCATCGCCTTCCTGTCCTTAAAAACACCCTCCACCAGTATCTCCAAAGATGACGTAGGCCTTCAGGAAAAAAATTTTCCCCAGGGCCTCCTGTGTGGAGATCAAGTAAAAAATGGATGCTCTTTGGTTAATAATATTATTCATTAAAGATCATCAATATGCCATTTCCAAAGCTTCGTTTAGAGCAAACGATACCTACAGCATCTATAATTTGCTTTAATCGCGATCAGACAATACACTGAATAACCATGTATATGGGAGCCGCATATGAAGGCTCTACTCGGGACACTTAACAGCCGTTAAGGAGGCTTTTCGTCTTCCGGGATGGGCCTTGCGGGGGCCGTAGCGGGTGGAAGTGGGTGGTTATTGAAGGCTTCACAAGCGGAAGTAATAAGAGGATATTCAGATGTCGAATATAGATAATCGTTTCATTGTTTTAGCAAGTTTAAATGACTGTTCTCATTATTGTTGGAAGGCATGTACATATGTTTATATGGAGTATAATTTTTACTGTTTGTGACAAGCAGAGGTATTTTAAATAGTATGAACCTATCGAATTAAACTATCTGTTAAATAACAAATAACAGAAACTTTTTGCCATGCACCTCCCGTCAGTATATATATTTGATTGATTTGTGATAATAATATGTCAAAATTTAATAATTAGCAAAGTACAGTTAAATTCAAAGCAAATTTGAGTTCATTAAAGCAGATTTAGGCAGATCTAACAGACAACAAAAATAAGATTTAAAAAATAAAAGTTTCACATACTTTTTCATTATTTTTTTGATCCAGTGATTTTTTACTGGTCTTCGCTGTTTTTCATTTCACTAATGGTTAGTTATTTGATTTTACTGGGAAGTTAATTGTGTTAATAAATTAAATATGTCATCAAAACCCTCATCAGAATAATTAATGTCCTCGCAAGAGTATGTAATTAGTTACGTAATGTATGCCGAGGATTTTCTCGAATAACGAAATTAAACATTAAAGATTAAAATTTATTTATAGAAGGCGCCAAACCGCTATAAAGTTAAAAGCCATAAAGAGGATAGAAAATTTTAATAGCACACATTTGATGCTCCTTTCTCAGTTTAATACCAATGGAATAACGTATAATAAATTGTTTGATATCTGCTTTTATGATCCGTTTGTTTCGGTCCACGAATCCTCCATTTACACTTCAATGAAATAAGCTGATAGGGCTTGCCGTTTACTCCTAAATAATTCTCCATTTTTCTCGGCAAAAATTGAGCCTTGGTAATTTGCGATGCCTGGTTTCGGTTTTATAGCCTTATATAAAAAAGCCATAACGCCAAGATATACCATATTCACTAAACTCACCAATTTCAGTGGGTATTTGATGTGTATTTTTGGACTGAATAAGTGCTGGATTATGACTAGTGTGTCGTTCTATTCTGGATGGAATTTTACTTTCCGTCTCTCTAAAACTGTTTTCACGTTTGCGGTTATACTGGATAAAAAAAAGTTGAGCTCTATGTACCCACCTATCTACTTACTTACTCTAAAGTACTTTTGTCTATTCCTCATTATATAAACTAAATATAGTTTTTGTAATATTCTTTAATAATATATTTAATTCACAACATTAATATATGAAAAATACGTGATAACCTCAGTACAGGTTTACATAATGAGGTGTTCAAGAAACAATGTAATTTAGCTCTTGCCCGGAATAAAATTGTATTCAAAAAAATTATCAATATTGAGTTATTGATGGGATAATGTTAGGTATGTTTTTATACATCGTTTAAGGTAGGTAGATTTAAGCTTATAGCAACATTTAAAAGTGTTCGGTTTGTGGAAGAACGTTGTCTATATTGCTATCAAAATGGCGTCGCCATCATCCAATATCACGGTGCGTGGTTTAATTCGTGTATAATTCATTAATAAAGGGAGAAAACGGACTTCTAATGTTTTTAATTGGAAATATTTCAAATCCAAGAAGTTGAAGGATGAAATAAATGAGCATTTGTCCGGAAATAATTTTATTAAGCCTGAAAATGTACCGCCGAAACAGGTTTGTGGAAAATTGATGAATACGATTGAAAATTCTGTTGGTCTCATAAAAATAATGAAATTCGACATATTATTATGGAGAACACAAATCGATCATAGTCAATTTATTTATCCATGTTTCTAATTATAATAATGGTATTGTAGTGATCTTTATATATCACTGTTTCAAAATTTGAACAAGGAATAATAAAATTTTGAAGCAGTAATATTTATTATTCCTTGACCCTGCGAAATTGCGAAATTGCTTCAACGAGTCTCAGGCAAAATTCTTTCTTACTAAGAACTTGCAATCATTATAATAAAACTTATTTTGATGCTGATATCCTGTCGTGTACCTTAAGAGCTTTTAAATAAATTGTTAACAGAGTATTGTAATAATTAACCCTTTTCTTAATTTAATACATTACATTCATCATTTATTCATTATCACTCTTACATATTATTTGTATTTAATATCAAATGTACGTGTGTGTATGTATGTATGTATGCATGTATGTGTGCGTATGTATGTATGCAACTATGTATATGTATGTGTGTACGTATGTATTTATATGTGTATATGCATTTGTATGTACATATATGTATGTATGTGTTTATACGTGTATATATATATATATATACATTTTCTCTTATTATTTCCTTGTTTTTAACATTTCTTTGTTTTTAACCTTTCTTTGTTTTCTTTGTTTGTTTATTGCTTTTTAACTTTCTTTATCTTTATTGCATGATGTGAACATTGGTTATTGGGTTGTAACCTAATTCTTTTACTTATTTTTTCTCTCTCTCTATGCATGTTATGTTATAAACCTGTTAATGTTCCTAATAAAATAAAAATAAAAAAAATAAAAATATTAAAATAAAAAATAAAAAAATAAAAAGAACAAGTAATAATCAACATAACTTTCAAAATTTTATTATTCCTTGTTCTTTTTTGCAGAGTTACGTTTGCAACAGACTATAAAATATTACTCAAATAAAATTGATAAAGATGCCCAATGGGATATTTTCGCTGCTTTTCTTTAAATCTCGAAAAAAATTACTACGGTGAAGGTATTTTAATTTTATTTTTACGTTGATGAATAAAGTTTCCATTTAAAACGTGCCATTTTTGACTTTGCCGCCGAAACGACATCTTCGTTTTTATTCTTTAATTCGACGGAATGAATTTTGTTGGCAGTCGTCTCGGCGGTGCAGACAGCGCAGTAGAATTCAGCAACTGTACTTAATTTATAACTACAAGCCTACCTCATTTAACAAACCACAGCGAATATACCAATAGAAATAATCAAACTTGAACGTTTTGATCTGGATAAAAACAAAAGTTACAGAATTTTCTAAAATTTTATAACACCAAATCAAACACAACACAAAACTATACTTAATTGGTTTTTATTATTATCTATTTTTTTAATCTAACGTATCCTTAACATGATAATATAAGCAAATTTTACTAATACATTTACAACATGTACTTTAACGAAACCTCAGCAAAGGTTTTGCCGGAGGGTGTTCACGAAACACTTTGAACCATTTACAGTACACCATAATTTTCCAAATTTTCATACAATTATAATAAAATATTGTTATAAGCATATTTGCTTTAATTTAAAGGCCCTACACACGATCCGACTTGCAGAATCCAATATATCGGGTGTCTGCAAAATAATAATTCGGTTGGGGGTTAGATATTTTTGAGTTTTGCAAGTCGGATCAACTTGGTTAGGGCCTATTAACTCTAAAACAAATAAATAAGTAAACTTATGGCTTAATTGGTGACTAACAATATTGTCAGTAGGAAAGTGTCAAATTGAATAGTTTATTTTTATTTTATTTCTATTGATATTGTTTAATATGAGACATTCAAGTGACAGCGGGAACACATTCGTGTGATGCGAAAGGTCAACAATACAAAATCAAGTCAAAAAGTGTGAAAAAATAAAGGAACTGGTTTTAGGAAACGGACTCTTTTAGCTTAATTGGTTTGATTTTATTTGAGAATTTTTATTTTTGTAAAAGAATTTTGAAAAAAGTGTATCTGACAGGTACTGTACTGTAGAAACCCCACATGGCTGAAAATTGTCCTAGCAAGAACCGAGCTAAATTAAACATAACTGTTCATTCCAGAATGAATGTGATAATACACTTTGTAAATAATTTCGACATAAGATTTATTTTCCCTCCATTTTTAATATTAAAATTATCGCGACACAGTATTTCTACTCACATCTGCAATGTAAAATAACAAATAAAATAATTGCAACAACAGCCTGTTATTTCATAATCACAATGTCTTTCAAGGATTAAAAATTGTTTCTCACTGTGAAATTCATGTTAAAGTGTCGGTGAGTTTGCGTTGACCAATACTTTTAAGTGCCATTGTTATGCTTTTGGAATTCTCTACTTAATACTAGAAATCTTAATATATTTTAGTGCAGAAATCCCGTGCCTTTTTAATAATTAACCGATTGAAATGTAATACAAAATATGTACGTCGAAAGTCATTATAAATTAAGAAGAAATTGATAAATAATTTCTAAAATAACAAAGTAGCTACATTTAAAACGTAATACTTTTAAACCATTTTAATTTTCTTAATATTGATATGGAGATACGTTAAATTAAAACAGAATTACAGTATTGCCCTTGTAAAAGAACACCGCTCGGAATTACAACGTTGCTTGAAACGATTTTAACTGTGGTTGGTAACCAGATCTGAATAGCGAGGTACTTCCCCACATTACTCTTTCCCAACTCCTCCTTAATTCCTTCAGTTTTACAACATACCCAAACTGAAGGTTCCATAGCCTCCCTGACTCCAGGCGGATAGTGGTTTAGACTCCCAACTGTCCGGAGCAAGTGGTGCTATATTTTCCCCAATTGGGGTATTGTTGAAGGGAGTTGGTAAAAGAGATAGGGAATAGGTAGCTCGTTTTTTCTACTAGTATTTCAGTATGATTAAAATACTGTGTTAATTCTGTCTTTATAAAAAAACAACAGGAATTAGGGGATCCGCCTAATATAAGGTTGGTACTGAAAATCAAAGGAGATTAATACATTATGTTACAAAAATACGTAGTTTTTGTAACCTGGTAGGCGAAAAATGGTAATATTTTACCATATTTTTTGTTTTACGTACAATAAAGTTTTTTAAATATTTCTCTTCACATTTAAGGATTAAATTGAGCGTGTGTTTTAATGGTACAGATTTCAAGAAAATGGGTTCGCATTGTCTTAGTCTAATTTAGAATTTAGCCTTAACCGCCGTCTTTCAAAGGATTTGTGCCGGGATATCAAATTATTGTCCTACAATATGAGTGGTTTCTGAAAGCCCTACAGCAATCAATTATCATTTCATTCGTCCAATTAAATGAACCGATATGAATCCGGAGTGGAGGAGGTTGATTTGTGAAGCAGTCAGCTTCAATATTATAATCAAATAGATACAAATATATTTATTTCAACTAAATTTTTACACCATTTAGAAAAAAAATATTGATTTAATCAGGATATTTCGGGCGGTTGCTCGTATTCCTGAATTGTTAAATGATCTGTTAAAAATACCTGACTGAAAATGATAAACAGTTAATACAGATATTATAATAAACAAATATTGTTAATTTTAATAAACAACTTATTGAAACGTAATGTATTGTGAATAAAAAAAATCTTAGTTACGGTGGGTAGTATTTTTCTTAGTTTAAAGTTTTTGGTAGAGTTTTAAAGTTTTATGGACGTGTTGATCACAGAGCCTAGTGAGTGCTAGAGCCTAGGGAGTCAAATTTGTAGAGCACCCTTGCGGTGATTTTTTTACAAAATCGGCGCTATACAATTCATTTAACTATTATTATTTGTGTACGCAGTATGAGAAAGAGCCTATTATTTGTCTTGCTCTTTTGTGAATCGTCTCAAATAATATATTTAAAAGAACTAGAATAAAAAATCCCTTCTTTCCGAACCGCAAAATATTAATTATTTTTCACATAAGGAATATCATAATACGAACGTTTTCATCCAAACCAATAAAAATATTGTTCCGATAAATAATTCCAAGCCAGATCTTGTCTGCTTTCATATCAATTTAGTATTAAGTTCCAGCTAGTACGACATTTACGTCACAGGAGCTACTGAGACAGCGGGCAAAATGATCTCTTTAACACCCACTTCACTGCGACAGTGGCTAAAGAAAGGAAAGCTCTCTTTAATGATGATTTAGGCACAACCCTCGAATAAGGAAGAGTTGTGAAGGTGCAAATTGTATCCTAACTCGAAATGGTAAAAATAGTAATAAAAAGGTTTTCATGCCCATTGAAATAGCGTTTTAGTAGTATTATCATTGATATACTTTGGTAGCAGGAGGCGGGGAAGAATAATAAAATGAAGTTCTTGAAAGAAAAAAGGTATGAGGGGTGGGAAAGAATCTGAATGTCAGAACGTCCAGGAGTGATGTATGAATCCATCTATCTCACTGCAGTGCAAGGTGTTGAGTCAAGGGAGTCCGGCAGGAGAGGTCAAAGAGACTCTTTCAAACGGCCTCTCCCAATCTGGCCCAAGAGCTTCTAGGTAGAATATTCCACCACCGAGACCTGGACAAACCTCACTCGTGAATCGTGGCATTCCTGCTAACCCACAAAACCTAGCGATAAAAAAACCGTCACTTCGGGTGACTTATGGCAGAGGTGTTGGTGATCCAATGAATGGTTCCCTGGGTGGTGGTACCCATACCCGCCTCCCAAATAAAATAAAATAAAACCTATAACGCCATAGACATATGAATATTAGTAGACCTGCCCTAAGTGATTAAAAGCGTATTATCCCCACTCCCCATACCGGTTCCATTGGAGCCGGCTGTGCTCGCGTCTGCCCTCAAGTGAAATTTGAAAACGTGACGTCATCATTCTTGTGCGAACTATGGTCGAGGCATCATCGGTTCATTTTACGAAATAACACGGCAAAATGTTGACTTGTGCTATGAAAACTTGTAAAAATAGATGTGAAAAAGAGAATAAACCCAATTGTCGTATTACATTCCATATATAAGCATTATTTTACTTTATTTTAAGCATATTCACATCGTATAATATGGATCAGTTGTAGAAACATAATATACTATCACATCGAGAAACGTCTGGACGCGAAACACAAAGCTGGTTGGTTGCTGGGAAGTAAATTATGAACATTTATAAAAGTGTCTTAACTAAATACTTAAACGAAATATTCGACTCTGAAAATAGAACCGAATTTTTTTGCCGAATTTGGACTTCGCAAATTTGTTCATAACGTGGCAAGTAATTTGCGCTCCCATGTAAAAATGTCTATTCATTCAAAAGCAGATTTTACTTTTAAGAAGTAAATGGTGATATTATAATGCGAGATGCCTATTTACTGTCAGATTGATTTATTGACGAATCACAGTCAGCTTCACCCTCTTCGTTCTTCAACAGTTGATTTTACCCCTCGCCATTATCTTCTCGTCTATTTATTCCTATGTCTGTGTATAACGCCATAGAATCTGTATGCCAGTCTTTCACTAGATTATGACAGTATCTTCGATGTGTTGTAATGAACATATTAAGAAGTGAGAACATTTTGTCTGTAAACATCACTTTGAATGCAAAAACCTTATATTAATTAGTGGCGATTTCAAGAATTTAAAATGATTTATAATGTATAATTTATGATGTTAAACAGTCGAGTGATTTCTTCCTACGAAAATATTTGAAATTCTCCATTGGCGCAGAATTAGCATTTCAATGGCGCCTAATAGAAATCTTCAAAAAAATAAGTGTTTGTCAATTGACACAATAAATAGAAGTGCTTCCTTAGAGTGTTTTTAAATAGAATAAATATTGGAAATGTTATGTTTCATAGAATAAAGATATTTTTTTATTACAACACCAATCGCAATCCGACTTTCTATGATTGACTGAAATCAACAAATCAGCAAATTTGTTTACCGTAGGTATCTCAAAATTGATTCCTAGTAAATTCCATTTATTTCCACATGTCTTCTTTTCGTGATTTTTTCTTCCGCGTATTCCACGTACTGCGTATTGATATAGAGTTGACTTCGCCAGAAGCTATCGCACTCTGTTGACTAAGAAACATGATAGTATAAATTTACGGTTTAAATAAATAATAATGTTAGTTCTCATCAAAACAAGATACGAAATATTAAAATATCCCTCGTATATACTTTATATTGAATTTTTTTCTAAAAATATATCTCTTCGCGTGGGTGGTACGGTAAAACCAAAATACAGTGTCACAAATACGGTATCAAAAAATACCGTATACAACCGTGTGTTGAACGCGCGTTTGGCGGGCACCATGCACTCAACAAAAAAATCTCCAGAAGTGTGATCTTTAACGATTTGAAAAAAAAACAGTTGTAGCTAATTTAAATGCGTTTTTTTGACACAAAAGAAATCATTCAATTCAAAGAAACCGAATTTTTAATATTATTGCCTCATTTTAAATACTATTTATCACTTTTATCCACAATGGAGTGCTAGTAGGTACCTACCCGATGTATGGCAGTAAAACATGTGTAGTTATCTTAGTGTACAAATAAAAGTCTCGTTTAACTCAGCTACAGCGTTTATTGTTGAATTAAAAGTCGATTTTACAATCACAATATCTACGCGTTTACTATGCAAAATACTATGGAATGCGGGCGATGTTAAGGTTCCTAGCGCGGTAGTACATGGCTGACGGTCTGAAGACTGAATACTTAATACTCGCTGCGTCGGGCTTATTTATACGGTACAGCCGACGGCAACAGTAGGTTGGCGAAATCGCAAATAAAACGGAGACACTCGCTCGGTCTGGGCCCTTCGGGAACTTTCGGCGGCGCTGCTATTACGCATAGGCGATAGGCTAAAACCTTCTAGCGAGTTAGTTGACGTTATGTGCCAGACCAACTTGCGACGTATTGTCGTAGGTAGGTCGCGTTGTTTACGATTAGTCCTCCGTAGTAATTTGCAAGTACCTAAGTAGGTCAAGCTGTTTACTGTTAATGAGTTAATCTGGATTGTTCTCTCAACGCCACAACACTTCGGAACTTTTCCGGACTACTTTAACGCCTAAAGGCACGTTCAACCCTAAACGCAACTCTACGCGTTTTGATGAACGGGGAGTGATGTAGTGATCGGTTGAGGCACCACGGAGCAGCATGCACCAGACCATCTCCGCACCAGCGCGTATAATAGTGCTTATCATCGTTATTTTTAGTGTATCTTCAGCCTGTATTGTGAACATGTGTTTTGCAAAAAAATTTTTTTTTTGAAGTGTCACATTTAAAGACGTTTGTCCCCGAGCTATTCCTTCTAACGCAGCCCTCTGCGAAGCTGCTGGGGAGGGAGTGTTGTGGCATCGAGAGAAGAATCCAGATTTACTAATTAATAGTAAACAGCTCGACCTACTTAGGTACTTGCAAATTACTACCGAAAATTAATCGTAAACAACGTGACCTACCTACGACAATACGTTGCAAGTCGGTTTTATATATATATATAGGTATATATATTTAATAATAAATAAAATATATGCACATATATTTTATTTATTACAAGTAAATTATTTAACATTACAAATGATAACAATATGCAGAATCTTATATATGTTTTTCGTTATTATTCTTCTACTCCATAACATGAGCTCCAGGAGCTCGTGTGAGTAAAAATAATTAGAAAAGTGGTTTTTTTTTAAGTCAATTAAAATTAAATATATTTTTTACGGATTAATAAACGTAAATAAATTAAGGGTACAATATATCAGGTACACAAATAAAAAAAATAGTTTTTAAAGACAATTAAAATAATACATATGTTTACAGATGTAAGCGTAAGAAAATTAAGGGTACAATATATCATTATCCAATTTTAGGGACTTAATTAATTTTTTGAATTCGTTCTAAGCATAGGGATGGCTATTAATCCATTTGTTTTTAATCTATTGCTTATGCTATCTGAGGGGTGACTTTTGTGGATAAAATATTCTTTATACATTTGATTTAATGCGATTCTCTTGTACAATTCTGTGATAGATGGTACATTAAATTCCCGAAATATCTCTAAAGTAGGAAAGTCATATGGATCTTAAGAATGATTTTTATAATTATTCTTTGAATTGTAATGCTGTAAGGAAACCTTAAAAGCCCCTCCCTACCTAATAATCCCATGCTGCAATATGGACTGAATTAATGCATAATAGGCATTTTTGATAGTTTTCTTATTTAGAATGTGACATATATTATAGAAAAAAAGGATAAGTTTTCTTATTCTTTCAACAGTGAGATTGATATGTTCTTTCTATTTAACATTTTTATTTATTAAGATTCCAAGATATTTTATATTAGATTTATGATTTAGTTTCGCGCAGTCTACTAATTATTTTATTATTTTCAAAATAGTACAAGAGTTGTTTTTTACGATATTTTCGAAAGTTTTTGCAATGTTTGAGACAAGAGATATAGGTCGATAATTTGATATTTCTTCAGGGCTGCCAGATTTAAAAACGGGTGTAACAATAGATTTTTTATAATAAGGGGAATATTGCACTATTCAAACGTATATTTATAATGTGTGGAATTGGAATGCTTAATAATTCATTGTAGATTTTCAATATTTCTACTGTGACTCCATCAAACCCTGGTGCATATTCATCTTTTAATTCACTAATAATATTTTTATGTCATCTGTTGTTACCGGTTAGATTATTTTGTTTGAGACAGTTCTTTTTGAAATTATCTATTTTAATTTTCATCGATCCGTGTAGCTAAATTTTGACCGACTGTTATGATGCAAGACATAAGATGCTAATAATAAGTGAGAACTATTGTTTATAGAACGAGTGGATATTGTCTATGTCGAGAGGTGGCAAGAGAACGGGCGTCTATGGCGGAAACACCGAAGCGGTAGGGCATCCGATCCGGTGGGTCAGCGATAATCAAAGAGAATTAGAAAAAAAGTGTTAATATCGCGGAGTAGACAATGTGATCTAAACAGAAATATGCGTTGCGTACATTATTTTAAAATTCCCATTGTTGATGTTATTGTTTCTTAAAAACCGGGTATAGGAAGTGTAACGGCCCGTGGAGCCATGTTTCTATTGTATCCGTTGGTCGTGGCGAAAATCCGACGTCAATCCCGCTATCCGCGTTTGGATGGGAATGGCGGTCGCCCGTAAATAATCCATGAGTCCGTTCTTTTACATACATTCTCCGGGCTCGTTATTCCGTAATACCGTTAAAAGCGAGGTTGCGAACCACGTGCTTTGGTCCGCCTCCTGCCACCTCTAGCCACTTTTCAGGACGAGGGGAGCTCATCGGTAACCAGACATGGAATGTCCGGTTCCCTAGTGATTCTCCGAATGCCATCTTCAGCGTCTGGTCAGGATATCTAGTGGTTCACCTGATGGTACCTCTTGGCCGCCACGCTCATCCGTGATGGGATTGAGCTGGTAATGCTGGGTGCCACGTTGCTGTCCGGAGTTGAAGTCAACAGTGGAACCAAATTGCGGTTTAGCTAGATAATAAAATAGAATGCAAGAGGTCGGTCAGTGGGTGAGTTCCCCCTGTTAATTTCATTAATTATAAATAAATAAAACATCAATTATATATACAATATTTTATTTAAGAAAAAGAACTGTTGTCTTTGTATTCTGTTCCCCAGCAACCTACAGTGTGATAAGAAACAGCACACGTAATTATAACCATGACCTTGAGAAGTTGTAGGAGTCGATCTGGTTTAGAAATACCTATATTTTAGATAGGTTTGGCGCGCCCTGAGGGCAAAGTCTGATTCCAGACGGTCGAGAGTGTATACTATTACAAGGGGGAATTTGAATTCCTTCCCCTTACTTATTACCTGTGATCCTGATATTCCGCCTAGTATAGCGGACAGCTTGGCATACTTTAATTTCAGCTTTGCACGACGTAAGCGAAATATTTATTGAAGGCATGAGCACATTTTGTCGGTTCCATTATAGTATCAATGGAATTTTTTTAATTTGAGTTTTTTTTGTTTTTTCTACTATTTATTTCATTTATTGTATTCCATTTAGTTATGTTTTATACTTTGTTTAGCCACGTCAATATCATTTTTGTAAAAGTTTTCTTTAGTTATTTTTAATAAACAGGTTAATTTTTTGCTTATTTTTTTATAATATATCTACGTACTCAAATAGAAAATAGTATTTTTGTCATTAAATATCAAAAATATTATGCATTATGTATTCAACTACATATTTTATGAAAATACACAAAAATGTGTAAAAAAATAATGTAAGATATTAATAATCTCTTGTTTAAATCGAACTTCTATGCAGTTAATATTTTTAAGAATTTAAAAAAATCGCCCCCGGGTGGGCTCGAACCACCAACCTTTCGGTTAACAGCCGAACGCGCTGCCATTGCGCCACGAAGGCTCGGTGAACAGTCGACGCAAGAAGCACTCTCGTATCGGTATATCGCTGGCTGATGTCATGCCAGCCCTTGTGACGCAGGTGGCGATATGATTGTGCGAACGTCCGTATATAAACGATAGCGTATCAATCAATTTTATTATCAGTTTCGTTCGAGGAGAACGTATCGCAGACTACATAATAATATTTTATATTGTAATATATTCTGAGAGGGAATCTTAAAATTTTTCGTAAAGAAATATAATTTTTTGATGTTATTATTGTTAACTTCCACTGTTTACCTTATTTATAACAGAAATTTTGTTTCAATTTCGTCAACACCACTGAATATAAAATACACAATGCGATGTAATACAATATTGTGAATTATCTATTCATATCTCATCATCCTTCCCGACAAAATTAAGGCATAACAGAATATTCTTACTTTTAAAATCTATTTGAATTTTACCTTTTTTTAAATAATTTTTCTGGTACATACATTGGTATAATTTTACAATAAAGGAAACACTTTTTTATATAAACAGTTAAAAAGTAAAGAATAATACATTTAGTGCATTGCCAGTTCGTGGGTATACTTGTGTTTATTAACAGTTAAAATTTCACTCACATACATACATTATCTTCGTAGAAGATAAGAAAATAAAATTGAAAAAAATCAGTGTTAAAGAATTACAATTAAAAAGACACGATTGAAAAATATAAAAAAAAAAATTAAAAATGTTAAGTTACATCAGGTCAGATGTTACAGCAGGTCGGATGTTACGGCAAGTAAATGTTTGTATCATTGGTATTTATCCAAGACTTAATATGATTTATGAAAAGTCAAGTAAGACTCATTTGACAAAATAACTTTGTTTTCGGGAATAAATAAATGCAAACTTGGAAGCGGAAATTAACCCATTTTCCGGCATACAATCGAGCTAAAACTCGGCAGATAGAGGCGATGTCGATGACAATGCATTATATCAACTTTTGGTGGAAATATAATGAAATATAATATACAGTAACATAGTCATATATAATAACAGTATTAATATACGAAATAAATGTCGGTTCTATCGTATTGCCATTTGGTGAGGTTGGTAGAGTTCATGGACAGGTAGGTTCAATCCTGAGATAAAACAAATATATTTTCTTTTTTATTAAGTTGTAAAAGACATTTTAAAATAAATTAAGGAAAAAAATGATGCGTTGATTTTTTCATTAGACATGCATAAAAGGTTATTTATAAATTGTTTCATGAGAATTTTTTTTTTCAAAAACGACGTTTTAACTTTCTTTTTTATTAGATTTTAGTACCTACTTATTTCCTCATTTAGTTATTGTGTTTTTTTTTTACATTATATAAAAGATCGGGCGAAAATAAGTAGCAAAAAATCTTGTATATTGTGTAATTTGATTATTTATTGATTAAAGGATACAAAATGGTTCGGCTATTATTAATACTACCAATTTCAGTGTTATTACAGTTTTAATTTAAAATTCAATGGAATTTGATTTGAAACATTCATGAAGCATTAGTAATAAAAACCTCAGCATCAATACCAGACTCTCATCCAGAATTCCCCATTCCGTTCCAAAAATTCCCCATTCCGTTCCAAGATTTCCCCATTCCGTTCCAATCTTATTCCATACAGTCTGTTTAGTTTAATAGTTTCAATATTTTTTTACGTTAACTCCGCACAGGAGCCCCTGAGAAAAATAATTACCCTCAGGTCCTATGTCATCTATGGGGATGTTATGTGGAGGGTATTTTTGAGAAGAGGAAGGATTGAACATGGGTCTTGAAGAGACCCATGTTGTAGGAGGGAGGAAATACAGAGGCCGGCAAATCATTCCAAAGCCGAATTGTTGAACTCAAGAACGAATCGTAGAAGAAACCCGTAGCGATGTGATACATGTCAACCGTGTACATATGTTGGGAGCGTGTTTGGCGTGTTTACCGACTTTGCATCGGTGTCGAAGGGATGAATGACGCTAGTTCCTCGGAGCATCTTCCATTGTAATACCAATAGAACAAGGAGAGCACACCTATCTGAAGCCTGTGTTCTAAATATCCAACGGATCATCGGTTTTTCAGGTATTTTGGGGCGCCAGACCAGAGGCGGCTGTCAAATTCTACAGTTGGGCACATTTGAGTTGAATTTCGCATGTGACTTACTCAACCATTAATAATGCAGGTTGCGTTTATACCTTCTCTATGGTTTTCGTATTTCAAACTTTAAAAATAAACTCAACTCATGACGATTTTCTCTTCTCCAAAAATTAATCGTAATAATAAGATGACTAAATAACTCTAGATAGAACTTTTTAAGAATCAGAAATATTTGAAAATGTTAAAAGTACAGTGTTTTAATCTATCGAGTTAAAAATCTAACCGCTTCAATAGTCCAGGATTTATAACCCTGGGCAAATCGGGAAGTCTCTCCATCAGTAAAAATCTATGATCATTTCACAGGGGCACCCACATTAAAACTAAGACTAACTACTAACTTTAAGGCTAATTTAAAACATGACATACAGTGGTTTGCCAAATTAATAGGGACACCTATGAAAAATGTGTTTTTCACACTTTGTGTTCATAAAACACAGATGTTTATGATTTTAGGTGCGGTTATTATTATTTACTAAGCAGGAATTTGAATTTTGACAATTTAAACACCGTATTTGTACTTAATATGCGGTTATTTTTTTTTGTTATTTTTAAACATTGTCGAACAGAAGGTTAATATTTCGTAATATCGCCTTTAGCCGCAATAATAGCTTGTACACGCCGTGGTATACTCTCAATGCACATTTTTTCAGTAATCTTTAGGTCGGGAGAATGATGCCACACCCGGATGAGGGTTTCGATGAGCTGTTGCTTCGTTATGATCACCTCCTTGGCAATCTCTTGGTAATCTTGAGCTTCTACAGGTTTTTAATATGGTTCATGTTAGAGGAATTCCCCGGTCAAGGTAAAACCTGCACATTTTTTTCAGCTAGAAATGCAGTGACAGTCCTGGCTTTATGACAGGGTACGGAGTTGTGCATACAGACGTATTCCTGGCCACCAGGGAACGATTCTCCGACTTGAGGCAGTAATCGATTTTCCAGTATTTGTCTGTACTGATCCTGCCTCATAGTTCCTTGCACGATGTGGAGGCGCCCCATCCCTTTGGAAGAGATGACTGACCACACCATGATACTGGTATGGTATTTGATCGTCTCCACAAGGCAGTCCGGATGAATTATTATTTCTCTTCTGGGCTTCGTCGGACGAACGATGATTTGTCCATCAATATTTAGAATATGGACTCATCAGAGAAGCACACCTAAAAAAAGGCCATAATCAAACTAATGGAATTTTTTGAAAGCTTGAAAACCACAAAAACATTAATTACCATATTCCTGTTCTCTATAGTCATGTTTTGGTTTGCGTTGGCCCATTCCAGTAGTTTTTTCCTCATATCTACCGTGAGGCGAGGTGTTTATAGCTGGCCGATGACCAATGAGGTTCTCCTCAACCAATCTCCTCTGGACTCTCCTTTGGGAGACTTCGATATCTTCTTCGTTGATCATCAAGGTCAGACGAGCCACACTCTTTTTGCACTTTTGTAGACAGACGTCTCTGATTTTGCGGTGTCTTCACTTCCGGACATTTTCTTGGGGACGTGTCTGAAGACCTAGCTATACTAAAAAAACAGAACATTGGACTCAATATGGCAAAACTATTCACTGAAATAAGATATGAAAAAAAAATTACAAAATTAGTAGATAATTAATAATTACTTACATTTTTGTACAGCTTAACTGTTAAAACTCATAAATATAATTGAAAAAAACCTTATATTTTCGAGGGATGTGGCACTTTGCGAGTGTCGCCACTTCTTAAAAGTGTCAGTGGTGATACCAGCAACAAAAATAACGAAGGAATGGCCATCATATTTTAGTTATTTAGAAGTAGAGAAAACGTAAACATAAAAATTAGGAAATATTGGAACTGTCCCTATTAATATGGCAACCCACTGTAACTTGGGTGATTTTCACGAAGTTATAAATTGAAAGTATTCGTAATATGCCCCTAAAAATTTTTTAAATACGCGATTGTTGTGCACCCCTGTTTTCATCATATCAATTTAGTTTTGTAAAAATACGTAATTTGATTTATTGTTGTTGAATGTCGCGTTTCGCATACACGAGAAATGATTCAATTTATTATTTTATCGATTTTTCCACAGACCCGCGGTTGTTGATCCCCTCTCTCGAGTGCCCAAACGTCCGCAATGCGCTATTCGTAGTTGATTCGGGCGACTACGGCCAGCGGCGGTAAACCATGGGCGCGCGGTCGCTCGGTGGTTTACTGATTCGGACAATCGATACCTCGTTAGTTCTAACGGTAGAAGGAATAATAAACCTACATTTAGAAGGCAAGCGTAATCAGATGTTTATAATGTCACATATCATAGATCATTATCGGTTTTAAACACACATTATCACATTCAATTTAGAACCAATTAAAAAACTTTTAAAATTGTTTTGGGTCTTTTCGAAAATTAAATGCCTCGAAAATTATGCCACTATTTTGACGGTCAAAAAACACTAAACTTCTTCTAAAAATTATATTTTAAGCTTGTTTTAGTTAAAACAACTTCCTGAGAAACCAGTATACCTGCTGATATAGTTAATTATTTCGTAAACCACGCTGATGATACGATATGGGATTTATAATGTGTATTCTATTTTTTGAAACGATAAATTCCAGCATTTAAAATTAAAACAAAAAAAAATTACTATGTTAGCATCGATTAATTAATACTAACCTTCATAACTTATTAATATTTTTATAAATATAAATATTTTAATTTCTATTTTCACGCATAAAATTTACAGATGATTACAGTTTACATAGTTTAATAATCAGAAAATCTTAATAATCAGTAATTGTATATAAATAGGTTATAAGTAATGTTTTGTGAACACCTCTAAAGGCATATTTTTAGAAAAATGCTGTTCTGCCGTTGTGATTAAAACACAGTATTATAAAGTTAATGGCAGTATTTATTTGAGTGAAAAATCATAACATTATAAAGACACAATGAACTGCAAAGTAGTGAAAAGAAAAAAGTGTATCACTTGAAGTCAACTTAATGAAACCGTTATAACAAAAAGAGAATCAAACAAAATAAAAAATAAAACTAAACAAAAAGTTGATGATAATTAAAGTCAGTGTTTTAAAACATTACTAAGTAGATCTAATTACAAAATATAAATACTAATAAAATTTAGTTATGTTTGGTTTTGAGTGAAAGGGTTTTGGAAAAATAGTGTACCTTTAATTTTAACAAGTTTGTGATTAGTTTTTTTTAGCTTGTTTATTTAATAATTTTAAGGCCGGTACTAAAAATTCTTCAATTTTTCTATTCTAATCAGCAGTTTTCTAATTAATTTACTTATAAGAAGTTGGCACGTGTTTCTGGTGAATTGTGTTTGATATCAACCAAAGTTTGTAATTTATTATTACCCTTTGTGGTTTTTGGCGGTGCAATTAGAAATATACTGTTAAGGTTGTTCACTCTTGTTAAAATCTTAACTATGTTCGTGTCTTAATGCAATGCATATTATCTAGTGTACAGATCTCAACATAATTGTATTATATTGGCAAGATGTAGACGATCTAAGTTAAAGGTATTATCTTATTTTTCATCTGAATACCGTACAAAACTCTCAACTTTTTGATGGCCTTCGTTGTCTAGGGGGTAAAGCTTTCGACTAAAAATCCGGAGGTCGCGGTTTCAAATTCAGGGTTGCGTAATAAATTTCTATTCAATTTATTTATAATGATAATATAATTATTGTTTAATTATATGATGCGATGTTTCTTAATTAATTCTTCAAAATAATATTTTGTTTATATGCGGCATATTCCGGACTGGAAGATACCTTACAATTACATTGTTTCTCTGTTAAAAGACCACCGTTCAGAATTACAACGTTGCTTGAAATGGTTTTAATTGTGGTTGGTAACCAGATCTGAATAATCAGACATCTTCTTACTCTTTCCCAACCCCTTCCTATCCTCACTACCTTCAGATTCACAACATACCCAAACTGGAGGTGCCATAGCCTCACTGGCTCCAGGTGGATGGGACCAGTTGAGAATCTTCCGAATTGTCCAGCGCCAGTGGTGCCATATCTTCCCCAATTGGGGTATTGTTGAAGGAATTGGGTAAAACAGATAGCGACTAAAAGCTTGTGAAGTATCTGGATCTTCAGATCCGATCACCAAACATGGCCAAAGCCATTTCAAGCAACTTTTTAATTCATAATGGTGTTCTTTCACCAGGGCCAAGCTGAGCAACTTTACCACTCTAGAAACATGACTCAAATGTATTAAAGTTTTCACGTGAATAAGTTTTTGCTTTGAAAAAACAATCAAACAATTAACTGAAAATATAGAAGTGACTATAAATGTTCATATGGGATATACGTCATGGTGTAATACCAAGAGTGGAATTAGATCAATATTTAATGTATTATTAGAACAGTAAAAATAAAATATTGTCGCGCGTAGGACCTGGGGGGCCCTGACTTTCCCTCGGCCAGCTCAGAGCGGGGCATGAGACGTCTCTCTCATAGTCAGGGTTCGGGGTCAGCGCGAGGCTCAAGAATCCATATCCCACCGTCTACACAAAACACTCCCATACGACTGCTATCCCCAAATGAAAGAGGTTAGGTTTTTTATGAATCAACATTGTATTTGAGCGGCAAAATGGACATTACATGGGTGAATAACAATAGAATACAGGTTGTTACATCCTAACTGGAATTATCATCAAAGGGTTCCCTAATCTCTCTCTGGGGAGTAATTAACAGCTCTCTCTCTCTCTAGACCGACAGGCAGCGTGGACGAATTTAGGTTATTAGCGGACACATTCAAGGGGTAATAGGAAGCGTAAGAAACTCACAGCGTGGCGTGGTCGGGACATGGGAGTCCTCGGGGCATCCTGTTGATTGTAGGGCTGAGCGCCGTGTTTCAAACAAGCGGTGCCAGCCTGTCGATGTTCAAAGCGCGCCATTCTCGTACATTATGCTTTTCGACCGTGCGGTGCGAAATTGGGAACGCGGGGCCGGAACGCGCACACGTCCAGCTAGGTCAGAGGTCGGGACGTGAGAAGGAACGAGGCGCTTGGTCGCCCGGGGTGGGGGGAACTCTAGCGGATCTTTTGTGCGTTTTCAACTCCGTTTGGCCCAGCAACCAACCTGATAGTTCCCGCTACTCAGGCTAGCAACTGTAGGATCTTCGCGCCTAAAATCTGTTATATGACACCTCCCCCCGCGCTCGTAAAAAAGGCGACGTGGCAATGGAGCATCAGGGTTAAAAGATCCTCTATATGCCTCCCTTGGGGTTTTTTGACAAAACAAAAGTTGCCCTTAGTTTGAGAGACTTGGATGGCCAGAGAGATGCCTAGCTAAAACATAATGACTAGCTTATGCCATAGGCTAGGTAACAATATTTGTGGGGAGAAATGAGGAAGGGTACATAGCATGTTTGGAGCAAATAATTTTGGGGAGAGAGCAGGTGTGGAAACAACAAGTAAAATTATGCAATTAGAAAACAATAGACATGGTTATGCAATTGAAAGACAAAAGACAAAATTATGCAATTGAAAGACAAAAGGGCATGGTTATGCAATTGAAAAAACAATAGACAACATTATACAATTGAAAAAAAAAACAAAAGAGCATGGTTATGCAATTGAAAAAACAATAGACAACATTATACAATTGAAAAAAAACAAAAGAGCATGGTTATGCAATTGAAAAAACAATAGACAACATTATACAATTGAAAAACAAAAGACGGGATGTTAAGGTGTGATTCTAGGCTTTCATTGGTCTGGAAGCTAAGTTTGCGTTGCGTTGGTTTTTTTGGTTTCGAAGAGTTGCGAAGGAAACGAAATTTCACTGACTCTAAAAGATTACATTATCACTGCAATCTGACCCATTGAGATAACACTCAGGAGTACACTTAGGCCTTGGAAAAACACTTTGCTTCGTTGTGGGCGTTGATGTTTGCGAAGTGGGGCTGTGGTTTGCGGGGCTGCGGCTATGGTTACAGTGGTCATTGGAGAGAGTAGTCCAGGTTCCGTAGTTATGCCAGTACGAGTCCTATGTGCTATTATGGTGGGCACGGATCGTATGTGTTGGTTATCGGAGCATAATGTAGCTCAGGATAACTTTTTAGAGATGCGCAGTTTGTGTTTACTGGAGGGGCAAAGGGTAATTATGTTTCACCCATGACCTGGTATGCGTCACTGCATGACAGAGCAAGAGACGGTATAACTGGCATTGGCATTGAGGGCAAGAATTTGAACTCCGGGACTAGCGTGTCCGAAAGGTAGTTCAGAGTGTCATAAAGTATAGTGGGACAACTCGGCTTGCAGTGGTGCGACAAACGTCATACATATGAGTGGTATGGTCTGTGCTTTCAGGAACAAGATGGAACAAGTGTGTAACGAGTAGTAGTCGAGGGACCTTTGTAACCACAGCGCAGGCTGCTAGGAGGTGAGGCTCAGCTTGGCTGCCGGAGATGGCATCCGCCTGGGCTTCTTTTTAAATCCGGGGGGAATTATTATTAAAGCAAATTTCTTGAAGTTTACTTGCCTAGGGACCAATGAAAAAAAGTTTGGAGAGAAACAAAATGTGTCCAGAAAAATAAACAAACGAGGTTTAGCTGCCGATCCAGAGAGTGACGAAGAGTGTGAGAGAGAGGTAGAGAGAGGTTCCTAACTAGTTTTGATTACATAAACATTATCCTTTATTAGGATGACTTGGCGTTTGCCGAATGACAAACTGTCTTGGTTGAAAAACAACCGGCCTTCCTTGGCCTATGTTAACATACAGGTGGTAACATTTTCGTAGGATTTCAAAGAACAAGACAAAAAATTCGTGAACGAGTCACGGCAACAGCAGGGAAACTAATTCATGAATAAAGGTTGTCAGAAGAGACAGACGATACGCCAAGTGCGTATCATACGTATTCAAAATTCATGAATGTGTTTCGTTGAGGAGAGAAAAAAATGACAACATACGTGAAAGGTGAGGTAGGAAGCCTGTTGGTGACCGGAACAATTACCGATTCGAACTCGAAGTGAGGGCGAAATATGGTCGACAACAGATTTTCCACTTCATACATATGCCTGAGGGCATGGGGGTAGGGAGGGGGAGGAAAAAGGGCGGGAATTGAGTTACGAAATTTGCTAGAGACTGGACTAATTTCCAATTCAACCTCTATGTGAGAGTGAAACATATTCAACCAGCAGATTTCCTGACTCTTTACATTTTAATAAAGTGGATTAATTTTAAACAGCATTTGAATACACATTGTACTAAAGAGGCTAATCTTTTGCGTGTATTTGGCAAAAGATTAGGGGTCGTTTTAAACTTCTACATGATTGTGAGAAAAGACAGACCCTAGTTCCAATTTCACAAACCTGGGATTCTTCTTATTCGTTTCCCAGACGACGAGTTTAGTGGTTTTGTGCCCATCGATTAACTCCTGCGGCACTATGCCCCATAATTGACAGTGAAGCTGAAAACTAGTCCTTATGGGATAGTAGATATTCCTGGGCTTCTTTTCTTTTTTGGAAAGCAGCAAAAACAGGAAGTCCACGGGCATTGGCGTTGAACAAAGGGGTTTCTGTGAAATACTTACGTAGTTCACATATAAAGGTTTGATATTATTTCGTTCGCACGATTCATGGTGAGTATTGTAACGTCTTCACGTACAGTGTACAAGTATGCAGTATATGCAAGGTACAACTCAATTATAGACAGAAGTCAAAGAGTGTAAAAACAGTTCCTTAAAGGAGATGACGATGTCGATATTATGTCGTTCACACGAATCATGGTAAGTATTATTATTACGTCTCCACGTCTCGTGTACAGGGTTGTACACAATTATACACAAAAGCGGTTCTCATGACATGTTAATGACACACGACCAAATTATACACAAGGGCGGTACTCATGGCAAATTAATGTCACACGACCAAATTATACACAAGGGCGGTACTCATGGCAAATTAATGTCACACGACCAAATTATACACAAGGGCGGTACTCATGGCAAATTAATGTCACACGACCAAATTATACACAAGGGCGGTACTCATGGCAAATTAATGTCACACGACCAAATTATACACAAGGGCGGTACTCATGGCAAATTAATGTCACACGACCAAATTATAACACATGGTTATAAGTATTAAGTAATTGTAACGAACTTCTCGTGTAGTGGTGGATTTTTTAAGGATCTCTCCTATCGCGTGACAATTTTTACATTTAAATATAATTCAACAAAAGCTATCAGTATCATTTGATACTGTTTGCAAAGATTTGTTAGATTGACTAACTCCGTAGCCTGGAGAGGCGTACGATGGAACAATAGAGAAGATAAACAATTTTAATGTTACTTCATGTGTTACAAGGTGCAAGATGATGGTAGAAGGTATTTCTACTTACATCGTGCGATGGGTGAGAACAGGCCCATAATGGCTTTACATACTGTTCATTGTGGCGTGCAATTGGGTTGCAAACACTTGGTTAAATGGTGAGACAAAGGTTGGGTGTTTATATTATGCAACGATGATCGAACAAAGTCCTGTTGATTTACGTTGTGATATAATTATTTGCGTTCGAAGATCAGGATAACCGTAAGGTTTTACTAACCTGTCCCGTAGGGTTGAAACGTGAGGTACGAGACATGCGTGACGTAACAGTAGAGAAAAGAAATCGAGATCTCGTCATACAATAAAAGACCTTAATGGGTTTTACATACTTTTAGTTGAAGCGAGTCCAGTTATTTGTATGTGGTTTTATAGGACCGACATTTGGTTTTCTTTTATAAATACAATTTCCCAAAATGGATGTGTCAAAATCCAATTTTTGGTAAATGTGAGCTTGGGTAGGACGCCATCAATTTTTGAAAGGAAAAAATTGAAAAAAAATGAAAAAATTATATACATACAAAGAGGGCAATTTTGTGATTAATTGCTACTTGGTTCTTGCCTTTGAGACCACTATAGGGTTTTACATACTCAAGGTAACGTTGAATTGGACAAGAAAGAATTAATGGCTGTACTTGACAGGTTTTCTTTTTTTTAAAAAAAGGGGTCGGTATTTAACACTTTGGAATTTTACAAAATCCGCACTCTTTTGGATGGCACTCTTATGAGTGATTACCAATCGTTATTTTACAAGGACAAAAACAAAAGTGGGGTGGTTCTTTCTAACACGACGAAGGGAACAAAATGAAACGAAAATGGGGTGACATGACATA
Organism: Hesperophylax consimilis; assembly: GCF_061612785.1. Taxonomy (NCBI): domain Eukaryota; kingdom Metazoa; phylum Arthropoda; class Insecta; order Trichoptera; family Limnephilidae; genus Hesperophylax; species Hesperophylax consimilis. Next base: position 35,085,240 of record NC_142844.1, on the reverse strand, counting down.
AACATTGCATAGTGTAGAAGTTGAGAAGCAAAAGCGGGTTCGCGACTTCCCGGCGATTGTAACTCGAAAACGTGTCTCTATTCTAAAATGATCAGTTTCAGAACAGGTGAGAAAATAAAAGGTAAAAAGGGAGAAAACGATTGTCGTGAGGGAAAGAACGTTATTACAGGAATAATACTTCATGGTCATAATATGTTAATATACATTTATTTACAACGGTAGGTTAAACTTGTTTTTGACGAATAGGTTGACATGTAGTTGACACTTTACACGCCTAATTATGGTAAGACTTCATAAGCTTACAATAGTTTGTGATAATGCACAATGGGTTAGTTTAAAGTTGCTGGGGTGGTGGGGCAGTTTCAACTGTCTCCTCACTTCCAGACTTTACAATGTCCTTAATATGGTAATTACCAGTATGTTTGCCAGAGGAGTCGGACAGGTAGTAAACTAAGTCCGATATTTTTCTTACAACCTTGGCCTTGACAAAACGGGGTGCCAGCTTGGCAGAGAAGTACAGGGCTCCTTGAGAGAGGGTGTTATTCCTTCTCCAGACAACATCGCCTACATTAAAAGTGATGTGTTTCCTACGTAGGTTATATCTGTCCGCACTTTTTTGGTGGGCCAGCAATAGGGCATCAGTAACTTCACTATAAATGGCAGTAAGTTCTTCCAAACGATGAGCGTAATCAACGGCAGGATTGCTTGTGGAGGTGGTTGACGTGGGGAAATTCGTGTTCCAGTGCAATGAACCATGTACCAACTGTTCCATACCGTGTTTTAAAAAGAAGGGGGTGTAACCAGTGGTTAGGTTAACAGTGTTATTCATGGCAGCTTGAATTTTATCTAAATTCTTACACCAATTACGTTAGTCTTTGTCAACCAAAATGGCCAGAGCTGTGTTAATAGTCTGGTTATACCTTTCGACAGTGTTATTTTGGGGAGTGTACAAGGTATTATAATAAATATCTTTAATCCCGTATTTAGCAAGGAAATCTTTAAATTCTTGTGCTATAAACTGTTTTCCGTTGTCAAATTCTGGTTTTAATCCAGAAGGACGGCTTGGTACAGTGATATTGTCCGTGGTGGTTTTGTTGTTTTTCCTGTCTTGGTGGGATTCCAAAATGAGGCAAACTTCGTTTAAATGGGCCAACGACACAATTTTCTGTGAGGTGATAATGTTTTCATATCTTTGTAGGAGGCCATCAGTTATAACTGGTAATAATTCGGCTTCCGAGACAGGGTGGGAAAGTTTGATGTTGATGGACTCGGCCCTCTCTATGAATGTTGCCACAGTTTCGTTTACTAATTGTTTAATGGATAGTAACGATAATTTAATTCTGTGTTGGGCCTCTGATTTGCCGAAGCTAGTGATCAGGGCTGATCTGAGTTTATTCCAGTCCTTGCATTTTGATTTTTGTATTCGGTGCCACGGGATTAATTCTGGAGATATTAGTTCTATAAAGTTTTTCTGCAGCACGTCAAATGGAACATTTTTAATTGAGGCCGTTTCTTCGATTCGGTCAATGAAATCCAGTACATCAGAAACACCGTTATATTTGATCCTCCAAGGAGTGAGATCGTATGTTTTTTCTTGTGCCGTGATGGGTGCATTGTCTTGTTTTACTGTAACATGTGTCCTGGTTTCTTTGTTAGAAACGGGGATTTCCAAAACTGGGGTATTGGGTGCCTTGTCTTCACTTGCAACGGATAGGTTTATTTTCCTGATGAACTTCTTGTTGAATAACAAAGCGTATGCTTTCAATGCTGACTTTGATTTGTTTAGTGGTGATATTCCTCTGTCTTTTAAGACGGCTTGTAGGTGCACTTTGGATAAGTTGAGTACATTGGGAATGACACCCATGTCCAAAGATGTAGCCATTTGATTGGAATTCATTGTTAAAAATGGTTTAAAAAGGGAGAAAAAAAAAACTCCGAAATTCTTCTAAGTCTTTTTGAAGAAAAATTGGCCAGGGGGACACTTTAGGATTTGCATTATTTAATTTTTGTGGGCACTATTCGCACTTATATTCACTGCACTTGAGGAAAGGCACGAAAAAAGGCACAAAAAACAGCACTTCAGAAGCGAAAAAACACTTTTGATGGAAAGATTTTATATTTGCTTCATTTACTGGCACTAAATCGTGAGATTGAACACACGTTCTTATTATTGCGTCGAGAAAGCACTTCTTTGCAAAAAAAAAACACTGCACTTCTGAAGTTAATTTGAAACAATTCACTTAAAATCACTTTTATAACAGTCAATGCTGAAAAAAAACAAGAATGTGGACAAACACCGTACCTATATAATTAATCGGGATAAAGAATTATTTGTGTTTTACAGGTTGTAGCTGATATACTTTTTAGAAATCAGCTTCGATGGGCCGTTGGGTGTATTGTGCTTTTTTTTTTAAAAAGTCACTTCCGGTGTAAAAATTGGCTTCACAGTTCTAAATCCTGACTGTTATTATTACGGTGCAATTTATGCCGAAATTAAAACAGTGGGTTTGTTTTGTTAAACAAAGAACACAGAATCTAGGTTATTGAAACAAAACATTATGTTCGAACTTTCGTTATCACAGCATTTGGCGGGAATTTCGCGCGTCTCTTTTATTCGTTCGAGAGAATTCCTACCGTTATTTTTTCGCGGCAAAATGCGCTTGGCAACAAGGTCACGACGAGATTGCGTGCGTTTCTTATTTATTCGAGAAACTTCCACCGTAGTTTTCGCGGCGAAAATGCTCTTGGCACAAAATTGCGCGCTTTGTGTGGACAAAATTGCATAGTACATGTTTTCAAATTGGGGACAATCGTAAAGGTAATTCTGTGCAGTCGGGAAGGATATGTTTAAAAAAAATTCTGCCCCATGTTGGTCGACAGTGTCGCGCGTAGGACCTGGGGGGCCCTGACTTTCCCTCGGCCAGCTCAGAGCGGGGCATGAGACGTCTCTCTCATAGTCAGGGTTCGGGGTCAGCGCGAGGCTCAAGAATCCATATCCCACCGTCTACACAAAACACTCCCATACGACTGCTATCCCCAAATGAAAGAGGTTAGGTTTTTTATGAATCAACATTGTATTTGAGCGGCAAAATGGACATTACATGGGTGAATAACAATAGAATACAGGTTGTTACATCCTAACTGGAATTATCATCAAAGGGTTCCCTAATCTCTCTCTGGGGAGTAATTAACAGCTCTCTCTCTCTCTAGACCGACAGGAAGCGTGGACGAATTTAGGTTATTAGCGGACACATTCAAGGGGTAATAGGAAGCGTAAGAAACTCACAGCGTGGCGTGGTCGGGACATGGGAGTCCTCGGGGCATCCTGTTGATTGTAGGGCTGAGCGCCGTGTTTCAAACAAGCGGTGCCAGCCTGTCGATGTTCAAAGCGCGCCATTCTCGTACATTATGCTTTTCGACCGTGCGGTGCGAAATTGGGAACGCGGGGCCGGAACGCGCACACGTCCAGCTAGGTCAGAGGTCGGGGCGTGAGAAGGAACGAGGCGCTTGGTCGCCCGGGGTGGGGGGAACTCTAGCGGATCTTTTGTGCGTTTTCAACTCCGTTTGGTCCAGCAACCAACCTGATAGTTCCCGCTACTCAGGCTAGCAACTGTAGGATCTTCGCGCCTAAAATCTGTTATATGACAATATATCACGGGATAATAGTATCAATAAAAGTCGTAAGAATCGCATAGACCAGGGCGAAGAATTTTCCGATACAGGGGCGATGAACTCGCCTCATTCTTCCAGAGTCCTTAGATTGATTTATCTCATACTAACTCTGTCAAAATCTTTAAGACAGTGCGCAAACCTGTCAACTAATATTACTTTCATCTAGTCTTACTATTTACTGCCACTTAAATTTATATTTTAACATGGGAACGTCATTTTGGATACAAGCTTTACATTGTAACTATGACCTATAAATTACAGACAAAACCCTCTGAGTATTTATTAATCCTGCTTTTCGAAAATAAAATTTCTTCGTGTAGCCGAAAATTATCATCGAACACAAATTTAACTGCTAAGACATCTGTATTAACATTTTACTAGGGATGGGTGGTTTCGGAGAATTTGAATAATTCCTTGTATTTGAAAGTTAATTTTCATGTTCTGTGAAAGATTTTTTCGAGTTCTGTTATTATTTCAGTTGTTTCAAACAACTAGTCTATCATGATATAATAACAGAACTTGAAAATGACTTTCACAGAACCCGAAAATGAACGTTGAAATGTGATGAATTCTACCCATCCTAAGTAATTATAAATATACTCCACGAAAAACATTATAGTATCGACTAGCATCACCAATTTTGGTTTGGAAATATCTACGGCATATATGATTTAAACTAACTTACAAAACTTTAAAGAAAACTTTAAAATTAAAACATGTTATGCAATAAGTAGTTCTTCAAAGCAGAAATGAATTAGTTTCCAAGGTTATTTAATCCAAACATTGATCTTTCTAGATGTTATATCATAAATAGTAAGGTTTTGGTGAATGCGGTATTTGAGGAATCGCTCCTGAGGGAATCAATCTCGCCAGTTCCACTTTCGGCGTACAGCGTTTCCACCTGCAGCAGAACCTATTTGTCACTGTTATTTATGATAACACCTTCCACTGACAAAATGCGAAACTTACTATTTCGTTGTTGCTGCCTACAATTTGATTAATACAACTCAACATGTGAGTGATATGACGCGGGGCTCATAAAAACTTGCAGGCGAATGGAACGGTGATGAAATGAGATGTGTTCAGGAAAAATTAGTGTGTTTTTATAAAATTTTAATGAAAATTATTGATATGTTGATGTGAACTTCATTGGGTGCCCTTCTAAACATGGTGTCCCATTTAACGGCTTAATATGGTAAGACTTAAATGTGTGAGATTAGGATGTAGGTAGTAAGTAACACCTATTGTTTGAATCCCTGCTTGTATTCACCAGTTGACTTTGGTGACGTCCGTGACCTTGAGAAAAAAAATAACACGCCGAATTTTCCAAAGCCGTCAGAGAAGCTGCATACATCAAATAAAAAAAAATATTTTCTGAAGCAATATTTATTGCAAGCAATTCTGAACTTATTTTTCGTATAGGAATACTACAATTTAATTAATTTATTTTCTCAAGATTTAAGTAAAGCACAAATAAAAAATTACAAATCGACATATTTAAAGAACTCTGTTTAAGGAACTTTGGTTTTCAATCGACTTAATAAAATTTAACATTTTAATTTACTTTTTTAAGTTATCCTACATTATCCTTCTAAAGTATTTATAAAAATGGAAAAAAACAACATTAAATATTTTCTAAATCTACAGGACATGGTTTGGCGAAAAAGTCTTCACAAAGTCCTACAGTATGTGCAAATGTTCATTGCACAGCAATTTTGAGTATCTGCAACACCCCTTTTTCGTGCGCCTATTTTTCTTTGATGGAAATATACTGCATTTGCCTTCCTTCTTTGAAGATGATGCTTGTTCTATACGAACCAAGCGAGCATTTTGGTTCCTCAGAGGAATATTTAAAGTGTCTACAAAAGACCTTGCGGTCATATATTGGCTTTGTAAATTATTTTCCATTTATACCGGCATTATTTATCATTGAAAAACACAACCTCATTGGACTCATTTACGTAAATATGAATTGTATTGAAAATTATGGCATGGTTCTGGACACGGATGATACACTGAAATAAAAGGGTTTTTTAAGTTTTTACAATAAAAGTATCATAAGATATAGTCTTCATTTCAACTTTGTAAATAAATTAATTATTCTAAGTTTAATAAAATGTCTCTTATTTATTCTAAGCATAATAGAATGTCCAATTGCTATAGACTTGCGCTTAAAATGATACGTAATAGAACATTCACCTTTTCATTCTACCCACAATACTGTAATTTGTTGGTGAACTATGAGTGTCCGACTACTTATTAGTTTCTTTATTTAGAAGTACCTACTATAATACTCAAAAGTAATTTTTATATTTAGTTTTAAGTATCAATTGTATTTTTCATAATAAATGAATAGTTTTCATTTTGAGAAAATAAATGTATTAAATCGTAAATAATATAGACCATAATTTTTACTCACGTGAGTAGGCGCGCAGGGAGCAAATCGCCGCCGGACGACACTTGATGGTAACAACCTCGTTCTCAAGCAGCTCCCCCCCGTACCGATGGCGTCCAATCTTTCGGCACGGGTTGCGAACGATAGTGGGGGCAGCTACTGAAAAGCGCTAAGTTTACGCGCAATAGATTGAAGAATTATCAACTTTTTTTTGCAGAGGGCGGCAAAAAGTTCATAGCGCGCCCACTCTAGGATTAATTACGTAAATAGTTTTCTTTTTCAAGAGTTTCCTATGAACTCGTATAAGAAACGACTCTTAAAAAATACTTTTATATGGTTATTTGTGAACAGTGTTTATTTGCTACCACTTGATTTGATTAGCTTTTTTTCCGTTTTTATTAAATTATTCACAAAAAAGTAAAATCCACTTTGGCGCTTACGTAATAATTTTTTGAGTGAAAAATTGTATTGAATTCTAGAATTTCACCAGAAGACCGCGGAGCGCGGCAACGGACAGACGACAGATCTGTGCCAGTTTTTTTTAACGGTTTTTTCCGTGTTTAAATAACTATCGCTCGTAGCACTTTTAGTTCTCAAACTGTGAGCGGGTAAGCTTGTCTTTACGATATTATTATTTTTTATGACCAAAACATTATACCGTCTCAATACATCTTTTTGAAATTCACTTTCATTTTCTTGAAAGAATGTATCAATAAAGTGGATTCTTTGAAGTGGATTCTTTGAAGTGGAAATTATCCCACTTCCCGCCATCTGATCGAGCTGAAACTTGGCAAATAGACTCGTGGTCAAAAATAATGAATTTTGTTTGCAACTAAGTGGACATATAAGCATTTATCTGAAATTGGATGACATTGAAACGGTAAATATAAGCAATAAATATCGGTCCTACCAAATTGGGATTTGGCTCAGTTGTCAGAGCGGTTGACTCCAATCCCCGGGAGGAAGGTTTAATCCTCAATAAAACCATTTTTTATCAATAAAAATAGATTTATTATGGCGAAAAAAAACCTCATTTATTTCACAGTTTGATTTTTTAAATCTCAAAGTACTACTTGTTAATCAATGGTTTTATTCCTTGTTTACCTGAATTAATGATTTATGTTTCATAGAAAAAATACTTGCAATCTCTATTTATAATGACTAATAATTCGTTTTTATAGCTCTATAATTCCTCGATCATTTCTAATACTGAGATTTGTTAGATTAAATTGTTTTTTAAATTGCATTTGTAAAATGGTATTTATAATGATTCTAGTGGGCCTAGGCAGACGTTGTTCTGCCACAGACCGCCTTTATGAAGGGAAGTTAAATGTTGGGTTTGTATGTATTTTTGGATGAAAAATTAAATTGTGTATGAAAAAATATTTTTAGATCTCGACAACAGCGTCACATATCGGGTCTAAAACTATTCTATATTTCAAGTTGGAACCAACCAAACACTTTCATTGAAATCGGTTGGGTGGTTTCGGAATTAGCGTGTACAAACACAGTAACATATGTATGACCGGTCAATGGCTTATTTGGCGTTGCGGCTGGGTCCCACCCCGGCGTCGTGAGTTCAATTTATCGCCTGGGTAAGTTCTTCATCGTGACACAAGCAACGTTTTGCGCTTACTGTGATGGTAGCAGGAGATTTTCAAATATTGTCAGGTAATTTGAAATTCGGGAATGTTTGTCTTTTTTAAAAGTATTATAATTGACACTTCTAGATATGCATTGCTGTACGATAATTTTATAACAATCTCTTTGTAAGGGTTCCAACTTCCAACTATATGTGTATGTATTTAATGAATTTGAACCAACTCTTCAACTTCTTGTCCTTTGTGTGTAAGAATATTTTATCAAGAGGAAAATGTGTATAAACCCGTAGAACGGATAAGACGTCCTCCCACTTTTTGCACCGGAGATGTGGAAGTTTTTGTTTGTTTTGTAATGATTTGTGCATGAAAAAAATAGTAAATACATACATTTTTAACAAATAAAACTTCACTAAATGACTAAACATTTACTTATACATATTACGTGTTTATAAGGCTCCTGTTATTTTTTATGATTATAAATTCATAAAAAACATTTCTAAAAAAATATTAAACGCAGCTTTTCAAAAAACAACTGTGTAATTATATTCATCAGTAATCTCTAAAGTTGGAGAATTGTAGGCTGTTTACAAAAGTTGTTGAGTTGTCAACAAAACTCCGGCAGTATGCGTCCACCAGTTGAAAAGGGTTTTAGCAAGCGTGCGGAAGCGTCAACGGAACAAGATCTTTCCGGGCGCTTTCTACCTATTGCAGGTTCGCCGCGCACGGCAAATGTATTATTTAACAATTCCTTGCCCCGCGCAGACATGACATACAATCTGAGTTTCGTGATTATTATTATGGACGGGGTAGGAACAAAAATACTTTTTGGCTTTCATATTCCTCTTAAAGCAGTCTGCAAGAAAAATGACTATACGTATAAACCCTGTTGAAATGGTGTATCTCTGACCCCACTAAGACAAGAGGAATAAAATGATAGTGAAGATTAGATTGTGTAATGTAAAATAGAGGCATTAGTAGCTTTTTAAATATTGTGATTATCGTATAATTTAAAAAAAATTATTAACAACCTTATTAAAAAAAATACTACCCAACCGTTAAACGATGTTGCGTAATGTTACCGTGGTTATACAATCTATACATGGATAATTTGTTTGCAAGAATTGAAAGAGGTTAAAAGTATGGTGCCTGTTGTATGCTGATGGTACGGTGCTGATTGTTAACGGTATGGAAGATCTACAGTTTTTTGTGTTTAGGATGAACGCAGTATGTATGAAAAATGAGTAAATTATGAAGTCTAAAGTAATGGTGTTTCAAAGAGAGAGTACGAAAACAGGGTACAATATAGTTGTGAATAATGAATACTTAGAGCAGGAGGATGAGTTTGTGTATTTAGGAAGTATGTTTACGAGAGATGGGAAGGCTGACAGATATTAAAAGAAGCGTAAATGCAGGTAACTCCATTAATGAGGGACTGTTCGCAATTGGCGATAGCAAAAAATGTATAAAGAAGCGAAGCTAGCAGTCCACGATGGAGTGCTGGTACCTACCCTGATGTATGGCAGTGAGGCATATGGAACTGGCAGATGATAGATGAAAGTAGATTGAATATAGTACAAATAAGATCCCTGAGGCGTTTAACAATAATATTTCGATGATGAGGACAAACCTAAAATAACCTCAAAGGCGCAGTACAAATATACGTACAAATACGTTTGTACAAATGAACGTTTGGTTTTATTATTATTTATTTATACTTTGTGCAGATAATATACAGTCTCATACGTACCTGGTAGTTCACTTGAGATTAACATTGATTTATTTAACAGTTTTTGTTTATTAAAGAGATTAAGATTCGGTTCGTATGAATGGGACATAATTGGACTTTCTGGTATTTATTTTAATAATGTGTATTTGTATTGTGTGCATGTTCTTTAATGTGCGTGTTTAGGAAAGAAAAAAGCAAATTTCATGCTGGGTGGTGCTATAGAACAAGGTTATGATTAGAATTCCTCCTCCTAAGCGAGATTCGTTCCTTGGTATAAGACAGAGTTCGAATAATGCAAATTCAATAAGAGTATTATGATGTGGATAAATTATAAGCAATACGAAAATGCTACTATCAGACAGGTATATTTAAGTTAAGGGTGTAAGATCTTAAAGAAGCAAGTTTTTCGTTAAGACCTTAATTCTGTTGGACTTGTTAACGATTTTAGCTCCGGGGGGAGTTTATTCTATCCCTTCGGCCCAAATGCTCTGAAAGCGCGACCACCGTACTTAATATTTGGTTTGCGCTTAGGTTCCATCAGTCCGCCCATATAACTGATGATGTTGATGATCTGACTGCCTCAGACCAGTGTTTTCCGGGACGCATAGTTCAGAGATGTATGTGTGGTAAAACCATGCATGATCATGTGAGAAATGCGGAGTTCCAGAAACAATGCGAGACGGATGTTAGCGTAATGAGTAAGATTAAGAAATGGACGCATAAATGGTTTGAGCATGTACAGCGAATGAACGAAGAAATAAGTTAAATGAGAATATATGACGCACACCAAGTTAATCAGATACTTGAGTCGGGCCATGTTGTGATGGTTTGAACACTTACATAATATAAACGAGACGAACGTACTCCAAAAAAAATTTTGTTTAGATTAACAACATAAAATACATTACAGGCAGGCGCACGTTCCCACGGGAAGGGAGAAAGAGGAGATCGCAGGACGGGGACAGTCAGGGTTTGAACTTGGATATGTGGACAGCTCCAAGAAATCAATTAAAATCAGTGGTGATGTGATGTGTTAGTTAGTGAATTCAGATGGTGTTAAAAAGTATTGTTAAATATTAAATTAAAGTGAAATATTATTGAACCAGTGTTTGTGTGAAGTGAAAGTATTTGGACTCAGTGAGGATACAATTAAGTGTTGCGATGTTGTTAAACGTGATTTCGTAAACAGTTCAAACTAAATTACTTATTTTAAAAACAAAGAAATAATAAAAATAATAATTGCGTTTTAAAATAAAGTGAACGTATTTAGCAGCAGGAAGTGTTTACCATATCGGTTAATCGAGCTAGGGAGGAATTAATAATTAGCGAGATGGCGTTCTATCCACAGATACCGTAAACCAAAGAATCAAACAAATCATAAGACTGCGGGTTCGAATCCTGACAGAGGTTTTAGGGAGGTACAATTTTATTTACAGAATTATTTAATTAACTTTCTATGGACGTAGGGAGGAGACTATGGAACTGAGCAAATTGCAGGGAATTCGCTGAAAAGAGGAAGGAATGCCGAGAGAGAAGTTAAACTAAACTGATTTAGCTATGTAGGGTGGAACCAGGTAGGCTTCATACTGGTATTGGGGACGGCTGACGGGGTGAGTTTTTTTAATATTATTTATTAAATTCCAGAAGACCCTCTAAAGGACGGATGCAACCGTGGAACAGGAAAGTTTATAATACCTGCCCTATGACCGGGGCCAAGGGCGCAGAGTACAGTCAGCCGAATATGAAAGAAGTTTTGCTAGCGTATGACTGCCCGAATAGAAAGCGATCGGATGAAACCAGACAGAACAAAAATGAATACTTATCATCTGTTATTTGACTTTCTAATTTACAAATTGGGATACACAAGAACAAATCTAGAGTCAAAAAGGGGAGATGGTAATCTCCGAAATAAAACTACCAACCGAACAACTTTTCTCAACAGGTCCCTTTCGAGAGGTAGGCAGCCTCATAAAATTAAATGCCAAAATCAAACCAATTATCCGTTTATACCTACCTGAGAGGATAGGTATTCAATAGACGATACCCATACCTAATACACGAAGAAGCTGGTAACCTCATTAAATAATTACTGGAACTAAATATCAAAATACAGACAGTCCTAAGTCTAATATTAGGTAATTTCAAGTTATGATGAAGTTCAAATATTACATTAAATTTACAATTACATGTTATTACATTACATTGAGTTTGTTTTCTTTTTAGTACATCTTGATACACCTTTTTTAGAGCAAATGCTCGTGTTGAAAAGGCGGAGAAAAAACGCGTGTAAATAATAATTTAACATATATATAACATAATTATATCAAATAGAAAAGAAAAAAGGATGTAAAAGAAGGAAAGAGATAAGAATAAGAAATAAGAATAAGAAATAAGAAATAAGAAATAAGAAATAAGAAATAAGAAAATAAGAATAAGAAATAAGAGAAAAGGATTTCAATATAGTAATAAAATGAGAGATTATTTTGTGCTTTTAAGTATAAACGATTTTAATATGCTATTGATATAGTGTTTTTATTGAGTTTTTGAATTTTTTATAATTCGTTTCCAATATTAAGTTAAGAGGTAATTGGTTAAACCATTTGACACCAAAATATTTATAAAATTGTTGGGCTGTGGTGGTGTTACAGCGTGGGATAGTTATAGAGCCAAGAATACTACGTCTATTGCTGTTCGAAAAAGTTATTAAGTTGTCATTGTTGAAACAATCTTTATGTATTTGAAAAAGAGTTATTTTTTTATAAATAATATGAAGTGAAGGGACTTTAAATTCTTGAAATAATCTAATTGTGGGGTAATCGTACGGTTTTTTCAAAATTATTTTTATTAGTATTCTTTGGATGATTTCTAAAGGTAAAAGAGAAGTTTTGAAAGCTCCATCCCAACCAACAATTCCATATTGTAATATTGATTGAATTAGTGAAAAATAGATGGTTCTTAATAATTTAAAATTTAGTATGTTTCGTATTCTAAGAAAAATGTACAATAATTTTCTTAACCTTTCTACTATTGCATTGATTTGTAGTTTCCACTTTATGTTACTATCTATAATTACACCAAGATATTTTACGTTAGTTTTAACAGTTAGTTTTTTGACGGCCGGCATAGTCCAGTGGTAACGCATTGGACTGCCATTCCGAAGGTCGCGGGTTCGAACCCGGCGTGCGCAAATAAATTTTATTTGATTAATTTGTGTTATTTCACAATTAATTAATTAAAATAATATATAGTATATTTGCGGCACGTTCCAGAGTGGAAGATACTACCAGTATCGCCCTGGTGTAAGACCACCATTCAGAATTGAAACGTTGCTCCAAATGGCTTTAGCCGTGTTTAGTGACTAGATCTGAATAGCCAGGTACTTCCCCACCTTCCTCTTTCCCTTCCCCACTTACCTTCAGCCTCACAACATCCCCCAATTGGGGATGCCATAGTCTCACTGGCTCCAGACGGGAGCAGTTGGGACTCTTGTGAGGTATTCACTATAAAAAAAAAAAAAAAAACAGTAAGTACAGAGCAGTCAGGTTTACATACATTTGAAATTCTATTACAATTATATGAGTGTATACTTATCTTTAAAATATCAGGGAATGAATTTTTATTAATGGTGAAAGGTATTATAAAAGTTTTTTCAGTATTAAGTGTTAATAAATTTTTATCGAAATAATTTCACTGTATTTTTTAAATGTCTTTAGGAAAAATATTATTTATAATACTAATGCATTAATACTGTATTAATACTTTATTATACTAATGCATTATAATTAATAATACTTTATTATACTAATGTTTTATGTATTTAACCCAAGCGCGATGTCAACTCGGCCTACGACCGAGTAAAAACTAAAAGTACAAAATTTCAACAGGAGTTACCTAATAATATACGTACTTTGGTTTATTTGGGATATGAATACATTTTCAATAAAAAATTTATATTTGTTTTCGTTGCAATTGAAGATATCTAAATCAGAGGGAATATTATTATATTATGATGAACACAATCATAAGATAAGCGTTTTGATTCGAATTGTTTACAGAATTTTTCATTAAAAATAATGTGCAAATGCGTTTGCCGCGTATATGGGTACTTTCAATTCGATTCTATGTCGTACACTCAAATAATCAATTTATTTAAAAACTCGATCGCAACTAGATAATTATTATAAGATCGATTGTGCAATTTATAAGAAACGTATTTCATGATTTATTTCAAAATCCATTCAAATATGTTTGCATATAATATTTATGTAATGCATCAATGGAAACCACAAACAAATGGCTACATGCATATGCAAAGTATAGTTGTTTGGCATGACAATGTTTGTAAAGTATTTTGTATCTCTTGATATTGATTCAGGCATTTTGGTTGCTTTGTTTATATATTTTTTTATTTTTTTATTGTAATATAAGGAATATATATAAACAAATATTTAACAATGTTACATTTTAGATCATCATTGGTTATGTATACCTTATCAGAAGAGAGTAGTTATTGTGCCTGATAAGGGAGCCATGACTCTTACATGAGTTTTATGTTACATTAATATTTTTGTGTGGAATATTGATTTTTAATTGTAATGTTTAATTCAATATTTTTTTATTTCATTTATTTGTTCTGATTGGTTGACAATACAGCGCTTTTCAGAAAGAAGATTATTGTAGTTATTTATGGCTTGGTCAATATAATGGTTTTGCATTTGTATTGTTTTAAAATTATTTGTAATAAATTGATTTCAATTACTCGTTGGTTTGTTAAATTCTTGGTATTCTTTGTTATTTTTTCTTTGCACAATTTTACAATGGGAAGATTGCTTAAATACGTCAATGAAATTTGGTATTGGAACCAATATAAAAGGGTGATTCTGTTGAGAAGGTAGATTTTTTTTAGTTTTACTTTTATGATAATTCTTTGTGAAACTTTTACAGAGTTTAGATTATTTTTATAAAATCCTCCCCAGCCTATGATTCCGTAGATAAGCAAAAAGAGGACGTGGACCCTTGTGCCCTTGTACAGTACACATTATTGATTGTTTTCATATTTAAATTATTTCTTAACCTCACATATACATTTCCTTATTCTCTTTACTAGCCCTGTAATGTGGCTGTTCCACTTCAGGTTTTGATCAATGATCACACCAAGATATTTAACTTCAGAAGAAGAGTTGATTACAGTACAAATAGGATCGTGTTGTTTACAGTATACATTATCACGTTTTTTGTCTTGGATTATAATACTAACTTTCTAATTAGTTATTTTCTTTAAGCAAAATAAGAAATATGAAGTTTTTTTTTGCATTAAAGGTGAGCAAATTATTATCAAACCAAGATTTTAAAGCATCAATATCTTCATTTGCAAGTTTGTTAACTATTTCCCATGCTTGACCTTTTATTAATAATACAGTGTAATCTTCGTAAGAAAATAATTTCCCTTTAATTTTTTGTTGGAAAATGTCATTTAAATATATAAGAAATAATAATGGACCGAGAATCGTGTCTTAAGGAATGCAAAATTTACTTGTTAGTGATGTACTAAATGTTTGGTTTAATTTGACAATTTGAGGTCTCTCTGTTAAGTAGCTTTCTATCCATTTAAAGGCTATGTGGCTTATTCCATTTTCATTCAATTTTAATACGCGTCTTTAATGGGAAATGTTGTCATAAGGTCAATGAAAATTCATGTACATTTATTTGATTTGTCCAGCGTACTCAGAATTATTATTTGATTAATATGACATTTATATTGTTACTTACTATACATTTCAATCAGAACATGTGTTCTAAAAAATAATAATATTGTCGCTTTTCGTCCACTACATTTATTCCAACACGTTTTCCGATATATTATGAATGACTCATATTTTATTAGGAAATGGTCTTGTAGTAAAATTTTGAACAGTATCATAATAAAAGGTTATATTAATAAAGGGTTCGAGTCCTAGATGTGACAGTATCTTTTTCTGATTTTTTTTTCAAATTTTTGTTTAAGGATCGCTAATATTGTCTTCAAATATATGACTTTCAAACGACTACTATGATATGGGCTTGAGCCTAGTATGTTAGTCAAAAAAACTAACATAAATTGTAATAATGTAGAAACACTAAATAAATCATTAATTTTAATACCACCCCATTAGCAAGATTTATTAATGAACGAACTTTATGCCTATACAGATTGATGGATTCTAACGTCATATTAGCAATTTTTAATGGGCAACTACGACCATATCCATTTTCAACTAATCTCCCACTATCTTTATATAACATGGTAACATACATTATGTAGAACCTAATCACCTAGTCTATTGCTCTTAATACATAACAGGTCCAGGATCTCTTGGTAGTACACCACTATTTACAGCAATTCTGCCTGATGACCTGCTACGTTTTCACAATCGATAAGGATTTTTCAATGAGTCAAATTTACTTCACCAAAATAACATTTCCCAATCAATTATATTTCATAGTTAACCTATTCGCTTCCGTGTACAAATAATATGATCAGCAATAGTAAAAAATATTCAATTACTTGAGACATGCAAGCATTTGTTTTTAAATAAAATTTATGGCTACGGAAAAGATTGGTGCAGTAGCCTGTTAGTCTATCTACATTTGAAACGCTGTGAAAAGGTCAATTTTCTTAAATAGTGATGTAATTATGGTATAACTCTTGGGTTGCGGGACTTGAGGAAGAACAGAATTAGTATTGTGGATAGTATTGATTGAAAAACTATTGCACAGATTTTAAATTTATGATCAGTTAGTCTCATTTTAAAACATTGACGTTATGAATTAGGAAGGTTAACTGCCGTTTTTATCAAACTCTCGTTTTTAGCAAACACTTTATTTTAAAAAGAAGTCTTATTGCCTGTATAATTTATATACCAAATAATATAAGATATCTGTTTTACCCGATTTGTACGTATTTCCGAAAACTAGACAATTCTTCCAAAAAATAATTAATAATCTCAGTAAGTGCCTGTGAAATGGATCGCGTTCATTATTAAGGCTATAACACATATCCGTAACAAAGATTGATCACATATCACGAGAATTTATTATCGTTAAAATAGACTTCTACACGACGTGCTTTCTAGGAAGCGCGAGGGTCGGACTTTGGTCGGACTGTTAATTTTTTTTAGCATAACCAAGTAGCTTATTAAAAATCATTGATTAACCATCACGCCAAATTTCCCCAAGGATAGGCAGATAGAGGTTGCAACTACATTTAACGGAATGCGTCTAATAAACAGAGCATGTTTTTTTCCGCTTTTTTCTTTAAATGTGAATACCACACAACTGCTCAAACTGCATGGAGCCAGGTAGACTATGGATTTCCCTAAAGTGTAGGTGCTGAGAGACTGAATGTTATGGGGTGGTGAAGGGAGTGGGGAAGAGGAAAGTGAAAAAGTACCTATCAAATCAAGCTGGTTAACAAACACGGTTAAAGAAATTTCAAACAAATTTTAAATTCTGAAAGGTGGTGTTACACCAGGGCAAAACTGAGAAAATCATCCAAAACATGTCGCTTATATATTTTATATTATTTTAAATGAATAAGATGTGACATAAGACAAATTGATCAAATAAAATTTACTTGCGAAAGTCGACAAAGCAGAAATCCAATTTGTTTAGCAATAAATCTTTACACGGCGTCTTACGTCTAGAGTTTCTAAGTCAACACCATAAATTTTAGTTTTAACTGTCATTTTCATCTGGAGTTATGTAGCTTTGAAATATTTATTAAAATATAAACAATAAAAACGGATTCAGCTGGTTCGGATATTTATACTAAAATAAATAAAAAAAATATACGAATTCTTACAAATGCTCGTGGAAAAAATTGAATAATTCTTACAATGGCGACCAATACATATATTCCTCAGTTTATTGCATCACCAATAATTCTAAATATATACGTATGTACATTCTACTGTATTTTTTCATAAGAGAATATTTTTATTATTGGATAGAATGACCTACATTTACCGCCTATGATACTCCTCGTGCACTTGATGACCTAAGGACATACATTAATTTTATTTGAGAAATGTACCCAGGTATTACCTTGATTCGTAGCGTAATCACCTTCTATAGTGCGGTGGAAAAGCTAGGCAACGCATTAAAAATACTCAATCGTAACATTTCTTTTATTCTAGAGAAACGATATGACTTATGCAACACTTACCACTGCCAACCAATCCTGCACAAACTAACCTTTTTGATAACAAGGGTAAAACAAATGGTATTTAATAAACACCCTCTCACGTCGACTTTGATATCACTGTTTTTAACATTATCTCCACACAGGAGGTCCTGAGGAAAACCATTCCCTTCAGGGCCTATGTCATATTTTCGGATGATATGTTTAGGGTGTTTTTAGATGAGGAAGGAGAGAAAGATTTGAGAAGGAATACGGGATAAGAGATGGTTAAGAATTTGGGGGTCTGCGTGTCTAGGAGTGACGGACGTATGAATCCATCCCCCCCCCTGCAGTGCCAGGAGATTTTATTTTATTTATTTATTAATTTTTTAAAAACATGACATATTACATATTACAGTGATCTTTGGCTGTCCAACTAAGAGATTACCTGTTTTAGGACAATCAAAAATAGGCAGATTTATTATATGCGATTCTTGTTTAGTCTAGTGTATTGACTTTTACTTTGTTATTGCACTTTATAAATAATATGAAAAGTTTTCTTGGTTGATATAAGAAGTTGATAACTATATATTTTAAATAATATGAACGTAGAGAAAAGACTAAAAGAATAATCAAATATGATAATTCAAAAATAAAAATATAGTAAAAAATTATTGACATGTGAGTTTATCAAAATGAAATTTTACTTTTTATTAAGATGAAATTAATATTTAAAATTTAAAAGAGAGTTGAGAAATTAAAACAAGGAAAAATAAAATAAAAAGATGTGAAGAAAGGTTATAAGCAGATTTTGAATTTACAATGGTAAACACATAAATTTACTGTAATACATATATATATATATATATATATATATATATATATATATATATATATATATATATAAAATAAAATACAGGGTAGTTCGAAAAACGACATTTAAGAAAAGCAAGTTTAATGACTGTTAATTAGCATATTTTCGCATTCATCTCTCCCCAAGATCAGAAGCCAATTATTTACCAGTTTTCGGAGAATGTTAGCACATTCTCTTTACTTTATACGAGATGTACCGGAGACCTGCTGGAGAGGTTGAAAATCTTCAGCAAGCAGTTTCCCTCAATCCGGCATACCATGCAGTTGGTAGCCAGACGAATCCACCGCTAAAACCCGTACAAACCTCAACTTATGAACCAATAAATGGTTCACGGGGTAGAGGTATCCATACCCGCCTCTCAAATTGTATCCGATTGGTATATTAAATGTTCCCAAGCTACTGTTTTATTGATTGTCGTAGGTATTTTACTAAAAAATGTTTCACGAAATTAAACAAGAGGATAGCAAGCACCAAATACATCAACTCGATTTACTCAAATGACCCTTGAAAAATTTTTGAAATCAGCTCGATGTGTCAGAAAACTCTTTGGGCTATGTACTTTTGGCTCTCGTGAACACAGTCATAATTTCCAGAAAACATTTGCATATCATTAATATTAAGCATTGCGTGACTCTACCCCATACCGAGTCTGACAATCACCTCCCTTGTGAAATGGCAAGAATTTGTCTCGGGAAATATATGAGAATTTTACAATAATTAACCAAAACCTTCGTGCTGAACTCTCGTTGTGAAAAACACATCGGTAATAATCGATTATTGCAAACAAAGGTATTTGTTTAATTCTAGCCGCGATATTCACTAGCGTAAACACTCATTACTGAAATGAACTGCATATTTATATTAAACCGTGCATATTTTGAATTATCTGTACCGTTAAGTAAAGAAAAATCAATATGGCATGGCATCTGAAACGGTCAGATGCGTATTAGAAACCTTCATAGATTATTTCGAACATAATGTTGTGAGCTAAAACTAGTTTCGTTAGACATTAAAATTCATAAGAATTAAGCACTCGCCATTAGAGAATTGTTATCTCCCGGTACACAGAAACAAATTTTCTGCTTTATAACAGAGATAATTTATTTTTCGGAAAATGCAGCTAACCAACACTAAAACTGCCCCTTTATCTCCGTATTTTTGGTAAAAAAAAGTCCAAAATTTTGGTTAAAGAATGATGACTTGAAGGACATTCAATTTTTCCAAGTACTCAACGCCAGCACAACGCGTTAAACCATGAAAACTAACGAGTAAGTTAATAAACACTTGAACATTGACAATAAGGCTGGTTCACTTTATTTTGCCATTTTTCTATTTGGAAGCGGTACTGTGCATTGTACGGAAACCATTGTAAAAAATATTTCTTAAAGTTAATGTAGTAATTAAGAGTCGTGGCCGACGAATTACTCAAATTTTTTTCGTGATCAAAAGAAACGTATGTACTTTATACGTTCTTTATTTCTGGAAGGTGTACAATATAAGGGTATTGTTCCGTTGAAATCCTAGACAAGAGAGATTCAATGGACGACGTACGTCCTATTAAGATAGCCATTCAAGCTGTCTCCCTCAGGCACGGGGTCTTTTTCATATCCGTAAACATACGATCACCACAGTTAAAGTTGTAGGAAAAGTCATAAATGCGCTGAAAAAAATTAAGCCTTGAAAACCGTAATACCTTTTTTATATTAAGTAATTCAACGGGTACTTGTACTTTAAGTAATAAAGCAGTCGACATGGAAATAAGCACAATCGGTAAAAGTGCCGAAAAGAAAGAATTTTATTATAACAGTAGGCGGCATTTTATCTCAAAAGCTGGCACAATTATAGAATTTTATGTTTCTACGGTATTTAGGCGTAGGTGCACAGCGAATAGTAAACTAAAACGGTTAAATTCTTTTCTATGATCAAAAATTCCCAACGTCCAAATTGTTATCTTAGCTGCATTCTACTGAATCTGCTAAATTTTTGTCTTATTCTAAAAGTTAATAAAGTGTTATTCTATTACTGGGTTGGATTTACAAATATACAATATTAAAAACCTCTAGATAAGAACGGCGTGAATTTTTAAAGTGTTACGATGGACGATTTAAGAAAATTGAGAGACTCTCTTTATAAGATAGGGTAGATTTTATTTTGTAGAAGAAAGATCGAATTTTAATTTCACGAGGCGGGTATGGGTACTGCTGCCATAGGTCACCCTAATTGTTTAACTACGTTTAGTGATTTAGGAGGGGTGCCAGGGTTAACTGGGTTAGGTGTGTCCAGGTCTTGCGCATTCGTTTGCCCACCAACTGCGTGGCAGACCGAATCAGGAAAAACTGGTTAAGGGAGACCTTTTGACCTCACTAGCAAGGCTCTCTCTGCATTTCGCCGTGCACCATAGTAGGAAGGATGGATGCATACGTCCATTAGTCGTTGACATACTAGCCTCTGGATTCCAACCCATACCTCATACTTTTTTTTCCTTCCCAAAACTTCACTTTCCTTCCATTCCTAATAAGACCCTCCACACAGCATACTCAAAGATGACATAGTCTCTGAGGGGAATTATTTTTCTAAAGGCCTTCTTTATGCAGTTTATGTGAAAAAAACATAATTTTGAAAGCACTAATATATATTTATAATTTTCTTTTGTTGAATACTAATACTTTGTCGATTTATATATCGCCGTTTTTGTGAAAAACCACCTGAGGGGCGCTGAAACAGACAGGATTATGATAGTGACATAATATCTCAAACGACAAAGCGGATAAAGTACTTTCAATGTAGGGATAAATAAAGGACATCAAATTAATGAAGGTATAAACCAGGGGCGTTTCCAGCTTTGGCGGGAGCAGCTTGATTTTTTTATAGAGTTTACAGTGAAAAAACAATGAAGTAGTCAGAATAAACAAGAGATGCTTACATACAAGCTCAAATGCATCCAGCATTGTGCGGGGTTATGAACAGGACCGTTTTAAGCCATAAAGGGGCCATTGGGCGTACAAATTTCGGGATTCCGTAAACCTACAGAAAAAAACACCAAACCACCTTTTTTCCATAATTTTGTTGTGGTGGTTCGTGTATCTTGTGCGTTTGAAGCATGTAGAATGCAAGGATTTGAATATTAGTTACAACTCTTACAAAGACACGGAAAAGCAAGTCAGGGGTAGGGTATTGGTAATACGCATAAATTATTAAAATAACCCAAGCCTACAACCTAAAAACCTATTTTGTGCATATTTATTAAAAACCCCAACAAATAGTAGTTTCGAGTAGAATTCGACAAATTTAATATTTCTCACAGTTTTCATAATATTATTGAAACATTGAGGCAAGACAATACTCTAAAATAAAGCTAGGATCATAACTATGCAAGTAAAGCAACCGTGAGCAAAAATATGAGATGCGCGGCCCTGGTGTATTAAATAAACTCCGGTAGTTGAATTATCCCTATCAAATCTCTAAAATAAAGTAGGAATCTTGAAGACATAAGTGACAAAGTTGCGTGAAAACAACATTCGGCGCGCGGCCTATAGTAATGGACGGATCTAAGGTTGACTTTACGCTAGCAGGCCTAGAAAATAGTAGAAAATCCATAGTTCCGATGGAATTATTTCAATAATTATTTCTGATGAACGTATTAGTAAAATCTCAAATGTTTCCAAGGACATCCTATGGTTAAGTACTAATTCGTCGTCTAGAAAATTTTGTTTACCGGTATTTTACAGTAGAAAAACAATTTATAAAATTGTCAAACCATTTTACGTAAAAACTTTTAAACTTAAGGTCCTGTTTTAATAAAGCTTAAATATAATATGTAGGAGAAAACATTTGAGACTTTAGTAATACGTTCATCAGAAATAAATGAAATGTGAGCGTCAAGCAAACCCCCGTTATTATGTCGCCTTAAATACGAATATTCTCAAACTCCATTTTTTGATAAACTTGTCGATCTCCACTGCACTCTTAATACGCAAAAATATATAAATAGTAATTTGGTTTCAACTTAATTACTACAAGAAATAACTATTTATGTGGTGGGAAATGGTAAAAGTTGCAGTAAATTTCCATTTTCTCAATCAAAGTTATGTTTGAAAGTTAAAAAATACACATAAATTATTAAAATAACCCAAACCAAATCCTTAGAACCTATTTAGTGTGACCATCATGAGCGAATCGCCCCCGACTGAAATACTTGCAAACATTAGATATTGAAGTTAAAATCAAGTGTTGTTTTTTTAAAGAGCCTTTTCGTGTAGCAGAATTTGACAAGTTTACCTATAATTGATTGTAATAATGTTTTTTGTGGTGTTTAAAAACATTGTAAAGCGGTTGTGTTGTAACTTTGCATTGATAAACGGATTGTATGATACTTATTTCGTATATCTCCCAAGCAACTGAAAAAAAAATGTGTTTCGGACAAAAAAAATTGCAAAAAAGAAAAATATTTTTAATCATTCCATGACCTTTCATAATTTACGGTTACACTTATTTTTCATTAAATAATACAAATTCGGATCTCATTATTAATGAGAAGTGTCAAATAAATAACGTCGCGTGACAAAAACAATTGCATAATATTATATTTTAAAAAAAGAATTGGGATTAATAGCAATAATTAACCGATTACTAAAGAAAGTAAGTACTTTTCACTCGACAAACTAAAAGTGTAACACGGAAAAAAAAGTAGGCGTTCACTGTCATAAAGTGAGATTTAGTATGAATTCAGTACCAGATTGCCTTACATTTTTTAACCTTTCTGACTTGAATTAAAACTGGCAGCGATATAATATATTTGATGATTGATGACACATTTGCCCTTATGATGGATACTGTAATATTGTCCGAGACGTTGGCTAAAGAAGGAGTTAGCGCAACACGGCATAGCACCCCAAAAACAAATAATAAAAATAAAGAAAGGTGGGTCAAATCCCGGAACTCGGAGGAATGGGAAGGGAAACCCGGAATGAGGCAATCCAAAGTCTCTCTAAAATATAAGTTTATCATTAAAAATAATGATATTTGACAAATCTATATATTTTCACCAATAAATTAAGATATAATATGCCTCGACGCCATCTAGTAGTAGATTTAGAATTATCAATGCATTTCCCATAAAAATAAAGTTGGTTGTTTTTGAGTGCTGTTTTCTAACGTAAATTGGATTTTTTAATGTAAACCGATTCGTAATAAAAATTTCGAAAATAGGGATTTCACATTAACCTTAGCCTTAAATGCGCCAAAACTATTAGGATGTGGTGCTCATCTCAAATCATATAAACAGCGTCAAATGCCACAAAAGCACGAGTTATTTAAAAATCTAAATCTCTTAAAATCGCTGATAAGCATTACTTATCCAAATGATAATCTAATCTCCTTCAACGGAAGCAATCTTCCAAACAAGCCTTCCATTGATATGCTTGGTGTAACTATAAGTGACCAGCTCAGGTACGGGGGCTCCATCGAAGCCAGAGTAAAGCTGGCCTCTCAGAAGCTGGGCGTACTGTACAGGGCCAGCAGATACTTTAATAAGAATTAATATTAATATTTAATATTTTATAATACGCCTTTTGGTCAAACTGAAACTTTATTAATTAATTACTTAAAATTATTATTGCTTCGCCTCCACTTTCTACATTCATTCTTGAATTGTATAATTTAAAAAAAAAACCAAAAGATACTGATTTTATTTTATCTGGCATTTTCAAAATATTGTATTAGCTAAAACCTAGTTAACAACCAATATGTAAATTGCCATCTCAACACAGGCGTTCCACACCTAGTGAGGTGGGCAATACGTCACTATTGTAACTAAATATAATATTAAAATAAAATAAATAAATAAATAAATAGTACACATCTGCTGACCCTGTACAAATCGCAAGTGCGCCCTACTGTCGAATTTGGCAGCCATCTCTGGTCCGGAGCCCCAAAATACCTGAAAAAAACCCTTGACTTTGTGCAGAAACGGGCGGTCCGTTTGATAAATTCCCCAATCTTAACAAACGGACTGCAATCTTTAGAGCACAGGCGTCAGGTAGGTATGCTGTCTTTATTATATCGGTATTACAATGGAAGATGCTCTGAGGAACTAGCGTCATTGATCCCCTCGGCACCGGTGCGTAGTCGGGATACACGCCAAACGCGCGCCCAACATTTGTACACGGTTGACATTTGTCACATGAGAACGGGTCGCTTCTACGATTCGTTCTTAAGTTCAACAGCTCGGCTGTGGAACGAACTGCCGGCCTCTGGGTTTCCTCCCTCCTACAACATGGGACTCTTCAAGACCCATGTTCACTCCTTCCTCTCCACAAAAAGACCCTCTACACAGCATCCTCAAATATGACATAGGCCCTGAGGGAAATTATTTTCTTCAGGGCCTCCTGTGTGGAGTTAATATAAAAAAAAACTTTTTGATAAGGTCGTAATCCATTTTTAGTTTACGGTTTTTATATGTTTCAAGCTGACGTAAACCCGGCGTTTCTCGGGGACTTGTAAATTGTTAGTGAGAAAGTTTTGAGGTTTTTAATTCTAGAGTACTTAAAAACTGGGTTCATTTTTAAGGTGGAAATAATATTATTGTATTGCAGTTAGTATTTGTTTCACTTAATCTTTTCATGACTTCCTTTGGCGTCCTCTCATTTTCAACCATTCACTTACAAGTTATACATTCTTCTTACAATTATTTTTTAGATCATAACTTACTTCTCATTTTACCACAAATAAATATTTGATTCATGTTTTCCTTGGGAATTCCTGACGTTTTCTACCATTAACTTCATTTGGTATAAAGAAATTCACATGTACTATTCACGTTACTATTTTTTTAATTTTTTTATTATTTATACCCGCTAAACTGCTCAAGCAGTTTGTCAGCAGTTAAATTAAAAAGTACAGTTAAATTAAAAAGTACAGTTAAATTAAAAAGTACAGTTAAATTAAAAAGTACAGTTAAATTAAAAAGTACAGTTAAATTAAAAAGTACAGTTAAATTAAAAAGTACAGTTAAATTAAAAAGTACAGTTAAATTAAAAAGTACAGTTAAATTAAAAAGTACATTATATCGATTTTAATTTGACTACGTATCTCATTCCAGTGCAAAGCGTTAAGTTAAGTCTTTCTTAAGCGTCCCCGATTTCAACCTTTACACAAACAAGCTTTAAAATTGTTCACACAACTATTAATCTTCTTTTAACATTGTATTTGCATTTTCCTATCCCATATTTACCTAAAAGTACCCATCATTATCTGACTATACCCACGTGTTTGTGTGACATTTTACAACAATAAAAAAATATTTAAAGAGTGTCAAAGCAGTTTATCGATGGAGCCTATTGATGAACATCTACTTGTGATAAGTGCTGTTATTAATATCAACTCAGGGTAAAACGCCTGTGCAGTGAACATATTTGGCTCCCTCAGTGTGTTTCGTATCCAACCTGGATGTTATGGAAGCTTGTGCGTGAAATAAATAATATCTCCTGTGAGTGAAACCAACCATCCATCATCTTTGAAGAATATCAAAGGGGTAAGTTGGATTCCTTCCTTACTCCATGTTTACCATCTCCAACCATAGTTGTGTCAACTTCAAAGTTCACAATTAATACTTTACAGTTCACTCTTGATTTGCCTATTGCGATCATAGTAATTTTAATCGAAATCGTATGAATGATATAGGAACGCCTACGGGACAAACAATCATTCATTTTTTTATAAATATATTCACAGTTCTTATTATTCAAATGTATATATTCACAGATTTAAAAATAAAACAGGTGTTCAAGTAATGTTTAAGTTGATACATTATTCTATAAATAAGTTCACCTTAAACCCTGTTGATGTGGGAAGTTGACTGAAAGACTAGCAACAACAAAGTCGTTCATTACAAAATTTTGTAGCAGCGTAAAACGGTAAGCAAGAAATTTATTGGTGTAAACTACATAAAAAGTTAAAGGATTACCTCGCTAACGTCTTAACTCGCGCCAGTTAAAAGTGAGTAACTGAGCTTTTCAAATAAAAAGGTTGTACTATCTAATCTGGAGCACTCATGAAAGCCTTAAATCTAAGGCTGCGTGCGAGAACCTTCAAGATTATGGTAAGTTGCTTGAAGGTGTTGGTAAATTAAGAATGGGTAAAGCTTTTTATACCTGAAATGACTTTATTTAAAGCAAGCCTAATCAATAATCCACGTCTTACGCTTGTACATTAAATTATTATAAAACTGGCATTAAATGCGGAAAAAAACAAATCTTTGTGATTTATAACCTAATAAAACTTTAACCATGTCAGTAAATTTCCGTCAACTGTAATAATAAAGTATAATCGTGATGTTTTATTGCTTTTGATTATGTAATTTAGGTTATAAAGTCACATTGATATCTACTATAAAGCGCTTTAGTGAATACATTATCTGAAGATGTTTTTACAGGATGGTAATATTATACTTTTTTATTTTCATTTAAAGTGAAATTATGTTTTTACAAGATAAGGTATTTAAACAAAGCCCAACGGACAACCAATTATTATAAGCAATAATTATTAGCCGTAAACACAAATATAATTGAAAAATCTTCCGAGAAAAAATCCTTGTCTTATGAAAACATAATTTTACCTTTCGAAATTATAATAAGTATTTTACAATACCGTTCCTACAAACTTTTCTTGGTTGTTTTCAGGTGAGAAAAAAGAAAATAAAGTTGAATGAAATACTAGTGTTTATTGAATTATTTGACGATTAAAATAAGCCGACGTAGCACAACGGTTCCTTGCACCTGACCGGCAATCAGAAGGTACGGGTTCAATTCCCGCTGGCGGCATTTATTTTTTTTCGGAAGATTTTTCATTTTATATTTGTTTCAAACTAGTAGTTATTGTTTGTAATAATTTGATAAAATTATAAATTTAATATGAATAACATTCAGCCACAGGTTCCCAGTTCGTTTTAATTCCTGACCCCCTCAATGATCTTGTGACTGCTGTCCCTGATACATATTTGTGAAAAAAGCATTTTAATATGAAGAAGGGAATCAATTAAAAAAATATATTTCAAAAAAAATATAAGAAAACTGTCATGGGACGCCAATCATAATAAATGAAAAATGGAAATTAATTTTTATCGAAGAACTTGAAAATAAAAGTTAGCAAGTCTTATATTTTGATACTAAAGCAATATTATTATTATTAAAATACATACAAATAAACATATTATAAATGAAAAATTCATCATCATTTATAATGGATCTATTGCAAATTTTAGTGAGGATAGAAGCAAATATACCGCACCGAGTTTTGTCGGCAAGGAAGTTGGCCGAATAAAGCGTTGTTCCGTTCAAGAGCGTCGTTCCGTCTTGCCACACTTGCTACACAAGAGACGGTTTTAAAAGATGATTCACATTAAATGCAATTACTGAAGATGTATTAAGTAAGTAAGTCATCTTTAAGATATTTACTGTGATTTAAAATTCAAGAGTGACCTTTTTATAAAAACAACTTCATGTCGTTTACAACACTTTAGTCTGTTCTCTAAAAGATACTCGCACTAATGTAAAAATTGTGTATTTGAATTATATATTTACAAGTAGGTACTACTTACTTTAATAATATACATCCCGCATAACGAATCATTTTTAAATAAATTAATCTTGCTTAACCTATTAATTTTTTTATTTATTTATTTATTGACGCCCTATTAGGCTTTTAAGTACATAAAAATTACAAATTTCATTTTTAACAACAGTATAAAACAAACAATAGAAAATCGAAATAAAATATAATGATTTCTCATACATTATTTACATTTAAAAAGTGATGGGCTAATTTGGCTTTAAATGTTTTGAAGTTTAAATTAAATATGTCAGCGATATCACTTAGTTCATTGCCCAACCTATGTATTCTTTCTAACACAGAATTTGTAGCGAAGTTATTGTTGTAGAATAAAATATTCTGTCTCGAATATTTTGGAGGTATATGTAAAGATAGCAAATTTATAGTGTCAGGGTAGTCCAACCTTGAATGAACAATTTTATATAATAAAAGGAGATCAAATATTTTTCACCTTTCAGATAATTTCGATAAGTTAAGTTTACTGCGTAAATTGACATAATTGATTTCAATAATAGGAATACCAATTTTGAAATTAATAAAACGTAAAAAGTTATTTTGAATTTTTTCAATTTGTAAACAATGAGAGTTGAAATGAGGACACCAAATGGTTAAATTTTATAATATAAAATTCTGTCGTTGCTTTTGAAGAAGACGACACAGGTGTTATTAATTTTACTATTTTTGTTTTGTTTATTCCAGCTATCGGGGAGGGTGCTTCCATATAAATATACATTTGTTCCATATAACATAAAATAAAAGTAAATATAAAAATATTGCAAGATAATACATAGAAAAGAAAATTTTATCAAATAAATATACTAACATTACACATAAAAAAGAATTTTCAGATTTTACTTCTGGCTACCCTCAGAAAACGCTTCAAGACCCACTGTTTGGGAACCAGTACAGTCATTTACTAGGACGTAGAAAGTAACATAGATCTCTAAATAGTTATGATGTTGATGCGTATAGAGACATAAATTACCTCTTTTATAAGTTGGAGTATTTCCTGTAACTCACTTTTAGCGACATGAGTAAGTGATCTTGAATTATTCATACATCAAGAATGTGAATACGACTTCTTTGTAAAGAAAATATTGGAACGGAAGCAGCGTACTTCAAGCGAAGACTTTTAAAGGGGAATCCATAAAGATGCAGAAAATTGAACTAGCGAAACATTTTTATGCACATTTCAAAACGGACAAATCAGTTTTCTTGGAAACCATTGGCTTGTTTGTGAGTATATCTTATTCACCATAGAAACATTATATAAGATACTTGAACACTTTAAAAAAATTGAAAATAAAATAAGTTTTAATTATTGAAGACAATATTAGCGATTTCTAAACGAAAATCTGAAACAGAAAAATCAGAAAAGGATACGGTCACATCTAGGACTCGAACCCAGGACCTTTGTCTTTCCGGGACACCGCTCTACCAACTGAGCTAATGGGACCCTATCCCCCTCGGTCAGGATCCCATTAGCTCAGTTGGTAGAGCGGTGTCCCGGAAAGACAAGGGTCCTGGGTTCGAGTCCTAGATGTGACCGTATCCTTTTCTGATTTTTCTGTTTCAGATTTTCATTTAGAAATCGCTAATATTGTCTTCAGTAATTAAATATTACAATTTGAGGTTTTACTCAATAAAGTTATTCCGAAAACTAAATAAAATAAGTTGTTTAAAAAAAAATTATTTTATAATTTATTTGATTCTGAGAAAAGCAAAAATAAATTATAAACCCGCACAAGACAAAAAAAACTGTCCGGAAAAAGTAGGATAATAACATCCCCAATCGTAGCATTTCATGAGGCCGACGGTAGTAGGGAAGGAAAGTCATTGAAAGGAGGAAGGTTGACGGTTCAGATCTGGTCACTAAAAGCGGCGAAAGTCACTTAGAGCAATTTAAAAAAATTATTTTATTAATAATTTTGTCTTGATTTTGGCGATGTTTATTGATAAATTTAGGCGTCTAGCTTTCTGAAGTAACTAACAATTACAATGTTTCCCGAGAGGACAGAGTGCCGAACAAATCATAACACATCTTGCATAATTCACATTCATACATCGTCTCACATATCTATTATTCACAGACTGTTGAGATGGCTTTTTTGGTTCAATTTTTCGTTTCACGACTTCTTCGAGCATTTCGTAATTCATCTACCATTCTCACTGGTAACATATATTATTCTCTTTGAACTACTTTCTTTGCTCATTCACTTTTTATATGTTTATATTTTATAAATTTATATTTTATATCATCCTTGCATTCATTGAAAATCTCTGGAGTAACCCAAATAAATTTTGATTTTTTAAGTAACTATCAACTCAAGTACTGTATTTTCATAAAGGGATCTAAAAACTAGTGCAACCAGATTTAATGAATAGAGTTTTTTAAATTAGTACGCTTGGAAGATTACACGTGTTTGATGCAATAAAGAAAGCGGGTTAGTTGAAGTCTACTGAAACTCAAAGAGATTGAAAGCTGCTCAAAGTCAAAAACGCTAAGCTTCCATACGGACCGGCGAGCTTGGATTTCCACCTTGTACGGGAGGTGCTGAAAAAAAGGAAAACGTACAACACGTGCTACTCCACAAATACGATGTTTTACAATTTATTAGCTCAGGTGAGGCTTTACCGCCTGAAGCCAGAGGACTGGTGGAATGGGGAAGAGAAGGGTAAAGAATCTAGTTAGTACATATAAACTTATACTATTTCAAGCAAAGTACAACGAATCCGTTTATTTCTAGGTTATGGTATCTCACCAGGATGCTGAAAGTATTTTTCGTACAAACTGGAACGAAATAAATTTAGAACAAAAACTTCGACAAGCAATATATATGTTTAAAAAAACATGTACCCCTTTCACAATAGCCTTGTACTATCTTCATTTTTAATTCTGTTATAATATGTTTGTATATTTAATAATAATAATAAAAATATGCTAATATTATTACTTTTCTTTAAATAATTTATATAAAACTATTATTTTACTTTATTTTATATTAATTTTTTTGAACTCATAAGTATACAAATTTTTATATAAAAAAATATATAAATATGAAAAAATTATGTTAAAGGAACCCACAATTTATTTCCGTAATTTGTACGTCTTGCACCTACTTACAAAAGGTTGTCACTAGAGTTTCAAAAGAAGTCTGATCTCTTATGGGCAGGTGTGTAAATTTAACAATGAGTCTATTTTCAATAAAGGAAAATATTATCTTGTTGATCAATCCTAAACACATCCGTTTTATCTCCCCTCCCGCACTCTTCTATAATCCCTAGTCATGCTTCCACCCCCATTTCACCACTGCATGTGTTCACTCATTATTTCGTAGTAATAAGTCGGCAAATAATTTGCCCTGTGGAAAGAACAGCATATAAAAACAAAGTAATATTATTTCATTTAATTTAAAAAATATGTGTATTTATTTATATATTATCACAAAACTATTAAAAAATGTGCTACTTGTTCACGTTCACTTGCACATGTATTTATTAAGTAAAAATGGTTTAACATTAAAATTTGGCATACATGCAAAGTTTTAATGGTGATTATAATGAAATCATAATTTTAAATTAGACAGGTAAATTATTATATACATTTAAGCGTAATGATATTCTCGTGACGCATGCTATAATAGCTATAAACACATACAGGCACAATGGCAATGCAGCAAGCATGAGGTTGCGTTTAATTATTCAATGTTATGCTTGGCCTGTTTGCACAACGCACTGCACACTTCCACAACCTACACTCTCACAATCAACAATTCCACAGTCTGTACTTCCCCAGTCCACACCAGTTCCACAGTATACAGTAACACGGTTCTACAGTGTTCAACGGTGCACAATGCGCACCTCATTGTTTTATGAAGCAAACGTCCATTGCCCATTAAATAATCAGGCTTCAACCGGCGCGGTGTAAGGAACAAAAGCCACAATAACAGCAAATATACTGGTTTTAAAAATGTGACTTTCACCACCGTTTGACACGAAAATCTGTGCATGAAATATTGTGACATTGTTTGTATTCGAATTAACATTAAGTTTGTGGATTTTCGTTGGGATAAATTGACAAAACTGTTTTTTGTCGTGTAAAAAGAAAATGGGTTTTACTATCTGCGTATGTGGCGATGAAGCTCTGAACTTAATGGTCGACAGCAAAAACTTCAAGAATTCCTGTAAATATAATATTAGGTCGTGCAGTTCTTACCTACTTTTTAATATTTGAACCATATTCAATAGTGACAAATTCCTTTCATAAAGGTCTTGTTACTTCTCCTGCAAAGTATTTAAATGTAAGATAAACGTTTTTTTTTATTTCTTTGCCGTGAAAGAAAACGTAATGCATTACTTACAAAAGAAAGAAATTCCTCGTAAAAACACATTTCTAAAATTTGTTATGAATATTTTAACGTAGGTAAGTTTTTATTGGTGACGGAAATAAAGCATTCCTTATAATCGTGGATTGTGAACTAAAATGGATGGCCTTACTTGATGAATATTTTTTTATAAATCAATGAACCTATTAATCGTTCTGTCCCATCTTTAACGAATATCTTCTTTAGTATATGTTTGCTTGTATTTTACTATTTAATAAACCTACGTATCACAAATGGTCATGCATATTAGGCGCTATATTTTATGTACTTAATTTTCCCTCTCTGCTAACTTTGATTCGGGGTATCAACTAGTGAAAGTTCGTGAACTAAATCACTGGGAGTTCAACATTAAAGCAATTTTAAAAAATCGGCTTTTCGTGAGAAGCTTTTTTTCAATGATCTTCAGTGATCAATATTAATAAGTGACTACTACACTTAAAACATGAAATAATTCGTCCATTGACTTACACATTTGTGGCTTTAAAATATTTATAAAAAGTGAAATTGAATAAAGTAATTTTTAAAATGAAAGTAACATTTTACCTACTTAACATCAGTGCAACAAATAATTGTTGAAATGTAGAAACAAGTAAATAAAACGTGTAATCATTTACTTGATAATAATAATAATAATAATAATAATTGGATAATTTGTAGAGCGCCGTTTTTGTGAAAAATCACCTCAAGGGCGCTGTACAATTTATTTCCTAGGATCTACATTTGTTATTTAGAAATGATACCAAAACATACTTACCTGGCAAGTCACTTCCAACAAACACACTTATATTAAAAAGTTTATGCTTATAAAAGATAGAACTGCACGCAGAGGACACTATATCAAAAAACACTGGTCGTCGCATGATCTTAAGTCTGCTATAGTTTTTATTTTAATTTAAATGTATTTTAACTGTCTTAAAAGCCTACAAATTGTTAGTTGTTATCATTTTTATTTATTTATTTTTAATTTTTCACTTGTAGCAAACACTTTGTGGGTATACATAATTATAATAATTAAAATAAAATAACTTTGTTTAAATACCACTTTATTGTATATATTTATAACCAACCGGTTTCAGTTCAGCCCGAACCTTCATCAGGGTTAATAAAAACATATTAAATTAATTACAGAGGTGTATGGGTACTTATAGTTAAGCTGGAAGAGGGAGAGAGAACATCAACTTTGGTGGGGGTGGAAGACTTAGGTAGGAGAGAGGGGGTAAACATAGGTGCAGGAAATGGAAATATATTTAAAATGGGGCTGTTTGTTAAATCTAATTGTTTATTTAGTAAATTGATTTTATTGACTTTAAGGGATTTTTTTATCTCGAGTGCTTCTAAATTGTTGAGGCGTAGACCTATCCCGTTTCTATGTAATACTTCTACACCTGAAGGCTTATCAAATGAGTGATCTTTATCTATTAAATGTGTTGCAAATTCCGAAAAACCTATGTTGTTTAAGCATCTCAAGTGCTCAACTACCCGCGTTTGAACATTTCTTGCAGTTTTACCAATGTAAAATGCTTCGCAGTCGTTACATTTAAGTTTATAGATGCCAGAATGGCTTAAATTATTTTCTTTATCTTTTGAGTTAATTAAAAGTTTACCTAGGTTATTATTGGTATAAAAAGCGGCTTTAATTTCTGTTGGAAATTTTAAAACACATGAGGACGAGAAATTATTAATGTATAAAATTCTACGCCAACCATGTCAATAATTTAAAAGATTTGTCTCTACCCAATAACTGTAAATTAGTTTCTTTCGATGTTGTAAATTTATTCCCAAATGTACCTGTACCCGAATGTAGAACTATACTGTCTAATTTATTAACAAATTCAAACCTACCAAAAGATCTTTCTGACGATCTTGCCCGAATGTTTAACATCTGTCTTAACCAAAACTACTTTAAATTTAATGACGCTATAGTCCAACAAAAATACGGACTACCCATGGGTCTTCCTACGAGTCCTTTATTTGCTGACATCTTCATGGATAACTTGGAAAAAAATATTTTTAGTTCTAACTCACCTCTTTTAAATAACGTTTTTATGTGGAAACGTTATGTTGATGACATTTTTTGCATATGGAAAGGTACAGAACGTCAACTTAATTCCTTCTTGTCCCTCCTTAATTCGTTCCATAAAAATATTCAGTTTACAGTAGAAATAGGTACTAATTACAGTTTAAATTTTCTAGACCTATCCCTTTCCATTATTAATAATAAATTTAATTTTAATATTTATAGAAAACCTACTTTTACCGATACAGTCATTCATAGTACTTCTAACCATCCCATTTCCCATAAACATTCTGCCTTCCATTCTATGGTCCACAGACTTGTCACTATTCCGCTATCTAAAGTTAACTTCAATATTGAACTCTCTATAATCAAATCTATCGCCATAAATAACGGATATACCCATACCTTAATTGATAAAATCCTTGCAAAAAAACAACGACTCATATTTTGTAATAAATTCCTGTACAATAGTATCCCCAACATCGCAGTAAATAAAAACCATGGTTGGCGTAGAATTTTATACATTAATAATTTCTCGTCCTCATGTGTTTTAAAATTTCCAACAGAAATTAAAGCCGCTTTTTATACCAATAATAACCTAGGTAAACTTTTAATTAACTCAAAAGATAAAGAAAATAATTTAAGCCATTCTGGCATCTATAAACTTAAATGTAACGACTGCGAAGCATTTTACATTGGTAAAACTGCAAGAAATGTTCAAACGCGGGTAGTTGAGCACTTGAGATGCTTAAACAACATAGGTTTTTCGGAATTTGCAACACATTTAATAGATAAAGATCACTCATTTGATAAGCCTTCAGGTGTAGAAGTATTACATAGAAACGGGATAGGTCTACGCCTCAACAATTTAGAAGCACTCGAGATAAAAAAATCCCTTAAAGTCAATAAAATCAATTTACTAAATAAACAATTAGATTTAACAAACAGCCCCATTTTAAATATATTTCCATTTCCTGCACCTATGTTTACCCCCTCTCTCCTACCTAAGTCTTCCACCCCCACCAAAGTTGATGTTCTCTCTCCCTCTTCCAGCTTAACTATAAGTACCCATACACCTCTGTAATTAATTTAATATGTTTTTATTAACCCTGATGAAGGTTCGGGCTGAACTGAAACCGGTTGGTTATAAATATATACAATAAAGTGGTATTTAAACAAAGTTATTTTATTTTAATTATTATATTTATTTTTAATTATTATTTTTATTTATTTTATTTTATTTTTAGTATTTTTTACATTTTGTTAATTTAAATTTAAATTGCCGTCAACTGTGAAAGTGGAGGTTTCTGAAATTATGGATACGACTGTCTGAAAAGGTGCGTTTTAAGTTTAGACCTAAATTCTGTCGAGTCTGCGATCATTCTCAAATCATGTGGCAGTCCATTCCAGGCTTTAGGTCCTGACACGGCAAAAGCACGCTCACCGAACTTAGTATCTGGTGTGCGCTTTGGTTCCTTCAACCTTCCGATAGCTGATGACGTTGCTGACCTAAGGGTTGACTGTCGGGAGTTGGAATCTTCTGGAATACACAATTCTGATAAATAAGCTGGAGCCATTCCGTTAAGTGACTTAAATACCATCCAGCATACCTTGAACTGGATTCTTTCAGGACATTTGAGCCAGTGCAGATTTTTGAGATGCTCTGAAATGTGGGAGTATTTAGATACTCCGGTGATAAGCCTTGCCGCGGCGTTGAAAACGGATTGTAATTTGTTGATTTGACATTTAGGGAGACTTGCATATATTCCGTTGCAATAATCTAGACGTGAAACAACATAGGAATTGACTAGCAATTTAGTCGCCTCTGTTGGCAGGTTTCTCCGCACTGCTTTAATTTGCCTTAATTGAAAGAACCCCGTGCTTACAGTTCTGTTCACCTGAGTTTTAAGGGAAAAATTAGCATCCAGATTGACACCCAGTAATTTGATGCACGTTTTTGGAGTGATGTCACTTCCAGAAATGGTTATTGGGGAGTTTTCAATGTTATGCTGACGTCTGCTTGTAGCAGTCCACAGAAACTCAGTCTTTGTGGGATTCAGTTTCAATCTATTTGAGGTCATCCAGCGAGTAATTGCTTCTATGCACTCAGTTATACGAATTTTTAGACTGTTTATTTCTTCTGGTAAGCAGTAAAAGTAAACTTGCTGGTCATCAGCGTAGCAGTGAGATAGAAGGCCGAATGATTCTATTATTTTAGCGACATCATTTGTGAAGAGGATGAAGAGTAGTGGACCCAGAACGGACCCTTGGGGTACTCCAGATGAAAGGGTTGCATAATTTGATTGGTTTTTTCCTACTTTTACGGCTTGTAAACGGTTGGCCAGGTACGATGTCAGCCAGGTCTTAACATCGCAGTTTAAACCAAATGATTCATCTAATCGTTTAATAAGAAAGTCATGGTCAATCGTGTCAAATGCAGCACTCATGTCCAAGACTGAAAGAAGTGCCAGTTTACCCGACTCAATGGCAGTAGTTATGTCCGACAAAACACGTAGTAACCCGGTTTCTGTGGAGTGGAACCGTCTGTATGCAGATTGGTATTTAGTTAATAATTCATTTGAATTTAAGTGACATATGACCTGTGAGGCAGCGATTTTTTCTAATATTTTTGATATAAAAGGCAGATTTGAAACAGGTCGGTAATTTGAAAGATCTTCAGCGTCCAGTTGTGGTTTTTTTAATAATGGAGTTACGATAGCTGATTTAAGGGATTTTGGAAAGTCACCCGTGCTAAGTGACTTATTGAAAAGATGAACTAAAAAGGGAGCAATTTCATTGCAACACTTTTTCAGTAGCCACGTTGGAATAGGGTCGAGCGAACACTGCTTGTTCGGTGAAGTAAGAATTAATTTCCTTACTTCTTCTAGGGATGTAGGTTTGAAGGCAGAAAGGTTTTCTCTATTGCATTTAGTAAAATACGGTGGTGGAGCGTAGGTTGTTAGGGCTCGTATTGACTCAATTTTGTCAAGGAAAAACTTGGAGAAGATTTCCGGAGCTATGTCGATTGTATTTGGTGCATGGACATCAGCAATGACTGTCTTAACCGAGTTCCAAAGACTACGTGGATTTTGACGCTCTGAAGTGATCCTATTTGTCCAATATTCAGACCTTTTTGAACGGATTAAGATCGTGTACTCTTTTTGAGCCTGTATCCAATCGTTCCGTGATGTAACCCCCGAGTGTCTGTAGGACCTCTCCAATTTACGCATCAATCTCTTCTGGCTCCGACATTCTTCGTCAAACCAGGCATCAGATTTTCGTAGACGCCGAGTTTTTGTAGAAATTGGAGCATATGTATTTAAAAGGGTTGAAAGGATGGTGTTATAATCTGCTGCTAGTTTGGTTGGCGACTCTGTTTCCCATGCGCTATGTGTACAGAGCGGAGAAGCTTTTAGTTCTGACAGGAAGTCGTCAAAGTTAAAACCGCGCCATGCTCTTGATGTGATAGTAACGTAAGGAATTTTCGGTGGGTTAAAATCGATTTCTGCGCGAATAAGTCGATGGTCTGATAGTCCTACATCCACACTATCCGCTACCAGAAACGGACCGCTTGACTTTGAGATAAAAATGTCCAAAGTTCCGCCAGCATCGTGAGTTGGGGAATTAACCCATTGACGGCATCCGAAGCAGTCTAATAAATCAGTGAATTTAAGAGTATTTGGTGATTCTAGACGCTCTAAGTGAATGTTAATGTCACCTGTTATGAAAATATTATCGGAAAGTCCCACAACCCGCTCGAGAAAACACGAAAATTCATTAAAAAATAAAGTAAATATAGAGATGCATGAAGTATAATTTTAAGTTAAAAATATTTGCGTCAGTGCCTATATTCAAAGCCCACAGATAAAGAGTAGATATTAATGTCACCTGAATACGTTTGGTAATGTTCAGTTCCGAGTCCAGTAAAGCCATAGCGGCGCACACGGATTACGAATTTTGGCCCTTAGCTCAAATAAAGCAAATTTTCACTAGTACCGTTTAGAATGGACTTTAAGTTATATGAAATATACCATATAGGTTTTTTTTGTTTTTTGCGAGTTCCGCGCGGGCTGGATTCCTTCGCTTTTTACGCACTGGTCGAATTTTTACTCTGGAGTAATGGCGCACTGTTAAAACTGTAATCTTATAATCCATGTGAGTCTTGCTTGGCGTAGTTATTCTCCGGAGGTTCACTGTACATCCGCACATTAGATACAACTACCATTTGTAACATGCCAGTGGATGCTGCTCCCGATTTTTCCAACGGCTTTGATTTCGAGCGAAGTTCAAGTATTATATCTCCCTCTTTGTAATAAAATATTATTTAAATTTCTTTCTCCCTACTAAGTCATACTGCTGGAGCTTAAAATGAAATAAAATTCTCTCGTCGTGAGACGCAAAACATAAAATAAGAACTTAATTTGCCTTGCATAGTAATCTTTTCATATCTATGCAAATTTGATAGTTGTGCAGTATAAAATGAAGACAAAGCTGTAAAATTCTAAATGAGTTTGGTGGTTACGAAAAACCTTACAACCTTGGTTAAAAATTAAATTATAATTTTTCTCGCAGAGGACGGTCTTTCAATATTAACATTATTAATGCAGAAAATATGATTGCGATGTTGTATTGGAAATTAACTACGAAACTTTCATGACATCGAAAGTGGTCCTGTCGAAGTCCTGTTTTGACACGACTGTTTTTCAATTCAGTTGCAGTTCAAAAATGATTCATTTTTCAAATTTGAAATCATCGTTTTTATTTGAATACAAAACTCCCATTTTTCCTACATGCCTGAAAATAGTTGAAAAAAGAATTGCCATTGAGATGGTCAGTTTCTTTGGATAAATTGTATAATTTTTTATTTGAAATTTTTTACTTAAAATGCATGGTTTATAATTGCGCTGGTGGGTATTTAAGTACCTACTTACATACCTAATTATTTCAGAGGAAGAAATTTTGATTTAAAAAAAAATAAATTAAAACATATGTTTTTGGACTTGAGGTCTACTGTTCACAGAACTACTAGTTTGTGATGATCTAGAGTTTAGATTTAGGTAACCTAGGAGAATATTGATGAAATAAAAGTTACGGGAAAACAACCAACGCATGTCCTGACTTCGAATCTTTTGTTAAGGCGATGCACTATGTCGTGCAGTATTTTAAATGTAGCCGCTATTAATAACAACCCTTACGTAGATGGCGATAAGGTTTAAATTCCCGCTTAACACCATCCACCTGTTTTGATTTATGCAAGAAAAAAACATGGCCAAAAAGTGCCTTTTATTTTATTTTGTGGATGTTCAGGCATAAATATTTAATTTTTTTCCGATCATTTTATAAATAACTTAATTTGCCACATTATACCTACAATAAAATCATAACGGAAAATGGGTGCGTCAGTAGGAGATTTTGAACTATAAAGCAGTTTTCATAGGCCTATAAATTATTTTTTCTGGGCTTATAAAAAGACTAATATAAAAAATACTCAATTATTTCAAAGGTCAAGATGTATTCTACTCGCAGTATTTAGTAAAAGCATCTGAAACATTTCTAGGCGACCAAATTTTCAAACCAAAAACACATGATTTTGCATTATTACGTATGGCATCGCCTTAAATTCTGATGAATTGTGTTAGAATGTGGTTAACACGAAGAAGATTGTGCACTATATAGGTTAAAAAGTGATAGTCATCTACATTTTGTCAGAAAATACCCTCCTTTAAAAAAACAGTTAATATTTAGCAAGGTAACGTTTCCATATAAAACAATTTCAAAATGTTTTCTTCTTTTAGGACTTTAAATCTCCCGATTGTTAGCAAAATTAATTGGGTTCTTAGTTCAAATGACCCGTCACTGCTGTCAAGGAGGCCAGTCAATTTAAGGTCTCTATGTTATAAAGTATTTTATTTTAAATCAATTAACGGAATAGTGTTTTATATTTTTGTATATATTTCTAATAAATGAAATCAAATAAAATAATAATGTATTTTCTGGTCATTTTTACCGAATTTTGTACTTTAACCATTTGTTACTAAACAGTATTGATAAAAAAAAATTATGATAAGATTCGTTTTTCGATCTTTTATTACTCACATAAATAGATTAAGTTATATTCAGTGAACTTTCCGCTAGTAGTATATTTTTACAAAAATATGGAAACAGTAAATAATAAAATCTAAAATGAAAACTAAACATATTGATAGTGAAATTGAAAATAGGAAATGATCAAATAAATGTATGATCTGAATGAGTTTATGCTCTTAAGGTAGTTATGTATTGATTTATTTATATAAATACCTAAAGAATTCACCAGTATATCTTTATTTTGTATCCACTCTTTAGTTCCACTTTTTTAACTCTTTAGTTCCACTTTTGATTAATACACTAATTATTACAGTAGTTATTTAGTTGCGATATACTGAAACGTTAAACATTGTTTACGTTAAAAAATTACAAAAACGAGCGTGCAATATTTACACTGTTTGGATGCTAATATTCACATTACAAATATAAATGCTAATATACTTTTTCGTCATAAATTGTCTCAGAAAACCCATTTCAAATGAAATACAATTACTAAGGCCAGTATTACTTTCTAACAAACACTTCAACTAGTTTCTGTAACCAACCGTATCGTTTTTTAATAAAAAATTGCAATTACAAATTTTAATATAAAAATTCTGCCTGCATATGTTTGCGCTCAAAAAAATAGAAAAGTAAAAAGTAAAGTGAAAATTTCAACGTTTGTTCTTATTAGTGTCAGGAATGTTTAGAGAGTGGTTTGAAAGGTAGAAAAGTCGGGGACGCCCGAGGAATATCATATGAACAGGAATGAGATACGGAGTCGAATGTACATAAGTCGATGTACTGTAGGGTATTAACAGTTACATTGTTTTATATTATAGTGTATGGTGGAAGAAGTCAGACACTCTTGATAAAGACATTCGCAATAGCGAAGTATTGCGGAGTCTACTAATGGCATATAAAAACCGTAATACCTACACATTAATTAAATTTTTTGAAAAAAATAATACCCTCCCGATCGTTTGTTGAACAGAATCCGTATTTAAATTTAATCTCTAGTTAAATTTTATCTTTTGTAGGCAGAGATGATAATATTTATTCATTGTGAATATCACTTAAGCAAAATGAAATTTTTGTAACCGCCCACACTAAAATCCTTATTAATGCGTAGGTGTGCAAGAAGATACCTACTTTCGAATAAAACAGTGAAATAATTCATTTGACACCTTCTGATCTTAAGAAAACGATATCTAAGAACAGAACAATAATTTATTCAAGAAAACTGTTTTCTTCGTAAAAGCTGTTATTTTCATTGATGAATTTGTGATTTCTGTTTGACGGCCGGCATAGTCCAGTGGTAACGCATTGGACTGCCATTCCGAAGGTCGCGGGTTCGAACCCGGCGTGCGCAAATAAATTTTATTTGATTAATTTGTGTTATTTCACAATTAATTAATTAAAATAATATATAGTATATTTGCGGCACGTTCCAGAGTGGAAGATACTACCAGTATCGCCCTGGTGTAAGACCACCATTCAGAATTGAAACGTTGCTCCAAATGGCTTTAGCCGTGTTTAGTGACTAGATCTGAATAGCCAGGTATTTCCCCACCTTCCTCTTTCCCTTCCCCACTTACCTTCAGCCTCACAACATCCCCCAATTGGGGATGCCATAGTCTCACTGGCTCCAAACGGGAGCAGTTGGGACTCTTGTGAGGTATTCACTATAAAAAAAAAAAGTTCAATTCTCTTTCGATAAATCTATCGTTTATCGTGATATATTTTTACGTTTTCCCATAAAATAACAAAAATATGAGTAGGTGCTATAATTAATTTCAACCTCACTGGTGTAACCTATTCTGAGATAAATAACAGGAATGTACAGTAATAATATTTCATTACAATGTTATTGACACGTTTAGGAAGTGTTTAATTAATAAAGTATGTCGTGCGTAAAAGAAGAAAGAGAATAATTAGATAATATTTAAACAAATAAAATAATAAAAACTGAAAATGCAAGACAGTACAATTAGCAATGCTTAAATAATAACAGGTTCTATTTTTTCTAACCTTTTCTCATTAGCCATTCAGTGATGTTTCTGTTGAAAGCATATTTTTTTTTTGTTTTATGCTGAGACGCTGTAAACATAATATATGAATGTCTTTGTGCAAAAGTTGCCTTATTTCGGTACTAAAGTTCTCTCTCTTGTTTTTGCTCTTGTGTCATTGTTACGGGTGATATTAATGATTTTGAAACATGTATTATTTTTTATACATGTTTCAAAATTTTAACTATTTTTAAGAAAGTGGTAATATGGTGATAATGTAATAATTACTCCAGAATAAGAACTTGGATAATTAATCAAATTTCCCACAGACTTCAGCTTCCTCTCCATGGTAATGTTCTCAAATTACGTCATCATTTCCATGAACAAAACAACAAATAACTCTAAAACCAATCTCATTCACAACCATCTGCCTTGTGTTTCTCTTTCGAACTTCTGTTTTTTCT
Organism: Hesperophylax consimilis; assembly: GCF_061612785.1. NCBI lineage: Eukaryota > Metazoa > Arthropoda > Insecta > Trichoptera > Limnephilidae > Hesperophylax > Hesperophylax consimilis. Next base: position 35,042,267 of record NC_142844.1, on the reverse strand, counting down.
CCATTTAGTAAGCTTGGATAAGAACTTTATCCAAGTAACAATTTTAATAAATATTATACACATTACATTCCAACCTGCCAAATTCCAATTTTAAAGATGTTAAGTAATATTGTATTGGCCACATCATAAAACAAAATATTACCGAAAACGTTGTTTAACTAATTTAAAACAATTTAGAACTATTAAAATATAATGATATTGTTTTGACCTTTTTTAAAATATTATTTTTAGGCCATTTTGTAGAAAACTGCAGTAAAAATAATGCCATGAATTTATTTCATGACGAAGCGATGAACAATGCAGAGCAAAATAATAATTAATCTTAATACACCTTGTAGAATAACCCTTAGTGTGTCTTAGGTATTTAGCATGTTTAACCGACAAAGAATATTTCCTCTCACTGAAATGAATGCGCGAGGCGATGGGTCGAGAGAGTCCGGCTGGAGAGGTTAAAAGGTTTCCACAAACCAGCCTCTCCAGATCTGGCACGCCACGTAGCTGCGATGCAAGCGTATCCTGAACACACCTCACCCGATGAGCCCGGACGTCCCTGTTAAATCACCAAGCGTAGCGATCCACTAAAGTTGACCTACGGGAGAGGTGTTGGTTATCCAATAAATGGTCCTCAAAATGCAGTCGCGCTCGGGAACGATGACAGTTACCGAAATTATGGATAAAATCTTTATTTATTGACTGTGCTAGATACCCAGGAGTATGTCTATCAAGATACTGGATCTTTCCAGTTCTTTCTGTACCTATTCGGCTCCATACATTCAGCCCCTTAGCCTTGATCTCCCGACCCATTATTTTAAAATTCGCTAAATTTCATAAAAAATATCGTCTAAAACTATCTGGGTAGGGACCGGCCCACGAACTTATTTGAATTCTCGTCTCAATCCTACCAGGCCGAGCCCCTCAGCGACCTCTATTACGGTGGTATTTATGACCTATCGTGACAGCGATGAAGCCATAACATCCATCACGCCGGATCGTGTGTCAGAGCGAGGCGATATGATGCTACTCCCATTATCGGTGACATTGCGTGACTGTTAACATAAACACCACCTTGTACTTGTAATGGGTTCATATTAAACTTTAGGCAAACTTTACCGTCGTGAAAAATAATCTCACACAGTCCTCTGCAGAGAGCGGACGTTTAAAATTACCATCGCAAATCGGCGGTGGAACAAAGAATTATTAAGGGTTTTTTGTTTTATTGCGAGCAAACGGCTTTTCACAAAAACAAAGTTTAGGGAAGAACAATGTTAAATTTACGCATGAAACGTAGTTATTCCTAAGTGGCAAGTAATATTTACATTGTTTCAATTAAATGTTAAATCGTGGTAATCCTTATTTTTTAAGCTTTGATTTAAGCCTTGAGATTCTTATCGTCTGAAATCGTGATGAAAACGAAGGCAAATTTAATGCCTAGAATGCTTTCCAAGTGTCCTGTATTATATTTATTGATTTTTTTGTGTCTATGAATTAATCAGGTAACTAATTAGATCATGTTGGGTTAGGTTAAACTTGCCCAAAACAATCAAAAATTATTGTAGCAAGAGAAAGTTGTTTTTTTGTTAACGTTATAAAACTAGTACAACTTTTTCAGAAACATGTCTAATAAACGCAGTTTTATTAAGTACATATAACTTGAAAAAAACATTAATGTAACAATATTGTTCTTAACATGTATTTTTTTGTGTTATTATTAGTATAGTACCTAGTGAGATAAAAATACTAAAAGTAAACAATAAAGAAGAAACAATAAACAATTAATTTTACAAACGTCATTGTTATGAGTTAGGAAGCACTTTCATATCCATAATATCTTATTATGAGAAGTACATGGAAGGTACGTACATAAATTATAATTTACTCAATAAGAAAAAAACGTATTACACGGGCGTTGCCAGGTAGTTAAAGTTTTTTACTAAACAAGGAAACATAATTCGAAGAGTCAGTTCAAATATTGGTACCTATTCTAGTGATTTTGTTTGAATATTATAAGAGTTCTGTTCACTGAGAAGTTAGTTTATCATACGTACCTACTTTTGAAATTTAATTGTATAATTTATTTAAAAACGAATGCTTAGCAAATTTAATAGGTATCCCGAACAAAAAACATTAAATATGTTTATCCAAGACACTATCTAGGTTAAAAACCAGTACTATTGAACTTAAATTATAAAAAAAACAGCAAAAAATATAAAAAGTACATAGTTTCAACATCATATTGTTATTTTTTAGAGAGGTTAGAGACATTGTCCGGTAAGACAGAGATCCTGGGTTCGATTCCCAGTTGAGAGTGTAATTTTTTATTTTTATTTGCGAAACTCCAGAGGCTTCAGAAATATTTCAACCTTGAAAATTTTGTATACATCTTTAGTTCGAAGTCAAGTCGAATATAACTCCTTGATCTGGTTCCCCCATTATAAAATACATTCAGATTCAATAGAAAAAAATCAACACAAATTCCTAAGACACATTAACTTTAAACTCAGTATTCCATTTGAAAGTATAAACTATAATTACTATAGTGAAAAAATTAAGTTTATTAACTCTCAGATCGAAGAATTATATCCGACTTAATGTTTATGTTCAAAATTCTAAATGTTAGTATAGACAGCCTTGATTTAATTAACCCAATTGAATTTCATGTACCCATAAGAGCTACTCGTTCTAAAACCCGGTTTAATTGTAACAATTCTAAGACGGAACATTTCAAACACTCGCTAGTACCTAGATTACATGAAATTAGTAATATGTACGCAGATGTAGCGAATTTGTGTAACTGCACAGAAGCTAGGTACAAAAAGGCTTTAATATCACATTAAATCATGACCAAAAAAATGAAAGTCTACTCATACTTACGTAAAAAGACAAATAATAAATATGTATTGAACTGCCTGGGGCAACTGAGAAAACTTGGGTCAATAATAATAGTCAATACGGTGAACTAACAGCTTGATTGGCACTTACCTACTTTCAACCAAAACCTGAAAATAAATGCTAACATTTTAGCCATTGTAATATATTATATCATGTATCTATACCATCATATATTTCAATCAATACTAATCTAGCCTAGTCTACCTATAAATTTTGCATGTACTTGTTTCTCTAACTTTTTATATCCATCTTGAGTTTCTGTTAGTGTTATATTTTCTGATGTCACTGTTAATATTTTATTGTATATAGTATATTTTATACCGTTGATATTAAAATAAATAAATAAATTCACATTTTTACCGTTATTTTTCTTATTTTACATCTCAAAAAAAAACACAAGTAATTTTTAAGTCGAAGTAGTTTAATTGTGATGCCTGAAAATTATTAATAATTAAAGCCTTCGTAATAATATGATTTTGTGGTCTAACTAATGATTTAAATATTTGTTCTGGTGAAATAGAAAATTAATATTATAATTGAGTGTAAGTCTATTCTGATTTCATGTTGATGAAAACGGTTGGAATTTAGTGGAAATTCGAAAGACTCCTGCCAAATCTCTTGTACTTAGTACTAACCGCCAAATAAGTGATATTTGCTTGAAAGTTTGAAAAGCTTTATAAATAATCAAATAATATATAATTCCCAGCCAGACCTTTTTAAAAGGTAAACAAGTGCTTACCCAATAATCCATACTTAATATAATAATGATAAATATGTCTTCACGTAAATATATGCTTTAATTTCTATAGGTATAAAACATAAACTGTTTTTGTTTGTCCCAATAAACAAAATTTGATAAATTTGCTGTGGAAAATGGGATCACACCATTTTTCACACATTTTAATGTCTTTAATTTGTAGGTAAAGGCTACTTATTTGCCAATACATTATTAAATAAACAAAATTGACATAATTAAAATTTGGTAAAGTTTTTATATTAAAAGGACTTTTATTTAAAACTCTTTAAAACACTTTTCAACGTGTTTTGTGGAATTTCGTTAAAGTATAAAAAAATATTTTCAACATTTTCAGTGGGCAAAATAATTTCTGTCACGAAAATTTTAATCGTCAAAAACGAATATTGCAAAAAATACGTTATTTTATATTTTTCATTCGAACGATGAGAAAAAAAGATATTCATCAGAGAGGGTTTAAGCCCTATAACCCTGGTGAAGCCGGGTAGTAGCTATTAGTAAATTATTTTTTTATGTAAAACTGCAAGAGTTCAAACTGCTCCCAACCTTTTGGAGCAAATGAGACTATGGCATCCCCAATTGGGGAATATTGTGAGGTTGAAGGTATTGGAGAGGTTAATGAGATGGGGAAGAGAAATGTGGGGAAGTTTTTACTAAAAATAAGGGATTTACTAAAAACTTACCTAACATTAATAGTCACAAATATATTTAATCAACGTATCTATTAAAACCTATATACCTTACAGATATTTTGAAATTATTCTCTACGCAATACATTTTACAGGGGTGTAAAAAAACTGGTGACAATTTTTCGCACATAGAGAGTACTGAAAAATAAATTGCTATTTGGAATGTAATTTACAAAATTTTAGACAAATCTGATACTGTTGAAAATGGTAACAGACGTGACAGACAAATAATCTAATAGTTTTTTAGCCACGTTCTATTATGTATGCACTAGTGTTAATCTGTAAAGAAACTCAAAGAACGGGAACGTAGCACTGCATTTTTTATTAGAAATTTCTAAGTCAAAACAACTTTTTTTAATTGTATGGACATTTCTGTTATGTAAGTACTATGAAGCATTGAAATAAATCTTTATATTTTCTCTTTTAGCTTTTATTTCAATTCTCTACATTAACATCACACAGGAGGCCATCTTTTCGAATGCTGTGTGGTGTAAAAGGTATGAGGGGTGGGTAGGAATCTAGGGATCGGTGTGTCCAGAAATGACGGACGAATGAATATATCCATCCCACAGCGCGTAAGGCGATGAGTCGAGAGACCAGTTGGAGAGGTCAAAAGGTCTCCCCAAACCAGCTTCTCCTGATTTGACACGCCACGCAGAGCTCTGCCCAGCAGCTGCAGGTGCATCCTGAACACACCTCACCCAATGAACCTGGGAAACCCTGCTAAGTCGCCAACTTAGGAATTTTACCACTTGGAGTGACCTATGACAGAGGAGTTGGTTATCCAATAAATAGTTCCCGATGCAGCGGTACCCAACACCGCCTACTAAATTATAGTAGTAAGAGTCAAAAAGCGTTAATGATTCACTAAAATAAATAAATAAAAGCATATTCATAGGCAACTTCTTTTGTACAATACAGATCAATTCGAAATAAATGTTTGAAGTCATGAAACTAGTACCTATAATAAATAAATAACAGTAACTTTAAATGTACATTTCAATCTTTGCAACAAAGGTGAGCAGTGGCTGACTTAACATTTATGCATAGATTTTTAAACAACAATATCGACGGTCCCGAATTAATTTGAACATAACTTTGAGACGTATACGACACACAGCGCTGTTACACACGCCTAATAACAAAACAAATGCAATATCTAATTCGTCCAATAACCCTGCCCTTCAAACATTCAATAATATTTGTCTTAACTCTGACATCAGGACTTTTTTGGATTCAGTGCCCAAATTAAAAAGCAGGGTCATGTCAATGATATAAGCGGTTTAATGCGCAAACATTTACACATCCATTCACACAGACACATACCTACACACTAAACATATCATCCGTTAATTACTAAATGCACTGTACTGGACGGGAGTCCGCACAAGACTGTAGATTTGGGCGCCGGTTCCAAACCGTGTCTTCAACCGATGAGAATGCTCCTTTACGGCCGATGATGATGATAGTAGAAATATTTATGATGAAATCTGCCTCCCGCACCCAGGCTTGATGAATGTTGGGCACTGGGTGTGCTTTCGTCTCTGCTCGCTCCTGGCGTTGGCGGTTTTCCAGAGAAGGTCTTGAGGAGGTAACGCCAGAAGGTTTTGGAGCAGAATACTTGGCGAGGTGAGGCAGATGGTGGGCAGGAGTCACTTGTTGATAAATAAAACGCTTGGTTTCGGTGGTAAAAATGAACTAATTTTTATTTTTTATATGGCTGCTTATATGCAATAAGCATGACTCGCACCCGACATTAGGCTGCGAGTCAAAAAGTGGTGGGGGATTCTATCCGCGCCAGTAATGTGTTTATATGCCCCGGCAAAATGTCGCATATTCATTTCGCCGGTAGCATAGTCGAAGGTAGTCGCTTAAATTTGCGAGTTTGAAAAATTTTTTAAGGCTTACATGAATAAGAATGTGTATCTTGACAACTAGATTTTTTGTTTGTCAAGATACGACAAAAAATAAGAAAAGTTTGTAAATAAAAGTGTAAAAATGATCTTGAAGCGATCAAATTTGTAAAATATCGTTAAGTTAGCATTTTTTCCATTTCCCTCGTAACATAGCGCTCAGAAAGAGATAATATTCACTATGCTACGATTCTTCCTTGGATTTTTGTACACGCAAACTTCCTGGATTTTTGTACACGCAAAAAAGGTAAAAAATATTGTTCAAAAATGGTTATACATAGGTATGTGTGAAAAACAGCTTTTTTAATATCTCCTCAGTGGTAGTACATAGCAAATATTGTTTATTTTAATACCGCCGAGGAGATGTACAAGTAGAATATAGACATTTGCAACATTTGAAAATTGATTTTTCCTAGTAAATTTTTACATAGTAAAATATTGAACATCGATCCGCTCGGCCAAGATAGACGCACGATGCGGTATCGACGCCGTTCGGAGACAAAGTTTTCAAGCCGCCTTGGCCGAAAGATAGATAGGAGATTGCGTAGTTTGTGGATTTTGCGCAGTTTGAGGATTTTTCGTGGCTTGTAATACAGCCACAAAACTGCTTCCGTCTGGCTTGTGTTCACACAGCCAGGCCCCAACACCTTACAGCCTGCCGGAGATATCCAGCAGGCCTGGAGCAGGCGCACGCGCCCCAACTGCCCTTTTCAAGGAAAACTTCGCAATTCACTTACGTCGCCCCAACTGCCTTTTTCAAGGCATTCAGCAAAATACTCAAAAAACATTAATTCTTTCTCGTTTCAGAACAAACAACACAAAATGCCTTACCACCGCACGCCAAGAGGAACAGCGACATTCAAGCGCAACAAGCCCCTGCCTATGGCATTCCCGGAGGGAGCCACAGGTTGGAGAATAAATCCAGAGACGCACGAGCAGGAATTCGTGTACGGATTCTCGCAGTCCGGCTCCGGTTCGGCAACCGGATCACCAAGAGCCACATCACCCATGGTAGAGGAATGGACGAGGGCTACGGCTTCAAAGCGCCCCATTCCCCCCCAAAGCCCATTTTTCGCGTGGTTCACGAGAATAAATACGAACCCTTACATCAAGTAAGAGAACCAGCCTAGGATATCCCGTCGCCACCGACGAAGAAACGCCCGACGCCACCAGGACCAGTGGCGTCCTTAAGCCGAGACCAGGCGCCCGCCAGACAAAGACAAACGACTACTGCGACTCTTGGGAAGAGTACTCGAGTCCCGCTCGTAATCATGACCATAGGGTCAATGACGCACGGCGACATCACGAAGGAAGTACAGAGGCACATTGGAAGTGCCAACTTCAACTTCCGGTATGCCAAAGGAGGCAAAATCAGCGTTGTGGTGAGCTCAGTAGAAGCCCACAAAAAACTGACAGCAGCCTTACGTGGAGAGGAGAAGCCGTTCCACACCTACACCACAGAAGCGGATAAATTGAAGAAAACCGTCATCAAGGGACTCCCAAAGTTGTCACCAGAGGAGATAATGCAAGACCTTGAGGATCAAGGCTTCCCGGCAAGGACTGTGGTCAAGATGACCACCCCGGGAACAGAATACCCGCTTTACCTGGCACACTTTGGCCAGGAAACAAACATGGGCCACCTGAGAGCCGCAGTGGTCTACCTGTGCCACTGCAGGATTACTTTGAGGAAGTATAGAAGCAACCACCTTAAAACACGGAATACAGTGCCACAGATGCCAAAATTTCGGACATGGGTCCAGAAATTGCGCCCACGTTGCCCGCTGCGTCAAATGTGAAGGCAGTCACGCCACACCGGAGTGCCCCAAAACCGATCGAAAAGAGCCGGCCGTCTGCTGCAACTGCGGCGGAGCCCATCCCGAAAACTACGGCAAATGCCCCAACAGGGTGGCATACGTAGCTGCTCTCCAACGCAGACAGGAGCAATCCAACGCCCAGAGGCGCAAAGAGGCAGAGCCCCGGGCACAGAGACCCGCGGCCCGAGTTGACGGCTGATCCTGGGCGGACGTAGCGGGCCGAAGCAACCACCAGCAACAGGCTCCTGAACAACTGGAACCACCAAGAGCCACACCGGAACAACGCCAAGCGCCAAACACCGGATCCTCTGATGACGAGGACATAATGATCCTACTGCGAGGCCTCATCAGGGTACGCGAAAAACTGGCCTCCTGCTCATCCAAGACAGAGAAACTGATTATCCTAATGGAGCTTCTCAAGGAGATCACACCGTGAAGCTCCATGAGAAAAATAACAGCGATGACGAAGAAATAGTATCCTTTTTTTAATATGACAAAATGTGTTTTTTCTCCAACAGGAATTCTCTAACAAACTTTTTTGCAGGACCACCGAAGCGAAAAGGACGCAGCCAAAACATGAAACAATGAAATACTTAAATTCAGTAAATCACAAAGTAAAACAGCGTAAAAAGTTCAGAACTTATTGTTTTTCTTTTTCTTGTCATTTGTATGAGGTTTTTTATCCAGTTAAGAATTTTTCCTCATAAAACTTATTAATGTAACATAAATTCAGTCAATTAAATACAACCATCAGATGGTGATAGTAATAAGGCTAATCAGCCGCAGTACTAGTTAGTTAGAAACATGAAGGGTATTGTTATAAGCCCTAGCTAGTTAGAGGATTACGAAAGAATCCAAGAATTCAAAAAAAAAAAAAAGCCTTGGCCGAAAATGGGAACAAAATGACCAGTGGCGGGGAGTGGTGATTTCGCCAGTGGCGTGGGGTAGGCACATTTTATAAATGTAAAACATATTTTTATGAAGTTAAGTAATGTGGCCAACTACGTCCGTTACATGCACATTCCGCATATATAAAACATTATAAGGAAACTAACAGTTAAAAACCCGCGGAGCGGGTTTTTTTCTGCTAGGCTCTTCGGGCGGCACTTGCTTGGGCTTCGCCCAGTTTAAGTGATACCAACAAAAGTTACATTTAATAGGTAGATATTAGGTCATTCACAGAGAGTGTCATTCGCTTTCGCTGTATGGTATGACAGCCTGAATAATTTCTGTTGATAACATTTTCTTTTGTCGGTATTCCTGAAATGAGCCCCTAGAGACAATTGTAAAACGTAAATTAAAAAAATATAATGGCATACAATATTCCGGCAAAATAATGCCTACTTAAAAAGCACAAATGATTTATTTGGCTATTATTATCATTATTATTTTATTTAAACTCACCTATTATAACCTAACCTAACCTATAATAATCCAGCCTAACCTATAATAATCCAACCTAACCTATGTCCTACCCTAACCTATAATAATCCAACCTAACCTATATCCTATCCTAACCTATAATAATCTAACCTGACCTAACCTAACCTCACCTATCATAATCCTACCTAACCTAACCTATATCCTAACCTAACCTATAATATAATAATCCAATCTAACCTAACCCAACCTAACCTAACCGAACCAATCCTAACCTAACCTATCCTAACCTATAAAAATCCAACCTAACCTATAATAACCCAACCTAACCTAACCCATAATAACCCAAACTAACTTTACCTAACCTAACATAACCTGACTTATCCTAACCTATAATAATCCAACTTAATCTAACCTAACCTATAAACTAACTTTAACATTACACTCGCCACAGCGGCGGTGTGTGGACGTATACGTAAATACTTTCGTCTTTACAATATTAGAGTATTGTTACACCGTTACAAGTATTTTGCCGCGAGTGAGGTGACTGCGGTCACTAAACCCAACCCATTATGGATGTGCTACAAATAATTGAACATATTAAACTAGAAATCTCAAATATTTCTACCAAACAGGACTCCAAGGCCAAAACTAATCTGGAAACAAACATCAAACTTCTAGAAGAAAAAATGGATGCACGAAAAAACTTCATTTCAAAACTAGATTGTTTCTCTGCAAACCAAACTTATAGAAAAATTAGAAAAAAAAATTGAAAATTCAAGTTATATGGAAAAAAAAACCTATGCAAGTCGACTAAAAGAAATCCCGGAATCGAAATATTCATTGATTATTAAAAGTGAAAATTCAAATATGACATCAGACGCAATAAAAGAACAAATTGTCAAAAAATAAAAATAGCAAATTTAGGCATTGCAGTAAATGGAGTTCGTAAAGCCGCCCAAAATAAACTGATAATATCTTGCCCTACTAAAGTCCACGCAGAAAAATTGACGAATGAAATTAACAAAACGCTCAAAAAAAATATGGTTGCGGAAGAACTAAAAAAGAAAAACCCAAAAATTTTCATAAGAAATCTACAGGCAGATCTCACAGAAGAAGATATAATCGAGGCTTTAAAAACCCAAAATGAAGGTATCAAAGATATAATGGAAAATGATACAAAAAACACTGTAAAACTAATAAAAATGTTTAAACCTAAAGTACAAAATGGACTCACGAACTATATACTAGAAACCAGCGGAGCACTGAGGTCCTACCTCATTGAAAAGGAAAAAATCAATATAGGATTCAGCAGAGTACGAGTGGAAGATGCCAACCCCCTGACGCAGTGCTACCACTGCTTGAAATTTGGACACACTGCACTGAAATGTTTGAGCAAAGACAAAAGCGCGACCTGCTTACATTGTGCTAAGGATCACGAATGGAAGGAATGCCCAAACAAAAACTCGGAAGAAACATGTAGGAACTGTATTTTCCAAAACAATACTTTTAAGATGACCCTTAACACTAATCATAAAGCAAACAACACAAACTGCACTTACTTTAAAAAGATGATGCATATCGCGCAAAGTCGCATAGACTATGATTAGGTATGTTTATATGTATTATTATTCTAAAAAATCAATGCTTCTAACCAAAACTGTATTTAAATACTTAACATCTTCTTCTGATAAGCACAATAATGTATATCTTTTACTTCCGAAATATGAGTATCTCATATCTTTGATATTTTTTTCTTCTTTAAATATATTATATTCTAATTTATTGTCCGGTATCTATAGTGTTAACACGGGAGTATTGAAATGTATATTGATGTTAGTTTATCCTAGGTATACTCATACATGTAGAAAAAATATTTATTGTTGTCAATTATTTAACCAAAAACTTTCTGAACAAAGCAAAAATCTAACTAGGAATATATTGGTAATGTTTACTTCCGTAAAAATATTTATACAATTTATTTGCCTTGATAAATCTTCACACTTGTTTATATACTATTGCCGCCTATTAAAATATTATTCAATATGGGTGATTTGAACGTAGATTTTGACACCTCTGAAATCGCTTATGAACGCACACAAAGTTTTGAGAACTGGATTATCAAAAACATGTTTCGGGAAATAATAATTTAACTGCAATCAACTTAAACATTCGATCCTTATCAAAATATTGGGATACGTTTCTTGTCGTTATCTCTAGCTCTCTAACTAATATTGATATAATCACGCTTTGTGAAACGTCGATTAATGAAAATGATATACATCTATACAAAATATTGGGTTTTACTTCTCATTACTTTTGTCGAAAAAACAAATCGGGAGGCGGGATTATTTTATATGTGAAAGATCACCTAACGTTTGAACAAATTAACATAATGCCAACTAAATTTGAATGTGTCTACGGAACTATTTCGGTCAAAAAACATAAACGTCTACATATATTGGCAATATACAGACCACCTAATTCAAATAAAAAAATATTTCTCGAAGAGCTAGATGTAATATTGGGAAATATTGAAATTAAAGAATCCGTTATGGTACTTGGGGATACGAACATAAACTTATTAAATTATCAGGAACCAATTGTAATGCAATATGAAAACATTATGGCTAAATTTGGATTTATAAAATGTATTAATGACGTGACCCGTGAAGCCATACTGACTAACTATGTAACGGCTACATGTCTAGACCATATCTATGTAAGAGAGAGAGAGACAAATGAAATCAGCTCATGTGTATGTGAAACTATAATAGCGGATCACTACCTTATTGCAACAACGATGCGTTTCTCTACCTATGAGGCAGGTACCACCAATAAATCGCACCATACAAAATATACTCTAATATCGGAAAAAAAAGGCGACCTACTTATTGAAATCACTGATTGGAATGAAATACTAAACATAACGGAACCTTACTTAATTTATGAAGAAATTAAATCGAAATTCAAATATATTTACGAAAAAAGTACTGAAACAAAATCAAATACAAATAAACAGCGTAATAACCAAAAGGGATGGATAAATTATAATCTCATTGAAAATATACAACTACGTGACACATTATGGAGGAAATGGAAAAACACGCCTAACAATAAAATATATGAAATCGAATTCAAGAAATACAGAAATAAACTAAATAAAAAAATATTAAACACAAAAAAAATATACTATAATAACAAATTTAAACATTGTTTCAAGGACATTAAAAAAACATGGAATGAAGTAAATCAAGTATTGGGTAGGAAAAATAAATCCGATTGTGATGAAGTAATATCTAAATATTTCTTAAATTCCCAAACTGCGGATGTGGTGGCAGAAAACTTTGCAAAATTCTTTGACGACGGTGTAAATCAGTTATTGCACGAATGCAATGTTCGAGCGTCTGAGTTGAAGCAAGAACATTTGCAACATTCAATTTACCTACCAAGAGCTAATACAGAACAAACTGAATGCATTATCGGAAGAATGAAAAATTCAAAGACACCGGGCGTCGATCTAATTCGCATGTATGATCTAAAAAAACATGTTAAATTATTTAGTCCTATAATTACTCACCTAATTAACAGAATTATTGACACAAGTCACATTCCAGCTGAACTAAAATGCAGCATCATAAGGCCCATTTTTAAAAATGGAGATCACACCGTAATAAATAATTATAGGCCGATTTCCTTATTACCCGCATTAGAAAAAATATTAGAAAAATATATATCTATAAATTTGGATAAATATTTAAATAATTTGGGCATTATTGATGAATGTCAGTATGGCTTCCAAAAACAAAAAAGCTGTGATAAACTGCTCGAAAAATTTTCCAATTATATAAATTCAGAGCTTAACTCAAAAAAACATGTACTAGTATTATTTATTGATTTCTCAAAAGCTTTCGATACACTCAGCCATACACAATTAATCAAGGTACTCGAAATCATAGGAATCCGTGGTAAACTCCTATCATTTTTCAAAAACTATTTAACAAATAGAAAAATGTATGTAAAGATTTTGAATGTAATGAGTAATTTTAGATTTATTAAATCAGGGGTGCCACAAAGGTCAATTTTAGGACCAAAATTATACATTATATATGTAATTTCCATGTCTAAACTTTTTAAAATAGCCCGTAGATTTATTTTTGCTGATGATACTGCACTAGTTGTCTCTAATGAAAACCCTGAAATAGCTATTCAAGAATTACAAATTGACTTTAACGAGCTACTTAAATGGTCTCATGATGTAGGATTAATTATTAATGTCAAAAAAACTAAATGCATGTATATAAGATCACCGAGCTTGAAAATGTGGAACTTACCTAAAATAACTGCACATAATTTTGATTGTATACATAAAAAAATGGATAATATTTGCTGCTGTGAAAAAATTGATTTTGCAAACGAATATACTTACCTTGGCATAATCGTAGACAATAACTTTAAATGGGACAAAAGTGTGATCAAAATTTGTAACCAGCTCCGATGTTTGGCGAGTAATTTTTATAAATTAATATTTGTTTTGCCTCGATGTACTCTCAAACTTATATATCATTCTATGGTCGAATCAATACTTAGATATGGAATTCGAACTTGGGGACACTCGAGTAATATTAATATTAAATACATTCAAAATCTACAAACTGCTATAATTAAAAAAATTGTTAAACCTAGCATTTACAAACGAAGAAACAACTTAAAATTACTCTATGGCTCTGAGGGCCTACTCCCAATTAAAGGGCTTCTCTGGTTTATTATAATTATGGATAATGCAGGAGAAAATGCGTACAAAAAGCCATTGGTGCATAGTCACAAAAAAGATTTACTGAAAAAAAAGGCCTAAAAATTCCACTAATATCAAATAAGTATGGTAGCAGAACACTTGACTATTTGATACCTGTGATTTATAACAAATTTAACGAAAACTTTAACTTGAAAAATAATGAGGAACCTTGCCCTAAACTGACAAAAAAGTGGTTAATAAATGAACAAAACGTTTATCTATCCTAAACATTATATTTGGTATTTATATTTAAACTTAAGCTAATGTGTATTATGTTATAACATTAAATGGTAGAACCTACAGACAAGCTGATTGTCACAGCTTTGTGGGACTACCCATATCTTATATTGTATAAAATGTAATTATATTAAATTTAATAAATAAAAAAAAATAAAAAAAAATAAAAAAATAAAAAAATCCAACCTAACCTAACCTAACTTAGCATAACCCAACCCAACCTATCCTAACCTATAATAACCTTTTTTATTATTTCCTTACTTGTAAAAGAAACCAAAATATCTTTATTTTATTTTTCGAGCTTGGCTAAAATAGTACCACATACCTAGTATTTGCATAGAGTAAATGGTAAAAATTCTAGCCACTCATATCAGGAATACCAAAAAAAGAAAATGTCATCAATAGAAATTATTCCGGCTGTCATCCAATACAACGAAAGCGAATTTTAATTTTACGTAATTAAAAATTAAAATGCTAAAATTAAAAAAATCCCAAATGCATTCAGATTCCTTTTATATTAATTAAGGTAAATCCGAAGGTTTTATTTAAAAATATTTCGTATTATCCTTGTCCAGCGATTCCGAATAATACCTTAATATATATTATATACCTGGCAAAATGATTGTTTTATTATACATATAAGTGCATGTCAGATTAAAAATTTGTTGGCTAATTTTACAATCAACGAAGCGTTTCTATCTTCCGATTGTCTTTCATGTATTCTTATTGGGTTGGAAGTGCCTATACTTCCGCGTATTGTTATCTTCAAGTCGGTGTTCTGTCAAATAGTGCGAAATTATTATTTACGTAAATAATATTAAATATCAACATTTTTCAAAATCGTACATGCAAAGAGTTGTTGTTTATTGTCATTAAGTTGAATCAAATGTTTGTTTTATTTGTAAATGCGTATTAAAACGGTAGTTTCACGTAAATAATAACCGTTGTTTGAATAAATGAAATTGTACGTATTTGTACATCGCTCTAATGCGCTCTGTCGGCCAATAGCAAAACTACTCCAGCGGCCGGTAAAGTAGGGATTGACATTTTTAAGGAACCTTGGAATGTTTGATTCTTGACAGACGTCAAATATATAAAAAGTAATTGTGGATAATTTTTACTGTAATGTAATTGATCCAATGGATTGTGAACTTTCTAAAACATATTTTCTTCGATATTGTCCAAAAATTATATGAGCAGAAAGGATGCTTTTGAAGAAATCTGGTGATCCTATTTTAGTATGAAATCGTGTCTTAATTTTCAAGTTAGCGGAATTTAACCGAAACAGACAATTTTAATTTGACCAATCAGAGTGCCTACATCGTCCAGACGCAAGCGTATTAATACTATCAAATATATCAAAGGTACCCACCTTGAAGTGTTTTATTTCTGTAAATTGTTTCATCACTGTATCCAATCTAGGTACTGGTTGTCTCTATCAAATTAAATAAATAAATAATATCAACTTGTGAAGGTTTTTTAACAAAATAATTTTAATTGTGATTTTTACCAAACATTATCGATGGCAGGTTAGAATACTACTTCTTGTATCGTAAATTTCTTCATTTGAAACGCAAAGCAAACATTGATATTTTTGCTATCGGACATTTAAACAATTTTTTAAATCCCTATGTACTACGCTTCGTTAATTTCTTTACTTCTACTACTTTAGGAAAAAAATAAGCCTCAAAATAAACATCCATCACCGATGTAAACAGATTACCCTGTTCGATAGACGAAACAACAAAGCATTTCATTGTGAACTGTCGCTTATTTTTCCGAATAAATCGTTCGCCATAGCGTTATTAGGGGATGAGAAAGAAACACCTGTTTTTGTGTAATTTATTTATCTCTCCCGCTACCTTCTGTACCCATTGCATCCCTTTAATATAATAGCATCCATAACAGGGGCATATATATGATTCTCGGGAATTTATCTTACATCCAAGAATTATTATCTGCTGAACTCGAGGTGAAAAATTCGCAGTTTTGTGACGGAAAATGTATTCCGTTTTTCTCTTGTGTTTGTCATTTATTTGAACATTCTTTATCGATCTTACACTGCTCTGACGAAGTTAAGGTAGTTAAAAAATGAAGATATGTGTTCAAAATATTGAGAAAAAGTTAAATTTTTAATTTTTCACACAGAACACATTTGGGGTTAAGTGAAACTTATTAAGTTCGTAGGATTGATTTAATAAAATTTACTATCTATTTAAGCTACAACTAGTTATTTTTTGATTTCCCTCACCAAACATAAAAGCCTTTTCTGTTTATAATGAGGAAATGCCATTATTATTTTCCTTCAAAACACTATGTAACATGTAAAAAAATATATTTATCGTAAAAAATAAAGCCGTAGCCAGGTTTCGGATACTAAAATAAAGGAACTAAATCTTCGAATTCTTTAATAAAAACTTAGCATAATTAGTAAAAATTGCAATTATTACATAAATAAAATAACCTATAATTATTCAATCGTTCAATGAAGAATATCACAAAAAGTGAATTGTGATCGTGTTTCGCAATTTAAATATTTGAATAAATGAGGCTTAGTTTTCAAATACAAAACTGTATTAACAAAATTGAATTGGAAATCTACGATGTCAGATAAGTGTAAGTGAGATAGAGTACTGGGCTATTAGGCTACATGGAACATTAAACTTTAACATTAACCATTAGCGTAAATTGATGAATTACCCAGCAAAGTATAAATATCCCTGACAAACTCAGTCTCTTTGTATTTATTTTATTTGCCTCTTCATTCGCATTCACTATTTTAATCATTCATTTCCTTATTGGCTGTCAGTTAATCTTTTTTTCATAAAAAAGGTTCTTCAATTATTGAACAGTTTTTACGTTGGTAAGGTGGTTTAAAAAAGTAACTGTTTTTTTATTCATGTTATAACAAGGTGCAATTATTTAATTAATTTTCCATAAAAATACAACAATTATTTTGTGTAAAACCACGAGTTTTAAATAAATTTACTAACTTACTGGTTTTGCTTTGCTCAAGCATCATCGGGGTGCAAATAGATAATGAATAAGAAATTCATAGTGTCTACTTATATATACAGAGAGAGACAACAAGATAAACATATACCAAATAATACAAAGGCAATAAAATACATTTACAGTCGTACAACGGAATGGAAGAACCGACAGACAATAATGTAGACTAATGGGTTACAATAATATGTCGAAATCAACAATCATCAACTGAATCGGTGATTAGGGGAATCGGGAAACTCGAAGTGTTTATTTATTAACTAAATTAATCATTAATTAACGTATAGTTAATATAAGTCGTAAAACAATTGAAAACACTACACAACTGGAGAGAATGCTTAATTGGAAAATTTAGCAGTTTGCTAAGCAAATAAATTCTTATACATAAGATTAAATAAAAGTACTTTTTCACAGTATCAGCGTAAATAAAGCGTCAGTTGGAATGTTAATGAACACTTTGTATCTACTGCCAGTGCTATGAAGGTGCTTTGTAAAAAACTAGCCTTTAATATTACGCTTTTCTCTCAGCACTATAAAATGAAATCTTTCAAGCGACGAACAAAGATAGATATTTGATATTTTAGCAACTGCTTAGCGACTTGTGTAAACTTCGTAAATATAACTTATTATTAGCATAATACAGGGGACTGGTACCTACTTAATTCAAAGTTTTATACATTAATACATGGGAAAAGTCAAGACAAAAGTTTACTTAAGCAAAGTATCAATTATTAAAAATTATAGTGGAGGGTTCCATGATAACTCAACACAGTGACAATACAACACACCTTTAAAAAGTGATATAAAGTCATTAGAAACGATGAAATTTTTTTTTAAACCTAATCGTACCTAACCTAACCTACTTAACCCAGTCAATAAAGTTTTTGTTTCATCACTTTTCATGACTTTATATTACTTTTTAAAGATGTGATGATTTATCCGGTCACCAGACAAAATAAATCGTTAGAACATTATTCGAATATTTAAATAAAAGGAAATATCTAATTAATTAGCTGGGAATAAATAATACCTCTCTAATATTATTAGCTGGGAATAACTAAAATCTCTCCAATATTATAAGCTGGGAATAAATAATACCTCTCTAATATTATTTTTTTTTTAAATCCACCTCTTATACCGATATTTCTGCAGCGACACGGTGGATTTGTTGTTTCACTTTTGTCACCTCCACTACGGTGATCGGATAAATCATCAAAATGATAGTTCATCACAACTTTAAAAAGTAATATAAAGTCATGGAAAGTGACAAAAACTTGAACTGGGTTAAGTAGGTTAGGTTAGGTTTAAATGTTATTTTTTTTCATCGTTTCTAATGACTTTATATCACTTTTCAAAGTTGTGTTGAATAGTCACTGTATTGAATTATCATGGAACCGGTTCCCTTGGGCTCAGAAATCAGGTAAACTTGAGAATTTTATCAAATAAATGCAGGCACATGTCATCTGAATATTATGCTTTGTGTAGTGACTGGACGGGAGTACGCACAAGACTGTAGATTTGGGCGCCGGTTCCAAACCGTGTCTTCAACCGATGAAAATGCTCCTTTACGGCCGATGATGATGATAGTGGTACAAATTTCTAAACAATCTGCCTCCCGCACCCGGTGCTCGGTGATTGTTGGGCACTGGGTGTGCTTTCGTCTCTGCTCGCTTCTGGCGTTGGCGGTTTTCCTGAGTAGGGCCGGCTGGTCTTGATGAGGTAACGCCAGAAGGTTTGGAGCAGAAGACTTGGCGAGGTGAGGCAGTTGATGGGCAGGAGTTACTTGTTGATAATAAAACGCTTGTTTTGGTGGTAAACATGAATTGATTTTTATTTTTTTATGTTGCTGCTTATATGCAATAAGCTTGACTTGCAGCCGACATTGGGCTGTGGGTCGAAAAGTGGTGGGGGATTCTATCTGCGCCAGTATTGCGTTTATATGCCCCGGCAAAATGTCGCATATTCAATTTGCCGGTGGCATAGCCGAAGGCAGAAGCTTAAATTTGCGAGTTTGCAAAGATTTTGCAAGCTCGCCTGAATAACAAGTACACAGTTTAATTACATAGCAATTATAAGAATATGTACCTTGACAACCTGATTTTTAGTTTGCCAAGATACGACAGAAAATAAGAAAAATTTGTAAATAAAAGTGAAAAAATGATCTTGATGCGATCAAATTTGTAAATATGGTTATATTAGTATTTTTCTCATGTTCCCCGTAACATAGCGCTCAGAGAGAGAAAAGATTCAATATTCTACGAGGTTCCTGGATTTTTGTACAGGAAAAAAATGTAAAAATAATTGTACAAAAATGGTTTTACAAATATGTTAAAAACAGCATTTTTAATATCTCCTCAGTGGTAGAACATAGAAAATATTGTTTATTTTACTACCGCCGAGGAGATGTACAAGTAAAATATATGCATTCGCAACATTTAATAAATTGATATTTCTGAGTAAATTGTACATAATAAAAATTTGAACATCGTTCCGCGCGGCAGAGATAGGATGCGCGATGCGGTACTGATGCCTTTCGGAGTCAAAGTTTTCAAGCCGCTTTGGCCGAAACGGTAACAAAATGAACAGTGGCGGGGAGTGAGGATTTCGCCAGTGGCGTGAGGTAGGCACATTTTATAAATGTAAAACATATTTTAATAAAAATAAATAATGTGGCCAACGACATCCGTTACATGCAGAATAGTCTGTCTAGATACTATCCCTAAGACAATATTGTCTAGTTGGTCTAGTTCGTTAGTTAGTCTAAAACCACGTTGAGAGAAAAATCTAACCATTTATGTTGCTGTATGTAAATAATAATGTGTTAAAAATAAGGTAAGGTTTCTAAACATAAATAAAAGTTCCATTAAATCCATTGAGTCTAATTTATTAATTTAGAAATTATAAATTCTCCAACATTATGCAAAATTAAAACAAAAAGTAATCTCAGCTTGACTAATCTCGAAGAAGAATTAGCGGGTTGATTGTAAAAAGCAAGTCATAGTGATTTAATGTTTAGCGTACATGTAGTTAAAACATTCGTGATGACTAATACTGCAAAATACATAATGCTATGAACTAAAATGGGCGATAGTTTCATATTCATAGTAGGAAACAAATTAAAATTTATCCTTAATATAAGGTTTTATAGAATAATTAAGATAAGATTAGTGTATGTGAAAACCTCACGTACTCGTGCCGATCGCCAACCCGGCCAGCTCCTTCCAACTGTCCACCAAATACTGCTCACTCCCGCAATCTCGATTTCTGAGCAACAGTCGGAACAGCTGCTAATGAGTGTTGCAAGTCGAAAGGCAGGTCTAGGTCTATCCTAATATTTATTACTACGGCATACTTATTTTCCATCGGTTACAATCAAAATAGAAATTATAAAATAAAAAAATCCTTTTTTCAAGACTTGGATTTACACAATCTTACAAATAAAGTTAAACTGGGCACTATATTTAGATTGCAAGTTCGATATTTTATCCAAATACTGTAGTCGAGAGTATTTGAGAATTCTCCTCGGTGCAAACAAAGAATTGTATGGACGCATTCAGTTCGATATTACGGTCATTTCACATCCGCCGTGTCGTTGAACCTGCAACGGAAGCTAAAATATTACTTATTCAGGAAGGGTAGGAAGGTGAACCTTTTTAAAGCCGCCACTTTGCATATATCGCTTTACGATCTCCGGAGATTTGAGCAAATAATGCGATGAAAATATTCTTTGCAAAGCCACTCGTGCTGAAATGATCGCCTTCCTCTTTTTGTTTACTCCAAGCGTGAAATGTGGGCACAATTTAGGATTTAATGTATGGATTACCTGATAAAAAAACAACAAACTTAATAAAAAGTGTTATACTCACAAAAAGAATCAGTGAGAAATCAGTGAATTATGTACCGTCGCCCTGCGAACAATTTATTGAATAACCAATAGCTATAGGTCACCCCGAGTGGTGGGCTTAATTTGGTGATTTCGCAGTGGTGTTCGGGGTCATCGGGTAAGCTGTATTCAGTGTGCGCTTGGCCTCAGCATGTTTGGAAAGACCCTTTGACCCTGCGCCGCAGTGGAACAGACAATTACATTCGTCCGTCACTCTTGGTCACACTAATCCCTAGATTCCTACCCAACCCTAATATCTTTTACCTTCCGAGAACTTCCTAAGACCCTCCACACAGTAACAATGAAATAGACTGTGAGAGAAAAACTATTTTCGTCAGTGCCTCCTTTGTGGGGTTAATGTTAAAACAAATGTGCCTATAAAAAAATTAAACTTTTTTCCATGATACCGATTACACAATTACGTGCATGTCCAGGATGCTCACAACATTTTTAATCACATGTTTAGAAAAAGTCATAATGCCGAATGTTATCAAACGAAATTTGAACCACTAAAAGAGATATGTTGCCAATGGCATACTTTTGTTTTTATCAAATTAAAGTTGAAAAAGTAAAGTGATTAGTCCAAAACAGTAACAAAAACCATTAGTCGTGCTCGACTAAATTTTACTTTTAATCACTTATCTCTTGCCAAATTTTCCAAATAATATATCTACTAGGTTATAATAATAAATTTAGCAAAAAAAGGATGTGTTTTTACGCCATTATCGACGACTAGTATTAATGAACCCTTAATTCGTCAGAATGGAGGTTAAAGCATGACTTTTTTTACAATCAGCGAAAAATGAAGAAAAATAATCATTTAATGCCAAGGTAGTTATAAGACGGTAAAGTACAGGGTTTTCCAATTAGAGGTGTTATTTTGAATAGCCCGCTATTTTGGTAGATGTTACTTTTGAAGCTGTCATTTTTTGACATTTGACAAGTAGAAACTACGCCATTATCAAATGCAAATCATCTTGAGTGATGAGGCCCATTTCCACCTCGGTGGCTTCGTCAACAAGCAAAATTGTCGCATCTGGGACTCGGAAAACCCAAGAGTTATTGTTGAAAAGCCTCTCTATCTTCAACGTGTGACTATTTGGTGCGGTTTATGGTCCGGCGGAGTCATTGAACCTTACTTTTTCGAAAATGAGGCTGGAGCAACAGTTACGGTGAATGGATTGCGCTATTGAGAGATGATTAATTATTTTTTGTGACCGGAATTGGATGGTATCGATCTGGACAACGTTTATTTTCAACAAAACGGCGCTACGTGCCACACAAGCAACAAAACCATTGATCTTTTACGATTGAATATCAAAATAACACCTCTTATTGATCAATTAATCGTTCCATTTGATTGAACTTTCACAATTGATTTGGAACTAAATTATTTTTTTGAAGACTAAATTTTGTAAAGTTAGATTGTATTTGAAAAGTTACCTATCCCTGCTTTCAGATTGGGAGTTTTGAAGTCATTTGAATTTATTGTCCCGACTTCCAGTAGTCGACAAGGTAAGTTTGTTTATTTCCTGGAAGACGGTTGCTTCAGTTTTCGGTGGAATTTCTCAAAGGAATAAATAAAATTAAAGAACTGCATACTTTGTCTGTGTTCTTGGACTTGAATGATTCATCTTACCTACATTAGGAAATAAAGATTGAAACATTTAAAGTTACATTTTTGGCGTCGCTTTACTGTTTTTTGTAATGTTTTATGGAATCCTCATACACTTTCAAAAGTTTCTGTATTTCTGCAAACAATTTATGAAAATAGGAGGATTTTATGTATAAAATATCTAGACTTTGAAACAGACACTCTAAAATCTTTTATTTATATGAGAATACTGCACACCAGTGCCAACCATCGGGAGCCAGTAAGACTATGGCATCCCATGGCATATGACGACTTGCAAAGACCTAAGAATTATGTATGTCGCTCGCTTAACATTTTATGGTCATTTAGAAAAGATCTTTAAATCAGCCACAAAGATATTGGGTTTTGTCTCAAAGCCTGTGACGTCTTTGGGGATTCTGTGAGGAGATTTTTTTTAAGGAACGAAATAAAAGAAATATCTAAGAAGGAAAAATGTTTGAGGGGTAGGTAGGTATCTTTTAAGGATCTGTATATCCAGAAGTGACGGACGTCAGAGTTCATCCCTCCCACTGCGGTGTAAGGCGATGGGTCGAGGGAGTTCTGCTGATAACTACAAAAAATCGTGGAACATACATGGGGGGGTGATTTGGGTACTCCTAGGGGTGCTCTACCTCTGCAATTCCGCTTCACACAATTTTGTGACACCCAATATACATAATGGTAAAGTACAAATTAAGGTTGAAATTTGTCACATGAGAACAGGTCGCTCCTATGACTCGTTCTTGTGTTCAACAGCTCGGCTTTGGTACGATTTGCCAACCTCTGTGTTTCCTTCCTCCTACAACATTTGCCTTAAAAAGACTTTATATTCACTTCTTGTTTAATTTTGTAATTGATAAGTTTTTAATAATTCTGGATACAGTCGCCATCTATGGTTTGTTTGAATAGTTGATTATAAGAAATGGTGTGAATCTGCATTAACATTCTAGAGCTCTAGCATGTCGATAAGCAGTTACTTCTTTTCATTGTGTATGTCCGAATCTGTCAACAAGTGTCAAGGGATTAGTATTTTTAATCTATAAAGGGGCTGTTCCCAGTAAAAAAAGTGTTTTTTCCTTCAGAAATTTATTACAGTAAACAGTGTTTACCTGTACAAGGGTCGGGCCCGTTATCAATAAATTGTTATTGTCAACGTAGATATTATAAAAAACATGTTTTGTGATTCAAATAAAAAAGTTAAAATACGCTCAATTGTTTTCCAGTAAAGTCCATAAACCAGAAAAATATACACTCCTTCCTATCCTCAAAAAGCCCTCTACACAGTATCCCCAGAGATGGAATAGGCCCTGAGAAAAATTCAGGGTTTCAAAAATCCTCAGGACTTCCAGCGTGGAGTTAATGTAAAAAAACTATATGCCATTCGGCAACGTCATTAAAACTTAGAAAACAAGTCAAGTCCTAACGTGATATTTTGGAGTGCAACAGTTTGGACCGAAGCTTTGGCTCTAACGATATATACTGGTGACTTTTTACTGTGCCTACAAAACTGCGGTACAACACCCTAATAAGGTCAGTACCTGTGACGTCACGCCTTGGTGGAAAAATTGTGAGCTCGTTAAGTGGAGCGCCGAGAAATTTCATTTCAGCTCTTAGTGCATTAGGAGTGGTCTTTTCCCTTGCAAAAATACTCCGGGCGCGAGTCGAGATAAACGCTCCTGTTTGAGCTGTAATTTTAA
Organism: Hesperophylax consimilis; assembly: GCF_061612785.1. NCBI lineage: Eukaryota > Metazoa > Arthropoda > Insecta > Trichoptera > Limnephilidae > Hesperophylax > Hesperophylax consimilis. The sequence continues at coordinate 35,017,574 of NC_142844.1, read as the reverse complement.
AACACAAGTTCTAATGAAAACACCGACCGAATGTGAGATCACTTCTCAGTACTGATGGTGTGAGTTATTAAAAATATTATTTTAGTATTTTTAGGAATTAATGTTTAAATGCGTGGTGCAGGCGCAAGAAGAGAATTCAAATTATTATTATTTCCATTATCTTCACAAAAGAAACCCTGACAAAAAAAAAATCCTCAGGACATTTTGAGGGTTTTTTTTTTGGAAAGGGAAGGAGGAGAAATTTCTAGGAAGGAATGGGGTATGAGAGGTGGATAAAAATCTAAGGGTCAATGGTCAGTAGTGACGAACGTATGAATCCATTCCTCCCATGGTGCAAGGCGATATATCAAGAGAGTGTCCAGCTGGAGAGGTTAAAAGTTCTCTCTCAATCAGTCTCTCCCATTCTGACCCGCAACGCGGTGGGTAGGCAAATGCATCCACCGCCAAGACCTAGACAAACCTCACCCCATGAACACGGGCACCCCTGCCAAGTCACCAAACGTAGCGAACTACTTTGGGTGACCTATATGCAAAGGATTTGGTTATCCATCAAATGGTTCCTGCGGCGGCGGTACCCATACACTTCTCACTGATTAAATTTTAAAACTAATACTGGACAGGGGTGAGTTTGCATGTGAGTGGTGGTAATAGGGATGTTCAAATATTGTTAGATTATTTGTAACCCGGGAATGTTTGTCTTTCTTTAAAAACTTTTAACTTAGCTCTGAACACTATTAACTTATACTGTGTACGAACCAAGATATCGTTGATTCAAATCCCGGGCAAAGCAAGCATTTTTTTTAGTTTGTGTTGATTCACATTTAATTAATTTTGAGCTTGTTGTATATTTACGGTATTTATACTTTCAGAGTGGAAGATCTCAGTATCAAACTGGTTACCATTTCGATGCTTTAATGCCATTTCGATGCCATTAATATGATGCTTGATCCGGCTTAAGCCATATTTTGGCACTAACTACAACCTTATAACATACACCAATGCAATAGTCTCCAGAAGGATCCAGACCAGCAGTTGGGACCGCTTTGTGATATTCACACGAAACTCCTTAAGTTAAAACACGTTCGATCAGAATCAGAATAATTAATATTTGCCACACTATATATACTGGTACAGTAAAAAATGATTGGTTTTAAAAAACAATTGTTCCCACCGTCAACCAGTTATTTCTAGTGTTAATGTTCAAATTTATGTTAAAATTAAAATTTTGATTGTTCGTCGAAATAATTTTCATCATTCTATATCGAATAAGGACGGGTTGTTTCATAGAATTTAAACAATTCATCAAATTTCAATATTCGTTTTTGGGTTTTGTGAAAGTCTTATTCAAGTTCTGTTATTATTTCATTATAATCCAGTTACTTGAAAGGACTGAAATAATAACAGAACTTATTAAAATAACTTTCACAGAACTTGAAAATTAAGTTTTAAATTTGAACAATTCATCAAATTTCAACGTTCATTTTCTAGTTCTGTGAAAGATTTTTTAAATTTCTGTTTTTATTTCAGTTCTGTTAAGCTTCTAGCCTATAATGTTGTACGGGACGTGTTCGCCTGCACAAGAAAAAACTGTAAAATATAAGCACCGGCACACATTTACCTTTGTCCTTTGTAATGATTCAAATAAAACACTCGAGGTATTTCATTTGAACCGTTACAGAGTTATTTAAAATACCATAAAAATGCAGGGAATATCGACCATTGTAATATGTTTGCATAAACTAAAGACGATATATTCGACATTTGTAATTTGCATATTGAAAAGAACGCCTTTATAAAGGCGGTTGGTTTTATTGCGGGTAAAACTCCTTGTATTCGTCCAAGGTCAGTCATTAACGGCTCTGTGACATCGGGGCCAGTGAGCAGGACCGCACGCTGGAGGGAAGGCTCTCCGGGACTGGCTGGCAGGCGGGCTGGCTCAGTCGGCAACGTTCAGTCCCCTCGATCCATGGAATATCGACTCTTGTATGTTTGCATAAATGAATGCGTCTTGAGAAAGACGATATATTCGACATTTGTAATTTGCATATTAAAAAGAACGCCTTTATAAAAGCGGTTGGTTTTTATTGCGGGTGCAACTTCTTGTATCCCTCCAGGCTCAGTCGGTAACGGCTCTGCGGGGCGCTGGCTGGTTCAGTAGGCAATGGCAGATCCCCTCTCCGAGGCTGGCTGTTGGGAAGGCTCAGTGAAGCCCGAGGCAGGGGCGCCGTAACGTCGGGGCGTCGTTGGCTTGTCGGTGAGCAGCGAGCTCAGCAGCAGGCAGTTGCAGTAGACAGCGGAAGTGGAGCGGGGGGGGGGGGAACCGGGTTTAAATCAAACACAGTGTGTTGGTCCCAGGTAGCGAAGCGGGTCAGGCAGAGCGGACAGCAGGTGTTGACGGTTCCAGGGTCTGAAGCGAAAGAGGCCGGTACAAATGTGAGCGCTCTATTTATAACGCGCTACAAGACCGCGTGGCCGGCGAGGTTTGTCGCTGGCTCGTTTTGTGTTTTAGGAATTTATTTTTCTGGCGTGAGTTTAGCCGTATTATTACATGGACCAAGTTTATCTCAGAAACAAATGAATATTTTACAATATTATGCCTTATCTGCCTCTGTCGCCTTGCCAAAACCACGTCGTCGCAATATTCTTTATTTGGTTATAATAAGACATATTCTACAAGATAAGTGGCCAAATCTCTGTTACATTTTCAGAGTTTCGCTGAGTACATAATTATCTTACGTGTAACATATTTTATTTCTATTCGAGCTTATTTAATTAATATGCAAGTATCTTTGTACAAAACTATTTAGTTAACATTGTTTCCTATTATTACAGGAAAGGCTTGCAAATTTGTATTTTTTTCAAATCTTTTGGATACACGTGGGCCGCTCAAGCAGGTTTTGTGCTTAGCCAATCAGCGGCTGCCTAGCCAGAGTAAGATGGTTGCTTGAGTTGAAGCGAGACAACTGTTTTTTAGGTCCGAGCGATAAAATTTACCGTTAAACGGCAGGGCAGGTTTTTAAACATGAGTTACCTTTATGTAAGGCAGGTTTATCAACATTAGTTTTATGGAAGGTTTTACATAGTTTTCGACAGTGGTAAATATGATGACATTTTGTTGTGTTTTTTTATAATTGATGTACATTTTATATTGATGATGCTGATGACGTTCGATACAAATGTAAAATAATATAACTTGAATAAGACTTTCACAGAACCTGAAAATGAACATTGAAATTTGATGAATTGTCTAAATTCTATGAAACAACCCGTCCTTATTCAATATAGAATAATGAAAATTATTTCGACGAACAATCAAAATTTTAATTTTAACACAAATTTTAACATTAGCACTAGACTCTATTATAGACTCTTTCTGTCACTATTGTTAATGAATTATTGTCAAACGGAATGGTGCAGTAAATAACTTGGTAATATTTAGATTCTCCTTTTTTATTTACTACACAAAAAACTACCATTTTTAGTCGTACAGAAGATTAATAGATAAATGCAATTGGCAATGATGGGTTTTACTTATTGAAATTTATTACGTAATTTATTCTAGGTATCATTTCAAAATACTAAAAACTTATTATTTGGAAGCTCTTAAATAAATTAATCGCCTTATAAACATATACTTTCATCAAGTCAAAAAAGTTTTTTTATAGTCTAGGGGTTTTAAGGATCGGATTTTAATAAATAATCCTGACAATAAAAACGTGGATCAAGATACACCGGAACGATTAAAAGCTCACCTCAAGATCGCAAAACCGAACACCGAACCGCCACGAAAAACAATTAAATTTTTATTTTTAATATAGCTGAAATCGTAAAAAGTACACAAGTTCAATTTAACTACTTTGTATACTAGAATTTGGATGCCGTAAACCCAAATGAGGAGGAGTAAATGCTTTTAATAATTTGCATACATTTTGAGGTCAGGTGGGGTGTTTCTCCGCATTCGTTCATCCCTAAGGTCCACAATTTCACACGGAGCCAACATTTCCACTCTTCTTCGTTAATCTTTTATGGACCTTCGCAATTATTATACAGCTTCAAAGAATTTCTCTGGGCGTTGTATGAACGGAATGCAAATTTTGGCCTTCGAACAAAAGCCAGATTGATGTAAAATAAAATGTTGGCGATGATGTGGTATAGACTACGTAAGGTATGTAAAAGGTTTATAAAATCATTTTGTGACCACGAGATTTAGCCTAGTACAGCGTCATTCTACTTTCAATCAATAAAAAAACATTTATCTTCATCATTCTACGTTCAAAAAGACCAATTTAACGACAATAGTATGTTTAAATGTGGCATGAGAACGATATATTTATTTGCACGTGATTATCATACTCTATGTAGTTCTAACACCAGAATGCAGTGAATAAAATTTAAAAATGCTTCATCACAAATGGGAATTCAATACGAACTTGTAAGCGTCATATCGATAGTTTGATTCTTGGAAAATGGGCAAAGCGCTTTTGGGAGCTAATATTTTGAAACACTTTGATACCACAGTCTAATAGAATTCAGTTTCTCCTCGTAGAGTCTTTGAAATTATTTTCCTCTAATGGCTGACTTTCAAAGCCAACAACAAAGTAATATAATCTAAGTAGCCTGAACTCGATGGTTTGTATATTTTATAATTGGCTGATTTCCCGGCGTTGCCCAAGCTTTACGCAGAGTTTTAGGGAAATCAGATGACGACAGCTTTTCCTCTTATTATTAACGTGGAATGTGCAAAATTTCATCAATAAGTATCAAAATTCTGCGGTAATCTTATGTAGACTGTGTGCAAAATAATAACTACAAATAAAATTGAAGATTAATAAAAATACAGACACTCTTCTATATATATTTTAAAAAATAAAGTTTTTAATTTAGTTCAATAGTAGCATACCACTACGCCTCTCACAAAATCAATTTCAATAGCCTAATCTCTTGAATTCACTCTCATTAAATATAGTTAATAAAGAAGCATAACTGGTGTGTTGAATATCAATGCAAGTCATGTTTAGCCCAAGATTACAAGGGCGGACGCTCGCTGCCCTTTCATTATGCCAGAAAAAGCAAAGGGGAAAAGCTGAACAAAAAGCTCTCCTAAATTCAAAGGGAGGGTCATTAATCCCAGTATTATACGTAAAGTGGCTCTCATCAAATGTTGTTAGTTCTGTTTGACAAATTTGCCATCACTCTCTTAATAAACTCCACCTTTATATCGTGCTAAAAAACACTCGTTCAAATTATACGCAAAGGGACGCTGCGAGAGATGCTTTTGCTAGGACCGGTGTAGTTCATTTTATTTTTTGCATTTTTAATATTAAGCTTAGCAGGAGTGCGCAAGTACTGAGCAGGTACTGTTCTACACTTTATTTAAATTATGCAAGTGATTGTTTTTTATGCCCTAATAAAAGTACTAGAATGTGGTCTTAATTTTTATATTTTCTCCATAATATATGTTTATGCTTTGCATACTAAAAACTAATTTTATTACCCGACTTTTTGAGAAATTTGGTTTGAAAAGTACGTGTGATTAAAAAATTTCACCTAGTATATTAAAATCTTGTACAAAATGATACTGTGAGCTGATAATAAGAATGTTACACAAATTTTAATTTATTTGTTAAAACCCGGTTGGGATGCGTTTTGAGGCGGGTTAAGATAGGGGTTGCAGGGAGGGATTTAATGTTGCGGGTCTTTAGTAGCCTGGATTATATGAAGGAGGATAAACAGATGCCGGTAACTCGTTCCACAGGTCTTAAACAAAAACGACTCGAAGAAGCGGCCCGTTCTCATGAAGCCAACCATCGACTGTGAACGGGTGTTCCGCTCGTGTACATCAAGTGTCACGCACGTGCACCGGTGCACCGGAATTAATGCTGCTAGCTCCTTAGAAGGGGCTTCATTAAAATACCTGTACAACAGACTGGTTGTGAAAGTTTCGCAATGCCAAAGCACACCAATCGAGATATATATCTATTATATCCTATAAAACAGCAAGTGAAGTTCTGTACCTTAAAGGTTGAATTAGTATTTCAAAGTAGTGGAAACCTTTTATTTACAATCAAGGAAATCGTTTAAACAAATGATTATATATTCCACATTAATTTCACATTATAGGGTATTTCTACTGAAACCCATGTTCAGAACACAAATGTAAGGAAATAATCGATCATTATTCAATCTCATTTATATTCCACGGTATCAATTTAAAGTTACAGCTCAATGTGTTGAATTTTCTATCACAAAGTGGTGATTTGTGTACACATTGATGTGTTTGATTTCAGCATTGCTAATGTGCAATGCTGCTCACGTACGTTGGTAGGGTATGGCATAGGATGTTAGGGTGAGCTAGGGGGTAGCCAAGGGGTGGGGCTATGAGTCAGTGCCTCGGTCAATCAAATGTGTAGTATTTTCTAGTATTAACCGACTTGAGTTACGTCCGAAGTATCTAATCATTCAGTGACCTTTAGTATAAATGTACCCAGGGACAATATTAAACTGAATGCTTTAATTCACGTTTTATGAATATTCAAGATAAAGAGAAAACGTTCAGTAAAATCTTGATTTAAAGAATTTTGAAAAATTTTTAGAATTAATAATCTATTCCATGAATTTAAAAATCTGTTTGTAGGTTTATTATCGATGCCGTCATGAAATTTGCACAGTATGTTGGGAAGTTTTTGTGTCAAGATCAACATTTTTTGATTTGATACCATGTACACTATGGAACTTAAAAAGATTAAGGTGTTTTATTGGTAAAAAATAACACGAGACGTTGTACGTGGTTTGTTGCATACTTTTAAAATATTAAAAAAAAATTGAAAATTTATCATGCAGCTTGCGATAAATTGTGTCGTAACTATTTGTCAATACATAACATTATTAGTAGTCTTGCAACAAACTCTGAAGTGATTGCAGGCTTTATTACACCAACTCCCGCTACGTAGCATCTAAATATTATAAACAGAGTCATCATCCGTGTCTGTCTGCTTGTGCGCTTAGTTCTTCTAAGGTTTTCAATATCATTTAGAAAAAAATTCCGGAAGGTTTTTATATACTTATATTATACTGATATTTTACTTACATAAATTAGAGAAAATACGATGTTTTGTAATCAAGTCGTAAAAACATATCTTCGGCCGCTTCTATTGCTAAACCTTAACCTTATGAGATACATTAAAATAATGTAATATGAAATTCAATATCTTAACCTTTCTCTTATTGTGCTAAAAAAATCCACACGTTCCGGTGCTGTGTAGTCACTGCACATCTCAAAATAAGCGATTTAATATCGGAAAAAAATGAATATTCATAGCTAATTGCTTATGTATATTATATTTTATATCAAAAGTGATAATAATTGTAATTTAATTGCTGAAAACATGAAAAAACCATCGGCAGATGTTAAAAAAACGTACGAGGGGTCCACATCTAACGACGGTCCGCTTCCGACTGGCTGGCGGCTGGCAGCTGGCGGCTGGCATACACAGAGCTGTGCGGTCGTAGGTATCGATGGTCTAAATCAAAATACAACTGCGGACGTGTGGGTTTCTCATGTTCCCGCGTAGCGAACTAAAGTGGGACATCAATAGCGTGTCATTTCCTCGCACACTCTTCGCGTAGCAGTATCACACGGTTGATTGTATAGGTGTATGTGTTTCCGATTTTTAACAAAAATCTCTGATTTTTAATTGAGTTTGAAAAAAATGTAAAATATTATTTTTAATTCAGTGCATAAATGTATAACGGAGGAATACCTAAAATCTGAAACCAGAATTTATTATATTTATAGAGTTATTAAAGTTATTAGAAGCAATGTGTAGTAAATACACACCACAGATAAGGAAAGGTTAAAAAAGCTTAAATCTCCTAAGGATAACCCTTAGCAACGCCGGGTACACGTCAGCTAATTTACAAATACATTTTTAGCATCGCTCGTGTAGATAGTTACTAAATTGTGTTGTAATAGTGGCTTATCTTACGTAAAGTCTTACGACGTCTGAAATACAAGCCAATCTCACATCTGAGAGTTCCAGAAAATTTTGTCTATATTGCCCAGCTTTTTCAGAGCGCACCACAAAAAGAAATCTTTCAATTCATTGGATTGCCTTAGAGCTCTCGAGAAAAATTTAGTATGTTTCTACAGTCGTATCTCAGTATCGTTGTGTACGTTTATTATGTGAGTGACGATTTATATAAAAATTCTCAGTGTTTTCCGGATTTTCAATTACTTACTTAAATAAGCCAAGATATAATGTTTTTCTTCCGTCAAAAGTGTGTGTATTTATCCGAAATGGAGGTGAGAAAAAACCTTATTGCTGAATTGAGATAAAAAATTGTTCAATGTAGGAAAAATGGTTGAAAAAAAGGACAAAAGGGGGTCCAACCTTTAATGACACTTCCCAGAGGACTCGTAATGGATAATGGCTTCCTTAATCACAAGCTCCGCTATACCTGACGTCTTGAATATATAACTAACCAAAAGCATAAAGTTATTCATCCCCTCGTTTAACTGTAAGCAAACCGACTTAACTTCGGCAAACTTTATTTTGTTGGTGAAATTTTAATTAGATCTTAAAAATTTAAGCACGTTGTTTGGTTTAGATTTGATCCCTCCATACCCCATACACAGACATGAGCTGGAGACTAATAAAATTTTAATTGATATTTTATAAGTTTTATTCTCAATTAAAATACAAAACTGAAGAAAAGACATTTACAGCAAAATGTCTTAAGGGAACGATTTCAAGACGAAGGAATTGAGTTTAAAACGCGAAGAGAGCTATATAAGTTGTTTTATGTAAAATTAGTCCCTCAGATTATATTAAATAAATATTATTGATTCGATGAATATTATTTATGTATGATAACGATGTATGTATGATAATAATATGTTAATTTGGGAACTCATAGTACTTGATAATATCATAAAATATAAAAGCTTAGGGTTGGGATGCTTTTGATACAAGCTCGCATGAGAGTGGAGGATTCTCTCAGTTTTATCACTGATGAAAGACCACCATTCAAAATTAAAATGCTGCTTGAAATGGAATTGGCCGTATTTGGTAATCAGATGTGAAGAGCCAGGTACTTCCCCAACTCCCATCTCTACGAACTTCACCCTGACAGCCTACTCCGATCGGGGATGATAGTCTTACTGACTCCAGACGGTCGGTTGCAGTTAAGAGGTTTCACAAAAATTAAAATCAAAACAATATTCGTAATATATTTTTTTTAACTCTTTTACTGTGAATTTTAATTATATTTTAATCCGTTTAACATGAATCCATTAGATTAAACAAAAATAAGTTAAAATGTTTGACCCAAATATTTAAATATTGAAAAGATCTCTTTTTCAGACAAAATCACTTAACATATACATGATAAAGGTTTTAAAGTTTTCACAGCGGGTGAAAAATGTCCACGTTCATTCATATCGCATGAATTATTTAAAGAATATTTCCATGATGTATTATGAAAAAGGACAAATATATTCAGTTATTTATGATAGAGTGTCACTCTTCGTACATTTCAGTACTCGTAAAATATGAAAGGGAACATATTATAATGGAGTTCTGGGTCGTGTATACAATTCCATGAATTCTCGAAAATGATTTAACCCTTTAAGGCAGTGTTACTCGTCGCTGTATTGCTACTCAAGTTTGACAGATAATTTGACGAGAATTAAAAATATATTTTCATTACTTTTATTATATTTTCATATTTGCATAAATTATTAATCTAGCTGTGTTGAAAAACACTTATTTGTACTCAGTTTGGAGGGTATTTCAGAAGGATCACATAATTTTATTGTGTCGTTGCTACACAAGTAAAAATAGGTACCTACATACTCTACACATTATATGCCCTGATATTGATCACTGTAAAACTTTCCAAATCGTCGTTAAATCTAGAAGAAGAGGAGAGTACTTTGAAAATCAAACATTAATGTTTTAGAGAATAGTATTATTGAGTTGAATAATTAAGATTTTTTATATGATTACATCATATTATTATTATCTACAGCGAGGCAGCATTAATTGAGCATTATTTCAAGTACATGTCACTGAATTTTGATAGTTGTCCAAAAAATAAGGTTTGATTTATTATACCGTTGAACAATGTTTTCAATATTGAGAGTCGCTTATAAGTATTACGAGAAATCGATAGAAAAATCTACTCATCTTATTTCTGGACTCTTCTAATGAAGAATGGCTAATAAAATTTAAAAAAATTCTGAGGCTCTATTCAACTAACTAAATCAAAATTACAAAAAGCAGCACACAGCTGATAAGCGATCGACAGTTAATTTTGTTGGCAATTATGTATAGACCATATATCATGGAAGACGCGCGAATTGCTTTTGATTTAATTTTTTTTTAGATATTTGTCCCTATTTACACAGCTTCTTACATATTTAACTCGTAATTAAAAAAATTTAAAGATATTGCGAAAGCCCTTCGAGCCAAAATAGAAACCGTCAATTGTTGACCGCTGTCATAAAAAATGCATTAAATTTATAACATTGCCCTGCTTAGAACCCACAATTTTATCATTTTACTGTGAGGTAAGCAATAAGTTTCCCACTTTGAAAATTACAGGAAATTGTGAGTAATTTAACAATGTGAAAAATAAGATATGATCTATGGTTATAAGCATTTATAATTCTTTGAATATGCTTCAAAGGGTAAATAAATTATAAATAATTGCTTTAAGGATAGAGATAAAAAATAACTACGAACAGATTTTCGACATATAGTTCCTTTTTTTAATCATCTACCACAATCGTTAAACCATTTACGACCGCCACAGGAGGATACCATAATACGCTTGCTCCACTTTATTGCATTAAAGCTTGCGCCGTGAATAATAATACTGACGTAAAACTACGGCCACCTAAAGATGCCTTACAAATCCATAAAGGAAAACCAAGTCAACGAATCTCTATTCTGAGTCAACACGAGATCAAATCACAGTTAGAAGAGGGGGATTCATGCATACGAATGAGAACAATTGTATTTCCATTCTTCGACTTTTAAACATTAAACTCTTTAGATCAATCAAATTTAAAAGTTTCTTAGAAAATCTTTATTTAAGAATCAAAATATTCGTGAGAATAAATGCAGGAAGAATTCTTGCAAATCCATTCACGGTCCATTGCACTTCCCTGAGTTGATGAATTGTTGAATTTCGTTGTGAATTCAATAGCAATATCTAACATTATAAAGTCAGGGAATTTTTCTTTAGATTCCACATAAATGAGACCGAATTGCAGGGATATGAGATAGATTTATGCATACATACATACGAATGGATACCGATTTTATTTCCATTCTACGAATTTTCTGTGGATCGATATGATGTAAAATCTCATTATTATCCAAATAACAGTGGCTAGAACTACGAAAAGTTTTGAACGAAGAATTTTTAAATTTGAAATGATTTCATCAAAATTCCGAAAATGTTAATTTTTCTTGGAAAATACTCTCATGTAAAAACCGAAATATGTCAAGTACTGCAGGAAAATGTACGGTAAGTTTTTATTCGAATTTGTGCTTCGTTATTGCGAACTCTAAAACAGAACGATTTGGAATAAGTTTGTTCATGTTTTATATAACACACTCACCCGGTACTAACACAAAAAAGCGAAAAGTTTTGAGTTACGAAATGCATCGAACTTCAAGTCAGCACAGTGCCATTTGGTTGCATAAGTTTATCGATAAAGAGATGAGAGGAGAGAAAGACTTGGTTTATGCAAGGAATAGTGTATCAGGAGATAAGGGTAGAGTTCTGTAGGTAAATAGTTCAGACGAGCTATAAAGCCGTTCTGAAGTGGAATTGTCAAGATAACTGTATTTTATATTGCGGGATTTTCTTTCGAGATTGAAAAATTGATTTCATGGTTTGCGCCATTGAATGTGCAGTTGGTACGTGAAGCTGCGTGTACGTGTTTAAATAAGTGGATTTAATATCTTATTTTACAAAAGCTATGCTCTAGCATTATTTATAATAAATAATAAATACATTATTATTTATAGCGCTGTTTTCGTGGGCGCTTTACAACATAATTTATCTATCCAATAAGTTAACACTTAGAATAAGACTTATAGCTAGCAATTAACTGAGACTTATATATAGTTTTTTACATATTATCTAGATGGTGACTTACAATTGAGACATAACTAATGACTTAAAACTAATGATATTCACGATCAGCCGAGAAAACTTTAGACCTAAGAGAGGGTACAATTTTTTTTAAGAAGAATACTTCTAACATTAAGAAAAATAAAGTATCTGTAAAAGCATTTTTTTAATCAGAGAGCAACCTATATTTTTTATAGATATTTACAAAATTTGATGATTGAAAACTCTTTCATGTTCGAATTTTCGACAATCGCTTTAAGAAGGTTCTATTTCTTGAAGACAGCACATTATAGGACCAAGATATTTGCAATTGCCAGGGGAGGAAATGGGAGGGGGACCGCTTAAAAGAACCTGGATATTCAGATCAGATCACCTGATAGCACAAAGCAATTCCAAGTAATGTTTCTGTTCTGTATGGTGGTCTTCTACCAGGGCGGTACGCCCAAGTATGTTTTTTTCACATAGTTATGGTTATAGCTTCCATAAATAACATCAACTGTTACACACAAAAAACCCACTCACGAACCTGATTTTCACAGCACAAGACTCAATCAAAAAATATATAAGCAAACCAAACTAGAAATTAGGCCCAAGAGATAAAAAACAGTAAATAATCTTTCACCAAAGAGATTCAAAAAGTTGAGTTCAAGGAATACATTAATAAATGGTTTCAGAAACGACGAATTAAAAGATCCCAGAAAACAATCACAAAAGAAATGAATTATTACTTTATTCAGTTTAGAGGTTACTACATATTTAGGATAAATAAATAATGCTTCTTAGTATTCCTTATGTTTTCATACATCTCAACATTCAGAAGCTAAAAGCACAACATGACAAAACAAAAGCAAAAAAAGTAGATAGTTACTTTTTCAAGCATTCTTATAATTTACATTAGCGTGGATATAAATGTTTTTTTAACGCGATGTGCATTATTAAATATCTTCAGTTATTAATCCATAAATCAAAGCTTATTCTGAAAACCGACTATCAAAAAAAAAAAAAAAATGTTAACTACTAACGACTTTTAAAAACGCTGGCAATAAACGAGGAATTGAATGAATTATTGTTTCCGATCGCATAATGTTTTCAGTCTGGTCCACCGAGGCGACAATACAAAGTGAGTAAGACTATTTAAGTAAACAACGATTTGGACGGACCAAATCCTAAGGGTGAAAGTCCTCTCAATAAAATGATAATGGATTCTGTTAAATAGAAAAATGCACTTTTACGGGATACCAATTTTCTTACGACTGTATTTCTCATCGAAAAGATATGCCGTGAGTCACTGAAAACCGCAGATTTGTATTAAAGCGCTTCAAAAACTTTCCATGGTGGAAACAACAAGTTATTGAACTTATGTTGTTTTATTGAATATTCTACTTTGTTTTCTAAATAAATAACGTAGAACAAATGACAATAACGACGGAACACTAATCTTCGCTGACACTCAAAATATGTGAATTATTTTAAAGAATAGCATTGGAAATCCAGATTATTTCAATCTATTCATGCGTTTACAAATGTATGCCTACAAGAAATAATCAATCTGCCAACTATGTTTGGGACATCAGTGTTCTACACGAATCCTTTTTTTATGCGATTTTAACCCATGAGTATAAAGGAACTGTATGAAATAAAAGGTCAGAATCGCTTGCTAGTTGTTAGTTTAAATACGACATGTTGGTAGATGTATGCAGTCCATCGATGTATTATATTGAGAAGAGACATGAAGGTTTCACTTTAGTATGTCCATTAAAAACGATTTGGTCTTCCATTCCTTTAACGCCGAACGACCGGAAACTACGAAATCCAGTTTGGGCACAGGCATTGATTATCGCTGGCTATCGAAACACGTTTCAACGAGATATTAGTACGTAATAGCACCTCTAATTGTATAGCGCTGTGATGCAACTTCTCTGAAGGTTTTTAAATAAATTATATATTTTTCCAGCGTGTCATTTTTTCTTTCTTTTCTTCTTTTTGTGCCGTATCAGGTCCCCCCGATGTTGGCGGTCATTCTAAAAAATGTCTCTTTGTCTTGCGCTTCCCGGAATAGCTCCACCACACTTCTAATGCCGGTCCACTCTCGTATATTTCGCAGCCATTTGTCTCCTACCAGGCCCTCTGCGACCCTTTATCTTGCCTTTCAATATTAATTTTTAAAATGTTGGGTTATTTTGTGACCATTTAGAATTGGTACTCAAAGAAAATCTTATAATTTATAGTAATAATTTTATAAAATTAATTAATTTAATAATTTACAATATTTATTTTTTCTTAAGGTCGCTGAAATCCCACTGGCAACAGGATCTAACGACAAAATACCGAGTAGAAATCTGTAATTTCAACTTTATTCGAAGGCTTAGTCAAATCATGATTTTTAGACGACTTTTCATACAATTTTACCAATCGATTCAATGTTTTTTAAAATATAATAATTGAATAATTACTTTAGTTCACGTTCTTGCCAAAATGAATCGAATATTATTTTTTTTTTGACTATTGAAGACCATATTGGCGATTCCTAAACGAAATTTTGAATATTTCTAGAGCGGTACCCGGTTGTTTTAGAGCGGTGTCCCGTCAAGGCAAGGGTCCTGGTTTGAGTCCCAAATATGACCGTATCTTTTCCTGATTTTTCTGCTTAAAATTTTTGTTTAGGAATCGCTTATATTTTCTTCTAAGTTCTCACTCTCACTAAGTTATTCCAAGAAATGAAATATTTTTTTTAAACTTTTTATCATATTATTATCTATTGCCCATCTTAAAATAAATTGATTTTTGACCAACAACAAAACAATCCCTTCATGCTCTTTTGATAGTTTGAATTGTTGTTAAGGTAAATTTATACAAATAAATAATAATATTTTTCATATGATATAATTGAGCTCGGCAACGTTGTATTATCGGAATTATTAGGCAAA